>NW_026690883.1:0-600000 GCF_020826845.1 Diceros bicornis minor | reverse complement strand
TAACCAGAACTCTAATCCTAATCTAACCCTAACCCAAACACTTACTCTAACACTAGAACTAACCCTAAACCTAAAACAAACCCTAGCCCTACCTAACCCAACCAACCCCTAACCCGAGCACTAGCCCTAACCCTAATACGAACCATAACCCTAAGCCTAACCCTAACACAAACCCTAACCCGAACCAAATCGTAACCATAACCGAAAGCATAACCCCACCCTAAAGCTAAACTAACCCGAACCCGAACTGTAAACCTAAACTTAACCCTAACCCTAATCTTAACGCAAACCCTAACCCTAACCGAACACTAACCCTAATCCTAACCCTAACCTTAAACCCTAACACTAACATTAACCCTAAATAAAACCGGTGCCCGTACCTTAAGCCTAAAACTAACCATACACATAACCTTAGCCCTAACTCCAACCCCAACCCTAACACTAACTTGAAACCTAACCCTGACTGTAACCCGAACTCTAACCCTAACACTAACCCTAAAACGAACCCTAACCTGAACGCAAACCTTAAATCTAACTGAAATGCAAACATAAGCCTAACCTTAACCCAAACAGTAACCCTCACCCTAACACTATCATGAAACCTAACACTAATCTTAACCATAAGCCTAACCAAAACACTAACCAAACCCAACTATAATCCTAAACTTAGCCTTAACTCTAAGCCTAACCATAACCCAAACCCTACCAGTAACCCTAACCCTAACCTGAACCCGAACCCTAACTCTAAACCTAACCCAAACCCTAAACCTAACACTAAACCTAACCCTAACCATAATGCTAACACTAACCCAACCCAATCCTAACCCTAACCTTAGCCCTAACTCTAATTTTCACCATAAACTTTACACTAACATGAAACCTAACGTTAACCGTAACCCGTGCCTGAACCCTAACCATGAGCCTAACCCTAAACCTAACCAGAACACTAGCCCTAACACTAAGCTGCACTCTAAACTTAACCCTAAGCTGAGCCCTAACCCTAGCACTAACCCTAAGCCTAACCATAACCCAAATCCGAAACCTAATCCTAAGCATATTCCCAACCCTAACCCTAACGCTCAACCGAACCCTAACCCTAACCCAAACCCAACCCTAACTTGAAACCTAGCCATTACCATAACACCAACCCTACCGCTAATACTAACCCTAAACTGAACCCGAAACCTAACCCTAACCCTAATCTGAACACTAATTCTAAACCTAAACCTAACCCTAACATGAACCTAACACTAACCATAAGCCAAACCAATCCCAACCCTAACCCAAACCTTAACGATAACCATAACCCTAACCCAAATCCGAACCCTAACCTTAACACTACCCCTAAACCTATCCTTAACCCAAATCCGAACCCTAAAATTAACCCGACCCTAACCATAACTTTAATCCAATCTTAAACCTTAATCCTAACCTTAACCTTAATCCTAACCCTAACCCTAACACTAACACTAATCTTCACCCAAAGCCTAACCCTAACCCTAACCTGAAACCAACTCTAACCTGAACCCTGGTCCTAACCTTAACCCAAACCCTACGGCTAATCCTAACCCTAACCAGAACCTGAAAGCTAACCCTAACCCTAATCTGAACACTAACCCTAAGACTAAACATAACCCTAACCCTAACATGAACCCTAACAGTAACCCTAACCCAACCCAACCCTAACCCTAAACCTAGCCCTAAGCATAAGCCTAACCCTAACCCAAACCCTAAACCGGACCACAAAAGTAACTCTAACCCGAAGCCTAATCCGAAGCTAAGCTTGAACCTAAATTATCCCGACACAAAACCAAAACCTAACCTTAATCCGAAGGCAAACCTCACAATAAACCTAAGCCTAAATCTCAAAGTAACCCTAATCCTAACCTTAATTCTAACATGAACATGAACCGGAAAGCTAACCCTAAACCGAACCCTAGCCCTTAACCGAACCAGAACCCAACCCTACCCCTAAAACTAACCCTAACCCTAATGTGAACACTAACCCTAACCCTAATCCTAACCATAACCCTAACCTAACCTTAAACTTGACTCTAACCCCACTCTTAACCCTTTCCCTAAAACTAACACAAACCCAAAGTCTAATGCGACCGTAACCCTAACTCCATCGAGAACCCAAAGCCTAACCCTAACCCTAAACCAAACACTAATCTCACCCTAAGCGTTAACATAACCCTAACAGTAACCCTAATCCTAACCATAACAAAAAAAAAAAACATAACCCTAACCCTATCTGGAACATGAACCCGAAACCTAGTCCTAACTCTAACCCAAAAACAACCCTAACTTTACCTAACTCTAAACATAGCAGGAAAATTAACCCTAACCCGACCAGCAGCCCTAACCCGAACCGTAACCCTAAATATAACCCTAATCCTAGCCCGACGCTAACCCTAACTCTCACCTGATCCTGAAACCGAACCCTAACCCTAACCCTAACTCGAACACTAGCCCTAACACTAAAAATAACATTAACCTAACTTGAACCCTATTGCTAACCCTAACCCTAACCCGAACTCTAACAATAATTCTAACCCTAATGTTAACATTAACCCTAACAGAAACACTAATCCAAACCCAGTAATAACCCTAATCCTAACTCTAACCCTCAGTTGAACCCTAATGTTAACCCTAACCCTAATCCGAAACTAAAACCTAACACTAATCCTAACCATAATCTGAACTCAACCCTAAACCTAAACCTAGCCCTAACTCTAAACCTAACCCTAACAAGAAACCTAATGCTAAAGCTAAGACTTTCCCGAACCCGAAACCTAATCATAACCCTAATCCTAATACTAACCCTAAACTTAAACCTAACCCGAACCCTAACCTGAATCCTAACCATAACAAGAACCCTAACACTAACCTAAAGCCTAACCCGACCATAACCCTGAGCCTAAACCGATACTGAAACCAAACAATAACCCTGACCCTAACTCGAAAACTAACACTAACACTAACTCTAACTCTAACTCGAAACCTAATACTAACTCTAACACTAAACTGAACCCGACCACTGACCCTAATCCTAACCCTAACAGTAACCCTAAATTCTAAACCAAACCCTACATGTAAAACAAACCCGTACCAAGCCCAAACCCTAACCCTACCCAGAACCCTAATCCTAACGCTAACCCTAACCCTAACCCCAACGGTAATACTAACCCTAACAATAACCTGATCATACCCCAAAGCTAAACGGAACCATAACTCTAACCTGAAATCTAGAGAGGTCAGGGATCTCTCTCTCTCTCCATCTCTCTGGCTGTCACTGTGTCTCCCTTTCTCGGGGCCCTCAGGGGAGGAGGGGAGGCGCACCCTGCCCACCTCGCCTACCTCTCCCGTGGACCATTCTTTGGCCTCTCCCGGAGCCCTGCGGCTTGAGTTCAACCACTCAGGCCAAGGGCGCATGCACAGAAGTTGGGCCTCAGGGGTCCACAGTGAAGGCCCTGTTAGCCAGTGAGGCTCAGACGAGGTGGGGCGCTCTCTTGCGCCGGCCAGTTGAAGGTGAAGAAGGAACACCACCCTTCTTGACTTAACTTCAGCTGTTGTCTCCCTCCCATCCGACCACTTTCACTCAGCTCGCTGCATGCTTCCCTTCTTTGGAAGTGGTGGTCTGGCCCTGGTAGCCAAAGGCGGACTGAGGTGCGAGGTCAAGGCTCTGCCTGGGCCAGCTGCTTCATGCCGAGCCTTATTTCTTCCTGGAAAGACAAAACCATGGCCTCACTCCACGCCTGCACTTGTAGACTCCAGCCAGGTGCAGGAGAGGCTCTGTGGAGTCAGAAGGAGTGAAACAGGCATATGGCAAAGCAGTGAGTGTGGCCCCAGCAGGCTGCAGGCCCAGGGAGCCGGGGCCACACTGGGAAAGCCCTTCTGGCAACAGGTCCTAGCCTCTTCTCTGGAGTCAGGAGGGCCTGGACTTCCTAGTGCCCAGGCCATGGCTCTGGGGAGAAATCCACCATGAAGGGCACCAGTGAGGCCCTCTCCCTGAGGTGGCCAGTGCCAAGCCCAGGGCAACTGGAAGGATGGCTCGGCTCACCTCCTTTGTCCCAAGTCGACCGGCTGGCTGGCCAGCCCATACTCCTCGGCCAGGCCCCTTCCAAGGGGACAAGTTCTGGAGGAAAGAGCCCTGGGGCCTGCTGCCAAGTTTTCTGGGGTGTGTGCTAGACACTGTCAGCGATGGAAGCGGCCTTGCAACTGGTGTGCCAGACCTGGGAATTGGCTGCCTCCCACACCCGGGTCCCTGAACTGCCTGGGCCTCCCAAGGGAGGATGATGGACTTGGCAGTGGCGAGAGTGTGGGGGCTGGCAGTAAGCATTTCCTGGGATGCCTTGGCAGATGGCCTCTGGGTAAGGGCTGTCCATGGCCAGGTCTGAGGGAGGGACCCAGCTCAGGGATTTCAGTGGCAGAGAGAGAACTTCCTTCCGCCCTTTCCGTTATATTTCTTATGGTTGGCCTAATCATTAACAGGACAGGTTAGCTGGAGAAAATAATCTCAAGCTTAATAACATGTGTAGATGGGAGAAACAAGGGAAACTGAGTCTCTCAACACAATGGCAGAGTTCTCCTCTTCAATACTATCTTCAGTTCAAGACAAAGGAGGATGTTGGGGGTGAGGTTTTCAGATTTGAGAGGGGAAGAAGACCATTCTCATGGATAGGGACATGGAAACCTTTGAAAGTTTTCCCCTGCCCTGGCATCAGGTCCTGAAGGGACAGCGTGGAAGTGACAAGGAACCAACTTCTCTGTGGTGGGGCTGGCCCAGGGGCAGACATGGGGGTGGCGGGGGGAAGTGGGATGGTGTGTGAGTTGACACCAGTGGTGGAGGCAGTGACTCATAGTTCAGAGATCTCTCTCTCTCTCTCTGTTTCTCTGTGTCTCTCTCTTTCTCCTTCAGGGACCTGAGGAGAGATGTGGACTCAACCTGCCCACCTTGCCTACCTCTCTCATGGGCCCATCTTTCTCTGGCTGCTCAGGGACCCCTGCGGGCTTGGGTTCAATGTGTCAGGCCAAAGGCGCAAGCACGGCCACCAGGCGTCGGGGGTCCTCATTGAACGCTTCACCAGCCTGCTGGTCTCTGACCAACTGGGGCGCTCTCTCGCACCTGCCACGTGCAGGTGAAGAAGGAACGCTGCCTTTCTTGACTTGGCTTCAGCTGTTGTCTCCCTCCTATCCCCCCACACCCACTCAGCTCGCCAGCCACTTCCCTTCTTTGGAAGTGGTAGTTTGGCCCTTGCTGCCAAGGTGGACTGGGGTGCGAGGTCAAGGCTTTGCCTCAGCCAGCTTCTTCGTCCTGGGCCTCATTTCTTCCTGGAATGACCAAACTAATGGCCTCACCCCACGCCTGTACTTTTCAACTCCAGCCAGGTAGAAGAAAGCCAATGTAGAGTCACAAGTGCGGAGGCAGGCATATGGCAAGGCAGTGAGTTTGGCCACAGCAGGAAGGAGACCTAAGGATCTGGGGCCACCCTTGGTGTGCCCTTCAGGCGACAGATCCCAGCCTCTTCTCTGGAGTAGTGAAGCCCTGGTCCTCCAAGTGCCCAAAGTTGGGTTAACCCTAACCTTAACCATAACCGAACTCCAAACCCAAACCCTATCCATAACTCAAACCCTAACCTTAACTCTAAACCTAACACTAACACTAACCTGCATGCTAATACTAAGCCTAAACTGAACCCTAACCCTAACTACAACCCTAACTGAAACAAAACCCTAAATCTAAACTGAACCTGAAACCTAACCCTAACACTAAAGAAGCCCAAATCATAGCCTAAACCTAACACTGACCTGAACTACCCATAACTCCAAACTGAACCGAACTCTAACGATAACCCTAACCCTTACCAGAACCCCCACCATTAGTGTAAACAGAACAGTAACACTAACCCATGTCTGCATGCTAATTCCAAATGGTACCGAAAACCTAACCCTAAGCATAACTAGAGCCTGAATGCTAACTCTAAACTGAAACAGAACCCTAACCCAAACCATAAAGCTAATCTGAACAATAAGCCTGTCCCTAATACCTAACCCGAATGCAATCCTAACTGTAAACTGAAACTGAATCCTAACCCTAACAGTAACACTAACACGAATACTATGCTTTGCCCTAAACAGAACCCTAATGCTAACTCTAACCCCAACAGTAACACTAACCCTAACCCTAAACAGATCATATCACTAAACTTAAACTGAATTCGAACACTAACCTAAAATGTAGCTGAATCCTAACCCTAACCCTAACCAGAACCCTGACACCAACAATAAACCTAACCTTAATACCAATCCTAACCCTAACACTAACCCTAACCATAACATTAACGCGAATCATTAACCTATCCATAACCTGAGCTGTAAACCTAACCATAAGTCTAACCCTAAACCTGACCATAATGCTAAACCTAAACTGAATCCTAGTTCTAACCCTAACAAGAAGCCTAACCCTAACCCTAAACCTAACCAGATCCCGAACCCGAACCCTAACCCTAACCCTAACCCTAATCTGCACACTAACTATAACACTAAACCTATACCTAACCCAAACCATAAGCTTAACCAGAACCCTAATGCAAACCCAACCCTAGCCCTAACCCTGAACCCAAACCCAGAATCTAACACTAAACGTAACCTGAGACCAAACCCTAACCTTAACCCTAACCCTATCCTTAAACCTAACCTAAACCACAACAGGAACTCTAACCCTAAACCACCTGAACACTAACAATAAAGATAACCCTAACCCAAACCCTAAATGGAACCCTAACCCTAACACTAACCCACACCATAAACCTAACCATAACCGGTAACCTAAATCTAACCCACACCCTAACACAACATAACCCTAAACTGCATTCGAGCACAATTACTAACCAGAACCCGAACACTAACCCTAACATAACTCTAACCTGAACCCTAGCTTAACCCTAAACCTAACCATAAACATAAAGCAAACACTAGCTCTAACGCAACTAAACTCTAACCAGAACACTAACCCTAATCTAACCAGAATACTAACCCTAAGCATAATGCTAACCCAAACCCTAACCTGAACCAAATGATAACCTTAACCCAAAGCATGAACCCAACCCAACACTAACCCTAAACCTAGCCCTAAGCATAAGTCTAACCCTAACCCAAACCCTAACCCGGACCCCAAAAGTAACCCTAACCCAAAGCCTAATCCGACGCTAACCTTAAACCTATTCTTATCCCCACCCAAAACCTAAACCTAACCCCAATCCGAAGGCAAACCTTACAATAAACTTAAGCCTAAACCTCACAGTAACCCTAATCCTAACTCTAACATGAACATGAACTGGAACCCTAACCCTAAACTGAACCCTAGCCCTAAACCGAACCAGAACCCAACCCTAACCCCTAGAACTAACCCTAAACCTAAGGTGAACACTAACCCTAACCCTAACCCTAACGTTAACACCAACCTGAATCCTAAATGTAACCATAACGCTAACTCTAACGCGAAAACTAACCTTAACTCTAAGCCCAACCTGAATCCTAAACCTAACCCTAACTCGAACCCAAACCCAACCTAAACCCAGCCCTACCCCTAATCCAAAACTAACCCTAAACCTAGCCCTAACCCTAAGCTTAAACCTAACCCAAACCCTAACAATAACTCTAAGCTTAACACGAACCCCAACCCTAACCTTGACTCTAACCCCAACCTTAACACTTGCCCTAAAATTAACAGAAACACAAAGCCTAATGTGACGGTAACGTTAACCCCATGGAGAACCTAAACCCTAATCCTAACCCAGCCAAACACTAATCTCACCCTAAACGTTAACATAACACTAACAGTAAGCTTAATCCTAACCATGACAAAAAAGCAAAACATAACCCTAACCCTATCTAGAACATGAACCCGAAACCTAGCCCTAACTCTAACCTGAAAACAACCCTAACTTTACCTAACCCTAAACATAACAGGAATATTAACCCTAACCCTACCAGCAGCCCTAACCCGAACCGTAACCCTAACTATAACCCTAATCCTAGCCTGACTCCAACCCTAACTGTAACCAGATCCTGAAACCGAACCCTAACCTTAACCCTAACTCGAACACTAGCCCTAACACTAAAAATAACCTTACCCTAACCTGAACCCTACTGCTAACCCTAACCCTAACCCGAAGTCTAACCGTAATTCTAACCCAAATGCTAACACTAACCCTAACCTGAACCCTAATCCAAACCCAACCATAACCCTAACCCTAGCCCTAATTCTAAGCCTAAATTGAACCCTAACTTTAACCCTAACCCTAAACCGAAACTAAAACCTAACCATAACCATAACCATAATCTGAACCCAACCTTAACCCTAAACCTAAACCTAGCCCTAACTCTAACCCTAACCCTAACAAGAAA
Source organism: Diceros bicornis minor (assembly GCF_020826845.1). Classification (NCBI taxonomy): domain Eukaryota; kingdom Metazoa; phylum Chordata; class Mammalia; order Perissodactyla; family Rhinocerotidae; genus Diceros; species Diceros bicornis. Next base: position 591,588 of record NW_026690883.1, on the reverse strand, counting down.
CCTAATGCTAAAGGTAAGACTTTCCTGAACCTAAAACTTAATCATAACCCTAATCCTAACACTAACCCTAAACCTAAACCTAACCAGAACTCTAATCTAAATCCTAATCCTAACAAGAACCCTAACCCGAGCCCAAAACCTAACCCTAATCTGAAGCCTAACCCGACCATAACACTGAGCCTAAACCGATACCGAAAGCAAACCCTAACCCTGACCCTAACCCGAAAACTAACACTAACACTAAACCTAACCCTAACCTTAACTCTAACTCTAACTCGAAACCTAATACTAACTCTAACACTAAACTGAACCAGACCACTTACCCTAATCCTAACCCTAACTGTAACCCTAAATTTTAAACCTAAGCCTACATGTAAAACAAAACTGTACCAAGCCCAAACCCTAACCCTACCCAGAATCCTAACCCTAACGCTAACCCTAACCCTAACCCCAATGGTAACACTAACCCTAACAATAACCTGATCATACCCCGAAGCTAAACTAAACCCTAACTCTAACCTGAAATCTAGAGAGGTCAGGGATCTCTCTCTCTCTACGTCTCTCTGGCTCTCTCTGTGTCTCCCCCTCTCGGGGCCCTGAGGAGAGGAGGGGAGGCGCACCCTGCTCACCTCTCCTACCTCTCCCATGGGCCATTCTTTTTCTGGCCACCCTGGGAGACCTGCGGCTTGAGTTCAACAACTCAGGCAAAGGGCGCATGCACAGCAGTTGGGCCTCAAGGGTCCACAGTGAAGACCCTGCCCGCCCAAGAGGCTGAGACCAGGTGGGGCGCTCTTTTGTGCCTGCCAGTTGAAGGTGAAGAAGGAGAACCACCCTTCTTGACTTGGCTTCAGCTGTTGTCTCCCTCCTATTCGACCACTTTCACTCAGCTCGCCAGATGCTTCCCTTCTTTGGAAGTGCTGGTCTGGCCCTGGTAGCCAAAGGCCGACTGGGGTGCGAGGTCAAGGCTCTGCTTTGGCCAGCTGCTTCATGCCGGGCCTCATTTCTTCCTGGAAAGACAAAACCATGGCCTCACCCCACGCCTGTACTTGTCAACTCCAGCCAGGTGGAGGAGAGGCTCTGTGGAGTCAGAAGGACCGGAACAAGCATATGGCAAAGCAGTGAGTGTGGTCCCAGCAGGCCGCAGGCCCAGGGAGCTGGGGCCACACTGGAAAAGCCCTTCTGGCAACAGGTCCCAGCCTCTTCTCTGGAGTCGGGAGGGCCTGGCCTTCGTAGTGCCCAGGACACGACTCTGGGGAGAAATCCATGATGAAGGGCACCAGTGAGGCCCTCTTCCTGAGGTCGCCAGTGTCAAGCCCAGGGCAACTGGAAGGATGGTTCGGCTCTCCTGCTTTGTCCCAAGATGGCTGGCTGGCCGGCTGGCCCACACTTCTCGGCCAGGCCCCTTCCAAGGGGACATGTTCCGAAGTAAAGAGCCCTGGGGCCTACCACCAAGCTTTCTGGGGCGTGTGTTGGACACCATCAGAGGTGGAAGCTGCCTTGAAACCGGTGTGCCAGACCTGGGATCTAGCTGCCTCATACACCCAGGTCTCTGACCTGCCCAGGCATCCCGAGGGAGGACGATGGACTTGACAGTGGTGAGAGGATGGGTGCTGGCAGTGAGCTATTCCTGGGATGCCCCGGGAGATGGCCTCTGGGTATGGGCTGTCCCTGGCCAAGTCTGAGGGAGGGACCCAGCTGAGGGCTCTCGGGGGCAGAGTGAGAACCCTCTTCCGCCCTTTCCCTTAAATTTCTTATGGCTGGACAAATCATTAACAGTACAGGTTAGCTGGAGAAAATAATCTCAAGATTAACAACATGTGTAGATGGGAGAAACAAGGGAAACTGAGTCTCTCAACACAATGGCAGAGATTCTCCTCCTCAATACTATCTTCAGATTAAGACAAAGGAGGATGTTGGGGGTGGGGTTGTCAGATTTGAGAGGGAAAGAAGACCATTGTCATGGATAGTGACATGGAAAACTTTGTCTGAACATTTTCCCCTGCTCTGGCATCAGGTCCCAAAGGGACAGCATGGAAGTGACAAGGAACCAACCTCTCTGTGGTGGGGCTGGCCCAGGGGCGGGTATGGGGGTGGTGGGGGGAAGTGTGATGGTGTGTGAGTTGGTACCAGTGGTGGAGGCAGCGACTCATAGTTCAGGGATCTCTCTCTCTCTCAGTTTCTCTGTGTCTCTCTCTTTCTCTCTCAGGGACCTGAGGAGAGATGCGGGCTCAACCTGCCCACCTTGCCTACCTCTCCCTTGGGCCCAACTTTCTCTTGTCTCTCCAGGAGCCCTGAGGGCTTGGGTTCAATGTGTCAGGCCCAGGGCACATGCACAGCCACCGGGCCTCGGGGGTCCTCATTGAACGCCTCGCCTGCCCACTGGTCTCTGACCAAGTGGGGCGCTCTCTGACACTTGCAACGTGCAGGTGAAGAAGGAATGCTGCCCTTGTTGACTTGGCTTCAGCTATTGTCTCCCTCCTATTCCCCCACACCCACTCAGGTCACCAGCCACTTCTCTTCTTTGGAAGTGGTAGTCTGGCCCTGGCTGCCAAGGCGGACTGTGGTGCGAGGTCAAGGCTCTGCCGGGGCCAGCTGCTTTGTCCTGGGCCTCATTTCTTCCTGGAATAACTAAACCATGGCCTCACCCCACGCCCACACTTTTCGTCTCCAGCCAGGTAGAGGAAAGCCTCTGTAGAGTCACAAGTGTGGAGACAGGCATATGGCATTGCAGTGAGTTTGGCCTCAGCAGGTCGGAGTCCTAAGGGTCTGGGGCCACCCTTGGTGTGCCCTTCAGGCGACAGGTCCCAGCCTCTTCTCTGGATTAGTGAAACCCTGGTCCTCTAAGTGCCCAAGGTTAGGGTTAACCTTAACCTTAACCCTAACCCAACCAGGAACCCAAACCTTATCCGTAACTGAAACCCTAACCCTAACTCTAAACCTAACACTAACACTAACCCACATGCTAATACTAAGCCTAAACTGAACCCTAACCCTAAATACAGCCCTAACTGAAACAAAACCCTAAATCTAAACTGAACCTGAAACCTAACCCTAACTCTAAACAGAACCCAAACCATAGCCTAAACCTAACACTGACCCAAACTACCTGTAACCCCAAACTGAACCGAACTCTAACGATAACCCTAACCTTTACCAGAACCCTCACCCTTAGCATAAACAGAATATTAACGCTAACCCGTGCCTGAATGCTAAGTCTAAACGGTACTGAACACCTAACCCTAACCATAACTAGAGCCTGAATGCTAACTCTAAACTGAAACAGAACCCTAACCCAATCCATAAAGCTAACCCGAACACTAAGCCTGTCCCTATTACCTAATCCGAATGCAATCCTAACTGTAAACTGAAACTGAATCCTAACTCTAACACTAACACTAACCCGAATAGTATACCTTGCCCTAAACTGAACCATAACGCTAACCCTAACACCAAAAGTAACACTAACCCTAACCTGATCATAACCCTAACCGTAAACTGAATCTGAAGACTAACCTAACATGTAGCTGAATCCTAACCCTAACCCTAACCAGAAACCTAACACCAACAACAAACCTAACCTTAATCCCAACCCTATGCCTAACACTAACCTTAACCCTAACCCTAACATTAACGCGAATCATTAACCTATCCACAACCTGAGCCGTAAAGCTAACCATAACCCTAACTCTAAACCTAACCATAACGCTAAACCCTCCTGAACCCTAGTGCTAACCCTAAAAAGAAGCCTAACCCTAATCCTAACCCTAAGCAGATCCCGAACTCGAACTCTAACCCTAACCCTAATCTGAACACTAACTATAACACTAAACCTAAACCTAATCCAAACCATAAGCCTAACCAGAACCCTAACGCGAACCCAACCCTAGCCCTAACCTGAACCCACCCCTGAATCTAACACTAAACGTAACCTGAAACCGAACCCTAATGTTAACCCTCACACTATCCCTAAACCTAACGTTAACCATACCCTAATCCTAACCCTAAATCTAACACAACCCTAATACTAACCTGAAACCTAACCCTAATCCAAACAGTAAACTTAACATGAACACTAACCCTAACCCCAAACCTAATCCTAAACATCTACCTACCAATAACCCTAACAAGAACCCTAACCCTAACCCACCCGAACCCTAACACAAAAGCTAACCTTAAATCAAAGCCTAAACCGAACTCTAACCCTAACACTAACTCGCACTATAACCCTAACCCTAGCCGGAACCCTAAATCTAACCCAAACCCTAACACAAAACCTAACACTAAACCATATTTGAACCCAATTACTAACCCGAACTCAAACCCTAACCCTAAAATAACTCTAACCTGAACCCTTAGCCTAACCCTAAAACTAATCCTAGCCCTAAAGCCAATACTAGCTCTAATCCAACTAAACCCTATCCCAAACACTAACCCTGAACATAAGCAGAACCCTAACCCTAAGCATAAACCTAACCCAAACCGTAACTTGAACCAAATGATAACCGTAACCCAAAGCATCATCCCATCCTACCGTTAAACGTAACTCAAACCCGAACCCGAACACTAACCCTAAGACTAATCCTAATCCTAACGTGAACCCTAACCCTAACCCGAAGCCTAATCCTACCCTAACTCTAACCCTAACCCGAATCCCGAAACCGAACTGGAACCAGACCTCCAATCAGACTACTAACTCTAATCCTACACCTAACCATAACCCTAAGCCAAAACCAAACCCTAACCCTTGCAATAACCCTAACCCTAACCTTAACAGTAACCCTAACCCTAACCCTAAACCTAACCCTAACCCTAACCCTAGCCTGAAAATTAACACTAACCCTAACCCGAACTATAACCATAACCCTAACCTAACCCAACTCTAAACCTAGCCCTAAACCTTTGCCTAAGCATAACCCAAACCATAGCAGTAACCCTATCACTAATCCGAAACCCAACCCTAAACCTAAAACTTCCCGGATCCCAAAAACAAAGCGTAAGACCAACCCTAATGCAAACACTAACCCTAACGCTAATCCTAACCCTAACCCTAACCCTAACCCTAACACAAACCCTAACCCTAAACTTAACACGAACACGAGCCTTAACCCTAAACACAGACACTAACTTTAAGCCTAAGGAAAACAGGTGTTGGAACCCTGAACCTAACACTAACCAGACCCCTAACCAGAACCCTAACCTTAAACCTAACTGTAACCCAAACAAAGCCTAAACCTAAACCTAACAGTAACCCTACCCCTAACCCTGTCCTGAACCCTAACACTAATCCTAACCCTAACACTAAATCTAACCCTAACCTGAAACCCTAATCCTAAACCTAACCGTAACCCAACCATAACCATAAACCTAACCCTAACAGTAACCCTATCACTAACCTTAACCCGAACCTGCACTCAACTCTAACACTAACCATAGGCCTAACCCTAACACTAACTCATACCAGAACACGAACCCTAACCCTAAACCTAACACGTACCCTAAACCTAACCCTAACCTGAAGCCTAACCCTAACCATAACCAATCCCTAACCTGAAACCTAACCCTCACCCAAATCCAAACACTAACCATAAAACTGAACTTAACCTTAAACCTACACCTAACCCAAACTGTAACGCTTACCCTAACACAAAATCTAATAAAAACCTTAACCTGAAGTCGAATCATAACACTAACCCTACCTCTTACTCTAACTCTTACTCTAACTCTAAACGTAACCTGTACCCTAACCCTAAACTAACCCTAACTGTAACCTTAAACCTATCCTTAATCCTAACCCAAAACCTAACCTTAATGCTAACCATAAACCTAATCCGAATCCTAACCTTAATCCAAAACCAAACCTAAACCGAACTCTAGCCCTAACACTAACCTGAACACTATCACTATCCCTAATCCTAACCAGAAACTGAAACCTAACCATGACACAAACACAAACCCAAACACTAACCCTAACCCTAACCCTAACCCAATGAAACCCTAAGAGTAAACCTAGACCTAACCTTAAGCCTAACCTAACTAGAACTCTAACAACAACCCTAACCCTAAAATGAACCATAACCCTAACTCTAAACCTAACACGAACCCTGAACCTAAACCTAACTTGAACCCTAATGCAATCCGCAACCCAACCCAACCCTAACCCTAAGCCTAGCACTAACCCAAAGCCTAACCCTAACACTAACCCTAATCCTAACCCAAACCTGAACCCTAACCCTAACCCAGCCCTACACTTAACCCTAACACAAACTCTAACCCTAACCCAACCCAACCCTAACCCTAACCAAGAACTAAACTGAGGCCTAATCATAACCCCAACCCTAACAGTAACCCGAAACCGAACTCTAACCCTAACCCTCACCCTAACCGTTACACTAAACCGAACTCTAAATCTAACCCTGATACGAAGCTAAACCCAACAATAACCGAAACCCTAAGCCGATCCAGAACCCGAACCCTAACCCTAACCCTAATCCAAACACTAACCTCTCCCTAAATGTGACACTAACAACAACTGTAACCCTAATCCTAACCCTAAACATAACCCGAAACATAACACAAACACTAACCCGAAAAAGGACTTCAATCCTAAACGTAACCTGAACCTCAGATCTAACCCTAACCTGCACCCAACCCTAACCCTAAAGCTAACAATTATCTTAACATGAATATTAACTGTACACAATCAGAAACCCTAACATGAACCGTACCCAAACCCTAACGTGACTCCCAGCCCGACACTAACCCTAACCTTAAGGTGATATTGAAGCTGAACCCTAACCCTAACACTAACCTGAACACTAAGCTAATACTAAACCCAATCCTAACCCTAACCCTAACCCTTAACCTAACATTAACCCTAACACTACACTGAACCATAACCCTAAATCCAGCCCTAATTCTAACCCGAACCCAAACCGGAACCCAACCCTAACCCTAACCGTAGCACTAACCCTAACCCTAACCCGAACCCTGAAGCTAAGGCTAACCTTAAAGCGAAACTGAAAACTAATCTTAACATTAATCCGAACACTAAACATAACCCTATACACAATACAACTCTTAACCCTAAACTGAAGCCAACGGCAATCCTAACCCTAACGCGAACCCTAACGCTAAAGCTAACCCTAAACCAACCCCGAAAACTAACCAAAACCCTAATCCAAACACTAGCACTAAAACTAAACCTAACGCTAACCCAAACCATAGCCCTTACCCTAACATGAATCTTAACCCTAACTCTAACCCAAAATCGAACCATAATACTAACCCTAACCGTAAACTTAACATTAACCCTAAATCTAACCCTAATCCTAACATGAAACCCAAACCTAATGCTAACACTAACCCGAACCCGAACCCTAACCCTAACCCGAACTCTATCTCTAATCCGAACATGAACCCAACCATGCCCCTAAACCTAACCCTAACCCTAACTCGAACCCTAACCCTAACTCGTACCCTAAACCGATTCCTAACACTAACACTAACGTGAAGATTGACCCGCCCCTAATCCTAACCCTAACCATAATCCTAACTCTAACTCCAACAATAATCAGACCACTAAACCTAACCCTAACTCTAACCTGAACACTAACACTAACCTTAAACTAAAGCTAACCCGACCACTGACCTGAAGACTAACCCTAGCCCTAACCCTAAACCAAAGTAGTACACGAACCCTAACTCTAATCCTAACCAGAACCCTAACCCTAACCCTAACCTCAACCCTAACACCAACACTAACATTAAACTAAACCCTACCAGAACCATAACCCTAACCATAACCTGAATCGTAACAATAACCCAAACCTTAACCCTAATGGGAAGGCAACGATAACCCTAATTCTAAGCAAGCAGTAACACTTACCCTAAGCCTAACCCTAACTCAAACCTGAACCCTAACTCTAACCCGACCCTAACACTAACTAGAATCCTAAGTCTAACATTAACCCAAATCCTAAATGTAACCCTAACCATAAACCAGCCTGAACTCTAACCCGCACCCTGATCCTAACCCTAAGTGGAACCCAACCATAACCCTGACACTAACCCTAACAGTAACCCGAACCCTAACCCGAACCCGAAAGATAACCCTTGACCTAAGCCTGACCCTAACCCTAGCCCTAACCCTAAACCTAACCCTAAACCTAAACCAAACCAGTACACAAACCCTAACCTGAAACCTAAGCCAAACCTTAACCCTAACAGCAACCCAACCCGAACCCTAATCCTAACCCTAAACCTAACCCAATCCCTAACTCAAACTCTAACACGAACCTTAACCCGAAAGCTAGTAATGATTCACACTTGGATACAAAGATGTTTCTTTCTGTCAATTTACAAACCGAGAGAAGAAAGTGTGTTCTCTAAGGAATTTGAGAGTGTTCCTGTCTCTAGGAACTCCACGGCCCTGTTTCCAAACCACCTTTCAGAAGGTGATCATTAGCAAGTGGAAGGAAGGAAGACGGGGCATGAAGGTACTTCCAGGAATGGATGTTATGCATAGTTTAACTCAGCTGTAGTAGTGAATGCCCCTCAGATACCAAGATGTTTCTTACCATCTTCTCACAAGCCAGGATAAGAAAGTGCCTTCTCTAAGGAATTAGACTGAGATTCTGTCTCAAGGCCCTACATGGTGCTATGCACAACTTTCTCTGGGAAGGCAATCCTTAGGAGCTGGAAGGAAAGGAGATGGGCATGAAGTTACTTCCAGGAATCGCTGGTATCCATCGTTTCACTCAGCTCTAGTAGCGATTGCCACAAAGATAGAAAGATGTTTCATAACAGCTACTTACTTTCCAGGAGAAGAAAGTGCCCTCTCTAAGGCATGTGAGTGAGAGTCTCTCTGAAGGCCCTCTGTGGGCCTGTGGAAAACCTTTTTGGGAAGGCAATCTTTAGGAGTGGGAAGGAAGAGAGATGGGGCATGAAGTTACTTCCAGGAATGGGTACTATACATAGTTTGTCCGAGTTGTAGTGGTGATTGCCACTCAGATACACGGATGTCTCTTACCATCTAAATACAAGCGGGGATAAGAAAGTGCCTTCTCTAAATCATGTGAGTGAGATTGTCTCTCAAGGCCCTTCATGGGCCTGTGTAAACCTGCTTTGGAAGGCGATCCTTATGCGCTGGAAGGAAGGGAGATCTGGCAAGAAGTTTTTTCCAGGAATGGATGTTATACATAGTTTAACTCAGATTTAGTAGTGATTGCCACTCAGATAGAAAGATGTTTCTTTCCATCTACTTACAAGCCGAGATAAGAAAGTGCCTTCCCTAAGGCATGTGTGTGAAATCCTCTCTCAAGGCCCTCCATGTCCCTGTGCACAACCTGGTTTTGGATGGCGATCTTCAGGAGCTGGGAGAAAGGGAGATTGGGCACCAAGTTGTTTCCAGGAATGGGTCTTATACATAGTTTAACTCAGCTGTAGTAATGACTGCCACTCACAAACAAAGATACTTCTAACCATCTACTTCCAACCCAGGATAAGAAATTCCATTCTCTAAGGCATTTGAGAGTGATCCTGTGTCAAGGCCCTACACAGCCCTGTTTTCGTACCTGCTTTGGGAAAGTGATCCTTTGGAGCTGGAAGGAAGGGAGATTGGGCACATAGTAATTTCCAGGAATGGGAGTTATACTTAGTTTAGCTCAGCTGTAGTAATGCCTGCCACTCAGATACAAACATGTTTCTAGCCATCGACTTAGAATGTAGTATGAGAAAACGTGCTCTCAATGGATTATGAGTGGGATGCTGTCACAAGACACCACACAGTCCTGTTTCCAAATCCGCTTTGAGAAGGCGATCCTTAGGAGCTGGAAGGAAGGGAGATTGGGCACTAAGTCATTTCCAGGAATGGGTGTCATACTTAGTTTAGCTCAGCTGTGGCAATTCTTGCCACTCAGATATAAACATGATCCTAACCATCTATTTAGAATCCGCTATCAGTAAGTGTGCTCTCTATGGCTTGTGAGTGAGATTGTCTCAAGGCAGTACATGGTCCTCGTTCCATACCGTCCTTAGGAAGGCGATCCTCATGTACCGGAAGGAAGGGATATTGGGCCTGAACTTCGTTCCAGGAACTGGTGTTATCCATGGTTTAACTCAGCTGTAGTAGTGATGCCACTCAGAAAGATGTTCCTTACCATCTACTTACAAACCGGGATAAGAAAGTTCCTTCTCTAAGACATGTGCGTGAGATTCTCTCTCAAGGCCCTACATGGCCCTGTGCAAAACCTGTTTTGGGAAGGCGATCCTTAGGAGCTGGAAGGAAGACACATTGGGCATGAAGTTACTATCAGGAATGGTTGTAATACATAGTTCAACTCAGCTGTAGTAATGAATGCCTCTCAGATACCAAGGTGTTTCATACCATCTACATTCAAACCGGGAAAAGAAATTGTGTTCTCCAAGGCATTTGAGAGTGATCCTGCCTCAAGGCCCTACATGGCCCTGTTTATAAACCTGCTTTTGGAAGGAGATCTGTAGCAGCTGGAAGGAAGGGAGATTGGGCACGAAGTCATGTCCAGAAACTGGTGATATACATAGGTTAGCTCAGTTGTAGTAATGATTACCACTCACATAGCTACTTGTTCCTAGACTGTTACTTACAAGGGGGTTGAGAAAGTGCCTTAGCAAAGGAGTATGAGATTCGTTCTCAGGGCACAAAATGGCATTATGCTCCAAACCGGGTTCAGGTTTTTCACCATTACAAGATGGAAAGAAGAGAGGTTAGGCACAAATTTATTTCCAGGAATGGGCGTTACACATACTTCGGCTAAGCTCTAGGAATGATTGCCACTCATATAGAAACTTGTTCATGGACTTCTACTTAGAAGCCTGCATCAGAAATTTCCTTCTCAAAGGAAAGTGAGATTAATTCTCAGGTCCAGAAATGGCATTATGTTCCAAACCTGGGTGAGGAAAGTGATCTTTACAACATGAGAGGAAGAAAGGTTATGCACAAAGTTATTTCAGGGATTAGGTGTTATACACTTTTTAAAAGAGCCTTCTCAAGGGAATGTGAGATTTGTTGTCCAGGTGCGAAATGACAGTATGTTCGAAATCTGGTTTAGGTTTGTGATCTTTATGAGATGGAAGGAAGAGAGTTTAGGCACAAAGTTACTCCCAGGAATGGGTGTTATGTGAAGTTTACCTCAACTGTAGTAATGATTGCCAATCATATACAAACTTGTTCCTAGACATCTACGTAAAAGCCAGGATCAGAACATTCCTTCTGAAAGCAATGTGAGACTCCTTCTTAAGGACCGACATGGCACTATGGTCCAAATCTGGTTTAGGTTTGTGATCCTTACGTGATGAAAGGAAGAGAGATTAGGCACGAAGTGATTTCCAGGAATGGGTGTTATACCAAGTTTGTCAGCCCCAGTAATGACAGTCACGCCTAAACAAACTTGTTCCTAGATATCTACTTAGAAGCTGGTATCAGAGAATGTGTTCTCAAAAGAATGTGAAACTCCTTCTAAAGGCCTGAGAGGACACTATGTTCCAAACCTGGTTGATGAAGATGGTCCTTACGAGCCGGAATGAAGAGAGTTTGGGCATGAAGTTATTTCCAGGAATGGCTGTTAGTCACAGTTTAGCTCAGCTGTAGTAATGATTGCCAAACATATACAAACTTGTTCCTGGACTTCTACTTAGAAGCTGGGATAAGAAGCTTCCTTCTGAAAGGAATATGTGGTTCCTTCTCTTTTCTCTTTGTGAGTAAGATCAGCCCTGAGCTAACGGCCATGCCAATCCTCCTCTAATTGCTGAGCAACGCTGGCCCAGACCTAACATCCGTCCTGATCTTCCTCCACTTTATGTGGGGTGCCACCACAGCATGGCCTGACAAGCGGTGTGTCGGTGTGTGTCCAGTATCCGAACCTGGGCCACCAGCAACAGAGGGTGTACTTAACCACTACACCATGGGGCTGGACCCTATGAGGTTCCTTCTCAAGGCCAGAAATAGCATGATGTTCCAAAAATGGTTGAGCAAGCTGATTCTGATGAGGTAAAGGAAGAGCGATTAGGCAAAAAGTGATTTCCAGGAATGGCTGTTATACATACTTTAGCTCCCGTAGTCATGATTGCCACTCATATGCAAACTTGCTCATAGAAATCTACATACAGGTCAGGAACACAAAGGGCCTTCGCAAAGGAATGTGACATTCCTTCTCAGGGCCCCAAATCCCAATATTGTCCAAACCTGGCTTAGGTTTGTGACCCTTACTGGATGGAAGGAAGAGAGATTGGGCACAATGACATATTCATGAATGAGTTTTACACATAGATTAACTCAGGTGTAGTAATGATTGCCACTCATATACAAACTTGTTCCTAGACATCTACATAACCCCGGGATCAGAAAGTGACTTCTCAAAAGAATGTGATATTCCTTGTCAAGGCCTGAAACAGCAATATGTTCCAAACTTGGTCGACGAAGGTGGTACTTACGAGCTGGAAGTAAGAGAGATTGAGCATGAAGTCTTTTTCCAGGAATTGATGCTACTCATAGAATAGCTCAGTTGTACTAACGATTGCCACTTATATAGAATCTTGTTCCTGGACATATACTTAGAAGCAGTGATCAGAAAGTGCCTTCTTAAAGGAATATGAGATTCCTTCTCAAGGCCGGAAATGGCAATATGTTCCAAACGTGGTTGAGGAAGGTGGGCCTTATGATCTGGAAGGAAGAGAGACCGGCACGAAGTTATTTTCAGGAATAGGTGTTATTCATAGTTCATCTAAGTTGTAGTGATGATTCCCACTCATATACAAACTTGTTTCTAGGGATCTACTTAGAAGCTGGGATCAGAAAGTTCCATCTCAAGGTAATGTGAGATTCCTTCTCAAGGCCCGACATGGTATTACATTCAAAACCTTGCTTATGAATGTAATCCTTTAGAGCTGGAAGGAAGAGAGATGGGGTAGGAAGTTATTTTGAGGAATGGTTCTTATACACCGTTTAGCTCAGCTGTAGTAATGGTTGCCACTCATTTAGAAACTCGTTACTAGACGTTTACTTACAAGCCGAGATCAGAAAGTGCTTTCTCAAAGGAATGTGAGATTTGTTCTCAAGGGCCTGAAATGGCATTATGTTCCAAACCTGATTTAGGTTTGTGATCCTTACGAGATGGAAGGAAGAGAGAAGCACAGCTCTATTAGTGATTGCCACTCACATGCAAACTTGATCCTAGACGTCTACATACAGGCTGCGATCAGAAACTGCTGTCTGAAAGAATTGTGAGATTTCTTCTCAAGGTCTGAAATGGCAATATGTTCCCAACTCGGTTGAGGAAGGTCTTCATTACGAGCTGGAAGGAAGATAGATTGGGCATGAAGTTATTTTCAGGATCGGGTGTTACTCAAAGAATAGTTCAGTTGTAGTAACGATTGCCACTTATATAGAATCTTGTCCTGGACATTTCCTTAGAAGCAGAGATCAGAAAGTGCCTTCCAAGTAGTGTGAGATTCATTCTCAAGGCCTGAAATGGCATGATACATGAAACTTGGTTTATATTTGTGATCCTTATGAGATTGAAGGAGGAGAGATGAGGCAAAAAGTATTACCAGGAATGGTTGTTATAGACAGTTGAGCTCAGATCTAGTAAGGATTAACACTCATATACATACTTATTCCTAGACTTCAACATTCTGGACAGGATCAGAATGTGTCTTCTCAAAGGAATATGAGATTCCATCTCAAGGAGTGACATGGCAATATGTTCCAAACCTGGTTTAGCTTTGTGATCCTTATGAGTTGGAAGGAAGAGAGATGAGGCACAAAGTTATTTTCAGGAATGGGTATTATACACAGCTTAGCTCAGCTGTAGTAACGCTTGCCACTCATATACAAACTTGTTCCTAGACATCTACTTCCACTCTGGGATCAGAAAGTGCCTTCTCAAAGGAATGCGAGATTCCTTCTCAAGGTCCAACAAGGCAATATGGTCCAAAACTGGTTTAGTTTAGTGAATCTTAGTGCTAGAAGGAAGAGAGTTTTTACATGAAGTTATTTCACGGAATGGGTATTATAAATCATTTTACTCAGCTGTAGTACTGATTGATGCTCCAATATAAACTTGTTCCTAGACATCTACTTACAAGAAGTTATCAGTAAGTGTCTTCACAGAGGAATGTGAGATTTGCTCTCAACGACCAAAATAGCATTATGTTCTAAACCTGGTTTAGGAAGGTGATTCTCACGAGCTGAAAGGAAGAGTGAGTGAGCACAAAGATACTTCCAGGGATGGGTATTTTATACAGATGAGCTCAGCTGTAGTGATGATTGCCACTCATATACTAACTTGTTCCTGGACATCTACTTACATGCTGGGACGAGAAATGCCTTCTCAAAGGAATGTGATATTCCCTCCTAAGGCTCGAAACAGCAATATATTCAAAACCTGTTTTAGGAATGTAAACCTTCAGAGCTGGAAGGAAGAGAGATTGGGCATGAAGATATTTCCAGAAATGGGTGTTAACCATAGATTAGCTCAGCTGTATTAATGATTGCCACTCACATACAAAGTCGTTTCTAGACATTTACTTACAAGCCTGGATCAGAAAGTGCCCTCTCAAAGGAATATGAGATTCAATCTCAAGGCCTGAAACTGCATTCTGTTATATACCTGTTTTAGGTTTCTGATCCTTACGAGATGGAAGGAAGAGATAGTGGGCATGAAGTTATTTCCAACAATGGGTGTTATACATAGTTCAGCTAAGTTCCAGTAATCTTTGAAACTCATTTACTAACTTGTTGCTAGAGCTCTACTTAGAACCCGGGATCAGAAATTGCCTTCTCAAAGGAATGTGATATTCCTTCTCAAGGCCTGAAATGGCAATATGTCCCCAACCTGGGTAAGGTAGGTTGACTTCATTTGCCGGAAGGAAGAGAGACAGGGCACGAAGTTATTTCCTTACTTGTTACTGGCAAAAGTGCTTGAGCAGTAGTATTTTGTCTTTCCATTGAGAAGGCAGCCTCAGTGCAGGCAACGAACCAAAAGGAAGAAAAGGCACTTTCCATTATGATCCTCAAAAACTAAATGGAAATGTTTTTCTCCACAGAGTACGTTCATTAGATGGATACTATAGATATTCGCTCTCAGCTGTAGTGGAAAATTTAAAAGTTCTCAGGGGTAGATGCTCCTTAAACCTACTTGCAAGCAGAGTTAAGCAAGAACTTTCTGGCATTACATAGGAGAGACATTATTTTTAGCATGTGTGAGGAAGATCAACCCTGAGGTAACATCCGATGCTGATCCTCCTCTATTTTGCTGAGGAAGTTTGGCCCTGAGCTAACATGAGTGCCCATCTTCCTCTACTTTATATGGGACACCACCACAGCATGTCCTGGCAAGCAGTGCATTGGTGCGTGCCCAGGGTTGGGAAACTGAAAACCCAAGGCCACCAAAGTGGAGCGTGCACACGAAACTGTTTGTGACACCGGGCAGGCCCCAGGGAGAAAATTCTTAAGTAAATGTCGTTAACAGCAATGTTGAGAGAGGCAATTTTCAGGAGAGTCCTCTGCAGATGCAAGTAAGAATTTTGCTCCATACTGGCCTTTCCTTTTACAGATGCTATAGATACTATCTCCCAGGTGTACTGAAATTTTAAAAGCTCTCATATGAAGATGTTACTTACACTTATTGGGTACCTGTGTTAAGAAAAAGTGTTTGTCATGATATGCTAGTGAGACCCTGAATGTAGTTTGAACTGCAGTGTATTCAAATTCTCAAGATGATGCTAAACAGGTACAAGGAGGAGTTTCTCTGAAAAGTCAACTGTCATTGAATGGATGGTAAGGATAATCTGCACCACCTGTAGTGATAGCTCTCCTAGTAAGATGATCCTGAAAACTACTGGCAAACTTGGTTGATTAGTGGTGTTTTGTCATTCCATTGGGAAGACGGCCTCAGTGCAGGCAATGAACGGCAAAGAGGAAAAGTCACTGAACCACATCATCCAAAAATCTACAGGGAAGAGTTTTTCTGCACAGGGTACGTT
The DNA here is from genome assembly GCF_020826845.1 of Diceros bicornis minor. Taxonomy (NCBI): domain Eukaryota; kingdom Metazoa; phylum Chordata; class Mammalia; order Perissodactyla; family Rhinocerotidae; genus Diceros; species Diceros bicornis. The sequence goes on along the minus strand of NW_026690883.1, from coordinate 575,568 downwards.
CATGTACTGGATGTTATAGATATTCTGTCCCAGCTGCAGTGGAAAGTTTAAAAACTCTCAGAGGCAGATCCTGCGGAAAGCCACTTGCAATCTGAATTCAGCAAGGTCTTTCTTTCATTAAATAGGGAGAGAATTACTAAGTGAATGTTGTTAACTGCAAGGATGGAAAGAAAAATTTCAGGATAGTCCTATACAGATATTAGCAAGAAATATTCTCTACAATGAACTTTCATTTTATGGATGTTATAGATACTCCCATCTGTACTGAAATTTTAAAACCTCTCATATGAAGGTATTCCTAACAGATATTTGCAACCTGTGTTAAGCAATAGTGTTGATAATGATATGCTAGTGAGACCCTGAAGGTAGACTGTACTACAATGTTTTTAATGTCACTCATGAATATGATTCTAAACAGCGACAAGATATTCTTCACACGGTACTTTCCTTGAATGGATGTGATACAGTTTCCTCCCCGGTTGTGGTGACAACTCTAACATCTCATAGGAATGTGCTCCTAGCAGCAACTGGCAAAATAGGTTTACAGTGGTGTTTTGTCTTTATGTTGGGGAGGAGGCCTGAGTGCAGGCAGTGAACTGCAGAGATGAAGAGGCACTTTGCAAGATGATCTTAAAAAGCTAAAATGATGTATGTTCCTCCACAGAGTACTTACATGGAATGTATGGTATAGATATTCTGTCCCAGCTGCAGTGGAAAGTTTAAAAGCTTGCAGAGGCAGATCTGCTGAAAGCTACTTGCCATCTGAGTTCATCAAGATCTTTCTTGCCTTACCTGGGAGTGAATTCCTAAGGGAAGGTCCTTAACCGCAATGGTGGAAAAGGCAATTTTCAGGATACTCCTATACAGATACAACCAAGAGATTTTGTCCCCACTGAACTCTCATTTTATGGATGTTATAGATACTCTCTCCAGCTGTCCTGAAAATTTAAAACCTCTCATATGAAGAAGTTATTAACAGATATTGGCAACCTGTGTTAAGCAATAGTGTTTATCATGATATGCTAATGATACCCTAAATGCAGGCTGAACTGCAGTGCCTTTAAAGTCATTCATGAAGATAATCCTAAGCAGGTACAAGAAGAGGTCTTCTTCATGGTATACTTTCATTGAATGGATTTGATAGAGCTTCTTTCCGAGGTGTGTTGAAAAGTTGAAACTCTCCTAGGAAGGTGTTCCTAACAGCTACTGGCAGAGTAGGTTTAGCAGTAGTGTTTTCTCTTTAAATCAGGGAGGAAACGTGAGTGCAGGCAATGAAATGCAAAGATGAAAATGCAACTGACAATATGATCTGAAGAAGCTAAAAGCAAGTGTTTTCCTCCACACGGTAATTACATGGAATATATATTATATATAAGTTCTCCCAGCTGCAGCGAAAATTTTAAAAGCTCTCAGAGGAAGACCATTCTTAAAGGACCCTGCAAGCTGTGTTCAACAAATGCTTTCTTGCTTTACTTTGGAGAGATAGCTGAGTGAAGGCCATTGAATGCAATGAGGGAAAAGGCAATTTGCATGATGAACCTACACAGACACACGAACGAGATTTTCACCAAACTTGTCTTTCATATTATGGATATTATAGATACTCTCTCCCAGCAGTACTGAAATTTTAAAACCTCTAAGATGAAGATGTTCCTTTCAGATATTGGCCACCTGTCTTGAGCAATATAGTTCATCATGATATGCTAGTGGGACCCTGAATAGAGTTTGAACTGCAGTCTATTAAAAGTCTCTTCTCAAGATGACCCTTAACAGCCACAAGCTGGAGTTTCTCTGAAGCGTCAACTTTCATTGAGTTGATCATAACAACAATCTGCACCACCTGTAGTGATCGTTCAAAAGCTCTCCTAAGAAGATACTCCTGATGGCTACTGACAAAGGTCATTGAGCAGGAATGTTTTGTATTTCCAATGGGAAGGGAGGCTCAGTGCAGGCAATGAACGACAAAGAGGAAAACTCACTTTACAATATGATCCTAAAAAGCTAAAAGGAAGACTTTTTCTCCACTGGGTACATTCCTGAAATAGATGTTATAGATATTCGCTCCCCGCTGCAGTGAAAAGTTTAAAAGCTCTCAGAGGGAGAGCCTCCTTGAAGATACTTCCAAGCTGAGTTCAGCAAACATTTTTTACCTGACTTGGGAGAAAGAGCACGGGTGAAGTTTATTTACTGCAATGTTGGAAAAGGCAATTTTCAGAATAGTCCTATAGAGATACACGCAAAAGATTTTCTCCATACCTGAATTTCAATTTATGGATGTTATAGATACCCTTTGCCAGCTGTATTGACATTTGAAAACCACTCATATGAAGATGTTACTTACAGATATTGGCCAACTGTGATAAGCAATGGTGTTCATCATGATACGTTACTGAGAACCTGAATGCAGATTGAACTGCAGTGTAGTCAAGTCTCTTCTCAAGATAATCCCAAACAGCTACAAGCAGAGTTTCTCTGAAGAGTCCACTTTCCTGGAATGTGGGGTAATGATAATCTGCACCACATGTAGTGATAGTTTGAAAGCTCTCCTAGGAGTGTTTCAAAGAGTTACTGGTAAACTTCGTTGAGCAGCGGTATTTTGTCTTGCCTGTGGGAAGGAAGCCACAGTGCAGGACATGAACTACAAAGAGGAAAAGGCACTTTACTATGTGATCCAAAAAACTAAAAGGAAGACTTTTCCACCACACAGTATGTTCATGGAATGGATCTTATAGATAGTCTCTCCCAGCTGCAATGGAAAGTTTAAAAGCTCTCAGAGGAAGGTGCTCCTTAAAGATACTTGCAAGCAAGTTGAGCAAGAACTTTCTGGCATTACAAGGAGAGAATTCCTATGTGTAGGTCGTTAACGGCAATGATGTAAAAGGCAATTTTCAGGATAATCCTATACAGATATAAACAAGAGTTTGTCTCCAAACTGGAATTTCATTTTATGGATGTTACATATACTGTCTCCCAGCCGTACTGAAATTTTAAAACCTCTCCAATGAGAATGTTACTAACAGATATTCTTCACCTGTGTTAAGCAATAGTGTTCCTCATGATATGCTAGTGAGACCCTGAACGCAGATTGAACTGCAGTGTATTTGAAGTCACTTATGAAAATGACCCTAAACAGTTATAAGCAGAAGTTATCTTCACGGTATACTTTCATTAAATGGATGTGATAGAGCTTTTTCCTGAGCTGTGGTGAAAAGTGTCAACTCTCATGGGAAGGTGTTCCTAATCGCTACTGGCAGAGTAAGTTTAACAGTGGTGTTTTTTCTTTACATCAGGGAGGAAGCCTGAGGGCAGGCAATGAAATTCAAAGGTGAGCATGCAATTGACAATATGATCGAAAGAAGCTAAAAGCAGTGATTTCCTCCACAGAGTACTTACATGGAATGGATGTAATGAATAGGTTTTCCTAGCTGCAGTGAAAAGTTTACAAGCTCTCAGAGGAAGATCATCCTTAAAGATTCCTGCAAGGCGAGTTAAGAAACACTTTCTTGCGTTACATGGGATAGAGAGCCTGAGCGAAGGTCGTTAACTGCAGTGATCTAAAGGCAATATGCAGGCTGATCCCATAAAGAGACAAGCCACAGATTTTCTCCATATTTCACTTTCATTTTATGGATGTTCTAGATACACTCTCCTAGCTGTACTGAAGTTTTAAAACATCTCAGATGAAGATGTTACTTACAGATATAGGCCACATGTGTTAAGCTATAATGTTTGTCATGATATGTTCATGAGAGCCTGAAAGTGGATTGAACTGTAGTGTATTAAATGTCTCTTCTCAAGATGATCCTAAAGAGCTACTAGCAGGAGTTTCTCTGACGATTCAACTTGAATGGAATGGATGTTAAATATAATCAGCAAAACCTGTAATAATACTTTGAAAGCTCTCATACGAAGATGTTCCTTACAGCTACTGGCAAAATTGGTTGAGCAGTGGTGTTTTGTCTCTATATTAGTGAAGGAAACATCATTGCAGGCAATGAACAGCAAAGAGGAAAAGGCAATTTACTATATGATCCTAATACCTAAAAGGAGGAGTTTTTCTGCACAGAGTATGTTCACGGAATGGATGTTGGAGATATACTCTCCCAGCTGCAGTGAAATGTTTAATAGATCTCAGAGGAAAATCCTCCTCAGAGATACTTGCATGCTGAGTTCAGCAAACATTTTCTTGCATGTCTTGGGAGAGAGAGCCTGAGTGAAGGTCGTTAACCGCAAAGAGGGAAAAGGCAATTTGCAAGAAGATCCTATATAGATACAAGGCAGAGATTTTCCCCACACTTGACCTTCATTTTATGGATGTTATAGATACTCCACCCTAGCTGAAATGAAACTGTTAAACTTCTCATATGAAGATGTAACCTATGATATTGACCACCTGTGTTAATCAATAGCGTTCATCATAGTGTGCTACTCAGACCCCGAATGCAGATTGAACTGCAGTAATTAAAAGACTCTTCTCAAGATGATCCTAAACACCTACAAGCAAGAGTTGCTCTGAACAGTCAACTTTTATTGAATGGATGGTAATGATAGTCTGCACCACCTGTAGTGATAGCTGGAAAGCTGTCACAGGACATTGTTCCTAACAGCTACTTTCAAACTTGTTTGAGCAGTGGTGATTGGTCTTTCGGTTGGCAAGGGAGCCTCAGTGCAGGCAATGAGCGACAAAGAGGAAAAGGCACTTGAACATATCCTAACATGTTAACCTTAAGAGTTTCTCACCACAGAGTAGGTTCATGGAATGAATGTTAGCGAAATACTCGCCCCACTGCAGTGGAAAGTTTAAAAGCTCTCAGAGGCAGATCCTCCTGTAAAGTACTTGGAAGCAGAGGTCAGCAAGAACTTTCTTGCTTTACATGGGAAAGAATTCCTGATTGAAGGTAGTTAACGGCAATGTTGTTAAAGGCAATTATCAGAATAGTCGTATACAGATAGAAGCAAGAAATTTTATACATACTGGACTTTCGTTTTATGGATGTTATAGATACACTCTCCCAGTGGTAATGAAATTTTAAATCCTCTCATATGAAGCTGTTACTAACAGATACTGGCAAGCTGTGTTAAGCAATAATGGTCATCATGATATGCTAGTGAGACCCTGAATACAGATTGAACTGCAGTGTATTTAAATCCACTTAAGAACATGATCATAAACACTTACAGAGGAGGTTTTCTTCACGGTGTACTTTCATTGAATGGATGTGATACAGCTTCTTTTCGAGCTGTGGTGAAAAGTGGAAACTCTCCTAGTAAGGTGTTCCTAACAGCCACTGGCAAAGTAGTTTTGGCAGGGGTGTTTTCTTTTATATCAGGAAGGAAGCCTGAGTGCATGCAATCAGCTGCAAAGATGAAAAGGCACTTTACGATATGATCCTAAAAAGCTAAAAGGAAGTGCTTTCCTCCACAGAGAACTTACATGGAATGGATGTTACAGATATTCTCTTGCAGCTGCAGTGCAAGTTTACAAGCTCTCAAAGGAGGATGCTGCTTAAAGCTCCTTGCCAGCTGAGTTCAGCAAGTAGTTTCTTGCATTACATAGGAGAGAGAGCCAGAGTGACGGTCGTTATCTACAATGATGGAAAAGGCAACTTGCGGGAGGATCCTATACACATACCAGGCGGAGATTTACTGCACACTTGACTTTCATTTTATGAATGTTACAGATCCTCTCTCCCAGCTGTAGTGACAAGTTTAAAAGCCCTCCAAGGAAGAACTGACTTACAGCTACAGGGCTGTTGAGTTCAGAACGGGTGTTGTTCCATTATATTTGAGGGAAAGCCTGAGTGCAGGCCATGAAGATCGATGATTGAAAAATTCACTCATCAAGATGATCCTCAACAACTAGGAAGAGTTTTATTCCACCGTGTATGTTATTTCAATGGATGTTATAGATACTTTCTCCCAGCAGTAGTGAAAAGGATCAAAGCTGTCTTCGGAAGATCTTACTTACAACTAATGGCAACCTTTGCTCAGTAAGAACATTCTCTCATATACTGTGAGAGAGAGCCTGAGTAAATGTCATGAGCTGCAATGTTTGAAAAAGTACTTTTCAGTGCGGATGCTAAACAGGTACAAGCAAGGGTTTTTCTCCACACTGTGCTTTTCATAAATGGATATTAGATATATTCTCTTCCTTGTGTAGTGAAAAATTTAAACCCTCTCATAGGAAGATGCTCCCAACAGCTACTGGCAAACTGAGATCAATGAGCACATTCTTTCGTTCCATGTAAGAGAAAGCCTGAATGAAAGACGCGAACTGCAACTTTTGAAAAGGGACTTTTCAAGACGATCATAAACAGATTTAAAAAAGGAGTCTTTCTTCACACTGTACTTTCGTTCAATGGATCTTACAGATAATCTGTACCAGTTGTAGTGAAAAGTATAAAAGGTCTCATTAGAGTATGTTCCCTAGAGCTACTGGCAAGCAGAGTTCAGCAGAAGTGCTCTTTCAATACATTGGATAGAAACCTGAGTGTAGACTATTAACAGCTTATTTGTGATATCAGTCATGTGTCCTTAGTGAGATTACCTCATATATTTATGTGTGACATCACTCCCATTGTTATGAGTGACATCGCACCAATAGTGTGACATCACTCCCATTGCTATCTGTGACATGAGTGACATGTAACTTGTAACATCACACCCATTGTGTTCATGTGATATCATACCCTATGTTATGCGTGATGTGACACACTTGGCTATGGGTAACATCACACCCCTTGTGTGTGTGTAACAACATCCTCCTTGCGTGTCACATCTCATCAATTGTGAATGACATCAACCTTGTCATATGATATCAAACCATTAGTATGTGTGGTGTCACTCCCAGTATTATGTATGACATCACACCAATTGAGTGTGGCATCACTCTCATAGTGTTTGACATCACTCCACTGGTGTGTGACATGGCTCATATTTTGTGTCTGACATCACTCCAATCCTTCTGTGTGACATCACACCCATTTTGGTACATCACACACTTTGAGCAGGATAAAACTAGGTTAGCCTGTCACCTCTCTCAAATTGTGTGATATCACTCCCGTTGTGTGAGGGCAGTCATTTTGTTAACTTTGAGATGACATCCACAGTTTTGTATGAAATCATTCCCAGCTTTCTGTGAAGTCTCTCACATTTTACTCTGACTTATATCCCTATTTGTGTTTTATGTAACTCTCATTGTTATGTGTGAATTCACACTCATTTTCCTTAGAGATACCACTCCAAATGTCCGTGACATCACCAGATTGGTGTGTGCTTTCACACACTTTGTGTGTCTGACCTCACTCAATTTGTGTGTCACATCACACCAGTGTTGTACTTGTGATAGGGCTCACATTTGTGTGTGAAAACACACCCATTGATATGTCTGACACCATTCACTTTTTGGTTACATAAGACACATTTTTATGTATGACATCACACGTATTATGAGCGTGACAATATGTACAGATATTGACATCATACCAATTACGTGTGACATGAATGCAATTTAGCATATGAAATCGCTATTGTTACGTGTGATGTCACTCCCAATATTCTGTGTGACGTCACACTAATTCTCGAGGACATCACTCTACTAGTGTTCTGATATCACTCTCATGGTGTTTCTGTGACTTCACTCATATATTTCGAGTTATATCTGTCTTTTATTTGAGACTCCATGCCTCGTGTTTACGACATCACACCAATAGTGTGACATCACTGACACATGTGTGTGACATTAGTCACGAGTCATCTGCTATATTACTCACATGTTTCTGTGTGACATCACTCACATTATGTGTGACATCATATGAATTGTGTGACAACACTCCCACTGCTATGTGTAGCATCATTGTGTCCCTTTTGACATAAATCACATTTTATAGTGTGACATCACTCCCATTGTGTGCATGTGATATCACTCCCATCATTATGCGTGACATGACACACACGGTTATGTGAGACATCACCCCACTTGTGTGTGTAACAACATCCTCATCTTGTGTCACATCATATCAATTGTGTGCGACATCAACCTTAATTAGCATATGATATCCCAACCGTTATGTTGGTGTCACTCCCAGTATTATGTATAACATCACACCAGTTGAGTATGACATCACTGTGATACTGTGTTTGACATGACTCCAATGTTGCGCTTGTGACATCGTTCACTTTTTGTGCGTGACATCACTGCAATCGTTATGTGCGACATCACACCCTTTTTTGGACATCACATAACTTGATTGTGATAACACGAGGATAGCCAGTCACATCTCACAAATTGTGTGATATCACTCCCATTGTGTGTGACGGCAGTCATATTACTCAGTGTGATGTGACTTCCGCTCTTATGTATGAAATAACATCCAGTATTCTGTGAAATCTCTCACATTTTACTCTGACTTAAATCCCACCTTTGTGTATTGTGTAACTCTCAATTTGTGTGAATTCACACTCATTATCGTGAGAGACACCACCTGCATTGTCTGTGACTTCACCAGGTTGGTGTCTGCCTTCACAGACATTGTGTGTCTGACATCACTCAATGTATGTGTGACATCACACCAATGTTGTAGGTGTGACAAGGCTCACGCTTGTGTATGAAAACACACCCACTGATATGTGTGACACCATTCACCTTTTTTGTGACATAATTCACATTTTTATGTATGACATCATACCCATTGTGTGTGACAATATTCACATATGTTGAAATCAAACCAATTGTGTGTGAGTTAGGGTTAGTGTTAGCATTAGTTTTAGGGTTTTTGTTAGGGTTAAGGTTAGGGATAGAGCTAGGCTTAGGGTTAGGAGTGGGGCTAGGGCTAAGGTTGGGTTAGCATTAGTGTTAGGGTTATGGCTAGCAATAGGTTTAGGGTTAGGGTTAGAGTTAAGCTTGTGGCTAAGGTTATGTCTAAGGATAGGTTTAGGATTAGGGCTAAGGCTAGGGCTAAGGCTAGGTTTAGGGTTATTGGCAGGGTTAGCGTTAAAACCAGGAGTTGGGTTAGGGCTACAGTTAGGGTTAGGGCTAGGCTTAGGGCCCGTGTTAGGGTTCCGGTTCTGGTTAGGATTAGAGTTAGGGTTAGGGTTACGGTTAGGTTTAGTGTTAGGGCTAGGGCTAAGCTTAGAGTTAGGATTAGGGTTAGGGTTATTGTTATGGTTACTGCAAGGGCTAGGGTTAGGGCTAAGGTTAGTGTTATTATTAGGGTTAGTGCTAGGGTTAGTCTTAGGGTTATTGTTGGGTTTATGGCTAAGACTAGGCTTAGGCTTAGGTTTAGTGCTAGGGTTAGGGTTAGGGCTAATGTTAATTCTAGGGTTATCGTTAGGACTAGTATAAGCCTAGTGTTAGGTGTAGAGCTAGGGTTATTCCTAGGGTTAGGGTTAGGGCTAGGGTTAGGGGTATTGTTATGGTTAGGATTAGTGTTACTGCTAGGGCTAGGCTTATGGCTAAGGTTAGTGTTATGGTCAGGGTTACTGCTAGGGTTAACGTTAGAGTTATGGTTGGGGTTATAGCTAGGGCTAGGGTTCAGATCCCAGGCGTGCACTGATGACCACTTCTCTGGCTATGCTGAGGGTGCGTCCCACATACAGCACCTAGAAGGATGTGTAACTATGGCATACAACTATCTACTGGGGCTTTGGGGGAAAAAAGGAGGGGGATTGGCAATAAATGTTAGCTCAGAGCCAGTCTTCCTCAGCAAAAAGAGGAGAATTAGCACAGATGTTAGCTCAGGGCTGATCTTCCTCACACACACACACAAAAAGTCTTGGGTCAAGGTTTGGGCTAGGGTTACAGTTAGAAGTAGATTTAGGTTTAGGGTAAGGGCTACGGTTAGGGTTAGGGTTAGTGCTAGGGTTAGTTTTAGGGTTAGGTTTATGGCTATGGCTAGGGTTAGGGTTAAGTTTAGTGTTAGTTTTAGGTTTATAGCTATGGTTAGGGTTAGGGCTAGGCATTTGTTTAGGGTTAGTCTCAGTGGTAGTGTTAGGGCTAGGTTTAAGGTTACATATAGTGGTATGGTTACAGTTAGCATAAGTTTTAAGATTAGAGTTAGTCGTAGGGATAGAGGTGGGGTTGGAATCAGGTTAGGGTTAGGGTTAGATTTGGGGTTAGTGTTAGGGTTAGTGTAATGGTTAAGGTTAGGGCTAGGGACAAGGCTAAGTTTAGGGTTATGACTAGTGTTGTAGTTAGTGTTAGAACTAGGCCTAGGGTTAGGATGAGAACTAAGACTAGGATTAGTGTAAAGGTTAGGATTAGGGTTGGGTTATGCTTGGTGTTAGGAGTAAGATAAGCGTTTGGTTAGGTTTAGGTTTAGGGGAGGGGTTGGTGTAGGGGTAGTGTTAGCGTTAGTGTTGCGTTAGGGTTAGGGTTAAAGATAAGGTTATGGCTAAGGATATGGTGAGAATTAAGGTTCAGTTAAGGGTTAGGGTTAAGTTTGGTTTAGGTGTAGGGGCAGGGGTAGAGGTACGGATAGTGTTGGGTTAGATTTAAAGGTATGGGTAGTAGTAGGGGTAGGTATTAGGCTAGTGTTTGGGTTAGGGGAGGGGTAGAGGTAGGGTTGGGGTTAGGGTTTGTGTTAGACTTATGCCTAGGGCTAAGTTTAGGGTTAGGTCTCATGTTGGGTTATGGTTATGGTTATGGTGAGAGTTAGGGGTAGGTTTAGCATTAGAGTTGGGGTTAGGACTAGAGTTCAGGTTAGGGCAATGGTTAGAGTTAGGGCTAATGTTAGGCCTACATTTATGCATAGTGTTAGGACCAGAGTTAGGGTGGGTTAGTATAAGAGTTTGGGTTAGGGGTAGTTTTAGGTCTTCGGTTAAATTTAGTGCTACGTTAGAGTTACAGTTAAGCTTAGTGTTTGGTTTAGGGCTAGGGTTAGGGTTAGGGCTAGGCTTATGTCTAGGCTTAGAATTAGGGTTAGGACTAGGGCTAGAGTTGAGTTTAAGGCTATGGTTAATGTTAACCTTAGTGTTAGTGCTAAGTTTAGAAATAGTGCTAGTGTTAGAGTTAGCGTTATGGCCAGGGCTATGGAAAGGGCTAGGGGTATCATTCGGGCTAGGCCTAAGTCCATAGTTATGGTTAGGGTTAGAGTTAGGGCTAGAGCTAGGGTTAGGGTTAGGTATATGGTCATGTCTGGGGCTAAGTTTAGGGTCAGGTCTAGGGCTGGGATTTGTGTTAGGGTTAGGGCTTGTGTAGAGTGTTACAGTTAGGTGTAGCTTTAGGGTTATCGCTAGTGGTAACTTTAGGGTTAGTGTTATATGTAAGCGCTAGCATTTTGGTTTAGCCTAGCATTAGGCTTAGCAATTGGGTTAGGGTTAGGGCTGATGTTAGTGTTAGGGTTAGGTTTAAGAGTAGGTTTAGTGTTAGGGTTATCATTATGTTTAGGGTTTGGATGTGGCTGAGGGTTAGGAATAGGGTTAGAGTTAGGGCAAGGGTTTGATTTAGGACTCTGTCTAGGATTAGGGTTAGGCTTAGGGTTAGGGTTATGGTTGGGTTAGAGTAAGGGTTGGTGTTAGGGTTAGGTTTAGGGCTATGACTAAGGTCTGGGGTAGTGGTATGTGTTGGCTTAGGGCTAGGATTAGGGTTTGGGTTAGGGTAGGGCTAGGGTCAGTGTTAGATTTAGGGTTAGGTTTAGGGTTATGTTTAGGGCTAGGGCTAGAGCCAGGGTTAGGGTTGAGGATAGCATTAGGTCTACAGTAAGCGTTATTTTAAGGCTATGGCTAGGATTATGATAGGGATAAGGTCACAGTTAAGGTTAAGTTTATGGTTAAAGATGGGGTAAAGTTCGGTGTGGGGGAGGTCTAGTGATAGTGTTATGGTTAATATTGGTGTTTGTGCTAGCGTTAGGGTTCTGCAAATGACTAGTGTTGGGGTAGGGTTAGGCTTAGGCTTCGGATTGGCTTAGGGTTTGGGTAGATGTAGAGGTGTAGAGGTAGGGCTAGGATTAGTGTTAGGGTTAAGGATAGGGTTAGGGTTAGGTTTTGGTTTTGGTTAGAGTTAGTTTATGGAGAGAAGGATGAGTAGGGTTGGGGTTAAGTTTGCGTTAAGTTTAGGGTTCTGATTAGGGTTTTGGTTCGGATTAGAGTTAGGGTTAAGGTTAGGCTTAAGGTTCGGATTAGGGTTTGTGTACTGGTTTGGTTTAGGATTCCAAATAGCAATTTGTACCAAATGTTGTTTAGGTATTATGTGATCCTTACTAGCTGGAAGGAAGGGAGATGGGGCATGAAGTTATTTCCAGGAATGGGTGCTAGACATGATTTGGCTCAGTTCTACTCTGGATTCCCTGTTCTATACAAATCAGTTCCCAAGGTTAAGTATAGGGTTAGGGTTAGGTTTTGGTTAAGGTTAGAGTTAGTTTTATGGAGAGAAGCAGGGTTAGGGTTGGGGTTAGGGTTGCGTTAGGCTTGGATTTAAGATTAGGGTTAGGGCTAGGTTTGTATTAGTGTTAGGGGTATTGTTAGGATTAGAGTTAAGGTTAGTGTTAGCCTTAGTGTTTAGAGTTAGCGTACTAGAGTTAACATAGGGCTAGTGTTAAGGTTAAAGTTTGGGCCAGTGCTAGGTTTAGACGTAGGCTTATGGTTATGGCTAGTGTAAGGTCTGGGTTTTAGGGCTAGGGTTAGGGCTAGGATTAGTTTCAGTTGTAGGTTGTGTTAGGGTTAGATATAGGGCAAGGGGTAGGGGTAGGGTTACAGTTAGGCTGAGTGCTAAGGCTAGGACTAGGTTTAGTGTTAGGGATAGGGCTAGTGTCAGGGTTAGGGTTAAGACTAGGACTATGGTCAGTGATGGGGATAAGCTTAGGCTTAGTGCTAGTTCTTGGATTATTTTTAGGGTTAATGTTAATGTTTGGATTGAGGTTGAGTTGCGGTAAGGGTCAGGTATAGGGTTAGTGGTAGGCATAGGTTTAGTATAGGGGTAAGTTTAGGCTAAGATTTAGGGTTAAGGTAAAGGATAAGGTTATGTCTACGGCTACGGTTAGGGTTAGGTTTAGAGTTAGGGCTATGGTGAGAATTAGGCTTCACGGTCGGATTAATCTTAGCATTAGTTTTAGGGCTAGGGTTGGGGTTTGTATCATGAACACAAATCCAACTTTAGCTCTAACGATAAACCTATCCCAAACCCTAAAACTAGCCCTAGCCCTAACCCTAATCATATGCCTACCCCTAAAACTCACTGTAATGGTAACCCTAACCCACTGTAACTCTAACCCTAACTTTAAACCTAGTCCTAGCACTAGCCCTAACAGTAACCCTAACACTAGCATAACCTTAACGCTAACCCAAACCAAAACCCTACGCCTACTCCTACACTTTACATTGTCCCAACCCTAAGGCACACCTAACACTAACGTCAGACTTAACCCTAATCATACCCCTAGCCCTAACCTCAAAACCAACCCCATCCCTAACCATAAAAATAAATCTACTTATAAACCTAAAAGGAAACCTAACACTAAATGTAATAACTAAACATAGCCCTAAGCCCAGCCCTAATGATAATCTTGCCATAACACTACGCCTAACACTACTCCCACCCCTAACCTTCACCCTAACCCTACATGTAATGCAACCTTAACCCTAACACTAGCCCTTGCTGTAGCCCTAAACCAGTCCTAACACAAACAGTAGCCCTATTCCTAATCCAACCCCTACGGCTAAACCTAACCTTAACTGAATCTCAAACCACCTCCCCTAACTCTAAGAATAACCATAACACTAATCCTAGCCCTAGCCCTGAACATAACCCAGCCCTAGCCCTAACTCTAACCCTAGCCCTAAGCAACACTAATCCTAACCCCAAGGGTAACCCTCACCCTAACCCTAAGATTAACCTTGACCCTAACCTTCACCTAGTCCTAGACCTGATGCTAACACTAGCCCTAGCCCAAACCTTAATGCTTGACCAAGCCTTAGACATAACCCGAACCTTAGCATTAACCCTAGCTGTGGCCCTAACCCTTACATTAACCCTAACCCTTACCTTAGTCCTAACCAACAATAATCCTAATCCTAATTGGAACACCAAGCCTACTCCTTGCCCTGGACCTAACCCTAAAACAGTCCTAAACCTGACCCTAACCCTGGCTCTAGAACAAACCGTAAACTTTCACCAAGCTGTAGACCTAACCCTAACCTTAACACTAACACTAGCAATGGCCCTAACCCTGACCATAAAACTAAACCTATCCCTTACCCTAACCCAAAGCCTAACCCTAATACTAACCCGCACCCTAACCCTAACCCACCGTAACAAGAACTGTATCTCTGACCCGAACACGAGCCCTAACTCTAACCTGAACCCTAAGCCTAACCCTAACCTGAACTCTAACCTTAAATCAAACCCGAACCCAAATACTAACCCTAACCCGAACCCTAACCCTAACCTCACCCTAACCCGAACTCTTACCCTAACCCTAAAACTAACCGTAAACCTAAACCAAACCTTAGCCTTAACACAAGCAACGACTAACCCGAGCACTAGCCCTAACCCTAACACGAACCCTATCCCTAAGCCTAACTCTAAACCAAATCCTAACCCGAACCAAATTGTAACCGTAACCGAAAGCATAACCCCAACCTAATGCTAAACCTAACCTGAACCTGAACCTGAACCGTAAAGCTAAGCCTAATGTTAACCCTAATCCTAACACGAACCCTAACCCTAACCCTAACCCAAAGCCTAAACCTACCCTAACCCCAACCCGAATCCCGAAACCGAACTGGAACCATAAACCTAATCTGAACACTAACTCTAATCCTACACTTAACCATAACCCTAATCCGAAATCAAACCCTCACACTTGCCCTAACCCTAACCCTAACAGTAACCTTAGCCCTAACCCTAACCCCAAACCTAACACTAACCATAAACTGAATCCTAATACGAACCCTAACATTAAGCCTAATTTGAACCCTAACCAGAACCCTAGCAATAACCGTTACTGTAACCATAACTTTAACCCTAAACTGAACCCGAACCCTAATTTTAATGTGAACCTTAACTCTAATCTGAACCCTAACCCTAACCCCAGCCCTGACATTAGCCTAACCTGAAGCCTAACTCTAACAGTTACCCTAACCAGAATCCTTTCCCGAAAGCTAACACTAAGCATAACCTGAACCTTAAATTTAACCCTAATCTTAACCCTAAACATAAGCAGAATGCGAACCTGAACCCAAATGCTAATTCTAACCCTAAACCTAATCCTAACACTGATCCAAGCCCTAACGTTAACACTACCGCAATCCTAACCCGAACCCTAACACTAACCATAACCCTAACCCCACCACTAGCACTAACATGAACCCTAAACCTAAAACTAATGCTAACTTTAAGCCTACCCAGAACCCAAACCCCAACAATAACCTATCCTCAACTTAACCTTAACCTAACTCGAATACACACCTCAACAATACTCCTAAACCTAACCCGACCCCTAAACCAAACCCTAACTTGAACTCAAACCAAACCCTAACCTGAAACATAACCTGAACCCGTACTGTAACCCTAACCTAAAACCTAACTCAAACTCAAACTCGAACCCTAAACCTAACCCTGACCCTAAATTTAACCTAAGCTTAAAACTAACCTAGCCCACAAAACATAACACTAACTCAAACCCTAACACAAACCATAACCCGAAACTAACCCTAACCCGAACCCGAACCCTAACACTAACCCAATCAAGGACCCTATCAGGAACCCTAACTCTAAACGAACACTAAGTCTAATCCTAACCCTAAACTAAACACTAACCCTAAACCCTAACACTAACCCTAACCCTAAATAAAACAGGCGCCCGTACCCTAACCCTAACACTAACAGACCCATAACCCTAGCCCTAACACCAACCCGAACTCTAACACTAACCTGAAACCTAAACGTAACTGTAAACTGAACCCTAACCCTAACCCTAATCCTAACACTAACCATAAACGAATCCTAACCCGAACACAAAACTTAAACCTAACTGGAACCCAAACATAAGCCTAACCCAACCCTAACAGTAACCCCAACCCTAACACTAGCCTGAAACCTCATACTAATACTAACTATAACCATAACCTGAACCCTAACCCTAACCTAAACCCAACCCAACCATAACCATAAACCTAGCCCTAACCCAGAGCCTAACCATAACCCAATCACTAACAGTAACCCTAACCCAAAGCAGAACCCAAATTCTAACTTTAAACCTAACCCGAACCCTAAACCTAACCCTAACCCTAATGCTAACGCTAACCCAACACAATCCTAACCCTAACCCTAACCTTAATTCTAACCCTCGACTTTACCCTAATATGAAACCTAACGTTAAGCATAACCCGTATCGGAACCCTAACCCGGACCCTAAGCCTAATGCTAACCAGAACACTAGCTCTAACACTAAGCTGCACCCTAACCTTAACCTTAAACTGAACCCTAAGCCTAGCCCTAACCCTAACCCTAACCCGAATCCTAAACCTAATCCTAAACATAATCCCGACCCTAACCCTAACCCTAACAATAACCCTAACGCTCAACCGAACCCTAACCCTAACCCTAACTCGAAACCAACCCTAACTTGAAACCTAGCCATAAACCTAACATGAACCCTACCGCTAATCCTAACCCTAACCTGAACCTGAAACCTAATCCTAATCATAATCTGAACACTAATTCTAACACTAACCCTAACCCTAAACCTAACTCAACCCAATAATATCTCTAAGCCTAAGCCTAACACAAAATTTAACGTTAACCATAACCCTAACCAAAATCCAAACTCTAAGCCTAATACTAACCCTAAACCTAACCATACCCCGAACCTTAGCCGTACCTTAACCCGACCCTAACACTAACTTCAATCCCATCTTGAGCCTGAAACAGTGCCCTAACCCTAATCCGAATCGTAATCCCAAACCTAACACTAACCCTCACCCTAATCTTCATCCGAACCCTAACCCTAACCCTAACCCGAACCCAAACCTAACCCGAACCCTAGTCCTAACCCTAACCCGAAACCTACTGCTAATCCTAACCCTAACACGAACCTGAAATCTAACCCTAACCCTAATCTGAACACTAACTCTAAGACTAAACATAACCCTAAACCTAACATGAACCCTAATAGTAAACCTAACCCGAACCCAACCCTAACCTTAACCTAACTCTAATCCTAACCCTAACACTAACTCTAACCATAACCCTAAGCCAAAACCTAACCCTAACGATAAACTTAACCTAAACCCTGACCGTAACCATAATGCTAACTTGAACACGAAAAATAACCCGAATCCGAACCCAAATGCTAAACCTAACCCTAACTCAAACCCAAACCCAACCTGAACCCAGCCCTATCCCTTATCCAAAACTAACCCCAACCCTAAGCCTAAAGCTAACTCGAACCCTAACCCTAACCCGAACCCCAACCCAAACCCTGACTCTTACCCTAAACTTAACCCTCACCCTAAAACTAACACAAACTCAAAGCCTAAGCCGACACTAACACTAACCCCAATGAGAACCCAAACCCTAACCCTAATCCTAATACAAACACTAACATCACCCTAAACCTTAACATAACCCTAACAGTAACTCTAATCCTAACCGTCCCAATAAGCAAAACATAACCGTAACCCTAACCGGAAATTGAACTTGAACCCTAGCTGTAACCCTAACCCGAAAACAACTCTGACCTTAAACCTAACCCTAAACTTAACATGAACATTAACCCTAACCCTATCAGAAATCCTAGCACTAACTGTAACCCTAAACATAACCATAATCTTAGCCCGAGGCTAACCCTAACCCTAACCCGATCCCGAACCTGAATCCTAACACTAACCCTCATTCGAACACTAGACTTAACACTAAAACTAAACATTTCCCTAACCCTAACCCTATTGCTAACCCTAACCTTAACCTGAGCCCTAAACATATTTCTAACCCTAAATCTAACCCTAACCCTACTCCAAAACCAAGGCTAACCCTAACCCTAGCCCTAAATCGAACCCTAACACTAACCATAACCCTAATTCGAAACCAAAACCTAAACCTAACCTTAACCATAACTCGAACCCAACCCTAACCCTAAGCCTAACCCTAGTCTTACCCTAACCCTAACCCTAACAAGAAACCTAACGCGAAAGCTAAGCCTTTTTCGAACCCAAAACTTAATCATAACACTAATCCGAATATTAACCCTAAACCTCAACCTAACCCTAAGCCTAACCCTAACCCGAACCCTAACCTGAATCTTAACCCTAACAAGAACCCTAACTCGAACCTGAACCCTAACACTAACCTGAAGACTAACCCAACCCTAACTCTAAGCCTAAACCAATACCGAAACCAAGCTCTAACCCTGACACTAACCCGAAAACTAACACAAACACTGAACCTAACCCTAACCCTAATGCTAACTCGAACCCAAACACTAACCCCAACACTAAACTGAACCTGACCACTGATCCTAACCATAAGCCTGACCCTAAACTCAAACCCTAACTGTACACGTAAAACAAACATGTACCAAACCCAAACCCTAACCCTAACCAGAACGATAAACCGAATGCTAAACCTAACCCTAACCCCAACAGTAACAGAAACGCTAACCCTAACACTAACTTGATCATAACCCTACGCCAGCTGAACCCTAACCCTAACCTGAAATCTAACCCGAACCTGGCAATCAACCTTAACCCTAACCCCAACCCGAACCTAAACTCAACCATACCATTAACATGAATCATAACACTATCCCTAACCAGAACCATAAACCTAACCTTAACCCTAAACATATACCTAAACATAAACCTAACACTACCTCGAAAACTAAACCTAGCCCTAAAACTGACATTAACCGGAAACCAAACATAACACTAACGTAAGACTAACAGTAGCCCAGGCCATGGCTCTGGGGAGAAAAGCATGATGGAGGGCATGAGTGAGACCTTCTGCCTGAGTGCAGAGGAGCCACGCAGAGGGCGACGGGAAGGCCAGCTCAGTTCGCCTACTTTGTCCAGAGGTGTTTGGCCGGCCAGCCGGCCCAGTCTCCTGGGACAGGCCACTTTCAGAGGGAGAAGTTCCGCACGAAAGAAACTTGAGGCCCGCAGCCAAGTTTTCTGGGGCGAGTGCTAGGCCTCGACAGAAGAGGAAGCAGCCTGGCAACCGGTGTGCCAGACCTGAGATCAGCCGGCCTCCCACACCCTGGTCCATGCCCTGCCCAAGCCTACCTCCATCGATGGAGGAGGATGGTGTTGGCACCTGTGATTGGAGATAGTCATTAGAGACTTAACTTGGAGTTGTAGTCAAAGAGCATAACATAAGAGCACTGAGCTTGGGCTGAGCCATATATCAGCTTCTTAACCTGGGTGAGTATTCTATCCACTGTACCCAGTCTCTTCATCTATAAAATGGTTAAAACATCAACATTTACTACGTCGGGATATTTTCAGGGTCCTGTGAGTTAATGTATGTTCAAGCACAGAATTTACATTCAAAGTGCAGTCCTTGGTTCAGTAGAAGTGTTTGTTGCTGTTATTATAATTATCATTATTTCATGTCCTTATCTTCTTCCTGAGTTTCCTGTAAAACCAACCATGATCCACGGTGACAGCACTTTTATTCCAGGTCTCTGCTTAAAGGCCTGCAGAGGGAGCCTCCTGCTCATAACCTCCTGTTTTTATCCCAGTCTCTGGAGGGATGCATTTACCTCTTTCTTCTTTGCACTGAGGCACTGACTGGGGGCCCACACCCAAACCTGCATGTCCTCCTTTTAATATCTGATGCTTTTGAAACACTGCTTAGTGTTCACTTGGTGGACTATACTCCCTGACATGAACAACGCACGGGAAAGAGCATGTAGAAAACATTGATGCATGTAGGGCTCTGAGTTTACCATAACACAGAGTACAGTTGATCAAGGGCCAAGGTAGAGTTCCTTAACGCAAAGATCTTCAGAGATGAGGGTGTTCTAATGTGACACCACCTAAACATAGAGCAAACACATAAAAGCATATGTAGTTTTAAAAGGGAAAGCACACAAGTAAAAGAATTGATCCCGTTAAATAGACTATTCTATTTGTTTATGTATCTAATTACTGATAGGAAATAGCCAGGTATAGAGACAGTAGCATTGATCAATTTCATAGAGAATTCTTTTAACAGTTGTTCATAACTTGTGTTTGACATCATTGATTAGGGTAATATTTTCATCTTTTCCTTTCCTAGTGTCTCCATCGTTCTCAACTTGTCCAAGAGATATATTCCTATTATCCTCTAAAATTTTAGGGAAATTTTAAAAAATTATGACACATTTTAAGTTGTTGATTTTGTATATTGGAGGAGCACTAGATTGCAAGTGAATTAGTGATAATGAGAGTTTTAGTTTGGTAAAAGATGGTAGTTGGAATTGATACCAGGATGTTTATAAACCAGTTTTTGCTTCATTATTGGATGTAGTCTTCAAAATGCCAGAGCCAGTAATTTTTAATATAATAACTTGTCTCATTTTAAAATATGTGTTCTTGGAGAGGGTGATGGAAGTAAGTAGAAAATAATTTAATGTAGTGACTTGTTTTTCTCCAATTGATCTGTTATAAACCCAAAAGCCATATAGCATTCTTCTGTCCAAATGTCCTGATGGCACTTTCTTAACTTTTCTTGCTGTGACTCTAGTAATCTAGGGTCATGCCACCTGCTCTCTCCTAGTCAAGATATCAGTTCTAAGAGTGACATTGTCAATAATATAATGACGAATTTGCACACAGTCTACTATTTTCTAAAGTGCATATATATCAATTGCAAACTTTGATAACATAATTGTTAAGGAATGAAGTATTTGCAATGAACTTAACTGATTGCTACACATTATTGGGTAGTGACATCATGGTTAAAAGCATTATTTGCAACATGTGGCCCCTTTCAATTTTATTTTAAAGGAAAGGGTTCAATGACTTTTTTCTTTTTGAAGAAGAAAGACTTGCATTTCCATTTTAGGAAATTGAGAACTTGTTTTTTGCCTTTCCTTTGTCTTCAGCTCTTCTTTATACTGGTTACTAATTCACATGTCCAGTTACTTCAGATTCATGGTGCTACTTCCTCTGCCTTTTTCATGGATCTCACTTTAATTTTTCCATAACCCCTTCTGTGAAACAGGTTTCTCTCCATGTTCATATATCAAGAAAGGAACTGACTCTCCTTTATGTGAACTTGGAGACAGAGGCCAAGGTGAAGCCTCAGTGACCCTCCCCACCAGTGAGCTGCAGAAGGGCTGCAGATTCCTGTGAATCTTTTGCTTCCCTCCTGGCTCCCTACATAGTTGGCATTTTCTGCAGGGAGGAGCCCAGCTTGTTACAATTGAATTGTTGAAGTCTCTAGAAGCCGGCTGAAGGATAAGACTGGCTAGAAAGGACATCAGCAAGCAATGTGCTCCAAAATCTGGTGGCAAAAAACATGAAGAAGAAGAAAACCTTTCCGTTTATCTCATTTTCTCTTTATCTTCTCTCCCTTCCTTTTCCTTTCCTTAGATGGTACAAAGCCTGTCCACCCCCCATGATGGTTATTTTTTTCCTCAAATCCCCAGTACATAGCTATATATCTTAGTTGTAGGTCAACCCATGGTGGTTCTTTCCCTGGAGTCCGACGGCAGTTTATTCATATCTCTTTCATTAATATTATCTCTGTAGTCTAATTTATCTGTTTACACATATCTGTCTTCCTTGTGGACCCCCAACATTTCAAGACCATTGGGCACATAGTATATACTTAAGTATTTGAGTGAATCAATGAAGATCTTTTGTTCAATAAGATCTAAATAAATACAATACATAGTCAGCACATGAATGCAAGCAATTGAGAGAGAGTTTTGTGTCTGCTGAAGCAGGCTGTGTTGCAGTTTAGGGGCTCATTGCCAAGATTACTCAAGAGATTGAGACAAAATCAAAGAGATAATTAACTTGAGTTTTAAAATTCATGGAGAACAGGAGCAGGCTGTCTAGGTGTGAATCGGGACTTGATCATTCTTGTTGCATCTTTTGAAAATCCAGTCGTGTATCTTTCTATGGAAATGTGACTGGCCAAGAGAGTGAACAGAAGACTGGCTTTTAGAAAGGCAATTTTGTCACAGGAAGTCCTGGAGAAAAATATATGAAAGGAGAGCTGGTAGAAACATGGCAGTAACGTTTTGTGTAGAAACCCTAAAAATTGGGTTTACATGCTGGCTGAAAGAATTGTAACCCAACTTTCCTACAATATAGATTTGAGCAGCTTTTAAATATCTAGGAATACAAAAGGATTACAAAGGGAAATAGATCAAACTGAAAGGAATTTAGGACTGAACAATGCAATGAAGCTGAATTAAGCCAGCACACTGAAATGTGTTTCAGAAGGACCTGCAGTATTTAAAGGTAGTCGGAAATGTATCTCTCAGGTTTAAAGTAGAAAGAGAAATGGGAAGAATTCTCGATCATCTCATGTCCATGAGATGAAAAGCAGCAGTCTCTCAGAGAAGCAAAAGTTTTCTGGCCTCTAATATCACAAAAAATTGTTTTGAATGGTGCCTAATGAAGGAGATTCTGTGTGATGTAATGCAAATACAGTATCATCAACTCATTCCCAAGTTTAGTTCAAACACTTTAGGACACGTTCAATTGAGGTAGTGCACACATTCTATAAGGGACCAAGGAAGAGGTTGACAGCATTCTCTCTCAGCTAGTCACTTGACCAAGGGAGAATATATTCTTGAACACATTGACCACATCTCCTAAAGATAATGCCCTATTTTGAATTTTTCTTTTTGTAAACTCAGCCTGCATTTCCCCTTACATATGCAAGCTAAAGGCTGCGTGTAGACATCCTTTGTTGGCAATGAGGAGCAGATCCATACTATTAAATAATCAAATAAGCAGACCACACGGTTGGCCCCTTTTAGGAAAATGACAGGTTTAAGCCCACCTTCATTTTTGGAAGGACATAGTATACCAGAATTAAAATATCAACCATTTATTATGCAGCTAATCATAAGTCATGTTATTTAAATGAAATATAATGAATTCTTCCTCTCTTAAGTTGACTAGATTTTAGTCAAACTAATGTATAATTCTATATAAGTGCATTTTTACTTAAAATGTAAAATTCTTTAGAGGCCACTTCATTCAGTATTAGAGGCATATTTTGTATATTTTGGTGTGATTTTATTTATTTTCCTTCATAGCAGAGAGGCACATCCTAGTCTTTTTCTTGCTGACCTCTCTCTACAAGATAAAATTCATCCAAGTTTATTTTGTTTTATAAGGCATAGGCTTACTTTGTGATGATAAAAAGATCATTTCTGAAACACATTTGGAACTGTGGGCAGCCCAGAATTTTAGATTATGCTCAGAATTTTTGTGATGTAACTTCAAAAAAGATGGAACATTTAAAGTTTTGCCAGGAAAGTTTTCTCCTACTTTGCTTCACAGTAATTAAAAAAAAAAAAAAGATTGGTTTCTTAATTCTTCAGAAGGATGAGTGAAGGAGTTGGCAGGTTTAAATGTATCCTTGAGAGAGCTCTCTCTGGGTTACTCTTTTAAAACAACCATCCCAGTTGATGAATATTTAGTGGGGACTCCGTCAGTGCCAGAGCTGAGAGAGGCAGTTCCCAAAGCTCCAGCAGGTGCTGGGAGAGGAGAGCACTGGTAGCCAGTGCCGTCCAAGTTTGGATGAAACCTGGTCAATCTCAGGATGTTAGAACTGAGTGGAGTTCTCAAATGTAGTCCAGTGACTATAGAACTGAGCCCTGCTCAGAAGCCAGTTGACCTGTCATTGGCTCTGAGCATGGTGTCTTCCCTCTGCTCGTGCCACTTTCTGCTATTTCTCGTTACTCCTGACTCTTTCTCTTTCCTACACCTTCTTTCTTTTTTCTCTCTTTCTTACTTTTACTCTCTATTATATTCCTTCTCCTTAGCATTTTTTCCTCTGTCTCTTATTGTTCTCATTCATTTTCTTTTTATTTTATAGTACAGTTTGATGTAGTACAGTTTTATTTTGATGTACAGTTACTCTGTACATCACTTTCATCTTAAAATCATGACCCTCTACAACTCCTATACTTCAGCTAGCTATTTTGAAGAGAGCATTTTGAGAAATTTCTCTTAGATGTTATAACATACTGATTCAAAGAAATAAAAACTATCACGAAAGGGATGGGGATGGAGAAGGAATTCACTTCAGGTAGCCATGGAATTAGACAGAGGGAAACTGGGAGCTTAGGTGTGGTTGTTCAAAATATTTCCTGATACATCTTTGTAGTTCATTGTTGTGGTAAACTGCACACAGTCTTATTTACTGTTGGAGCCCACAAGTTTGCTCCTCTGGGCAGATCAGCAGGTCTCGGCCTATGGAAAAGAAACTAGGAACACTGCATGCATTTCTAATGTAAAGAACTGTTAGTGTACCACCAGGAGACACTTTGGGCTCTTCCCTGCACTATCTGAATAGAAAAAGAGGAAGAGAACCTTTGCTCTATCTGCACAAAGCCAGGACATTATCTTGAGTTTGAGAGGATTTGGAGGTGACTGAAAACAAAAGTGTTCCCAAGTTTGGATTTGCTTTAACAAGAACTATTGGCTGGCTTTGATGTTAAAAGTCTTTATTCAAAATTGGCTACCTCTAGTCCTAAGTTCAGAGTGGAGATTTGTCAGTATAAGAGAGAAGAATCCCTTTTTGATTAAGTCAGAGAAATACAGTATTTGGGAGAATGGTTATATTTGAAGGCCACTTGTTAATATTCTGTTGCCACAGTGAAATCTGTTGGTAAGTGACTACTTCATGCTATTCTCAATGATTTCTGTTTGAAAGACATACTGAGCTTGATAAATAAATGGCAAGCAATAGGATATATTGGAAGATATGAAGAAGCAAATTTGGGCCGGCCCCATGGCTTAGCAGTTAAGTGCATGCGCTCTGCTACTGGTGGCCTGGGTTTGGATACCGGGCACGCACTGATGCACCGCTTCTCCAGCCATGCTGAAGCCGCGTCCCACATACAGCAACTAGAAGGATGTGAAGCTATGATATACAACTCTCTAGCAGGGCTTTGGGGGAAAAAAAATAAAAATAATTTGAAGAAGCCATTTGGGGTAAAGCTAATTCAGCCTGAATTTGTTTTTCCAAAATGGCTTGTCACCTGCATTGTGTATCTGCTTTGCCATGTCCCAAAGAGAAGAGTAAATGCCCTTAAGATAAGACTGTAACTTCCCCCTCATTGGCATTTCCTTAAGGATAAGCATTTCTCCCTAGGCTAGGATTTGATTGCTGCAATCATCCTGTGACCACCCAGCTCCAGACAACAGATCTGACACCAGCCACGCCCATCGAGACAGCAGATCTGCTCCCCCGCTGTGTCCATCAATAGCTGTTCTGGTAGGGCTGATCTCGTGGCTATTGTAAAAAGGACAATGCAATCACATGTGATACATGCTCTTTGACGGTATATAACTGCTCTGTACACCCCACTTCTTTGGTGCCCTTCTTTCCTTAGGGAAGGAAGATCACAGACTGTCGTCCTCAAAAGTTGGCTCTTAATAAACGTCCAACAATTTTGATTTATAGATTGATTATGGATTATTTACGTCGACAAGCTGATGTGCAGGAAATAGTAAAGGCACAGTGGTATCCGTGTTGCCTGACATAAAATCTTTCCTCCCTCTTACCCTTCCCAGGATACACACTCTTCATGGTGGCACCTACTTCCTTGGTGTGATCATTCTTCTGATCACTCCTTTCCTTCCCTTTTACAATTACTCAACAAATATTTAAACACCTACTGTATGCCAGTCTTGGGATACACTAAGTAAAAAAATTTCTACAAAATCTCTGTCTTCACAGAGTTTGTTTTTGTTGGGTAAGAGAAATAATGGATAAGTAGGCAGACAAGTGAATTACATAGTCTATTGTGTGATGACCTGTGTCAAGAAGAAGGTAAGTCACAGGCAATGGGGAGAGCTAGAGAGCGAGTAGGTTGCTACTTTAATTAGAGAGCCCAGGGAGGCTGAAGCAAGGCCCAGAGGGAAGGGACAGAGCAGGAGGACATGCAGATATCCCAGCGCTGCAGAGATGCTGTGGAGGAACTGTGACTCGGATGTTGTTGGGCAGCAAGAAGCCAGTGTGGCTGGAAGACAGTGAGCAAGAGAGGAAAGACAGAGAAGTTTTGAGACTCGAGGGAGGGTGAGCAGATGAAAGAAGGCCCCTGGGCCCATCCAAACTGTGCTGTAAGTGAAATGAAAACTTTCAATGTCATTTAACTATACGTTATACAATTTAAGTAGTAAATACCTTTTGTTTTTCTATAGCCTTGTCACTTACATCAACTAAAATGCTGCTAAATTGGGAATGTCTAAATTATTCCCAGGAGTTTCTGCTGTATCTTGTCAGGCATCTGCTATGCACAACAGTCAGGGGTGGGACTGATGTGACAGTCAGGAGACAAACTCTAGTCTTCAGGTTGCCACCAACTGCTTGTGTTATGTCTCATCTGTAAAACGTGGAGGACGGAAAAGATGAGTGGTTTTCAGACTCCCATCAATGGATCACTGGGGATTCCTGAAGGCTCTTGTTTTTTTTTGTTTGTTTGTTTGTTTTTGTGAAGAAGGTCTGCCCTGAGCTAACATCTGCCACTCCTCCTCTTTTTGCTGAGGAAGACTGGCACTGGGCTAACATCCATGCCCATCTTCCTCCACTTTATATAGGATGTCGTCACAGCATGGCTTGACAAGCGGTGCATTGGCGTGCTCCCAGGATGCGAACCAGTGAACCCTGGGCCCCCGAAGAGGAGCGCGTGCACTTAACCACTGGTGCCACCGGGCTGGCCCCCAAGACTCGTTGGTTTTTTTCTTATGTTTACAAACTTTGATGCAAGCTTCACTTAGAAGAAAGTGTCCCCTAGCTTTAAAAGGATTCCTGGACTTGGTTATCTCTTAAGTTTTCCAGTATGAAGAATTTGCAGTCTCACAGACTCCCAAAGGACAGACAAAAGGAGCAAGATCCCTTTTTCCCGAGTGTCTACTGTGACAGGGCTGGTTGTCTCTCATTCAAACCAGAAGGTGATTTGCCAATAGTGAGATATAGCATTTGAGAGCCCGTGCTTCAAGATGGCTGAGTTGTCGCCCATCATTGTACAGACTTCCACTAAGTGAATAATATAAAAACTGAATGTCTTAGCAGGTACTTTCTGGCACAAAATAGAAACTAGCAATTGAGAAAATTAATTATGATTGATGTCTGTCAATAAGGGCATAGGGCTATTCTAATTTCAAAAGTCATTAATGGCATGAGTGTTAGTCACTGTACATATTAAATATATTGAAAAGCAGTCATGTTCTCATAACACAGAATTATAATGGGAAGATAAACTGGATGTTTTAGGTATTTATGGTTAAAGATATATTTTGTTTAGTTTGGTTTTCTGATTGAGGAAATGAGAAAATTTATTTTTTAATATATTGACTATCTTCTTCCTTTCCAACCTAGTATCTCAATGTGCTATTTTGGAAACTCTGAAAAAAAATGTTCAGATGCTGTTCAACCAGTAAGAAGATCTTGTTAGGATGTCGAATCCTTTTCTCTCTTATTTGTCATAAAATTGTGACAGACTCTCATTTATCTTCCTGTCTGCCCAGGTGGCTAGGCCACCTTGTTTCTCTAGGCCTGCAGGGGAATCCAGTCAGGTGGAAGGGGATGTTTTCCTCCACTTAGACTTTGCAGAGAAAATCAGCCTTGAAGTGGAACTGAGTACATGCTTTTCAGAAGCTGCATCATTCTCTACCCAACCAGAGCATTGGGCCTGACAACAGCTGGATCCAGCAGAAAACTGGACACTTTAGGAGATGTCATGTGGAGATGTGCCTGGCTGGACTAATAGTCACATGGATATGATTTTTAAAAAAATCTCTCAGAGCTTTTCTAAAATCAAATAATATTCTTAAGTTGCTTTAGTAGATTAAACATTAGTTAGTGTCTTTTTAATTTCCACAGAAGCTTTTTTTGCTGTTACTAAAGAAGCAAAATATTATGTCTTTTTTCTTGTTTCCAAAATGGACTTGCTATTAAAAAAAAGAAACCTGCAAGAAAGGAAACACTCATATGGAATAGAAATTGTGGGTAGCAATTGCTCCTTTTTTATATAAAATCATCTGTTTTATTTATTTACACTTTCTCCTAACTGTGCTTTTGAAAATAACTTAGTATTAGAAATTACCAGTAAGAAGAGAGTGTGCTCTCTTGAGTGTTTTCCAGTAGAAGTCAGGCGACTCAGACCTAAGTTCTAGGCCCAGGTCTGTTTCTGGTTAGTGTGTGACAACGTACTTAGGCTCTCTGGAACGTAGTATTCCTCTCTGTGAAATTAAAGAATTTGATGATTTTTGAGATCTTTTTGAAATATTAAATGACTTCTCTTTTTAAAAGCAGAAAGATCCTTCTCAAACTTATAAATTATCAAAAAATTTTTGTGACCTTTCACTTACCAAGAACAATTGATGTCCCTTCAATTATACTGATTGAAAATAAAGATCATAAAAGTATAAATTTGGTAATCTAATAAATGATTTAGCATAAAAATGAGCCAGAAAAAACTTTATGATCAATCAAGATATTACATTATGAAAGTATTACTGTTTGTTACAGTATATAAAATTATGACACTAAAATAGTATCTTTTTGCTGTTTGTACGTTTATATTGTTACTCATGTATCACTATTAACCCTATTAAGTTTTACAAGTAATAAAATGTCTTGAAAGCAAAAAACAATAAAGCAGCAGCCCTGCATTACACATGAAAGTTGTGCTCTCTTCCTCTGGAGGGAAAATGAGGATACAACATTGGTCGAGTATTTCATTTTGTAATCCACTGGTGCCTTTCAAAAATATAGCTATTATTGTAAGAGTAAAGACATTCTTAAGAATAGTGCCATAAAACTGGTTTTCCAGCTTCTTTTTGTCAGAGCTGAGACCAATATCAGACTGGGGCACTTGAAGAGGCATGCTCGACTCAGCTGAGGGTGATTTAATTACTATGAGATGATTAGCCAATAGTGAAAAAGATGGAGAAAGATTAAAAATAGGTAAAAGGAAATAAAGTTGGAAATAATTGAGAAGAATATCTTAATGCCTTCAAAATATCCTTTCAATTTTATAGCAGTTTTTTTTTTTTGAGGCACGACTCCGATAGTATGATAGATTTTTCTAAATCCTTATCTCCAAGGCATATATTGCTGAATTCTTCATTATATATAATAATGCCAAAGTAAACCTGGACAAAAGTATTCTGTACTATCGATAAGGACAAAACATGTACAAAATTGCTCTATATATTAAGATTCCAGCTGTAATAGTCAAGATATATATTCATGTGTGTAAAATTATAATAATTTTCTATTTGTCTCGGGCTGTGAACCCTGGTAAAATATATAGTAATAAGCAGAATACCTGGAGAACTAGGTGATTTAAAACACCTGATGTTACAGCTTGGCCATTCAAGGGTGAAATAGATCAATTTAAATTTCATACCTTCTCCTTTCCTTGTAGCCAGTGAAGTGTCTGGAAGACAGAAAACATATAAAATTAACTGACAGTTAACAGTATTTGGAGTCAGTTGAGGTTAAGCACTCAACAATGATGTCCATTACTTCAGGAGCCATTGACTCTTTGTGATAAGTTTATTTTATACACGGGTTCTCTTCTTAGATGAAGTGTGTATGTTTCATAGAAGAAAGCGAAGGAGAATTAACTATCAATCTACTGTGCACCGGTTCCTTTACTGTATTACCTTATGCAATTCTTACAGTAATCCTTTAAAGTAACTGTTATAATTCATATTTAACTGATAAAGAAAACCATGTTTACAAAATTGATCAAGGGTAAGAGGGAAGATCTCAACATCAGTCTGTTGGGTTTATGCCTCATATTCTCTCCACTGTGATAAAAATAGTGCTTCACCATGGGTACTCACCATCTGGCTATTTAATACCGGCTCCTGCCAACAGCATTGGATGAGATGAGATGAGAAGTTTATTTCCAAAGTTATTCAATTATATTTAAACTGTACTATTTATGAGTCAGATGTCAAGACATGTTTTAAAGACATAGAGAACTGATTAATTCACATACACATTTTTCAGGTTTACTATAACTTTCGTATGCCACAACGTGTCAACTTTGCGTCAACTTTACCAACTTTAGTGCTTCACTGTTTTTTTGAAAACTCAGAATCTCACTTTTCATGTAAAGCACCTTGCTGTTCTCTTCTTAGTCGCTAGATGGCAGTGCTGTATCTCTGTAAATTACCACTGCAGCAGGAAACGAGAGGCCTTAAACCAGTTTGCTCTGTACAAATGATGGACATAGGAGGACTTCTGGTCCATCAAGGCTGCCTGTGTTATTGGGTGGACGTAATGGTGATGTCCAGGACTGCTTTGTCAGAGGCAGGAAACAGAGTCAGAAAACATCCTCCAAGTTCTTCTTCAGATGTGAGTTCAGGCACCTGTCCTCTCACATGAGCACACCGGAGTTTATTGAATGTGTTCTGACTCTTACTCTCTCCCTGTACTTAATAAGTCTGGGAACTCCATACCCCTAGAAAAAACACAAGACTCATAAAACCTTTTCTCAACTAAACGGAGTTGAGGGCTATGGTGTTACCTGAGAGTCTGATGCTTAAAGAAAATACAGCTGGTGCTCAGGCAGAAGGCAAGAGTGTCAGCCACTCCTGGAGGGCTTTTATTGATGCTCCCATGGAGTGAGCAAGTTTAAAATAAAACCACATTACTTAAACCTCACTAACTCATTGTTTTATTTTCAAGAAATATGCTCTGATAATCTGCTATGTCTAAAAAACCATTTCATAAAACTGAAACAATTCTGTTTATTATTCTCTGGCATTTGAAATACTATTAAAACTGTAAATTCTCTAACATTCTACAATATACAAATTGGCAAATATCAATTATATTCTCTAAAAATCTTTGCTCCCATGTTGAAGATTAATATATGGTAGATTAACATATGGTTACCACTCAGTTTTTAAGTCATTTTTTGTTTTTGAAATTACGTATAAAATTTGTGTTTTGAAGTATTTTCCTAAAACTCAACAACTTTCTGATATAAATGGACTAAATGAAAGGTAACTAAAATGAATTTTGACCTTTAAAACTTTAGCTTTGGGGAGTCTGCCCCGTGGCTTAGCGGTTAAGTGCTTGCGCTCCACTGCTGGCGACCCGGGTTCGGATCCTGGGTGCACCCTGACGCATTGATTCTCGAGCCATGCTGAGGCTGCATCCCACGTACAGCAAGTGGAAGGATGTGCAGCATGACATACAACTATCTACTGGGGCTTTGGGGGTAAAAATAAATAAATAAAATTATAAAACTCTAGCTTTGTGTAAGAATTGATAATATCAGGCAGCTGAAAGTTGGGTCTCTCCACATTATGATATTTATTAATTGTGAATAGCCACATCTATTGCAAAGTGCTGAAAAATAAAAAGAAATTAAACAATATCAGCACTCTCTTATTCCACATGTTGTACAGTTTATAAGCAAGTAAATTCTCAAAGGTCAGAAAAATGCTTATGATTTCAGATAACTGTTAAAATACTATCTCATTCCAGTTTTAGCCTCATTTGAAATTGACTTAAAACTCTTCCCTTAGGATCCTGCTCTGATCAGTGCCCCCAGGTCCCCTCAGCCTCATTTGATTGCAAACTTATCTGAGGAATTGAATATTCTTTTCCATTTCTTCTCTTTAATATATCTGTGATACTGCCTTTTATATAGTGACCACTTGGTACAATTTATTATTAGATTCAGAAACATGTTTGTTTAGGAACAAATCAAGGAAACAGATGTGAGGAATGTGGGGTCACCTAGCTGATGGTGTTCGAGGGATTCCTCATGTGAGTCTTGGCATAGAAAAGTTTAAAGAGTAAAGCAGCGTTGGTCAGATCAAAAGTGTGGGGTGAACATAATTCTGAAGGAATAATGATGGAGAGGTAAATACAAAAAGCCACTTGAATTACATTGGAATGTATTAGACACATCAAAGGGCTGGGAAAAAACATTGTTTAATGTAAGTTATTTTTAAATTCTAAGTCAAACAGTAACATGAATTTACATGGTAATTATAAACCACAAAATAACAATTCACAAGACAAGTAAACAACTAAAGTAGAAACCAGAGTAAGAAAAACAGAGGCTAAAGGAGAGAAAGAGAGAGATGATTGTGGTCAGAAAACATGGCTTTGTCATCCTTGAAGTCTCCCTCAGACTCTGCTCATTCTTAGTGTTCAGTAAACACTTTGACCCCATGAGACTGGGTAGGGGCAAAATGAGAGGCGGTTGGGAGGGGAGACAATGCAAGGATAACCTTGCGGAGGCACTGACATTGAAAATCAGTGACATTTTGCAAAGGAGTTTACCATAATATATTAAGGATTATTCTGGAAAGTGAAAATAAAGCGAAGGGCCAGCCCCGCGGTGCAGCGGTTAAGTACGCGCACTCCACTGCGGTGGTCTCAGGTTCATAGGTTTGGATCCCGGGTGCCCACTTACACACCGCTTGTTCAAGCCATGTTGTGGCAGCATCCCATATAAAGTAGAGGAAGATGGGCACAGTTGTCAGCCTAGGGTTAATCTTCCTCAGAAAAAAGTGGAGGATTGGCATTGGAAGTTAGCTCAGGGCTGATCTTCCTCACAAATAAAGAGAAAGAAACAAAGAAATAATGGGAAATTTTTTTCTGTCTGTTTTAACAATGAAACCAAGTTAGCATCTGGAAACCAGTTGCAATTTGAGATGAGAATGTAAAGAAAGAATTAGATGTCACATGTTGTTTTTGCATCTCTGAGGCAGTAAGGTTTGCAGGGGGAATGAATTTCTATCTTTGCTCTATTGAGTTTGAGAAGGTGTAAAATTCATTTGTGCTGGGCAACACTGTTGACCTGTGGAGAAAAACAAATGGTTTAAGCAGCTGATCTAAAGGAATAACTGAGTTTATAAAAGTTCTTAGCTTATAAAGGGGTGCTTCTTCTTTACTGAATTTTACTGGACATCCATTCACCTATATGTGCAAGGTATTTGTGGTAGGTATTGAAGGAAACACAAAGAATTATAAGGTTCCAAGCTCCTCCACATACATGACATGGTTTGCAAGATGTAATTTGATTCTGCCAAGGTATTTAGTGTATGTTACATTACAGAACCTAAAAAACATTGGCAATGCTATGGAGAAATTGTAATTAAAGACAGCTTCTTAGGAGAGATGGACTAGATCAGGTCCTCAAATGAATCACTTTTGGGCAGGTGGAGGGAAGAAAGAGTGAGGATTTCAGAAGGGGGAAGAGAGGAAAGGTACAGACGTAGAAAAGAACATGGCATTTGTGCATGGGGGTGGGGAGGCCATGACAGGCACAGTCTTCCCGTGACTAGAGGCAGCTCAGTTTCCTCCTGCAGGAGCCCAGCACTGCTTACCACCTCCTGGCCTCCTCCACCTGCAGACCCCATTTCTGAGCCAAGGACTATCTTATCTGGATTGCTGCCTAGTCTCCCAACAGTTCCATTTACTTCCAGTCTTAATTTCTTCTAATCTTTCCTCCACCATGCCTCCAGACTTACCTTCTAGAATCCAAATTTGCTTAAATCTGATATCTGCTTAGACTCCTTCAATGACTATTCAGAGCAGCCTAGAGAGCATTCAGACTCCTGAGCTGGACACGCAGGCTTTCCCTTGCTGTCCTCATCTTTACCCCCATCACCCACTCTGTCCTACGTGTTTGCTTTGTTCCAGCCTTAAAAATACCACCCATTTTCTGAAAGATTTAGAATCCTTTATATCTGTCTTTTTATATCTGTTTCTTCTGTCCTCCTATCCCCTTTTTTAATCAACTTAATTCCTATTTCTTAATCTAAACTCATGTTAAATATTCCTTTCTCTTGGAGACTTTTCCTGAGAGGTCTCCATCTAGAGACCCCATTTGATGTACCCACTCTGGGACCCTGTACTTACCTACTTTTCCATAACTGTTGTTTTAGTCATGTCTCATAGACAGTGAGCTCCTTAAAGCTGAGACTATCCTTCTTCTTGATAAATAAATGGCAAGCAGTAGGATACATTGGAGTATATGAGGAAGCCATTTGGTGTAAAACTAATTGGGCCTGACCTAGTTTTTTTTTTGTTCCAAAAGGGGCCTGTAGCCTCTGTTCATCAGTTGTATATCCGCTTTAAGCAATTAACATGTCCCAAAAACAAAAGCAATGGCCTTAAGATGTAAATGCAACTTCCCCCACAATAACATTTCCTTAAGGATAAGCATTTCTCCCTAGGCTAGGATTTGATTGCTGCGCTCATCCTGTGACCACCCAACTCAAGACAACAGCCACGCACATGGAGACAGCAGACCTGATACCCACTGTGTCCGTCAATCGAGGTGCCGACAGGTCAATGTCGTGGCTATTGTAAAAGGGACATTGCAATCACATGTGGTACATGCTCTTTGATGGTATATAACCACTCTGTACACCCCACTACTTTGGAGTGCTCCATTTCCTCGTGAAAGGACTCTCCTGGGCTATATGGTCCTCATAGATTGGCTCATAATAAGCTCACCCCAGTTTTGATTTATAGATTGGTTATGGATTATTTGTGTCGA
Organism: Diceros bicornis minor; assembly: GCF_020826845.1. Lineage (NCBI taxonomy): Eukaryota > Metazoa > Chordata > Mammalia > Perissodactyla > Rhinocerotidae > Diceros > Diceros bicornis. Next base: position 540,910 of record NW_026690883.1, on the reverse strand, counting down.
CCTTTATGGCATAGTTGTGGCAGGATTTCAGAGAAACCCACTGGAGACCACCTGGAATCTAAACTGAACCGGTTCTTGGTACCGCAGGGACCCTTTGAGCCCCATCCGGATCACTGCATTCCTCAGGTCAACTTGGTGAGTTCTCCTGAAACCTGGACCTCCTTATTTTAAGTTGATGGTCCAAGAGTTTATTTGAACTGTTTCAAGGTCTTAAGACTAAAGGCTTTGAAATGTACTGGTACATTTCCTAGGTAGAGAAAAACCTAGGGAGAATTTCCTATGCCAGGGGAGCTTAGGGGAAACTTGGAGTAAACTGGGTTGGTTGTCCTTTTAATTTGGATTTAAAATTGGAAAGAATTATGTTTATAAGGTCTGAACAAATCTGCTTGATAGAGAAATGAGAGTCTGAACTTGTTCAGCTCTGAAGAAAAGGGACATTGTTCCTTCCGACCAAAAAGGCATTATTTGTATGACTGAAAAACCTCAGTGGGAGTGTCAGAGGTGAACCTCACAACGTGTAGTGGTCCTATAGGGCATTCCACTATCATTCACCTTAATTAATTATAGCTTCAGCCGGGGACATGCACCTGAGGGTTGGTCACCCACACTCCCAACCCTGACAGTGGTCTTAAGACTGCCGGCGGGAGAAACTGAGACACATAAGAGAGTGATTCTGACATTCCTTTGGGGAGTAACACTCAAAGCAGCACACTTGTGACCCACTACACAGTTCCTAGAAGTTGTTCAGACTTTATAAAAAACAAACAAACAGAACTAAAAGAAAATGGGAAGCCGTGCTTCAAAAGCCAGCTGGCTCCCGGAAGGACAACCCCCCATGGAACTGCAGCGGGTTTCCTGTATAATGCATACTGCAACAATGCTTGCAAATATTTAACTAAATGGGAGAGATTAACCAAGGATGACTTAGGTCATAAATGGCCAAAATGGGGAAAGTTTGACTTCTGAAAACTACTGTATTTGCGTGCATAGGTTGAAAAAGCCGGCAATAAAACCAAAACAAAAGAAGGCGAAGCTTATGTGCTTGGCATTTAGAGGCTTCAAAGCGTAATAATGGTAAAATGACTTCTTTACAGGAGACTAACTGTAAATTGACAGAGACTCTTTCTGAATTAAAAAGAGATAAGAAGTCAGAAGCTGTCCACCCCCCTCACCTCCTCTACCTCTTCCACAGCCACCGCTTTCGGCACCTCAGAGCTCATCTCCTCCTCCTCCTGCACCTTTCCCTCCTCCTCCACCCCTAGAGAAAACAAGGAGTAACACTCAGGGGCAGATACTGAAAGACCTAAAGTTATAGTGGCTCCCTTTAAGGAGAAACCTGTTACTGGGAGAGGTGAGCCTGCTCTTGTGTATACTCTCTGGACTAGAACTGAACTTAAGAATTTGACAAAGGGCTTCCCAGACCCTTTGCAAGATCCTTTAGGGTTTGCTCGAGAATTTGACTTAATTGTTAGAACATATGCACCAGGATGTTCAGATTTACATCAGCTTGTGCATTTGCTGGTGTCTGAGAACAAAACAAATGAATGGATAAAAGAGGCAGATTGGAGACCCCCTGGAGGATTTCCATAGGCATGAGCCTCATGGCCTTAAGGAGTGTAGGGATATCGCTCAAAACTTACACAAAGCCATTCCAGTAATTTTTTCCAGGAAGATAGATGGTGCTAAATTCCAGTAATGTAAGCATAGACCCGAGGAATCTATCTTTGATTATTTTGAAAGGCTTGAGAAAACATTCAAACAGCACTCTGGGATGGCTCCTGAAAGTTTTGAGGATCACCAGAATGATTGAATTTTCAATTCAATTTTTTTAGAAGGATTAGATGAGGAATTAGCAAAGTTAGTTAAGAGACATGAACTGGATTGCACTTTAATGCACACTAGTGCTCTTGTCACTATTACAGATAAACTATCTAAAATCTTCCAGAAAACAAAAAGGCCACTAAGCTTATGAGTATACAGCTACAACAGCTTAGTGCCCCCAACAAAAGCAAACCTTTTCAAATCTAACGAGAAACGAAATGACCTTGTCTGTTACTATTGCAAAAAGCCTGGTCATTTCAAACCACACTGCCGGAAACTCAAATGGGACTTAGGGCGTGACAGCAATAAACAGGAATTAGGCTGCTCAGAGGATTACGAGAGGGCATTTCCCCTCCTCCTCACAAATGCCTTAGGGAAAATTGAGATAACTATTAGAGGGGAAACTTTAAAGGCCCTAGTAGATACCGGGGCTACCTTATCTGTCCTCAGCCCTACCCTTATTCATTGCCCTCTCCCTCGGAGTAAACAGACAGTTCAAATGGTAAGTGTTTCGAATTTTCCAATGCAGGTTTTTAAATCAGAACCAATCATTTTTCAATTAAGAACCATCACAGGAAAAAATGCATTTCTTCTGGTTAAATGTGCTCCAATTCATTTGATTGGACGAGATCTTTTAGAAGCATACAACGCCCATATTGCCTTTTCACAAAAGGGCAAAATGCTTCTGGATTCAGAAAATTGGGATGCTGACCAGAATGTAATTGCTGAAAGGTTGATGACTGTGAAATCAATGACTCAAATAGAAGAAGAGAAAACTGATGACCTGTTATTACAAGTGTCTAGATAATTATGGTCATCATCCTCTTCAGATATTGGGAAAATTAAATCAGCCACTCCTATTAAGGTGACTGTTGACAACTCTAAACCTCTACCTAATATTCGGCAATATCCACTTAAACCAGAAACATTAAATGGGATGAGGCTTATCATTCAGGAATTTCTTGAAAAGAGACTTATATTTCCTTGTGCTAGTCCCTGTAATATACCTATCTTGCCCGTAAAAAAGCCGAATGGGAAAGGCGGGAGATTTGTTCAAGATCTCAGAGCTATAAATAATATCGTGATTCCCCGACATCCTGTGGATCCTAACCCACACACTTTGCTCTCAACCATTCTAACTAACAGCTGCTATTGCTCAGTCATTGATTTATGCAGTGCCTTCTTTAGCATTCCCATGGAAAAGGATAGTCAATATATTTTTGCCTTCACGTAGGAAGATCGCCAGGATACCAGGACAGTGTTGCCACAGGGCTAGACTGAAAGCCCCACTTATTTTTCCCGGATACTCAAGGCTGACTTAGTGAATACAGAATTCCCTAATGACTCCACTTTAATTCAATATGTGGATGATTTGTTCTTGTGTTCAAACACTAAGTTGGGTTCTCAGAAGGGCACAATTTATCTATTGCAACAGCTAGCATCTAAAGGGCATAAAGTGTCCAAGGACAAATTACATTTTTGCCTGCCTATTGTAAAATATCTAATACACTTGATATCTAAAGATGGCCTGTTGATTGATTCTGAAAGGATTAAAAGAATCCTGGCTTTTACTCTCCCTAAGACAAAGAAACAGTTAAGAGGATTCCTAGGACTAACTGGATATTGCAGGAACTGGGTACCTAACATTTCACTTATTACCCAGCCCTTACATATGATACTAAGTCTGACCAGCCTGATTTAATTGAATGGACACCAGAAGGAGAGAAGGCAGTAACTACCTTCAAGTCTGTTTTGGCCCAAGTACCAGCCTTAGGACACCCTAATTACAGCTTGCCATTATTCCTCTTCCTACATGAAGATAAAGGAAATGCCTTAGGTATCTTAACTCAAAAACACGGAGGTCGACAGCGACCTATAGGGTATTATAGTCAGCAGTTAGATTCAGTGGCAAAAGGGCTTCCACCTTGTATTAGAGCCATTTCAGCAACAGCGTTCTTATGCAAGACCACTGAAGAAATAGTGATGGGGATTCCTTTGGCTATCTATCTTCTTCACTCAGTCAAATCTCTCCTAAATTCTCATAACACTCAGCATTACTCTGTCAGCCGGCTAGCCTCCTATGAAGTTCTGTTGGTCTCTGCTCCTAATATTACCTTAGCTCGGTGTAATTATCTTAACCCTGCAACTTTACTTCCAGCATCACAAGAAGTTGCCCACGAGTGTGTTTTATTAATTAATTATCTACTTACTCCTAGGAATGATTTGCAAGAAACTCCCATTGATAATGCTGATCTAATTTGGTTTATAGATGGATCTTACTCAAAGGATGAACAAGGACATTATCAGGCTGGATAGGCAGTAACGTCCTCAGTAGACATAATCGAGAGTTCTTATTTACCAGAGTTAAAGTCAGCACAGCAAGCTGAGTTAATTGCTTTAACTCGAGTTTGTCAATTGGCCAGAGACCAGGTAGCAAGTATCTACACTGAGAGCCGTCATGCTTTGAGAGTAACACGTGATTTGGGAATGCTGTGGAAACAACGAGGACTTTTAACCTCTTCAGGTCAGCCTATGAAGAATAGGAAACAGGTTGCAAAATTATTAAATTCCATACAGCTACCGAGACAACTAGCGATTATTAAAATGCCAGGGCATTCCAAATCTGATACTTTAGAAGCTACAGTAAACTAGCTTGCTGATGCAGCTCCTAAACAAGCAGCCTTGAAGGCTTTCCCTACCCAGCCTCGAGAATGCCTGCTGCTTCCTATTAACTCTGCTAACTCAGTAAAAGACTTCCTTCTACAGGCCAAAGAAGTGGCTATGGAAGAAGAAAAACAGATATGGCAGTCAAAAGGGCGAATTTTTGACACCCCCTCACAGATGTGGTTTGGGCCCAATAGGAAACCCACAGTACCTGTTGGAGCACAATTGCCCCTGCTCCAGCATAAACACCAACTAACCCACTGGGCACTTGAAAAGATGATTTTATGGGCAAAACAATACTTTAGGAAACTCTTTCCCACAGTGGCCCATAAAGCTTATACTCCTTGTGTTATATGCCCAAAATATAATCCAAGGAAACCACTTCATGGGTCACAAGGCCACTTTCACCTTCTTAAGAGACCCTTTGAGGTATGGTAAGTGGACTTTGTCCAAATGCCACCATCTCAAGGATATAAATACATCTTGGTAATTATCTGTATGTTCTCACATTGGCTTAAGGCCTTTCCTTGCAGAAGAGCAACGGCTCTAACAGTAGGAAAATTACTATTAGAATAATTCCTGTTTGGGGAATGCCTACCGAGTTACATAGTGACCAGGGAACTTATTTCACTGGACAAATAATTAAATCTGTTTGTAATATTTGCCCAATAATGCAGCATTTTCACTGCACTTACCATCCCCAATCCTCAGGATTGATGGAAAGAACTAATGGCACCATCAAAATTCAATTGGCAAAGCTTTCAGAAAGCTTTTTAGTCTCTCATGGCCAAATGCTCTTCTGCTAGTGCTCCTCAATCTTAGATTTACGCTCTTTGGTAAACATCGACTGTCTCCTTTTGAAATAATAACTGGACGACCTATGCAATTAGACGACGTAATGTATGAACCAACTTTACTTAAAGGAGATATTTTACATTATTGTCAAGGTCTCATTGTGGCTCCTAAAAGAAACGAGAAATTGGTAGCTAATTCATTTCACATTAAGCTCCCAGGAGAATAAGACCTTAAGGATCATGGAGTACAACCTGGAGATTTTGTTTATTGGAAAAGACATCTGATAAATGACTCTTTGCAGCCCCGTTGGAAAGGACCATATCAGGTGTTTTTAACCAAGCCACGTGCTGCAAAATTTAAAGGTGTAGATTCATGGCCTCACATTTCTCATTTATAAAAGGCTTCTCCACCTGAATGGACTTCAACTGTAGTCTCTGACACCTGACTTCGACTGACCAAGATGAATATTTCCAAACCAGGATGAGAAGAAGACAACATCTGTTGTAGACAGCTGTCCCAAGACTCCGGACCAGGCCTGTATTCCTAACTTTATATCTCCTCATGTAAACCCTCGTAAAGTTTAAGCTTTATGTAATTGCTAAAATAATCAATATCTATATTGCCTTACCGTTTTCCTACACCAATACTTTACCCTTCAACTTTATAAGATAGATTAGAACCTAATTACAAAACCTTTTGTTAATTACCAAAAAAAATGCCATGTAAAGTTTTTCTAATGCTATGTTTGTTTTCCAAACTACATCTCAATGGACCTCTGATGGCAATATTTTTCTGCAATGGGCTCATTCCTTTGCTATATACAAAAATCCGTCCACTTGTTGGATATGTAGCCAACTTCCACTTTCTAACACCTCTGGGTTGCCTTGGCGGGTCTCTCTCTTTCAAGGCACGGATTGGAAAGCTCTAAATCAATTTATTGTGATAGAAAGAGCTAGTTCTAATGTTTGCACTTTGTCTGATATTAGTAATTATGATCCTGAAATGGATATGGTATGGGCCAATGGTATGGGCCAATAGCCCGTACCATTAATAATACAGGTTACGGTTATTCTTTTTCTGTTACTCAAACCACCCAGTTATCCCAACAAATTGCAGATAAACAAAAGAAACCAGACATTACAGTAAAAACTACGGAAAGTTTCACACAAATTTGGGATGGATATGTTTGGCTTACTTCTAGCCTTGGAACTTTAAACATACCAGCACCTTTATGTTGGGAGCAGAGAAATCATTCCAAACAAAATCTACCAAATTACACTTGAAAGATAGGCTGGATACCCCCCTGAGTCATGTCAGAATACTATTATACTTAAAAAAAGTGATTGGTTTGGTACAGACTGGTCTCGAAGACCAAGCTTGTATTGGACGGCTCCTAATTGAACTCAGTGGTTATGTGGAACAAACCTCTGGCTTTGGCTGTCACCAGGATGGTTAGGGTGCTGCACTCTGGTCTTCTTTTGGATACAGGGAAAGATTCGCCCAGATCTAATATCTGTTGCCAATCTGCTTCTCCTTAAGGACAGAGGGGCTGGTTCAGTATTCCACTAGTATGACCACCTAGCAGCTATATTTGCTCCTTCCTTGGGGCTAGAAGATGTCATATCTCATAGACAGGCTCTGACAAAATTTACTCTACAAGCCCTTAATGATAGTCAGGTAACAAGAGTTTTATTAAATACTGAAATGTCTTTAATGAGAATAGCTGTCCTTCAAAATAGAATGGCCTTAGATATTCTTACAGCATCCCAAGGTGGTACATGTGCGATCATTCAAACCGAATGCTGTGTTTTTATACCTGACCAGTCTTCCAATGTGTCATCTCTACTAAAGCACATGAAAAAAACAAGTGAATGCCCTAAGCGATCCTACACCCAGCCTTGATTTGTTTGGTCAGCTCTGTCGGGAGAATCTCCCTCTGCCCTTTTCCTTAAGGTTCTTATGGCTGGCCAAATAATTAACCAGACAGGTTAGCAGGAGAAAATAATACCAAGTTTAATAATAACATGTATACATGGGAGAAACTCAGAAATGAGCAACTCGTCCCTCTGTCTAAGCTGTCCGCTTAAGTATTGTAGCTAAAGGTGAGGAAGGTGTCAGGGATGGGTAGTGGTCTGGGACCTCAGAGGGCAAGAAGACAACTCACATGGAGATAGAAATGCAAATGTTTGCATGGCAACTCTTCTCAGGGTCATCTATAGATAATGTGGTCAGGGAGAGATAGAGTTTTTGATAAAAGAGGCTTGGTGCCTTTTCTATTGTAACCTCTATCCTACATTATCTTTACAGCCATCATGATAATAACTCCTTCTTGAAACAGATCTTTTGTTTTAAATTCTTCAGGCAGTTTGGGAGGGGAAACTCAAATATTCTTCCTGAGTTCTCTGAGTCCTTATTGTCTTCAGCTCGAAATAATCTGCATACCAGAGTGGTGCCTCCCGGGGTAGCTTGCCCTGGGCACCATCAGTTCCCTCATCTGAAACTTCCCTAGAGGTTTCACAGTCCTTTTGAAACTTAAAGAAGTTTCATAGTCCAGACGCTGAGTTGGTAGATTGTTTCATCTCACTGAACACATTTCTTAGTCCTGATAATAGATCAGTTCAATTAAATTCATTTTAGAAGGTGGTGATGCAGGTGGGCTCTCAAGCTTATGCCTATATTGTGGAAGCAAGCAATCAAGTATTTAATAGAAGCATTTCTATGTAAACGAAAGAAAAACAAGGTTAATGGTTGGAGCAAGTTGTAAAGCAGTTTCTGAGTTTAGGGGAGGGCCAGTTAAGAAGATTTTTAGATGTCAGCATCAAAGCATCTTTTGCAGTTTAAAATGTCTCTGATGATGTCATCGGGTCATCTCTTAAGTTTATATCAAGTCCATCAGCTTCAGTTTGTAAGGCTTCAGGAAAAAGGGTAGGTTCAGTTTTCAGTGATTCCAAATGAAAACAATGGGAAAAAAATGAAAAACATTAGTTTGGAGATCTGTAGCCAGATATTTCAGGAGACTAGAAGAAATCAGGATCCAATCCAGTCAACAGATATAAAATAAAAACCTCAAAAGACAATTAAAAAAACTAGGATCTAATATCCGCAAATGTATACTATAGTTTTACTGAAATATAATTTTCCCCTCTAAAATCACCCTCATTTTTATTAAGATAGCCAAATTAAAGCTAACTAGTTTGCAAAATAAGTCTAGTTCCAATAGAGTTGGCACAATTATTTACATAAGTACAGCAAGAATAGCAATTGATCACATAGGCTCTTTTAAATCTGCTTTGCTGGAACTTTTTATAAGGAATCTCACATTGAACTTCAAAGGCCTCTCGAGGCCAAGAAAGCCAAGCCAAGGACTTTGTCATCACTTTGCCTGCAATACCTACAGATTTGGGTGAATTCCCCTCTTCCAAGGTTCCCCCAAAATATTTCGAGGTTCCTTGTACCTGCCAGATAAGTGACATTCTTTACTTATCCTGGTAAGTGCTGCTTGGAACATAAGGTACAAAGCCAATATTTCCACGTGGCTTTACTCTATAAAATCCAATCTTCATTCCTCAAAAGCTGTATGGTTATATCACAAATATGATGTTCCAGTCACCACCTTGGTAATATAACCAGTGTTTCCAACTGTGTCCCGTTATAAGGAGAACAGAGTCTTATTGAACTTATGCAAATAACTATATTGCCATGAAAACAACAATACTAACTTACTTAGAGTTTCCAAATCCTGGAGGGATCAGGTAGAGAGAAAAAGATAAATATTTCCATTTTACTTGCAAAAGTATCATTTACCAAATTGCTATAAGTCATAGCTAGCTCAGGAGAAAAGAGAAAAAGTTTTCCTTAAATCTGAAAAAACAAAATATTAAAAATTCAGCAATACTTCAAATGAAAAATCATAAAAATTATAATCATCCTTATCAGTTCATTCAGTCCTGTGTAATCCATTCTTGATCCCACTCTTTTTGTTAGCAGCTTCATGAAGTTATCAGTCTCTCCATCGGATTTCTGTAATTTTTTTACCAAGTTAAGCTTTATGATCAAAGTTTTTATGATTAAAGTTTGTTAGAAACCTGTGTTACAGTATAAATGTCAGAGTCCTTTCTATGAATTTTTTTGAAGTTGAAACATATTTTGCAAAAGCATTAGAGCCAAGAAATGTCTGTAAACAAGACCTCAAAAATGACAATTGACAGAGAAATTTGGTTAATTCTGTGACATACAACACTTTAAAATAATAATAACCAGAATTATGACTGATAACCAGGACAGATCAGAATTTCAGTAATGTTATACAATTTTAAAACACCTTTGTCAATAACATTTACCCACATAATACCACCTAAGCAGACTTATCATCACTTGTCTGACAATGCTTTTCACATAGTTTAACATACTGAATAAACCCCATAAGTTTAGTATCTTCCTCCTTATAGGAAGAGAGCAAATATCTTTGAGAAATTCCAGGGCACTTTGAAAATTCTCAAAGAAAAAAAAGTAAAAAAAAAGACTTTATTTATGATATGAATTTTGGGGATCTTGTCAAAAATATAAAAAGTTAAAGCAAACAGAGCATTAACAGTCCAAAAAGCCTCAATAGAGAGACCTCAGTCTTTTGAACACAGGAAATTATTTTAACAAAACATAGATTTTCTGTCTTTTAGGTAGACTTACTCAGAGGTAAAGAAAAATCTTTTGTATCCTCTTTATCATGTTTAAGCAAATTATCCTTTTAAGAGACAGAAGACCAAATTTTAATTTTGCACCAGCTTACTTCTGCTATTAAAACTCATTTACTTAATTAAATTCCTTTTAATCTTAGCCAACTTGACCATGCATAAAACTCTTTTTCCAGAATTCCTCTTCCATAAACTTTCTATAACTTCCTTTTTACCTTCAGAATTTGTCTTATATCTTTCTTTTCCCTCCTAGTACTTGAGGACAAATTTACCTTTCTTAATCAATCAAAGTATTTTCATTCTTTGTACCTTTTTTATATATCTTATTTTCCCTGTACACAGATATATTTTTCTTAATTTTTAGTAGCCTCAATCACATATATTAATTAGAAATTTTAACCTTTAGAAACCTTAATTTGTAAGTAAAAACTAAGTAAACAATTATAAACATTCTTTTACATTGGTATCTTGTGGCTTGGAAAATTTATAAACACTTCATAACTTCTAGAAATATGTTACTTTATAGTACAACTTTTAATAAAACACATGTTTACCAATAGACCCAAAACACCTTTTAGTTTTCCTGTAATGAAAAGCCAAAAGTAGACAAATGTACATTTAGCAATCAATGTCTAACATATTATGTTGTTTGGAAATGATGACACAGAGTATTTTTATCATAAAATTTAGCAAAACTCTAAAGTTTTAAGTCACCAAAAAGAGTTTGGAAGCTGTAACCACCATAAGACAAAATTATTGTTTAAAGTTCATCCAACATTCATCTTTTTCACAATTATTTACTTATTCCCAATAATTATTTAGATTGCCTACAAGACTTCATAAGACTTCAGATAAAATTAGCCATCATTTAAATTACTATTTTTGTTAACCAGTTCTGTAATAGAAATAACATCGGTTTTTTCTACAAAATTTCATCAACTCTTATACCTTTAAACATAGTTATCATTAAGATTTTTATCAATAGGTCTTGGTCTTATAATTTTGGACAAGGGAAGCATTCCCAGTCAGACATTTTATTTTATTTTATTTATTTTATTTTATTTTATTATTTTATTTTATTTATTTTATTTTATTTTATTTTATTTTATATTTTATTTATTTATTTTTCTGAGGAAGATCAGCCTTGAGCTAACATCCATGCTAATCCGCCTTTTTTTCCTGAGGAAGACCGGCTCTGAGCTAACATCTATTGCCAGTCCTCCTTCTTTTTTTCCCCAAAGCCCCAGCAGACAGTTGTATGTCATAGTTGCACATCCTTCTAGTTGCTGTATGTGGGACGCTGCGTCAGCATGGGCAGAGAAGCGGTGCCTCGGTGTGCACCCGGGAACCGAACCCCGGCTGCCGGAAGCGGAGAGTGCGCAATTAACCGCTGAGCCACGGGGCCGGCCCCCCAGCCACACATTTTAAAACATACTCAGGCAAAGTTGATGTAACCTCTTTATATAAAATTAGCTCAAACTTTCCAACCTTTATAATCTTATCAATATTTACACTTTTACATGTTCTTAATTCAATTGTAGCCTGAGTCGAGGTCTTAAGGCTATTCAAATTTTTCCCTTCCTTTTTCTGGCCCATTTTTGTGTACCAATTAAACAATTGTGTGAGAGCTCTGAAAACATTCTTTTGTCCCCCAATTTAGAAATTTTCCTAACTCAAAGGATCTGTGTCTGGCCATTGATGAGTAGGATCTTCATTTGTATATTTATTCTAATAGTGACTCAATCCAATAAGCCTTTTTAAGGAAAGATCTAGAAGTAACTTTCCACGCTTAGAGTAAATCTTTACCTTGGACGCAAGAGGCATCCCTGGTGAGGGCGCAGATGATGTAGCCCCCATGATCCACAGAATTCACTCCCAAAGATATTCAGAGAAAATAAAGACCTTCATTGCACAGGCGGTAAGGATGGTGTAGTGAAAACGGTGTCTCAGGTCTCCCACAATAGTGTGGGACGCCTCCAGTCACAGACCCGCTAATCTGTGACACGGGGCAGGTGATATTGGGATGTGATTTTTCCAGCACTAACAAGCAACGAAGGTTAAGACAACAAAAGCCCTTATGGACTGGGCCCTTTATGACAAACTCCCCAGAAAGGTTGGCACAGCCAGACAAAGAGACAGTTCAGAACCCCAGCCTACTCGACTGGCCACCAAGGGGCACGCTGGTAAATGCACCTTCTGTATGGTGGAGACCAAGGAGAAGATTCTCACTGGTCACAAAGCCAAGTTTTCTCAGGACACAGAACAAGACAGAAGAGAAAACCTCATCCGGTTTTTTTCTTATGTGCACAATGACAGCTTTAGCCACTCCTTAGGTCTCTTGGAGCCAGAATAATACCTGGGGGGGAAGTGCCATGGGGTTAGGGACTGTGTGCTTTACAGAGTACCTTGCCATTGCACGGACATTTTCTTGGAGTTGGCGAGGGACCTGAGTCATCTACCCCATTCCGTGACCCAACTTATCCTGTCATGGGAGTCTTCTGAAAGTGGCAAGTGCCCTAATGGTTCTTAACTGCTCGACTCGTGCCCACCAAATTTGCGGCCATTTTGGCTTCCAAGATGTCCTTGGCAATGGCCTTCACTTCATGTGCATATTAACCCACAGCAAAGTTTGTCTTAATAGACGCCAGTCTGGTGAGACTTGCAAACTCACCAGTCTGTGGGGACGGCCCAGAGAGCAGGCTTATAGAGCCTATGCCTGCGTTCTACCCTAAGGTATTTCCTTCTTATCACACATGATACAAAAGACAGACACAAAAGAGAAAAACAGAGACTATCTCTGGGAGGAAAAGTGATCAAGATCAAAACCAAGAGTACTCTACCAAATTTACCAACGTCATTAAAAGCACAAGAAACTAGTTTCCCAAATATTTTCTCCTGCCAATCTAAATTTAGAAAGAGAAAAAAATTCTCACCGCTTCCTTCCACCAGACTCCACAGATAGAGATTCCTGGTGGCTGACGTGGTAAGAAGTCTTACCTTCCGCCGGCTTTCATCAGGCATTCCCGTATCTCATCATCTGCAATAGTCCAGGGAGAAGGCAGTTCTTCCAGCCAGAGAAGGCAATTTGCCAGCCAGTGTGGCCCCACATTGGGCGCCAAAACTGTCGGGAGAGAGAGAGAATCTCCCTCTGCCATTTTCTTTAAGGTTCTTATGGCTGGCCAAATAATTAACCAGACAGGTTAGCAGGAGAAAATAAAACCAAGTTTAATAACATGTATACATGGGAGAAACTCAGAAATGAGCAACTCGTCCCTCTGTCTAAGCTGTCCGCTTAAGTATTGCAGCTAAAGGTGAGGAAGGTGTTGGGGATGGGTAGTGGTCTGGGACCTCAGAGGGTAAGAAGACAACTCACATGGAGATAGAAATGCAAATGTTTGCATGGCAACTCTTCTCAGGGTCATCTATAGATAATGTGGTCAGGGAGAGATAGAGTTTTTGATAAAAGAGACTTGGTGCCTTTCCTATTGTAACCTCTATCCTACATTATCTTTACAGCCATCATGATAATAACTCCTTCTTGAAACAGATCTTTTGTTTTAAATTCTTTAGGCAGTTTGGGAGGGGAAATTCAAATATTCTTCCTGAGTTCTCTGAGTCCTTATTGTCTTCAGCTCGAAATAATCCACATACCAGAGTGGTGCCTCCTGGGGTAGCTTGCCCTGAGCACCATGAGCTCCCTTCTGGTATTGGTTCCCTTTTTCGATCTGGATTGCAAGTCCTATTTCTATTACATCTTGGAATTCTTGTACTAATCATAATATTCAAACTGATTGTTGTTTTCTTTACTCAGTGCTGTAAGACTGTCATGCAAAATAGAGTAATGATGGCTCGGCGACTTGAGATGGCCAATCAATCTTATAACCTTGGACAAATATCCTTCTCTGATAAGGACTATGCCTAAAATCTCATTGTAAACTAATCTTTTAAAAAAATGTTAAATTATTATCATTGTTACCGTACTTGTTCTATAATTGTGCACAATGTACATAAGGGGCTATAGTATTTTTAAAAAGGCGCATATGCAATGTTTGTGCAACAACCTAAAATTATCCAAAACCCATGAAATACTTTCTCTATTTTTATATATATATATATACCTCTTTGCTTGTCCACAATATCCGACTAATTCCCCACAACGTGGACAACTAGACAAATAGATGAGATAAAAAAAAAGCCTGGCACCCAGGGACATGATAAACCCAGGGAAGAAGGCAAGCACCCTGGCACCAAGGGACAATATTTTGATCATCAATGTTTTCTATCAAAAGATTATAGATCAAAAGGGGGAAAACGATAAATAAATGGCAAGCAATAGGATATATTGGAGCATATGAGGAAGTCATTTGGTGTAAAACTAATTGGGCCTGACCTTGTTTTTTTTTTCCCCAAAAGGGGCCTGTAGCTTCTGTTCATCCAGATATCCGCTTTAAGCAATTAACGTGTCCCAAAGACAAAAGCAATGCCCTTAAGATGTAAATGCCACTTCACCACATTGACATTTCCTTAAGGATAAACATTTCTCCCTAGGCTAGGATTTGATTGCTGTGCTCATCCTGTGACAACCCAACTTGAGACAACAGCCACGCCCATGGAGACAGCACATCTGATATCCACAGTGTTCATCAATCCAGGTGCCAACAGGTCAATGTCGTGGCTATTGTAAAAGAGACATTGCAATCACATGTGGTACATGCTCTTTGGTGGCATATAACCACTCTGTACACCCCACTTATTTGGAGTGCTCCATTTCTTTGTGAAAAGATTCTCCCGGGCTATATGGTCATCAAAGGTTGACTCATAATAAACTCACCCCAATTAGGTTTTATAGATTTTTTATGGATTATTTGCGTTGACATTCTATTTGTCCCTCCAGTATCTAAACACAGTACCTGATACCTTGGGGGCACTCAGAAAATGTTTCATGAGTGAATAAGTATGTGGGAGACAACTCTGGCTGGAGCAGAAGGGGTTTTTTGGGGAGTGGTAGAAAATTCGCTCACGTTCCTACCATAGTGGTTGAGGCTGTGAGATTTGGACCAGTTTGTCTCGGCACCAATCCCAGTTATCCCGCTTTTAACTGGGGAACCTGTGCAAAGTGTTTACTCTCTGAGCCTTAGTTTCCTCATCTATAAAATGGGGCTACTGAGAGCTCCTGTCTCATAGGGTTTTAGTGAGATGTAAATGCATTAACTTATGTTAAGTATTTAGAAGAGCTCCTGGAACATAGTAGGCATTAACATGTTAGCTGTGGGGTTATCATTATTGCTCTTATATCTGAACGATACTCTGGTTTTGAAAACGTGTTTTCATAATATATTTGATCCTCATTATTTGTGGATTCTGTGTCTGCACAATTGCCTACTAGCTAAAATGTACTGGCAGCCCCCAAATCAATACTCACAGGGCTTTCATGTCCATTTGCAGATAAGCACAAAGTGGTGAAATATTTGATTCACTCGAAGTACACGTTCCCAGCTGAGGGGAACAAGGTGACGCTCTGCCCTGTTGTTTCAGCCCATACTGTAAACAAGTGTCCTTCTTGCAGTCCGTTTAGTGCCTCATTTGCTATCTTTTTGTGCCTGTGTTGGTGACTTGGCTGTTTAATATGTCCCCCGTGTGTAGTGTTGCAATGCTCCCTGGTGTTCCTCAGGGCAAGAGGCTGTGACATGCCTTTATGGAGAAAGTATGTGTGTTCAACAAGCTTGTTTGAGACACGAGGTACAGTGCTGTTAGTCTAAGTTCAATGTTAATATATCAACTATATATTAAATAAGGTGACTTTAAAGAGAAACACACAGAGAACAAGGCTATGTATTGATCAGTTGAAGAAAATGTGACTAAGGCTTGCAGGAACCTAACACTGCATTTCCCGTAGGAGCAGTGGGTCATATTCACTGATTCAGTGTTCCCAGTGACTTTATAGAATGTCACACTGTGCATAACAAGAACTGACTGTATCTTATGTAATCCTCACATACTCCTTTATAGCAGGCAGAGTAGGGAACAGGGTGTCTGCATTTTGCTATTAAAGTAAGGCTATTAAAGACCTTATGAGCCAAGTAGAGAATTTAAAATGTCTTGTGCTCAGCATAAGAGACATGAGTTTTTGAGCAAGGAAGATCTATGATGCACTGATGTTTAAGAAACAATTACCTGGCAAGAGAATGTAGTATTGAGAGGAAGAGGGAGAACTGAGCCGGAAGAGAGGACCAGCTGTTAAACTCTCCAAGTATACCCATTGCTAGATGAGGAGATTCGGAGCTAAGGTTTTGATATGATAAAGGAAAAATGGCAGCCAAAGGATGAAATAATTGATTTGGTAACCATATATAGGGTCTAAATTAGGCTGTGGTTCTCAAAGTGGGGTCCCTGGACCAGCAGCATCAGCATCACCTGGGAACTGGGTAGAAATGCAAATTCTCAGGTGCTGCTGCAGACCTGCTAAACTGGAAACTCTGAGGGCCCAACAGTCTGGGTTTCAACAAGGCCTCCAGGTGCTTCTGGAGCCCATCAAGTTTAAGAGCCAATGAATTAGAAAAATGATTCCAACACGTCACCATGCCCAGGTAAGCCACAAGGCAGGGAGGTGGTATTTGTTTGGAGGATAAGATGCATTTTAAATTTTAGGAAAAAGTAGTTCTGCATCTGTTTCAGTGTTAGGATTCCAGAGATGCCATTTTAGCTCTCTGCATGTGAAGCTCTTTTGTCCACAATATGTTTTCCTTTAGAGAGCCCTTGCTAAGTTATTTACCACTTCCCACATGTTCTGAGAATCCCTTCTTTCTTGAAATCCCCTTTCAGACTTGAAAAGGTACTTTATTTTTGTGCACAATCTCCTCTATTTAAAATCTGGATTTCTCTTCCTATAGGATCTTGTATGGCACATGCAGCCTTACTGTAAATTTGGAATACGATTGGTTTCTTCCAAAAGCTTAGAATGTTTTAGAATTTAGATCCTGATGAATAGAGAGTTTATATGCTTCCGTGTAGGATTCATGTTTTTCATATGACTAGAGGTATCCCAACTTGCCAGTAATGTGGCCTTAGATTTAGCAGAACTTGAAAATCTGAATATAGTAGAAAATGAATTACATCTCTCATATTAACATTTACAAAATAAATGATCACAATGTTAACTTACCAATAAGCACTTTCTATATTCTAGTCTCTGAAAGTATCTTGCTTACATAATAAACATGATAAAATTTCAAAGAGGAGCCAATTAACTTTTGAACAAAAGCTTGACTTGAGTGTATCTTGGCTTCCTTTTTCACAGTTGTAGCCTTAATGTTACAGTAATGTTTTCTTTTTTTGGGTATCAGATAATCTTGTATTTGGTGAACATTTTAATTTTTAATGGCCACTTGTATTTTGTGATATGCATGTGTTCAAACAATCTATAAGAACTAACAATTACCACCCACATATAAGATTATATTGGAATAGAGGAATTATGGCTGACATTGTATACAATGGTTCAGCCAAAGCAGATATCAGACTCTACCATTTACAATGATTTAAGGTTTTGAAGCAGTATTTTTAAATACAAATAATCTCAAAATTGGTAATATGTAAAGTATATTACTTACAGTGTTAATCTGTACAAAATTGCAAAGATCACTTTTTCCTTTTCAAAATTTGTTTCAACTTTCAATGGTGAGAACCTTACTGTTGGGTATACTGCTGCACAATTACTGGACATGCTGAGAGTTTTTTGAAAAGTGTAGAAGTATAAAGATAATGAAAAGTACATTTCTCAAATGTCAAGTCCCTTGAGGATCTGATAGGCCTCTGTCTAGTGGTACCCTGAAGAGATGGAAGATTGAACACCAGCACAGGACACAAGGGAACAGGCTGCCAACTTGAGGGATTCCCATGGACCACAGAGTGCCTGGCAGACTCTTGCAGATTAAATCTTGGCTTTGTCTATGGGTAGGCTCTGAGAGGAAGATTTTGCTTAAATGACCAAGGAATACACAACCATTTTTCTTGATAATAATACTTATCATGTAAATTTCTTTATAAACCTCTGAATAAAATAAAAAAAATATAACTCTTATAGAAATCATCTCTTACTGACAAACCCCACAGCCTTCTCTAGAGAGCTCAACAGAAAATGTCCCAGCTGACTGTGAATTGCTCTTCTCTGAAAGCCAGCCAGCACTTCACTGATAGCCCTGGATAAGGAAGACCAGGTACAATTCTTTGAAGATGTTTAGCTGAATTCAGAACCAAAAATCCTACCTCCAGTTGGCTCCTCTGTGAGAATGGATGGTCGGCCATATTTCACAGGTTGGGCACTTGAGGTTTCAGATGAGCTTAATTGCTCTGTTCCCCAGAGATGGAAAATCTCGACTCTGACATCGATTCAGGGCTGAGATTTTGCAGGTGAAGATAGGGTCATAGAGGGGAATAAAGATTTCAGCAAATTGGTTTTTTGTTCTCTACAGTGGAAATAATTTAAGAAGCAGATAGTCTCTCACTCCAACTTCTCTTCCCTGTTCTCTATCTGTCATATCATTGTAAAAATCCTCTCTATAAAAATTTCAGTTTCTTTCCTTTGTAGTGTGTTTATTATCATCTTTATGAATTCTTTGACTTCACCACTTTCTTGGCACTACAACGGTAGCCATTGAGATATTATTATAGATTCAGTTTTGCAATTTCATCCCCTTATCTCTATTTCCTCTGCCATTTCTTACTTTTAGTTCTTATTGTATCTTATGCTTGAAAACATTTGAAGCTTACAGAGTATATGAGTTCCTTATTTTCTCAACTTCTTATTATCTAAGTGCCCTCAACTATCATTTCTTTAAAAAAGAAATAAAATACATAACAGGACAATACACCGTAATAAATTGACCATTTATAAAATTAAGTTCAACCTGAAATCCCTCTCCACTTAACAGTGACCATCTTTTATAATTCACCATGGTTTAGTTTGGGCAGGGTCAGTTTATCAATGATTTTTGGATGTTTTAAACCACATGAGATAAATAGAGTGTAAGGTAAAATTGTTAATTTTGCAGAAGTTGTAGAATTTCCTGATGGTTAAGGAAGTTGGTGATGGAGAACCTGAATCATATGAAAAGTAGTTGATTAATTAGCACCTGACAGAGTTTGTTAATTTGGTAAAGACATATATGTTGAAAAGATAACTTTGCATATCAGAGTTTTGTCAGAGACCACTGGGAAAATTCATAATATTCTCAAATACTACAAAAAATGACCATTTTTTTCATAAAAGATGTCATACATGACGGCATCATATAATTATGTCAGAAAATTTACAATGAAGAAAATTAACACGAGTCATTTTAATTCTAACAATTTGTTCATGCTTACTAGTAGGTTAAAAAAACTTTTTAGAAATAAAGTGATAAGTGATGTACTTGCATCATTTTTAATTTTTTTAGTAAGAAAACTTTTTCACATTTTTAAAAAATATTTATTTGTATTTATTTTATGCTGAATTTATTCCTGGGCCCAAAGACTTTTTTTCAATTAACTAACACCAATTATTTTCAAACTCGCTCAAAAGTTGAAGAGGAGAGAATACTTCTAAAGTCATCCTATGTGGTTAGCACTACCCTGATATCAAAGCCAAAGACACTAAGAGAAAAGAAAACTACAGGTCAATATCTTTGACAAATATTGATACAAAAATCCTCAATAATAAATATTATAAATAGTATCATTATAAATAATAAATACTAACAAACCAAATCCAGAAGAATATTAAAAGGATATACGTCATTTTTAAGTTGGATTAATTTCTGGAATGCAAGGATGTTTCAATATATGAAAATGAATCCATGTAATAAACCACATTAACAGAATGAAGGAAAAAAACACATGATCGTCTCGATGGATGCAGAAAAAGCGTTTGACGAAACTAAACATGCTTTCATGTTAAAAACACTAGAAAACCCTCAGAGTAAAAGGAAGCTACTTCAACAAAATAAAAGCCATATATAGAAATCCACAGAGAACATCATATTCAATGGTGAAAGACTGAAAGCTTTTCCTCTAACATCAGGAAAAAGGCAAGAAGGCCCACTTTCACCACCACTTTTCAACACGGTATTAGACGTTCTAGCCAAAGCAATTAGGCAATAAAAAGAAAGAGCATCCAAATTGGAAAGGAAGAAGAAATATTATATTTGTTTACACATAATATCTTATATGTTGAAATCCCTAAAAATTCCACAAAAACATTGTAAAAACTAATAAATTCTGCAGAGTAATGAGACACAAAATCCACATACAAAAATTACTTGTTCTTCTATACATTAATAATAAATAATCTGAAAAGGAAATTTACAAACTTTACATTTTTATTTACAATAACATCAAAAAGAATAAAATACTTAAGAATCGACTTACTCAAGGAGGTAAAAATTCCAATGATTTTTTGCAAAAATAGAAAAATCTATCCTAAAATTCATATGGACTCTCAAGGGACCCTAAATCGCTAAAACAATCTAGAAAAAGAAGAACAAAGTTAGAGAACTCACACTTCCTGATTTCAAAACTTACTACAAAGTAATCAAAACAGTGTGGTACTGGCATAACTACACACAATATACTAAGGAAATAGTATAGAGAGCCCTGAAATAAACCTTTGCATATATGGTCAAATGATTTTTGACAAGGGTGCAAAGACCATTCATTGGAGAAAGGATAAGTTTGTACCAAATGGTGCTGGATAATTGGACACCCACATGCAAAAGAATGAGTTGGACCCTTATCTTACACCATATACAAAAATTAACTCAAAATGGATCAAAGATATAAATGTTAGACTTGAAGTTATAAAATCCTTAGAAGAAAACACAGGGTAAAACCTGTGTTTTCGGTTCCAAAATTTGGGTCCAAATGACATTGCCGACAATGATTCCTTTAATAAGACACCAAAGACATAAGTAACAAAAAAAATAACAAATTGAACTTCATCAAAATGCAAAAGTTTTCTGTATCAGAAGATACTATCAACAGAGTAAAAAGGGAAACCATGGAATGGTTGAAAATATTTGCGAATCACATATCTGATAAGGAATTAATATCTAGAATAAATAACTCCTACAACTCAAAAATAAAAAAGCAACCCAATTTAAAAATGCAAATTGAAATTGAATGGACATTTCTCCAAGAAGATATAAAATGACCAGGAAACACAAGAAAAGATGCTCAACATCACTAAGTATCAGGAAAATGCAAAATAAAACCACAATGAGATACCTCTTCACACCCATTAAGATAATTACCATCACAAAATCAGAAAATAACAAGTGTTGGCAAGGATGTTGAGAAATTGGAACCCTTGTGCTCTGATGGTGAGAATATAAAACTGTGGAAAACAGTATGGCAGTTCATTCAAAAATTAAAAATAGAATTACTATATGATCTAGAAATTCCACTTATGGGTTCTGAAATAATAAAAAACATATTTATTGGCCTCTGCCTCCAGTTCTTGGCACAGAGTTCCTAAAACCCTTGTAATTTACCCAGTGATAAGAATACTAGGAGAATCTTTTGTTCTATTGAGGCAACTCTGGGTGAGTTCCTAAATGGCTCCTGGATGGGGGTTGGTCACCAGAAAGACCAAACCCTGATTAGAAGCTTGGAATTTTTAGCACTACCCCTTATCCTCCAGAGAGAGGAGAGTGGCTGGAAACTGAGTTAATAATTGATCATGCCTATGTGAGGGAGCCTTCATAAAAATCCCAGTAGAAGGTGGTTCAGAGAGCTTCCAGGTTGGCAATGACAAGGAGTGCTTGGAGAGTGGTGCATCTGGATATGACATGAAAGATCTGTGCCCCTTCTCACAATTATATCGTTTTATAATAAACTGGTGATCTAGTAAATGTTTTTCTGAGTTTTGTGAGCCACTCTAGCAAATTAATCAAACCCAAGGAGGAGGTTGTGGGAACCTCTGGTTTATAGCCAGTCAGTCAGAAGTACAGGTAAAACTTGGGCTTGTAACTGGCATCTGAAGTTGAGGTGAGGTTAGGTGGGTGTGCAGACTTATGGGACTGAGCCCTCAACCTGTGGAATCTGATGTATCTCTGGGTTGACAGCATCAAGTTGAGTTGAATTATCTAGCGACCAGATGACATTCCAAGAATTGCTTGTTGGAGGTGTGCAGAACCCTCCTACATGTGAGAAAATGAATCTGAAAGCACCATTTATGGGAATACACCCAAAAGAACTGAACGCAGAAGTATAAAGACGTATACATACTCCTGTGTTATTCATAGCATTATTCAAAATAACCAGAAGCTGGAAGCAAGCCAGGTGTCCATCAACGGATGAATTCACAAAAAAAGTGTGGTGTATACACATCGTGGAATACTATTCACCCTTAAAAGGAAGGAATTCTGACACATGTTATGACATGGATGAACCTTGTGGACTTTATGCTAAGTGAAATAAAGCCAGTCACAAAAGGAAAAATACTATATGATTCCACACATATAAGGTACTTAAAGTAGTCAAATTTATAGGGATGGAAAAGAGAATGGTGGGCAAGAGGGAGGGATAACAGGGAGTTGTTGCTTAATGGGCACAAAGTTTCAATGCAAGGTGAAAATAGTTCTGTGGATGGTTGGAGGTTATGGCTACACAATTATGTGAATGTATTGAATGTCGCTGAACTGTACACTTAAAAATGGTTAAAATTTTATGTTATGATATTTTATGACCATTAAAAATTAATTATTTTCAACAAATGAACAAACACTAGCTACATGCAATAGCATGGATGAATATCACAACCATAATGCTGTATAAAAGAGATTATATTCAAAAGGCTATATATTTTATAATTCCATTTATATAAAATCCAAGAAAGGAACAAAACAGAGGTCTGGCTTCCAGTAATGGTGGAGTAGCTTGTTGAACTAACACTCTCACAGATAACAATGATAAAATCTGCGTAAATCATTATATATACTTATACAGACTCATGTATTTATATGTAATACAGATACAATAAATGTGTATATGTGTGTAGGTATGAATCACTTCCAAAAGCAAGCAGAACTGAGAGGGAGTCTTCCCTTAAATGATGGGAATTGCACCAGGAGCTATTTGCAAGCTTGAGTCTTTTGCCTCAAAGCATTCCGAAATCTGTACTTGGCCCAGACTGTGGAAAAACTACAGTCTTACTTGTAATGTTAGAGGATATATTTTGGGGCTGACAGAGTAGCTGGAAAGTTCGGGGAGAAATTCTGGAATGGAGGGAGCCACAAAGAGGAAAATCTCAAAATATGCATGTAAGTCTCCCCCCCACACACACCATATTGGCAGATCTTTGAACAACACACATGCAGTGTAGGCCACCGAGGGCCTAGTGTAAAAACAGCAGTTGGAAGATGAAAGAACTGAATGAGGATTTCAGCTATGCCCACTGTAAATGAGATAGGATTGGAGTTTCAGTCCAGCCAAGTTAACTCCCTGCTAGAAAAATAACAACACTCTTCAAAGGAATACAATAGAATCCAGAGTCTCTATAACTATCTTTCATGATTTCCAGTACATAATTTAAAAGACTCATGAGATTTGAAGAGATAGGAAAATATAATCCATATATGACCAAAAGCAGGCAGTAGAAACTATCCCCAAGGTGTTGCAATTAGCAGACAAGGATAAGAAAGCAGGTATTCTAAAGATGATCATGGTGGTAAAGAAAAATATTCCCATAATGAATGAACAGAAGTGGAAACTCAGCAGAGAAGTGGAAATTACAAAAAAGAACCAAATAAGAAGATGAAATAAAAAAAATACTTTTGAGTTTACCAATAGATTAGAAACAGTAGAAGAAACATGAAGATAGAGCAATAGAAATTATCCAGTCTGAAGAAAAGAATGTAAAAATCTTGAAGAAAAGTGAAGAGAGCCTTATGACCTGTGAGATGATTGAGTCCCAAGCAGAGAGGAGAGAGACAGAAAAATTAAATGAGGCAGAAATGCAAATCAATAAGTAATAGCATAAAATTTCAAAAATTTGGTGGAAAATCTAAAATTTTAGATCCAAGAAAGTCAGCAAACCCACAAAATAAAATATAAAATAAAACCCTACTTAGGTACATGATAGTCAAGCTACTAAATTCCAAAGATAAAAAGAAAATCTTGAAAGCAGTCAGGGAAATATAGATATACAGGGGAAGACATTACATACAGGGAGAAATAATGTGAATGATGGATGATATATTATCAAAAACAAAAGAGACAACTCAACAACGAAATTACATCTTTCAAATGCAGAAAGAAAACCCAAAAGTCAACACAGGATTCTATATTTAGCAGAACTCACTTTCAAAATGGAAACAGAAGCCACAATAAAATACCACACAACTATTTGCTGGCTGAAATAAAAAATAAAATTGCAAATACCACATGCTGGTGAGGAGTAGGAGCAATTAGAACTGGGAATGCAACATGATAGTTGCATTCAGAAAACAGATGAGCAGGTTCTTATAAAGTTAAACATACACTTATTATATGACTCAGATATCCCACTCCTAGGTATTTACTGACGCAAATTGAAAACTAATGTTTAAACAAAAATCTTTGTGTGAATATTGATAGCCATTTTATTCATAATTGCCACAAGCTGGAAATAAACTAAATGTCCTTCATCAGGTGAATGGGGAAAGAAACTGTGGACACTGGGACATTAGAATACTACTTGGCAATAAAAAGGATAAACTCTTTTTATTTTTTGTGAGGAAAATAAGCCCTGAGCTAACATCCATGCCAATCCTCCTCTTTTTGCTGAGGAAGACCGGCTCTGAGTTAACATCCATTGCCAATCGTCCTCCTTTTCCCCCCAAAACCCCAGTAGATAGTTGTATGTCATAGTTGCACACCCATCTAGTTGTTGTATGTGGGACGTGGCCTCAGCATGGCAGGAGAAACAGTGCATTGGTGTGTGCCCTGAATCTGAACCTGGCCTGCCAGTAGCAAAGCGCACGCACTCAACCACTAAGCCATGGGGCCAGCCCCAGGATAAACACTTGATTCACACAACAACATAGATGGATCTTGGATACATTTCTCTAAGTGAAGGAAGCCCGATTCAAAAGGCTGTACAGTATATGATTCCATTTATATGACTTTCTAGAAAGGTTGAATTACAAGGATGGAAAATGATCAGTGGTTGCCAAGGGATGGAGTAGGGGAAGGGGTTGAATACAAAAGGATAGCATGAGAGAATTTTGGAGGTGAAAAAAACAACTCTGTATAGTACTGTGGACATGGATACATTACCATGAAGTCAAAACCCATAGAACTGTACACCGAAAAGAGTGAATTTTACTCTGCAAATTTTAAAAATCAATCAGGATGCTGGGGAACCCAGATACAATGCAGTGAAAAATGAATCCCACTGTATTACAAGCATGTGACAAAACCACACTGAAGGGGTGGGGATGAAATGTCCCGACCTAAGTAACTTTGGAAGACAGTGTTTTGATGGGATGCTGTAAAACTAAAGTACTGGACCCAAACACTGTACTCTAGGTGGTGAATTTGTTTTTCATAAGGGTATGGATTAGCAATTCTGAAAGTAGTTGACACATTAGTAAATATATTATAGGTAATTGGAGTTAAGTTTCTCACTGTTGGTGAAAGAAATTACAAATAAACAAAAGGAGAATGCTAGAATAAACTCTGTGGTGCTGGATTGGAGTTGGAAGTATCAGTATGAATCCATGTCACTTTTAATATGTCTACCAAATAGATAGATTGATAGATAGATTGATAGATTGATAGATAGATGTGTATACCTGAGTTTATATTCATACATACATTTCCAAACTCTGCTGAGAGGGTCTAGAAGCAGTGACACTCTAGTATTAATAAGCACACCTCGCTCCCAGATCTTGTTTTCTAAATATCATTCTCAAATAAAAAGAACCAGGTTTTCTTGGAGAAATGGCTAATTCTAGGGCTGGAGATGGAAAATACAAGATGAGCCTGGATCATCTTGTAGTGCCAGAAAGTAAGAAAGTCAATTAAAAAAAAACACAGAAAATGATGGGACGTGTTAAAAGGAATCAATCTGAAAGACTTCCCAATGGCTCAAGCTGGAAAACTGTGAGCAACAAAATAAATAATGGTAGCATTGGATTATTACCCAGAGAACAAAATAAATATCCACGAGGCTATACTGATATAAAAAAGATTAAATAAGAAAGGAAGGAAAGGAATAAAGGAAAAAGGGGAAAAAAAGAATGAGAAAAAGAGAGAAAGAAAGGAGGAAGAAAGGGAGAGGGAGGGCAGGGAATCTTCCTCCCAGAATTCCAAATAATAAATGCGGCTGGATAGCATGAAATAGAAAATCGCCACTAGAACACCACAGTAATAATTACTGTGGAAAAGACTGACTGGTGAATGCAAAAACTGTGGATGAAACTTAAAGAAGAGACAGTACATTTGCAGAGTTTCAAAGCATTTCCTTCCAAATACTTAACTTTTTTATCTTAATTTCTCTAAAAGACCTATGACTATTTAAAGCAAAAATTATAACACTGTATTGTGGGATTTATAACATGGGTAGTTGTAAAATTTATGACAGTAATAGCACAAAGGACAGACAGAGGTAGATGGAACTGTTCTGTAGCAAGGCTTCCATATTTACATTGATTAAATTGGTGAACTATTAAGCTAGGTAGGCTGTGATATGTTAAAGATGCATATTGTAATCTGGACCAACCACTAAAAAATGCAAAGGTGTGTAACTTAAATGCTAATAAAGGAATTAAACAGCATACCAAAAAAGTTTGTACAAGACTGTTCACAGGAGATGACCTGCACGTCCCCAGGAGGAAGATGAGCGCACTGCAGGGGATCCACACAGCAGATCGCCCTCAGCCGTGCTGAAGAGCAAACGCTGACACACACATGCTGAAAGACACTTATCAACCTCGTGCAGAGGGAGACAAGCTGGACAGAAAACAATACACGTGGGATGATTTCAGCCAAGATGAATCTATGCTGAAAAAACCAGAACAAGAGTTGCCTCGGGGGAACGAAAAAATTGCCTGGGAAGGAACAGGAAGGAGTTTTCTGGGGGTGATGGAAATATTCTATTCTTAAAGGGATGAAAGCTACATGGGCATGTTTATTTGTCAAAACTGTACGGTTGAGATTTGTGCCTTTCACTGTTGTACGTCTTACTCCCCCCCCCACACACAAAGTACTAAAAAAATAATAAAGTGAGGTGGAAATGGGATGGAGTGTGGATGAAACCAAAATGGCAGATGATTAGTAGTTGTTGAAGCTGGGTGACAGGCCTACCATGCTATTTTGTTTATTTTGTATATTGTTTAAATTGTTCTGTGATAAAACACTTGTATAAGAAGACAAACTCGATATACAGTGTTTGCTGGTAAGATATCAGTTACCTTTGGGGAGGAAGGAAGGAGAAAGGGATTGCTGGGACCTGAGTGAAGCTGGTGCTAGTTGTTGGTCACACAAGTGTGTTCACTTTGTAATAATTCTTTGAGATTTACGTGGATGACTTCTGCATATATTTCTGTACACATGTTATAAATCAATAACCATTTTAAATCCTGCATATTTGCACAAAGATACTAACTCAATATCTAAGAATAACAGCAGTGTTTTGTTTTAAAGTGGAACACATTCACTTATGACACCATTAGATGGATTTTAATACTTCCAAGTGTCTATTAATGCCCTCATCCTTGCGTTGGCCCCTAGGTCTTTCCATTTTTGCCTCAATTTGGTAAGTGGCATGGCTTTGAGGTTTTATGATGCTTTTTCCAGCAAGGTCCACCCCCACCACAATGCTTACCAAGGCCTTGACACCTAGCACAATGCCGTGTTCACAGCATGCACTCAAGACCTGTGGGACTGGGTTGAATGAGGAAAAAAATGAGGAACACCTGATGTTCGGAACTTATGTCTAGGTGCCATAATGTGAGTGAGGAAATTGCTAGAGTTTTTCGATAGATTTACTATGCTTTCTAATTTTTCCTATTTAAAACAATGGGAAACATGGTCTCCAAGTTCTTTCTCAGAGAAAGTCTGACATTTCAGGCACAGATTACTGACAATTATTAATGGCATGTGATTTTCCCACCTCATCTTAGTTTTAAGTTTTTAATTCTTTACCTTGGAAATGACCTAACTTTGGTTTTTCCAAATCTTGTAGTAATACTGATGCTCCAGAAAGTCAGGCCACGGGTATTCTGCTGTTGTTCGTCCTCCCTGCAAAGAAGTGGAGATGTGCATCCACGCAACTGAGAAGCGTGTGGTGCTGTAGTATTTGGAGTCAATCAGAAAAGCTAAATGGAAAAACGACTTCAGAGAATTACCACCATAACCCCCCACAACAACAAATTATTTTGCTTAATTATTTTGTGATTCTGAGGGTATATTTAAACAGGGATATTAAAACTAGTTCCCAAGAAGCCAGCCCTATAGTAGAGCAGAAATTGTATATTACCTTCCTGCACAAACTTGCCTAACATTGTGGGGAGGACCAATGGGAAGTTTCAGTGTTGTTGCCTGTGTTAATGAGGCCAAGAGGTCCACACTGGGATAAGGAAATCCAGTGAACAAGCCTGTGTGCAGTATGGGAGAAGGGGCATGCGTGTGGTCCCATGAAGTGGCTTAAGGGTCACTTACAAGTGCACCTGAGTTTCCTGTCTGTATAATGCAGGAATTGGGGTTGTCAAATATGATGTTTTCTCCTTTTTATGACATGGCTAAGGGCAGTCGTTCTAAGACGTCTGATCAAGGTATGGGCCCTTCAGGCAGGCAGGGTCCAAAGGGAGGATCTCTGCAGCGACACTGACCATGGGGTTCAGAGGGAGGATCATGGCAGCCTGGAGGGATGGAGGGGATGATAGGACAGGTGGCCTTGAAAAGGCAAATTCCAGGATGCCTGGCACCCGGTATTTCCATTTTAGATATTGAATTTACATTTCAAATACTGGCCAGGGTGCTTCCACCAGGGCTGCAAGCATCCTCAGCAATAACCAGGCTGGTGAGCCCCACCCCTACCTGAGTACCAGCCTTAATGGATGCAGCCCAACCACACTATGAAAACTCTGGTGGGTGGGCAGGGCATGGAGAGTAGGCGTGGTATAGAGAAGAGGTGAGGTAGAGGGTGGGGTGGAGAAGCAGAGGGGTGGGGCCCAGGGCCGGAGGAACAAGGCGAGAGTGGGGGCCACAAACTGTGCATGCTAGGAGCTTTCGTCTCTTAACTGCTCCTAGCTGGCAACCTGTAGGGCTGCAGGACTACAACTCTCAGGATGCTCTGGGCATGGGGCGGTGCCTAGGCCTGGGGGTAGGAGCAGGGCGGTGTGAGCTTTGTCGAGGGCCAAACCGCCGTTGGCTGTGGACTCTGGTCCTGCACCCGCTCCACGTTGACTGAGTCTTGGAGGGATGTGACGAGACGAGGGGGACCAGAGAGTTAGGAAGGCATGGCAGCTGCATGGCAACTGCTGGCCTGCAGCATGCAACTGGTTTTGTCCAAAATTGAAACCTGACTCGCATCTCTTCCCCACGGCCTCCCCCTATTGCTTGAATCCTCCTCCCACCTGTGTGCCTGTGGGTCTTTTCATAGCCTCCTACCTAGTCCAGGTTCAAGTGCTTCTCTAAACTGCTTATAGGAACTGGTTTGACATCCCAGAAACTTTCCACTTTGCCTGCTGCCCTCTGTCTTCTCCAGCCAAAGTGCCATCATTTCATCAGCTTTTGGGAGACATTTGCCCTTGTGGTCCCTCTTGCAAGCACAACTTAAGAGCTTTTCAGCTTGGTAACATTGGCTGTTTCTTGCCTTTTTCACAGATGTGGAAGTTGAGACATCTGTGAGGTTAATCACTGGTTTCCCCAGGATCCATTAAGAGCAGAGGGGAACAACCTCATTCCCAGGCAAGTATCTATTAGGTCATTTTCACCAACACATTCCAGTGCAGAGGACTCCGAAACAACATCCTTAAGATGATAATAGCTTAACAATTTTTCCCTTTAGATTGATCACCTAATCTCAGCTGAGGCCTGAGTGACCAGTCTCTCAGGGACACGGCTGGAGACTCTGATCCCTCAGGAAGAGAACAGTGGTCCAGCTTTGGGTAAGGGATGTTCAAGGTAGACAGCACTTGTGCAGCATTTGAAACTCATCAGCATTAACAATTCCGTTTTGGATTCTGGCAAGGTTCCTGGATAAACACGCCTAGGGATAGTCAGATGTACCGTATTCTTTAAAAATTGATTAGAGTAGTGAAAGGAACAGAACATAAAATATCCTGCTTATTTGAAAAAGATGAAATGCAAGCAAGAACTTCTTGTTAATTTTTTTTATGCTCATTCTGTTGGCTGTACTGTACGCTTGAATGCAGAAACAAAAAATTTGAATTGCCAAGTTCTCTTTTCCTGAGATTGGTAAATTAACTTAAAAGTCTTATTGAAACCTGTAGAGGAATGATTAGCAGCTTTCACGATTTATGTCCTCTCTAAAAATCTGGGTGTTGATCTACATGAAAAAAAGTCCTTGTTTATATTACACACCCCAATAGGTTACATTTCTGATTCCTGAATGTGGGATATTATCAAAACAACTGAAAAATCTGCTCCTGGAAACTGGACTCTGTAATTATGTCAAGAATTTGCCTCTTTATGATTAACGACACGAATTCTTTAACATTTTTGTAAAGAACGGGTGAGAAACTCTGCAGTGTCTCTGAATGTGGCAAGATGGGGAATTCTCTTTAGACCACATCCTCGGGTTCTTCTCTTGTGTTCAATAGACCCGGGAGATAGTCCGTGTGGTCAAGTGCAGCGCAGCTCCCCCAGCCCCCAGTGTTCCATCCTACTCTGGCCTGTCCCCTCTTCAGGGGGTTCTGATGACACTCGTCCACAAGTGTTGGAAGGAGACATTGTAACATGAGGATATTCATCATCTTAAAACAAGGATTAATGGAGAGGAAAGTCTCTGGGTCTGTGTGCTCCGATGCAACTGCTGTTGGGGTGTGGCTGCAGTGACCACTGTGCTCCCAGCAGTCCCCACAATGGCTGTCTCAGACGTTTGATCTCCTGGTGCAACTACTGCAGCCGTTGACAGAGCTGGGAGCTCGTGGTTCAGTGTTTTCTGTCAGATTTTGTGGCTCTGACCCTCCTCTGCTCGCCTATTGCCCATTCCTAACTGCTGCGTTGATTGCTTTGTAATTGTTTCCTAGGAGCCACTGTGTGTAACTGTATTTCACAGTGTCTTTAGGGACCCACCCTCACTACACGAGTCACTGTACAACAGTGTACCTGGTGTACCCCGTGTTCGTCCTCTCCAGTGGAGCTGTGAAGAACCCTGCTTTCTTGGAGTTCCTCTCATTCTCATGCTGCTGGTGCTGCTTCTGAAGCTGGGTAGCTCGTCTTTGGTTTCATTAACATTATACTTTTCATCAATTATTTGGAAGTCGAATATGACTTTGTTAATAATGTGGACACTGCCTGTCACAGGAACTTTTATGTATCTTCCCCAACAGCTCTATGAAGTAGGCCTGTGATCCCCATTTTACAGGAGGGGACACTGAGGATCAGAGAGGTCGAGTAGCTTCCTTCACTTCACACAGTTTCTTAGTACATTTTGAGTCTCCACCTGGAATTCCGCCTCTCAGGTGTGTGCACTTAGCTGGTGTTCCACTTTGTGCCTCTCTGCCAGCCTCCCCAAAGGCACACACTGCACCCTGAGTCCATTGTCTGCTTGATGGCAGTCACCCTGCACAAACTGGCTCCGGGCAGGGAGTGGACTAGCGGGGTGTGGTCTTCCGGCTTACCCTGGGCAGGTTCTAGGTTCATTGCGAGAGCTGGAGCAGTGGAAGATACTGACTGTAACTCACCTGGAATGTTTCTTATGTAGAAATACTCCACTGACTTTTTGCAGGTGTCATGTCTTCTTTGTCTTCATTGCTCCTCTGGGCTTTCTCCTACAGTCCATGCTGTGCAGTAACATAGAGAACAGAGACTGGTGAACATAATACTGTTGCCCTGCACCAAACGGTCACATCACTCATTTTTCTAATTATGAAACAAATACACACTGTAATAAAAGTCAAATTATACTGATCTATGTAGAGTAAAGTGAAACCTTCCTTCTCTGCAAACTCACTCCCCTACTCAGAATGAACTATTGTTAAGAGGTTGCGGCTTATTCTTCTGGAAATTTCCTATGAATTTATATATACACAAAGTTTTTTTTTAAACACAAATTACATAACGACATCGTTTTGCAATTTGCTGTTTCCCAAACCATATATCATAGACCTCTCTCCTTATCAGTACACATCACTCTAACTTACTTTTTTAGAAGTTTTAGAGGTATTCCAAAGAATAGGTATACCATGATCTGTTTATATCTTCTTTGATAGAAACAGGATTACATCCAGTTTCACTATTATACATAATGCTGCAATAAGATCCTTGTATGGAATTTATTAAACTGGTATTCAATTGCTCAATTTGCTTCCTTTCCTTTTAGTCAGAGACTATGATACATTTTTAACATTTTTATGGGAATTATTTTATAGGGAAATTAATTTTATCACTGAATAATGACATTTATGGGGAAACTGGACTTCAAGCTCATCCATCTCAGTATTCTGGAGAAAAATTATGAAACTTAGAACATATTATGCTCGCTCCATCACATTCTAACAAGTCATGTTAAAAATTTAAAGTTGTATCTTTGAATAGCCTCTACTCTTTCTGTTCAGGAGGATGAATTTTTCTTGTCTTGAAAACTTCTGACTCCAGGGGCTCTCAGTTGGCCTTCAGAGAGGATAAGATATTGATGTTGTATCTATTTCTCTTCAGCTGTAGGTTGCATCTTCTAAAGATCATAGAATTGAACATGGTCCAATCTATATATATGATTTGCTTCAAAAATTCAAAGTAATGAACCCAAGATAGGAATCTATAACTTTAGTTCTTAATAAAGAATTTCCTTTGATATCATTAAGTCTCTGTGATTACTAGTAAAAACTCACCTATGGGTGAAGAGATCTGGTTCTCCTGGCAATGTCTGGCTTGAACATCCATAGCTAAGCCTGCCACATCTGTAGGTAGATTAGACTTGACCTTTTGATGACCTCTGCTCTTGTTCTTTGACCTGGAAAATATAAGAATTTTAAAAAGCTGGTGTTACTAGCACTGAATGCTAGAAATGCCCATTAAAGAATGAGTTTCATTTGGTAAACCAAAGGGAGTATAAGCAGAACAAAGTATTTAATATCTATAAAATTTCAAAAATTTCTAATTTTTTAAAATATAACTCTATTTTTGCCAAAGTGCAAACTGTGTATATATGTATGAAATATCCCTCTGTCTATTTCTTAAGTTTTTTTCCATTGATTTGATGGATTTATCTTCTAATCCCGATTCCAAGTGTGAAAGAACATCCGAGTCCTTCAAAGAAAAGAAGCCATTGAAATTTGATGCTCTTTTAGCTCCGCATCCCACCGGTTTGAGGAATAAATGATAATGTAATGATACAGTGATTTTGAAATCTAATTGTTAATTAGAGGGGTGTAAGGGATGATTGAATGGTGGTTCATCCCCATGGTCAGAGGTATTGTACACATGGACGTGTAAACACGATTCAGGAAGCTGTTTCAGCCCTGTGACATCCCTGAGAACCACAGTGCAGGAGGATCTAGGTACACAGCCGTCTGCCTCGATCTCCTGGGGTACATGTAGATCCAGGAGTCTTGAGAGTGGCTTCAGAGCAGCTAACTTTTATCTATTTCTACCCTTCCTTCTCTCCAGCTTATCTCAAATAGTCCTGACTATCATGTTTCAAAGTAAGACCAATTATAGTTATCTACCTGAGTTTCTTGTTCATTATTGCAGAGTAATAATTAAGGATACCATTAAATATCATTTAATTGACCTAATTAAATTTGTTGTAGCTTATAATTGATTAGAACACTAAGTTTAGTTCAGCGTATGATTTTCACCAAATGTATTACTCTGCTTACAACTGCCATGTGCCTCACTCCTCTTAGAAATCTATCTTTGGCCCATCACAAGATTTTAATGACTCAAATCATCATAAATTAAGATAATGTACTGTCTTTTGGATGATAGGGAGGCATATGGGTCCATTTTGGAAATATGCCCATCTGTCTTTGCTCCCCATGGGAAGTTTCTGGTCACTAGGTCTCCAGGTGGCTTTCATAATCCCTAGTTCTGTAATAGCTTGGTGCCTTTCCTTCTAATTGGGGTAGAAATAAAAGAGATCAGAGAGACTTATTAGTTTTGGTTGCATGAAGTCTTCTATGAAGACCATCCATGCATATTGTTCTGGATAGCTCTCTGTTCCTAAGACTACTAGTTACTTTAAGGGCTTGACGGGAACTGTGAAAGGTCTGATATTTTACCTTACCTGCTAGCTAATGTCAGCCTACCATGGTCTTATAGATGATGGCAAAAGACACGATACCCATGGGTCAGAGACAAAGAACTTAATGACACAGCAATAGCAGTGGCCAGAGTATCAGCATTTGCACCGGTTCACTGAATCTCACTTCCTACAGTGTGATACAGTGTGGGGCAGGTGACATGCAGAGGGTTGCAAGATCTCAGAGCCTAAGGAACTCAAATCTTTGATAACGGGCAGGATGTCTGCTAAACATTGCCTTGGGGGTGTGTTATTTGTATTATACTGGGTAGTAAGCAAGCCTGCCCTTTGCTCCAGAGGAGGCCACTATTTCTATCTTTCAAGGCTGACAGCTCTACACACATCCTTGAAAAGACAGCCTGGTCTTACTGGCTTTCAAAGATAAGCTTGAATGAGACTTTACCATCATTCAGTTCTTCTGTTTCCATTATTGAGATTGTGCAAATATGCTCTTTTCTCTGTAGAGTTCACTAATTTTATTCATACATAAGGGATACCTTTGGTTTTATTTATTAAGTTGAAATTGTCTTATTAGAGGAAATGATGAAACTATTATGGGTTGGATCTGAAAATATGCTTTTCCCGGAAAAATGTGAAAGAAGATCAGTGCTCATAGAACTTTGCCACAAGGAGCTGATAGCAACTTAAACGATTTTAATTTGAATACTGTTTTATACAACTTTCTTCCATTTACTTCATCCTCTCTGCTTCTTGTAACTTCCATATGGGAATGGGGCACTTTCAGGGATTCACTGAACTCATTTATAATATTAAAATTGTTTTGTCTGTTGTGTTTTTTTTTTATTGAGGTAAAGTTGACATACAAAATTATATTAGTTTCAGGGGTACAATGTAATGATTCAATGTTTGAGTGTATATTGAAATGATCACCACACCACCACCAGATGGGAAGCATTTCAGTATTTTAATTGGTAAGACTGTGCTCATGCACCTCCATGGATCATCAGTTCCATGGCATTCCTTGCTGGAGCCCCCCACACCCCTGTCCTGCCTCATCTTTCAAAGCTCCAAACAGTGTTCCCACCCCAGCAGGTGGTGGTAATGTAACCACAGCACACGATTGAGGAAAAAATCACAACCACCCAAGGCCGACACACTTTAAGGTCTCGGGCCCAGTTGCCCCATTTGGACGAGTTGGTAACACCAACACTTAGTGTGTAAACTGGAAGATTGTCCAAGACCATGGACCACAGAATGACATGGGCTCAGAAGTCACCTTGGACAGCAAGGGACAGTGTGAGGTCACTCACTGACCAAGATTATGGTCCCTTATCCTGGCAAAGTAGAGCTCACCCGGGATCCATCAGGCCAAGCCAGGGAGGAGGCTGTGGGCCTTCTAGGGAATATCTGCCCTAAAGGGAATTGCATAAGAAAGGCAGGGGTGCTGAAAATCCTACTCCACAGGGAACAGTCATGTTTATGGAACGAGGCCCAGCAGTAGCCTTAAAAGCTGCATCACAAATCTTTCCTCCTGGATACAAAACAAGCAGGAAAAGGAATTCAGAGTCCTGATCAAGGATCAAAGGCGGATTCAAAGCTAGGTCAGGGGTGAACACAGAGCCCCTAGAGGGGCCTCAAGAGGGAAAGTCCTGCCTGCCTTTAGTCCATTTGCAAATGACCTTCCTCAGTCCTTGTCGTCTCCACGTGCACGTTTTGATCTTTTACATGGTTTTCCCCACTTAGAGCTGATGCAATCCCAGAGATTGAACTAGAAAACTACAAGTTCCTATAATTTGGTTAAAAGACACCTCAAGAAGAGAAGCATAAAATGTTCCCTGTTCCTCCAGAATGTAGAAAGGCAGCCCCTGCCTGTGGCACGAAATGATCCTGGGTAGTGCTGTTTTAAAGACACCCACATTTCAGTGGTTGTTGCTCTGCCTGTGAAAGTACCTTCAACCTTTAAATCCCAAGAGAACAGGCGGGGGGCTGTGTCCTCTCCTGGAGGAGCTGAATGATACTGAAATGAACCGGTCCTCGGTGTTAGGGGGACTTGGGACTGTCCCCACTAGTCAGGGAAGGGGCTGGCCCTTCTCCATTCTCCCACATACAATAAGCTGATGACCCAGAAGAGTTCTGGATTCAAGGAAAAATGTGAGATTCAGTGTCTCACTTACATGCCTACAGAAAGCGACAGAACCACTCCACAACTCCCAGGCTCTAAAGGGAAGAGGACTTTAATATAATATTCAAATATGGCTATTATTATTTACAACAAATAACTACTGTCCCTCTCCAGTGGGTGAATAGGTGTTGGGGTAGAGATGTCAGGGAGCTGGGGTGGGGTCGTCCCCTCTCTCTTGGGGTTCAGGGGCCCCAGGAATCAGCTTACAATGTTCCCCTTCCCATCAGGTGGGAGGAGCTGGCCCGGTGCATCGCAAGCCTCCAAGCTGTGTCCGCGCTGCTGAGGATGGGGCTATGATCAGCCACTGGTACTGGGCTCGGAGTTGGGGCCTGGGGGCTGAGTAGAATTGTCGGGTTCTCTTGAGGGGCCTCCAATAATCATGGCCCCCACCCTGTCCCCACTGCACTGGGTGATCCAGACCTTGTGCTCAGTGTTGTCAGCCACCAGTACCCCATTTGTCTCTGCCACGTGAGCGATCATTTAGTATCAACTATTTCACAGAGGGGGAAACAGAGTCTCAGGAAGCTGAAGAGAGTCACCCGAGTCACAGGAGTGTTCAGTAGTGGAGCTGGGATCCCAGTGCCAGCTGTCTGACTCCCCAATGCCACGCTTAGCCCGAGCTTTACTGAACCCCTAGGAGTCAGTCACCCCGGCCCAGACACTCACTCACCCTTGAACTTGACGATGGCCAGTTCTTGGCCTTGAGTATTCTGTTGGCCAACTAGGTCTGGGACTCCAGCTGGCAGGACAGGCTGTAGCTCCAGGACAAAGAGGCACCTGTGAGCCTACCAGGAGCCACACCTCAGGTGTCCCCCCACAGCCTGCCCAGCAGCTGGAGTCTGGGTGTCCCAGAGGTCACCATGCAATAAGTCCTGGGCCTGAGTTGGGGGTCACAGAGACAGGCTCTCTGGACTGGCCAACAGGGAGAGTCCACCCCTGCCCTCACCCAACTCCTGTCCGGCCTCACCTACCGTTCTCGTTGAGCAACACCATGTCCTGGAACCAGGCCCCAAATCGCTCCTCGGGGTCCAGGTTGTAATTCTTTGCAGCCACCTGGAGCAGCAGGATCTCCCTCATGACTCAGTATTCCTGGGACCAGAGGGAAGGAGAGGATTCAGACAGGGCCTGGTGGGGGATGCTGCATGGGTCTTGTGGGTTGTGAGGTAAGGGGCAGGGGACCGGTCCTGGGAACCATCCTTCTCTCCAGTTCCATCCAGGCTCTACCTGTTTGCAGAATGGGAATAATCAGCCCCTCCTCCAGAAAGTTTTACTTGATGCCATCCTCCCCTCAAGCCACCCGCCAATTGGATGGGTCTCCCACTTCTCTGTTATCAAACTCTTCCACTCAATGTAAGATACAGGGGGTGGAGCCAGGGAATTTTCTCCCCAGAAGCTCTCTGATTTCCACCTCTTTCCCCTCCCCCGCAGGGAGTGCCACAGCTGCTCACCTCAGTCCTTTACTCAAGATTAATCTTGTTCTCCTGGAAGGCAGAGAGCCAGAGTCCATTAGATAGAGGCCCCTAGCCTGACTAGCCCCCTATGCCCACCCTTTCTCATGTTGCACTACAGCCAGATCCCCAGAGGGGCTGGGGCATGCAGAGAAAACAGGACTTGGACCCAGGCCAGGCTCTGGGATCCAGAGAAGCAGGACATGGGGGTCAGGCTGAGGGACGTGGCATCACAACCCTCTCTGATGACAGACTTGGAGGGTGAGGTCTCAGGCAGACGGGACTGCTCAGCCACATATGTGCTGCCTGACTTGGAGAGGCCCAAAGTCTCTCTCCCTCCATGGGCAGCATAGGAGGGAGAGGCTGAGTCCAACTCAGATAAAACCTCATGCAGCTGTGCCATCAGGCAGCTCTGAGCTTCCCTAGCCTGGGGAACCAGAATGGGTGTCTCAGGTGGAGCCTCTGTTCACTTATCCCTAAGATTGGCCTGATGCCCCAGCTCCCAGGGGCGGCTGCGAGGCTCTCAGAGAGATGTGCCAAGTGCTGAGAGCTCAGAGCTCAGTTTGGAGTCTCCTGCATCCCAAGGCTCAGGATCCTGGTTCTCCCTAACTGCTCCTCATGTCCACCCACCTCGAGATTATCACCCATCAGCAGGTGCAGCATCAGCAGGTCACCGAGGAAAGTACCAAGATATGCGATGACACTCTGTGACATCGGGGTGTGTGTGGGATGAGCCCTTGCTCTCAAGTCTGCCCCCTGGAGACCCTCCCCTGAAAAGTCCTCACCCTCATACTCTCTGCCCACCCCAATGTTCCCACAGGCAGCAGCCTAAGACCCTCAGAAGCCTCCCCTCAATTCCTCCTCCCTTCACACCCCAAGAACACCACACTCCTCCTCCTCACCTTCCAGGGCCGGCTTCTGGCAAATCACAGGGTATGCGGTCCCTGGCCCTCCCCACAACAAACCCATTCTGCACCAGATCTCCCAGGCCCTCCTCCTGGTCACTTCTACTGAGGGATTCAGGCACTGTGGCAGCAAGAGGAAGGGCCCTCCTCTGTTTATTTGAGGCCTCCAGCAGAGACCCTCCCCCACAGGCATATTCTCCTGCTGCTGCTGCTTCTCGTGCACTCTCTGGGGGCTGATCTCCGGGGAGGCAAACGTGGAGGACCCCTCCTGCCAGGATCGAGGACAGTGTCAGTGGGCCATACTCCCCTCACCTCATTTCTCTCCAGCACCACTGGCCTCCGACCCTGAACATCTGACTCTAGTCAACTGGTAACAATGTCACGCCACCCTCCAAGGTTTTCTGATTCTAGAACAAGCCCGTCTCCAACTCTCACTCTGGGTGTGAGCTTGGGCTTATGGCCTGGACTCTCTCAGCCTGTTTACTCATCTGGAAGGTGTGAGAACTCCAGCTACTTCACAGGTTCTCCTGAGGACTCAGAGTCACATGACTGTCATCATTGTGTTCGCCTTCACCCCTCCAGGTGGAACAGGCAGAAAGCTCCCACATTCCTTTCCTCCCTCTTACCTCATCACAGCCCTGTGAGGCCTGCACCACAGAACCACCATCCCTCCCTTCCCTGATGAGGATACAGAAGCCCAAAGAGGGGCAGTGAGTTGCTCAGGGGCCCAAAGAGGAGAGGCCCCTTGACCCTCCCAGCCATAGGCTCTGTTCCAACATCCTCCCCTAACCACCAGCCCCACCACTGACAAGAGTCCTGTCCCCGAGCTCTCAAAGCTTGGTCCTGGGCCGAGCCGTGGATGGAGAGGACTGGGTGTCTTGGCAGTCTGGTTGAGTGGCTCCTGCCTGCCCCAGTCCCGTGGAGTGTTTGGCCCCCAAGCTGGGACAGTGGCCATGCCAAAGCCTTCTCCTCCCCAAGGAACCCCTCAGGACATTCCCCTGCATTGAACTCTTTCTTTATCCACTAAGGAACTGGACCTCCAAGTTGCCACCTCTGATCCACAGGGAAAGGGGTGACAGAACACTTTCCTTCCCTGTTTACATGAAGTTCCTAACATCCTTTCAGCAGGATCCACTAAGAATCCATCAGTTGCCTAGACGCTGCTGATAAGCCACCAGGGGCATATGTCATTGCCAACCAGGCACTCAGGTTAAACTCGTGGTTGACTCGAGTGATTGCTCTAGGGGTCCAGTGGGGGGTCCCAGAATGCACACACATCTGTCTCTGGTCCAGCAGTTCAGACCCAAGGATGAGCAGCCTATTTGTCCACCTGGTCCATGGGAATCCCCAGCTATACATGTCCCTGGGGCAGGCAGGGTTCCCTTCCTTTGGAGATGTGGTGAAGAGAGAAGGAGCAGCAGGGGCCTGGCTTGCTGAGGACAGGTTTAGGTTGAGGGCTAAACCCACCTCAACAACCCAACATCCTGGAAGGCGCTACTTCCAGCAGGATGGACATGCATAGAAGCCAGAGACCTGCTGATGGCACCAGCTCAGCAACTCCTCCTGGAACAGCCCAGCCAACACCACTGTGTCCCATGACCAGGGCCTCCTGCCCAAAAATCACACCCCACCGGCCAAGGGGCCTAACAGATCCTTCTGCTTGTTAACCTGGACAGGATAGACAGGAATGTTTCAGAGAAAGTTCAAGTGAGAAACTATCAAACCCACAGCCTGCCCAGTCCCCCTCCCCCTCTCTCCCCTCCTCTCTTTCCAGAGGCCCAGCCTTTACTCTACCTTGGTCATCAGTTATATTCTCAAGGACTCGTCTTGGCTATAGAGCTCCTTCAGTTTTTCAGAGCTGTCCCTGAGAGGAGGGGAAAGAGGGAAGGATAAATTTAGGGATAATGTGAGGGGTCTGAGTGCAAATCCCTTTTCTTTGACAACCCAAGAGATTCAACCTTCCTGGGAGAGTGTTCTCACTGGGCTCCTCTGAGTGCTAAGGTCCCATGGGACTAGGAGGGGGCTCTCCTGTTGGTCACTGGGGTGTCCACTCCCAAGATCCACAGAGCAGCTCTGTTTCGACCACTTTGAGTTTCAACTGGTCGTAGAGTTCTGTTGCTATAAACACTTGAATATCTCCAATGTGGTTCAACCCAGCACCTGACATTTAGGGAAACTGAGTCTTGAAGCAGAACTGGTTCACTAAGGACACCAGGAGACTTAGAGACAACACACCGAGGCCCAGGCCCTGTCCCCAGCATTTGCTGCCTCCCAGGAATTCCCAGCTGACTGAGGAGACAATGGCAGACATACAGGAGATCCCCCATCCACCCTGGTCCTCCTATGGAAAGAGGCCTACCCACAGGGAAACTTCCTCCCATGTGTTCTTCAAGTGGTTTGTGGAGGTTTTCTGCAGAACAGAGATGACAGTGCGGGTTGAGAAGTTCTTCCGGATCACGCACTCCTGGGGAAGGGAAGAGAGTGAGGTGTGAGGTGGGGTTCTGGAACCCCTCTTGATCTAGCTTCAATCCCCTTCTATTTAAATCACCCCTCCTGGATGAGACAGACGCTCAGGGAGCCCCAGAAGGGCACATTTAAGACCCAAAGAGTAACACTCACAGGGAGGAGGATTTTAGCTCAACCCAGGGAAGGAGCCAGGTAGGAAGTGAGCATCCTACCACTGGGACCTGGAGTTAAGGTCAGCGTGCCCCTGGCAGGAAGGGCCTAGGGACTTGCAGGGGCTTAGACCACACACTTCAATCCTGGGAGCTGATAAAGGTGGAGAGACAATTCCCAAGGCTCCAGTGAGGGGCTCCACTGGGCCTCCCACAACACACCTGGGCCACCTGGATCCAGTGCTCCCCTACCCTCGCCCTGTCCTGGGTCATCATGCTCGCGTTGCCGAGGCAGGTGATGATGACGAGGCTGGCCACCCTTCTGAAGTGGTCGACGGTGGCCTGGACAGTGGGTGTCAGGTGCTCATTGCCGGGCTTGTTCCTCTTGCCTCAGGTGAAGCCCAGGCACTGAGAGGGCACCACCTTCTGGAAGAGCTCCTGGGGAACAGGGAGAGTGTCACCCAGCCCTGCCACACCCCAGCTCTGTGTCCACAGCCCCCAAAGTCCCAAGCAGGGGTCACAATTTAGAGCTGGAGCTCAGGAACCTCAAGATGTGGCCTGAGTCTTGTGAGAGTCTCTGGGTATTCTTCTCTGTCCACCAAGGGTACCCAGCACAGGATGACCCAGGACCCAATACGGGTAGGGAAGGGAGAGGGGCATTTGCACCCAGCCCGTCCTGGCTAACCCCAAGCTCCAGACGGTGGCTCAACTCAGCTCATGCCGAGGGAGCATCTTCCACCACCATGATCCGCCCTCTGGTCCCACTCCCCATTCTGATGCACATTCCCCCGTGGCAGCTACAACCACGGGCCTTGTTTGTCTCCCTTGTAGTGAAGTACACGTCAGGTGTCTAATAAGTCTTGAGGTTGTTGAGCCTCCTGAGCAGACGGTTGGGCTACTGTGGACCTGACGGCACACAGTGAGTTCCCCTCCACCATTGATTGGCCACGCCCTGCCCAGCTTTCCATTTCTTCTACCTCATGGAGCTGGCAAAGCCATTCTGTGCAGCACGTACTCTTAATGTCCACCTCTATGGCCTGCAGGTGGACAGCAAAGGCTTGGGGTTCAGAAAGTTGCCCAGGACATACAGTTGGTAAGGGGCAGAGCCAGGAATTGGGTCCAGATCATAGAAGTCCAGATCAGGTCTGGCGCAACGATGGCAGAGGGAAGGCCTGCTCCACCTCACCCTGAGAGCCCAGCTGCTTACCGCATCCATCATGGTCAACTGCTCCACCATCAGCTGAGGAGGGAAGGCCGTGAGGTTGGGCTTCTTCTCACACTCCTTAAGAGCCGCAAGTGGAGATGGACTTCCCACTAGATATGATGGTCCAGCTCAACA
The DNA here is from genome assembly GCF_020826845.1 of Diceros bicornis minor. NCBI lineage: Eukaryota > Metazoa > Chordata > Mammalia > Perissodactyla > Rhinocerotidae > Diceros > Diceros bicornis. The sequence goes on along the minus strand of NW_026690883.1, from coordinate 498,038 downwards.
GCTACCTCTCCTGCTGGAGCCAATGTTGGCCCTTGCTCCAGCTCCAACACTGCTGATGGAGGTGAGGCCCACTCCAGCACTAGAAGAGGTGATGTCAACGGAGCTGGAGCCAGTTCTACCTCCACCACTGCCCATTGGTCTACTTCTGTCACTGTCTGGAGTTCTGCAGCTGCCGCTGTAGTGGAATAAAGAGAAAAGTTCACTCACATAGCTGGCTTTCCATGTGTCCTAAACACAGGAAATATCCCACTTCCCTTCCATGTAGCCAGCCTGCAGTCCCCCTTACCCTCTGGCTCTGCCTTAGTGGCCTCCAGAAGCTCACACTGGGCAAGAGTAAGAGGGTCAAGGCAGCTCAGCTCCGAACCAGGAAGGAGACTTGCGTGTACATCCCCTTTAGCTTGAAAAAGGGACAGCACAAGTCTGGTCCCACCCTAGTTCTGGTTCAACTTCGTCATCTCAATGTCCTGAGTGTGGCTCCTGATCTCATCTCAGAGCAGCACTGGATGGCATCTGTGGCCTCATGCACCTGACCCTTGTCTAGTGAGTTGGTGGAGTTGAAACCATTGGGCAGCTCCTCAATGACCTCCTGAGTGGAGTTCTGCAAAGACTGCTCGGGAGCTGGGCCAGAAGGAATCAGGGGCTGCCTGCAGACTGCCACTGGGGTCAACCCCTAAGAGAAAGTCTGCTTCTCGGTTCAGGCACAGAGGGACATCCTTGCAAAGAAGTGTGGTCAGGGAGGGAAGGAGATGAAACCTCTATGGCTCGGTAGCACAAGAGTAGAGGAGTTCAATTTCTCATGCTGCCAGCCATGATCTGAGCTATGAACATGACAGACTCCCCATGCTTCTGACACCTAACAACCAGCTCCTGCCCAGGAATGACCTGACCCCATGCCCTGCCTTCCCCCCTCCTCACAAACACACACAGACACAAACACACACACACACACACACACACACGATGAGGGCCAAGGGGTGAGGGGCTGATCAGGTGGGATCACAGTTGTGTCCTGGCCTGCACTAGCCTTTCCTGGGCTGCCCCGTGTTACCCTTCACTGCCTCCTGCCAGACACCCAGAGGCATCAGGGATGAGGGCTGAGACAACGTCGGCAACAACCAAAAATATTCTCTTTCTGGGATTTTTTGAGCCCAGATCCTCCAAAAGTTGGGATACAATAACAAAACATTTTTGCCTGTTGACTGTCTCCAGTCAAGTGAGCTGGATGGGGGGCTGTGGGTGCCTGGTTACCAGAGTTCTAAGATCTGTTGTGGTCTATGACAAAGGAAGTGAGGTCACTTTTCAAGTTTCCTTTACCTGGGCACCTTCCCTCAATCAAACATGTCCAGAGCTGCACCTTGCACCCGGGCTGCTCACCCTCCTCCCCATGTCATCTCTTGAACTGTACACAAGGAGCCTACACAGCCCTAGCCACAGCTCCCTGGGAACCTAAGTCGGGTCCTAGCTTTGAGGAGACAGAGATGAATGCAGACCTCCTTTTTCTTACCAGTTCTTCACCCTGGGAAAATCCCTGTGCCTCTCAGGTCCTCCCCAGTCTCCAAACCTGCACCATGGGGATCAGGCTAGAATCTACTTCCTAGGGATGTCACCCGGTTTATATGTCATAATATCTATTACCCCTGTGGGCTGGTGTCACAGGTACCTAAGGCACAAACTTAGAGATGGAAGAATAACAAGAAGGGGTGACAGGTAACACAGAACACCACTCAAAACAGGCCTGGGTTCTAGCAATGTGATATTGGAACAGTCACTTCCAACTTGGCCTCATTTTCAGGTCAGCATCATCGGGGGGTTGAAACTAATGGAAATTTAGATACTGCCATCCTGCGGCATAAAACCATTAGATTTGTTCCTGTTTAATGGAGAATGAGACCCAAGTGCCTCATCTTGGCCTGTGAGGTGGGCAGCCCCCTCAGTGGTACCCAGTAAGCCCCACCCATGGAATAGCCATTCCCGTGGAACCAAGTGGTAGTAACTGTCTTCTTAACATAATAACAGCCAAAGTGATGGGATGTCTTGTCTAAATTTTGACTAAAAATATCTCTCACTTCCTCTTAATCCCTCTCTCATATTCGATCTCTCTCTCTCTCTCACTGTCGAATCCCTGTAACTGAGGAATCAAATACCAGTGTGTGGGGCTGCCCAATGTGGTGGCCTATAGAGGAGAGAAGCACCGGACTGCCCAGGCCAACAGACAGAAAGAAACTCAGGCTCTCAGTCCAAACTGAACCCTGAAGGCTGACAGTGAACTTGGGGGCCAGTCCTCCTCCAGTTGAGTCTCATGTGTAGCCACAGCCCCAACCTGTCAAACTCACTGAGGCAGAGGCACCCAGCTAAAACGTGCCTGATTGCTGATCCACACAAATTGTCAGATAGTCATCATTTGTAGTTTTGAAGTGCAAAGTTACAGGCAATGAAGTCAGAGAGGGAAACGTAACTGACACAGCCTACCAGGCCCTGGCCCTACATTCCACCCCAGCTCCTGTTCTCTCCTCCTAGCCTCCCTCCAGCTGCACTGGCCACCTTTCTAACCCCCTCTGGCCAAAGTCACTTCTGCCTGTGAGACTCAGGACCAGTGGTGCCATCTCCCTGACACACTGCTCCTAGACTAATGCAGGTCTGGCTCCCTCTTGTCATTCTGCTCCCAGCAAATGTCACCCTAGTGAGGCCTTTCAGACCCTCCTACCCAGTGATGCCCAGCCCTCCCTCACAGCCCCCTGCTGTGTTTCTCTACAGCACTTTCTCTTTTCTTTTTCATGTCTTTGCTTTTGTCCATTTCCCCTCTAGAGTGTGAGCTCCTGGCAGGCAGGGACAACTTGGTCATTTTCATCCTGCACTTTGGCCCACCAGGGCACCTGGCACAGGATGAGTGTTCATTGCACAGCTGCTGAATGAGTACATGGGAAGATCTTGCACTCCGCCCCGTGCTTCTGACCAACTTTGATTGTGGAGATGAACACTAGTAATAGGAGGTACAAGTTGTTTCTGAGGCAGGGGGTCAGCCAGAAAGACCTCTACTTGATTCTTTGCTGCTCCAGGAGGTCAAGTAAAGTTCAGTGGACACTGAGTAAATTCCAGGTTTACAGCAGAAGGAAAGGACTTGATGTGTATATATATTATATAACAGTTACCAAAATAAATTTAGTTAACATCAATCACCAAAGAGAAATAAAAGGTTTTTTCCTGGTGATGAGAGGTTTTAGGATCTACTCTCTTAGCAACTTTCAAATATACCACACAACAATATTAACTTGCAAAGTGCTGTATATCAAGTATATCTCAATACAACTGAAAAAAATAAAAACAAAAACTCACTGGCCACCACTGACACAAGAGGCTGCCCACACCTTGGTGGCCATCACTAGAACTGCAGCCCTTACCAAATCTCCGCCAAACAGAAAGGAACCGTTCTTTGGGTGTCCTCAAGACCGGAGGCTCTCTAGGGTAAAGGAGCAGGAACTGTCACTTTCGCGGGAGTAGGAGGAATCTCGGGAGCCTACCTTTTCCTTCATCTTGCTGTCCCCCACCAGGTGTCCTCCACTCCTGTGGCATCCAACCTCAACCAGGACAATGACTCCCCCCTGCCTCCAGATGAGGACCCCGAAGGTCCAACAGGGACTGGTCTTCTCTCTCATCTCTAGACTTGGTGTCCAGTTCTCTGGCATCTTTCTCCTTATCCCCAGTTCTCATCCACCCAAACCCCCAAGCCTCCTCAGTTCTAAACGATCTCAAGTGGGTGGAAAGCATTTTCTCAGCATTGCAGAGCACAGTAGGTCATCAACAGAGAACCTAGTCCAACAGACTCGTTGTGAGTTCATGGAACCCTTGGTGTCACCCGCTGGATGCACGCCACTTTATACAGGACAACACTCACTGAGGTCTTCTCTTCTGTTCCCAATGCCTACACAAGGGGAGGGTGGGCTGATCATAGTTCTGGGAGCACACAGAGGTGGACTGCAGGGACCCAGTCTTGTGCTTTCTAAGCTGGGCCAGGGATGGGTCTGGAACAGGTGGAAACCTAGGATCCTTAGGGATTCCTCTCCCCATCACTGGGCCCCTGGGCACGTATCTAGGAGAACGGATGCTATGGCCCTGTGGGAGAGCTGCCTCCACCCTCTCTCCTTCCTGCCTCTTGTCAATTCTCCGGAGTCGGGTCTTTCTTGACTGCACCTCCATGGCCCCTACATGAGAAGTCAGTGTGAGTGGGTGTGCCTGTGCACATGTGATGATGAGGAGAGGAAAATGACCCCATATGGAGAGGCGTGGCCATCAACCCCCTAGGATCTTAATGTCTCTCATTGCCAAAGGGCCCCTGAGGGAAGGGTCGGAGGCTTGGTCAAGGAAGCCAGAGCTCTGTCTAGTCTTCGAGACCCTGACTACCTCCTGTGGTCTGGGCCAGTACTTGCCTCTTTCTGGGCCAGTTTCCCAACTGTACAGTGAGGGGTAAGATGTGCAACAGCACAAGCATGTGCTCGGCCAGGCCAAGTCATCGGGCTACATCGATATATTTAAGTACACTTTAAGTGCATTGAATACATTAATATTGTTGTGCAATCATCACCACGATCCATCATCAGAACACTTTTCATCCTGCAAAACTGAAACTTTATACTTATTCATGAATAACTTCACATTCCTCCTCCTCCCAGCCACTGGCAAACACTGTTCTATTTTCTGTCTCTCTGAATCTGGCGATTTCAGGAACCTCATAGAAGGGAAATCACACAATGTTGTATTTTTGTGACTGGCTTATTTCATTTAGAGTCATATCCTGAAGGTTCACCCATGGTGTGCCATATCTTAGAATTTCCCTCCTTTCTTAAGGATGAATAATATGCCATTGTATGTATATACCACATTTTGCATATCCATACATCTCTGGACAGATACCATAGCCCGGCCCAAAACCAAGCCCAAAATAAAATGGGGCCACAACCAGATTTTTATCAATGGTCCCCTGGAGACTACTTTCTTAAGCCACGTTCCATATGATATTTACTAAGGTTCTAGTCTTGGGCCATGAGTTGCTTTTCAGAAACTCTTGTTTTTCCTCCTTGAGCAATTTTCAACTGGTTTGAGCCAATGAGACCATAAGATGGCTGGCAAGATTCAAACCGTGACTGCACAAGTGACGGAGGATGACCTGGGGGACCAAGAACTCCCCTGCCGATCATGTTAAGGACACCGCCTTTTGAACGTGGGATGTAGGACAGAACGTGAAAATCTTCTTGAGCAAAATGCCTAGGACTGACCCCAACCTTCCCGCACCCACTCCTTTGCCCTTAAAAAGCCCTTTTCAACTGCACATTGGGGAGAAGGAATTAAACTTTGTCTCCTGTCTCCCTGCTGGCCAACCTTGTAATAAAGCTTTTTCCCTTCTACAAGAGCGGGCATCTCATGGTTGGCCTAAGGGGTGCATTGGGCAGCAAGCCCTTCCTTGGTTACAATACTTGGGTGGCTTCCATGTTTTAGCTATTATGAATAATGATGCTATGAATATGGGTGTTGAAATATGTTTTGGAGAACATGTTTTCAACTCTTTGGGGGAGTATATACCCAGAAGTGGAATTGCTGGGTCCTATGTAATTATATTTTTAAATTTTTTTAGGAATTGTAATACTGATTTTTACAGCAACCATATATTTTATATTCCCAAGACAGTGCACAAGGGTTCCAAATTCTCCACATCTTGGCCAACACTGGTTCTATTCTTTTTCTTCTTCTTCTTTTTATTTTTTGATAGATGCCATCCTAATGAATGTGAGATGGTCTCCCACTGTGTTTCTGATTTGCATTTCCCTAATGATTACTGATGTTGAGCATCTTTTCATATGCTTATGGGTCATTTGCAGATCTTCTTTGAGGATATGTCTACTCATGTACTTTGTTCAATTTTGATTTGGGTTGTTTGATTTTGTTGTTGAATTTAGGAGTTCTCTATCTATTCTGGATATTAAGGCCTTGTCAGATACATGGTTTGCAAATATGGTCTCTCCCATCCTGTGGACTGTGCTTTTACTCTATTGATAATGTCTTTTGAGGCACAAAACTTTTTAATATACATGCAGTCCAGTATGTGTATTTTCTTATTTTATTGCCTGCTCCTTGAGTGTCATATCCATGAAATCATTACCAAATTCTCTCTTGTAAAATTTTGTCTTATGTTTTCTTCTAAGGGTATTATAGTTTTAGCTCTTACATTTAGGTCTTTGATCTACTGGAAATTAGGCTTTGTGTATGGTGTTATGTAAGGGTCCAAATTGATTCTTTTGCATGTAGATATCCACTCTTTCCAGCACAACTTGTTGAAAAGACTTTTCCCCATTGAATAATCTTGGCACCCTTGTCAAACATCATTTGATGATATGGGTGAGGGTTAATCTCTGGGTTCTCAATTCTGTTTCCATTGGTCAATATGTCTGTCTTTATGCCATGACAATGCTGTTTTGATACTGCAGATTTGTAGTTAGTTTTCAATCAGGAAGAATCAGTCCTTCAACTTAGCACCTCCTTTCAAGATTATTTTTGGTATCTGGGCTTACTTGAGATTCCATAAGAATTTTAGGATGGGTTTTTTTCCATTTCAGCACAAAACATCCTTGAGATTTTGATTAGGAGTGCACTGGATTTATTGATCTCTTTGGATAATGTTGACATTGTCACAATAAGGAGTCTTCCAATCCACGATGAGGGGATGTCTTTCATTTCCAGTAGTGCCGGGTGGCTGTTCAGGTTGAGGGGGCAGCACTCCTCGAGTTAGTCATGCAGAAACCCACAATTCCTCCACACTGTACCTTCACCATTTCCTTAAAACTCATCGACCATCAACAGAGGGGAAAATGCATGTAAAATGCACGTGGGAAGTTTTCAAGGACTGGGTGTGCATGGAACACACATTTCTTCCACTCCTCTCCATTAGCAAAAACTATGGACTGAACCACTAGACCCTAACACATGGCGACTACAGACTCAACCAGCAGACCCCAACAAATGAGTACTGTGGACTAACCAAGGGCCAGGGACTCAGGTTCCTGGTAGAATCCTTCGCCAGTTCAAGCTGACTCACTAAGCCTTTGTCTGGCACTGCTGACTAGCCAAGGGGTAAGACTGATGCTCTGATAGAGCATCCTGTCAATCTAGACTGACCCATTGGCCCTGGACTGGGAAGCCAGTTAGATCGGGAGCTCAATGAAAAGACAGTGGATCTCAGATCTGAGAGGAACTTACCAACAAGACTCAGAAACAGCAAAAAAAGATGGAGAACTCAAAGGTTTTGCAGGTACCAATGCCTGTGTTTCTCATCCCCAAAGCTATGAGATATCTCCTTTGGATCCCACTGCTGCCACCAAACTAGTACAAAACAAAACAAAATTGAGTAAATTTTAAATATCTTATTGGCTTTATTCAACAGTTCATGAATCAGGCAGCATCCAGTCTAGCAGAGAGAAAGGAGTTCCAAGGAGCTGTACGAAATGAAAGACTTTTATAGGCAGAAGGGAGCAGGAACAATTAAGTTACACTAGACAGCAAAGCGGGTTGGTTACTGCAAGGTTACCTTCCTTTAGGGGATGGCAGGGCTCTATCAGGAAGATGACCTACTCGTGTTGCTCATCAGGTGCTTCCTGATTGACTGGTTTAAGATTCCATCACTGGGAGGGCCAAAAGTCTAATTAAGTCTCCGCTTGTTGACATGGGGCGTAACCTAAGTGGCTCCATTTAGGCCTGATGTCTTGTTTTAAACACATGACTTCTGCTGGTCCCTGATTTCCCTAGTTACACCTCGGCTGTCCCTTCACTGACCGTTGTTGGTCATACACGCACTGCACCTGCCTCCAGTCCTTCCCTTTCAACACCGTAATCTCACACACAGTCCCTCCCAACACTATCAGGACGTGTCCCACCACACGTCCCCTATACCTTCCACACTACCAGCAAGATGATTCACAAACACCACCACCATTTATGGGCTGAGAGGGCTGCCCATGCACTGGGAATCAGGAGTCACAGGGTCTGTCACTTGGCCTCCAATCACCTATTGTACCGCAGCTGAAGGGCTTACACTGCGGAGAGACTCAGTTGTAGCCAAATCCATCAAACAACATCATCTTTGCTCCAGGCTTCCTTCAAAATGCTCCACCCACTTTCTGCCCCAACAGCTCCTTGAGGGGTCACTTTGAGGTAGACTTTGAGGCCACCTTGGTGATTTTGTGCCCAGGCCCAAACAGCTCTTGACCAACAAACACTTTAACCATATCCCTTGAAATCATACAGCACAGGGAACCAGTGAATGGGTGCAAATTACTGGTTTTACCTCCAAGACCCCTAATGAATATTTTACACCAGGAACATCCACTTTTGGATTTTACTGTGGGCTGATATCACAAGGCTCTCACCCAGTGAGCTTCTGTCTTCCCCAGCCATCTGAGCAACTTACTCCAGGCTATAGTCTGCAATGCATCTTTGTCTCTCTCTCAGCCTGCTTCCCTCAGGTCTCAGGTCCCCTGAGTTTCCTGCCCTGACTGGCTACCACCAACTCATAGAAACACTGTCAATCCTATAGCACTGAGTGTTTCGGTTCTACTAGGATTGACTGACTGGACTGGACATAGGTGCGGTGGCACTACCCACACAAAATCAGGAAACTGAGGCAACCAAGAAGTATCGAAAACCTTAACACCACACGGACAACAACTCCATGAGGACCTATACTAGCCCTTGTACAACAGTCTCATGAGTCTCTTGCCTAAATGGTTTTAGAAAATGTCCTGACCCTAGACTGTCTATACCGGCCAAGGAAAGAGGGGCTTGTGCCTTTCCTAGAACCACTTGCTGAATGTACCTCAACACACAAATTCAAACCTACCTCCATCAGATGGCCCAAGAGGTTAAAATATTGTATAACATTACCCAAATCTTTGAACAGATACCCAAGACCCCTAAGATCACTGACCTATTTACATGGCCAGTCTCTCCAAGTTGGGAACAAAGGAAACGGACTGGATTTTAGACTGTTGCTTGTGTAATCATAGGATTTGCTACTATAGCCCTCATCAGATGTTTACTCTCTTGACTACAACCTGCTCTACCCATAAGAACTTCATTAATTACCATTATTAAATATCCCAACCAACCTAAAATTAACCAATACCCTGATTAATTTAAAAAATTCAAAATTTTTATGGGAGAAAATCTGCTTAACATAGACTACACCGTTTTAAGCATTTCAAAATATACAGTTCAGTGGCTTTTAGTACAATGATTATGTTGTGTGGCTATCACCACTATCTAATTCCAGAACATTTTCAACACCCCCAAACAAACCCATACTCATTCACATTCTATTTTCTTCTAACCTAAGCCCATGGAAACAACTCATCTGAATTCTCCCCCATCTATTTGCCTATTCTGGACATTTCATTCAATGGCATCATGCTATCTGTTGCCTTTGTGGATGGCTTGAGTGAGCACACATGTCTCAAGGTTAACCCATGGCCTAGCAGGTAGCAGTACCTTATTCCGTTTTATGGCTCTATAAAATCCTATATTATGAATAGACCACATTTGGTTTATGCAGTCATAACTGGATAGATATTTTGGTTTGTTCCACTTTTGGACCATTGTGAACAATGTCACTTTGAATGTCCATGGACAAGCTTGCTCTTGTGGACATATTTACCATGGGCCTCTCCAGGTCAATTGTAATTCTAGGTTTAAGATATTAAAAAATGCGAACCTGTTTTCTGCAGTGGCTGCATCATTTTACTTTCCCATCCGTAATGTATGACGGTTTCCCTTTCTCCATATCTTTACCAACACTTGTTATTTTCCATTATGTTGAATATAGCCTTCATTTTGAGTGTGAAATAGTATCACACTGTGCTTTGAATTTGAATTTTCCTAATAATTAATGATACTGAGCATCTATCTTGTGCTTATTGGTCATCTATGTATTTCCTGGAGACATGTCTATTCCAATTGTTTACCCCTTTTCATTGACTTGTCTTTTATAACTGAGTTCTAAGAGATGTTTATATATTCTCAAAATTAGAGCCTTCTCACTTTTATAAGTTGCAAATAGTAGGAGACTTCAATACCCCACTTTTAACAATGGCTAGAATATCCAGACAGAAAATCAGGAAAGAGCAGACATGAAAACATGAAATACTAAATTGACCTATCAGACACACACAGAACATTTTACTGGACAGCAACAAAATGTACACTCTTCTCAAGGTCACACACACTATTTTCCAGAACACATCATGTGTTAGGTCACAAAACAAGTCTTAACAAGATTAAGAAGACTGAAATCATACCAAGTATCTTTTCCCAACACAATGGCATGAAACCAGAAGTCAATAACAGAAGGAAAACTGGAACATTAATAATATGTAGAAGTTCAACAAAAAACTCTTATACTTAAAAGTAGATCAGGGGTTCATCCCTGTGCTGTAGCGGTTAAGTGTGTGCGCTCCACTGCTGGCAGCCCAGGTTCAGATCCTGGGCACACACTGATGCACCACTTATCAGGCCATGCTGTGGTGGCGTCCCACATAAAGTGGAGGAAGATGGGCAAGGATGTTAGCTCAGGGCCAGTTTTCCTCAGCCAAAAGAGGAGGATTACCATGGATGTTAGCTCAGGGTTGATCTTCCTCACACAAAAAAAGGTAGATCAAAGAAGAAATCAAAAAGGAAATTAGAAAATAGCTCAGGACATACAAAAAGAGACAATAAACACACCAAAACTTATAGGATGCAGCAAAAGTAATACTAAGAGGAAAGTTTATAGTGATAAACTTGTACATTATAAGAGAAGAAAGATGTCAAAGAAACAACCTGACTTACAACACACAGCATTAGAAAAAGAAAAAATGAAACCCAAAGTTAGTAGAAGGATGGAAGTCATCAAGAGGAGAGTAGAAAAAAATGAAAGACAGTGTGAAAGATTAATAAAAGTAAAAGTTGATCTTTTGAAAAAATAAAAGTGATAAACCCTTAGATAATATATCTAGAAAAAAAGAGAGATGACTCAAATAAACTAAATTGGAAATGAAAGAGGAGGTATTACAACTGATGCTTCAGAAAGAAAAAGATCAGAAGAGACTATTCTGAACTAGTGTACGCTCATAAATTGGATAACCTAGACAAAATAGATAAATTCCTAGAAACGGCCTACGAAAGCTAAATCATGAAGAAATAGAAATCTTGAACAGACCAGTAACAAATAAGCAGACTGAATCAGTAATCAAATACCTCCCAACCAGAAAGGACTTCTCCACTCTGCCTGACTTCACCACAGAGTCCTGAGCCAGCCTGCCCCAGCCCCAGGCTGACTCCTGTGGACCTGGGAGGCTCCCCGTAGGCTTCTGCAAATCCAGGACCCTGGCTCACCCTGGAGCATGCCAGCTCTGATGGCTCCAAGCAGCATCCTTGAAACTAGGCTTCCACCAGGCTCCTTGGAACCCAGGCCCACATCTCAGCCTAGGGGCTGCCATCTTCAACAGCCCAAGGCGGCTCGTGTGACCCGAAGTGGTGTCCTTGGCACCAGGCTCCTGGTGGGCTTTGGTGAATCCAGACCCTGGCTCACCCAAGTTCCTGCCTATTCCAGGCAGCCACAGGCAGCACCCACAGCCACAGGCAGCTTCTGTAACAGGACACTCAATGGGCTCCCACAAACACAGGACCACAGCTAACTCCACCTATGGCTGGCTCCAGCAATCCCAGGTAGATTCCATGGTACCAGGCTCCCCAGTGGCTGCTGGGAACTCAGGCCCATGGCTCACCACACCACCTGCAACTTACAGCAGCTGTAGACAGCTCTCATGGAACCAGGCTCCAGGCAGGCTCCCACAAAACCAGGCCCCCAGCTCACCCAGGTGTTTGCTGACTCAGGCAGCCCCAGGCAGCTCACATGGCACCAGGCACTGTCAGGTTCCCATGAACACAGTCTTCCATCTTGACCCAGTGCCTGCTGCCTTCTGCAGCCTCAGGCAGCTCCTGTGGCCCCAGGCTCCCAGCAGGCTCCCAGGAATCCAGAGTTCTGGCCTACCCCAGCACAAGCTGTCTCTCATGGCACAAGTCTCCTGGCAGTGTCCCGTGAACCAAGGCTCTCAGCTCATCCCAGCACTGGCCAACTCCCATGGCCCTGGATGACTCCAGTGGCTGCAGGCTCTCAATGAGGACCTGCCAAATCAGGCTCCAGTGGGGCTACTCATGAACTCAGGGTTCCAGCTGTGCCCAAGGCCAGACAAAATACCGTGGACCCAAGCTTTCCACTCACTCCAGCACCAGGCTGCCCAAGAACTCCAGCATCAAGCCTGCCCTGGACACCACCAGATGGCTTACCTAGGACTCCTAGATGGGCTGACTGTGAAGGCTTTGTTTTGCTAAATCCAGTCTGTAAAAAGTGGAAAAGATACCTACTTCCTCAAATTTGCAGACAGCAATGGAAGGCCACAAGGATCATGAATAATCAAAGACCCATGACACCACCAAAGAAAAAGAATAAAACTCCAACGACCAACCAAGAAATGGAGATATAGGAAATATGTGACAGACTTCAGAACAACTTTCTTTGAGAAATTCATAAAACTCTAAGGAAACACAGATAGACTACTAAATGAAATAAGGAAACAGTGCATGAACAAGTGAGAAGTTCATCATAGAAACAGAAATCATTAAGGAAAAACAAATAGAAATCCTAGAGTTGAAGGACACAATGACTGAACTGAAGAATTCAATAGAGAGCTTCGAAATCAGATTCAACCATGTACAAGAAATAATTAGTGAACTAGAAGATGTGTCATTTGAAATCATCCAGTCAAAGAAGCAAAAAGAAAAAAAGAAATGGATAGGAATGACAAAAGTGTGAATTATGGGATACCATGAAAAGAAATAGACAAGCATTATTAAGGTACCAGAGGAGAAGACAGGGAGAAAGGAAAAGAAAGCTGACTTAAAAAAAATAGCAGCTGACACCTTCCCAAATGTAGGGAGAGTTTTAGACATCCAAGGTCCTGAAGCTGATCTGTCACCCTAAAATTTCATACTAAAACATTCTTCTCCAGGACACATTATAACAAAACTATCTAAACTCAAAAAAAGGATCAATCAACAGGGACAAGTTCAACATGACGTAAATCAATGAATGTGATACACCACGTTAATAGAATGAAAGATAAAAATCATCAAATAATGTCAATCAATGCATAAAAAGCAGTTTGACAAAATTCAACACCCCTTCATGATAAAAACTCTCAAGAAAGGTTATAGAAGGAAGATACCTGAATATAATAAAAGGTTTACATGACAAAACCCACAGCTAATATCATATTGAACACTGAAAGGATGAAAGCTTTCTTGCTAAGACAAAGAACAAGGCCAGCGTGCCCAGTCTCAACAGCACTCTTCAACATGCTTCTACAAGTCTTAACCAGAGACATTTGGCAAGAAAAAGAAATAAAATGCATCTAAATTGGAAATGAAGAAACAAAGTGGTCTCTGTTTGCAGATGATATGATTTTATATAGAGAAATACCTAAGGACTCCCCTTTAAACTATTAGGACTAATAAACCAATTCACTCAAGCTGCAGGAGACAAAATCAACGTATAGAAATCTGTTGCCTTTCTGTACACTAACAATGAACTATCTAAAAAAGATATAAAGAAAAAAATCCTATTTACAACAACATCAAAAACAGTAAAATACTCATAAATAAATTTAAGCAAGAAAGTGAAAGATCTAGACACTGACAACTATAAGACATTGATGAAAGAAATCAAAGACACAAAGAAATGAAAAGATATCTTATGTTCATGGATCAGAAGAATTAATATTGTTAAAATGTCCATGCTACCCAATGCCATCTCAAGATTCCATGCAATTCCTATTAAAATTCCCGTGACATTTTTCACAGAAATAGAACAATCTTAATATTCATATGGATCCACAAAGACCTCCAATAACCAAAGCAACCCAGAGAAAGAAAAAGATGAATTCATCACAATTCCTGATTTCAAACTTTATTACAAACCTATAGTAAGAAAAATGATATGATACTGGTATAAAAAGAGACACATAGACCAATAGAACAGAATCAAGGGCCCAGAAATAAAACCACACACATACACTTTGCTAACAGTTGACTAGTCAGCTAAGAAGACTCCATGGGGAACGGATAGCTTCTACAATACATGGTCTTGGGAAAACTGGATAAGCACATGCATAAAACTGAAATTGGACCCCTATGTTACACCACTCTAAAAATGAGACCATATTGAATTAAAGACATAAATGTAAGACACCAAATATAAAACAACTGTAAGAAAATATAAAGAAAAAATCCCCATGAAACTGGGCTTGACAATGACTTTTTTGGATATAACATCAAAAGTGCAAGCAATGAATGCAAACCTTAACAAGTGGGATGACATCAATCTAAAAAGCTTCTGCACAGCAAATGAAACAATAGGTAAACTAAAGGGGCTCATATCCACAATATATAAGAAACTCTTACAACTCGACAGCAAAGAAACCAACAAAACAGTATGAAAATTGTCAAAGGACCTGATTAGATGCTTTTCCAAAGAAGACATAAAAATTGTCAACAGGTACATGCGAAGATGCTCGTAATCACTCATCATCAAGGAAATGAAATCAAAACCATAATGAGATATCACCTCACACTTGCTAGAATGGTTATTTTCAAAGAGACAACAGACAACAAGTGTTGGCTAGACTGTGTAGAAAAGAGAACGCTGTGCACTGTTGGTATGAGTGCAAATTGCTACAGTCACTATGGATAAAATATGGAATTTTCTCAAAAAAATAGAAATAGAAATACTATATAAATGAACAATTCCACTTCTGGTTGTATATCCAAAGGAATTGAAATCACTATTCTGAAGAGATATCTGCACCTCCATGTTCATTTCAGCATTATTCACAAACTGAGGATGTGGACACAATCTATGTGTCCATCAATGGATAAATAGATAAAATGTGAGGTATATGTATATATACATGAAATATACAATGGAATATTATTTAGCCATGCAAGAGAATGCAATCCTGCATTTTGTAACAACATGGATGGACCATAAGGCATTACACTAAGTGATATAAGTCAGAGAGAGAGAAACAAATACTATATATTCTCACTCATATGTGAAATCTAAAAAAGCCGAACTCAAAGGAATGGAGACTAGAATGGTGTTTGCCAGGGCCTCGGGGGTGGGGGAAAAGGGGAGATGTGAGTCAAAGTGTGCAAATTTCTAGCTGTAAAATGAATAAGTTCTGGGGATCTATTGTACAGCATGGTGACCATAATTAACAATACTATATTACATACTTGAAAGTTAAGAGAGTAGATCTTAAAATTGATAGCTAGAAAAAACAAGTTAATTATGTGAGGGAATGGAGGTGCTAACTCACCGTATTGTGGTAATCCTTTCACAAATCATCATCTTGATTATCTGAAACTTACATATGTTATATGTCATTAATATTTCAAGAAATTTAAAAAAAAATCTCTCAAGAAAGTAAAACCCAGGACCAGATGAATACACTGGTGAATTCTACCAAACATAAAAAGAAGTATTGAAAACAAGCCTTCTTACATTCTGTCAAATATTGAAAAAGAGAGAACACTTCCAAACTCATTTTATGAGGCCAGCATTACCCTGATACCAACACTAGACGAGGACACTAAAAGAAAATAAAATTACAGACCATTACCGCTGATGAACATAGATGCAAAAATCCTCAACAAAATACTAGCAAACCGAATTCAAGAGCGTATTAAAAGAATTATACACTACGACCAAGTGAAATTTATTCCTGATATACAATGGGAGTTCAACATTCAAAAATCGATCAATGTAGGAGTGACGTCAGCATCATGGCGGAGTGAGCTTTCCCGTGAATTCTTCCCCCACAAGATACAACAAAAGCAACAGCCACAGACCAACAACGGAATCCCAGACAGTGAAAAGCTAGAGCGGAGGGATCCACACTGCTGCACGTCTGAGAGCGGAACGTGCTGGGCCCCCGGAGGAAGTGGGGAGAGGTAAGGAGAACTCCGCTCCCTCCCCATCAGATCAGCGATCCGGTCCGCGCGGCTCCCAGAGAGGGGGGAGGGGCGGCCCTTGGGGGGAAACTGTAGCTCTTCGGGCTCTCTAAGCCAGTGGGAAACTCCCGCACAGAGGGCTCAGAGGAGCCACAGGGCTACCATCAACATCTGAGCAACCCAGAGAGCGGATAAAGAGGGGCAAACGAGAAGCCTCCCACGTCAGGGACCCAGAGGGCAAAAGAGAGAGCTCCCCCCTCCCCGCAACCCGGACTCTGCAGCTCGACCAGATCTAGCGGTCCGAGGCAGACCTGAATAAACTGGATTGGACCCGTGGATCGCAGTGGGGAAAAAAAACAAAACAAAACAAAACAAAACTGCGGATCGCAGCAGAAAAACTGGGGCAGAGCGCAGGGGGCTTAGACTACACAGCCCTTTACCACCAGACAGTGGCGGCAGGTGGAAATTGCAACCAGAGACTTCCAGGATGAGGAAAATCAAAACCAACACAGGAACCACAATGCCAAAATATATGAAATCACCAGACCAGAAACAAAATGACAAGCACCCAGAAATCAACCCCGACGACACAGAAATCCATAAACTAAATGACAGAGATTTCAAAATAGCTATCATAAAAACACTCAACGAAATACGAGACAACACAGACAAACAATTCAATGAGATTAGGAGTTTCATCACAAAAGAGATTGAAATCATAAAGAAAAACCTATCAGTGCTGATGGAGATGAAGAACACAATGGAGGAGATAAAGGAGAATCTGGAATCTTTAAAGAACAGAGCTGACAATATGGAGGAAAGAATTAGTACTTTAGAGGATAGGAATACAGATATACTCCAGATGGAAGAAGAGAGAGAACTAAGACTAAAAAGAAATGAAGAAAGACTCCGAGATATATCGGACTCTATTAGAAAATGTAACATAAGAATTATAGGTATTCCTGAGGGAGAGGAGAGGGAAAGAGGAACAGAGAGCCTATTCAAGGAAATAATAGCTGAAAATTTCCCAAATCTCGGGAAGGAGCAGGAAATACCAGTAAGCGAAGCCAACAGGACACCTATATATATTAACAGACAAAGGCCTTCACCACGACACCTAGTGGTAAGGCTAGCCAGGGTCAACGACAAAGAAACAATATTAAGGGCAGCTAGACAAAAACAAAAAATAACGTACAAAGGAACTCCCATCAGGCTCTCAGCGGATTTCTCAACAGAAACTTTTCAGGCTAGAAGAGACTGGAATGATATATTCAAAATACTAAAAGACAAAAACTTTCAGCCAAGAATACTCTATCCAGCAAAAATATCCTTCAAATATGATGGAGAAATAGTAACTCTCCCAGATAAACAAAAGCTAAGGGAGTTCATGGCCACGAGACCGCCACTACAAGAAATACTCAAGAAGGCCCTCAGGCCTGAAAACAAGAGAAAGGGAACACAAAGCTTGGAGTAAGGAGAAAAGTAGGTAGACAAAATCAGAGAAATAGTAGATCTTTACCGGAATAGGTTAGCAACCACTTAAATACTAAACTCAAAGATCAAAGGAAGAAATTCACCAAAAATAAATTTAACCTCATCACTGTAAACACACAGCCACAACACAAGATAGAATAAGGTATAACAAGAGCAACTTAGAAGGGGAAGAGGAAAGTGACTGAATTGACTTAGTATAAGGAAATAGGAGGCTATCAGATAATGGACTATCTCATACAGAAGATTTTTTGCCCAAACCTCAAGGTAACCACTAAACAAATAATCAAATTAAAACCACATATGATAAACAAAGAGAAAACTAGAAGAATCATAAGACAGAACAACCAAACTGAATTGGCAGTCCAAAACAAATGGGACAAGAAACAAAGGAAATGCAAAAGAACCAGAAAATAAGTGACAAAACAGCAACATTCAACCCTCATATTTCAATAATTACCCTAAATGTAAATGGATTGAACTCTCCAATCAAAAGATACAGAGTGGCAGGATGGATTAAAAAGCAAGACCCAACAATATGCTGCCTTCAGGAAACACATCTTAGCACTAAAGACAAGCACAGGCTCAGAGTGAAAGGATGGAAGACAATACTCCAAGCTAATGGCAAACAAAAGAAAGCAGGTGTTGCCATACTCATATCAGACAAAGTAGACTTCAAGATAAAACAGGTTAAGAAAGACAAAGAAGGGAAATATATAATGATAAAAGGGACACTCCATCAAGAAGACATATCACTTATAAATATATATGCACCCAACATAGGAGCACCAATGTACATAAAACAACTATTAACAAACCTAAAAGGAGAAATCAACAACAACACAATAATAGTAGGGGATCTTAACACCCCACTTACAGCAATGGATAGATCATCCAGACAAAAAGTTAATAAAGAAATATTAGACTTAAATGAAAAACTGGACGAGATGGACCTAGTAGACATATACAGAGCACTCCACCCCAAAACAGCTGACTACACATTCTTCTCAAGCGCGCATGGAACATTCTCTAGGATAGACCATATGTTGGGAAACAAAGCAAGCCTCAATAAATTTAAGAAGATTGAAATCATAACAAGCATCTTTTCAGACCATAAGGCTATGAAACTGGAAATGAACCAGGAAAAAAAAACTGGGAAAGTGACAAAAATGTGGAGATTAAACAACATGCTACTGAACAACCAATGGATCATTGATGAAATTAAAGGAGAAATCAAAAACTATCTGGAAACAAACGAAAATGATAACATGCCATATCAAACCATATGGGACGCAGCAAAAGCGGTCCTGAGAGGGAAACTCATAGCGATACAAGCCCACCTTAACAAACAAGAAAAAGCCCTAATAGGCAACCTTAAATTACACCTAACAGAACTAGAAAAAGAAGAACAAACAAAGCCCAAAGCCAGCAGAAGGAGAGAAATAATAAAAATCAGAGCAGAAATAAATGATATTGAGACCAAAAAAACAGTAGAAAGGATTAATGAAACAAAGAGTTGGTTCTTCGAGAAGATAAACAAAATAGACAAACCCTTAGCCAGGCTAACTAAGAAAAAAAGAGAAAAGGCTCAAGTAAATAAAATTAGAAATGAAAGAGGAGAAATTACAACGGATACCATGGAAATACAGAGGATTATAAGAGAATACTATGAGAAATTATATGCCAACAAATTGGACAATCTAGAAGAAATGGATAAATTCTTAGACTTATACAACCTCCCAAAATTGAACCAAGAAGAAATGGAGAATCTGAATAGACCAATCACAAGTAAAGAGATTGAAATAGTAATCAAAAACCTCCCAAAAAATAAAAGTCCAGGACCAGATGGCTTCTCCAGTGAATTTTACCAAACATTCAAAGAAGATTTAATACCCATCCTCCTCAAACTATTCCAAAAAATAGAGGAAGATGGAACACTTCCTGAATCATTCTATGAGGCCAACATCACCCTGATACCAAAACCAGACAAAGACAATACAAAGAAAGAAAATTACAGGCCAATATCGCTGATGAACATTGATGCAAAAATCCTCAACAAAATATTGGCAAACCGAATACAACAATATATTAAAAAGATAATACACCATGATCAAGTGGGATTTATACCAGAGACGCAGGGATGGTTCAACATCCGCAAATCAATCAACGTGATACATCACATCAACAAAACAAAGAATAAAAACCACATGATCATCTCAATAGACGCAGAGAAGGCATTTGACAAGATACAACATCCATTTATGATAAAAACTCTCAATAAAATGGGAATAGAAGGAAAGTACCTCAACATAATAAAGGCCATATATGACAAACCCACAGCTAACATCATACTCAACGGGGAAAGACTGAAAGCCATTCCTCTGAGAACAGGAACGAGGCAGGGCTGCCCACTCTCACCACTCCTGTTCAACATAGTACTGGAGGTTTTGGCCAGAGCAATTAGGCAAGAAAAAGGAATAAAAGGAATCCAAATAGGTAACGAAGAAGTGAAACTCTCACTATTTGCAGATGACATGATTGTATATATAGAAAACCCTAAAGAATCTGTTGGAAAACTGTTAGAAACAATCAACAACTACAGCAAAGTTGCAGGGTACAAAATCAATCTACAAAAATCAGTTGCATTTCTATATGCTAATAATGAACTAACAGAAAGAGAGCTCAGAAAGATAATATCATTTACAATTGCATCAAAAAGAATAAAATACCTAGGAATAAATCTTACCAAGGAGGTGAAGGACCTATACAATGAGAACTACAAGACATTATTGAGGGAAATCTACGATGACATAAAGAAATGGAAAGATATCCCATGCACGTGGATTGGAAGAATAAACATAGTTAAAATGTCTATATTACCTAAAGCAATCTACAGATTCAATGCAATCCCAATCAGAATCCCAATGACATTCTTCACAGAAATAGAAAAAAGAATACTAAAATTTATATGGGGCAACAAAAGACCCCGAATAGCTAAAGAAATCCTAAAGAAAAAGAACAAAGCAGGAGGCATCACAATTCCTGACTTCAAAACATACTACAAAGCAATAGTAATCAAAACAGCATGGTACTGGTACAAAAACAGACATACAGATCAATGGAACAGAATTGAAAGCCCAGAAATAAAACCACACATATACGGACAGCTAATTTTCGACAAAGGTGCTAAGGACATGCAATGGAGAAAGGAAAGTCTCTTCAATAAATGGTGTTGGGAAAACTGGACAGCCACATGCAAAAGAATGAAAGTGGACCATGTGCTATCGCCATTCACAAAAATTAACTCAAAATGGATCAAAGACCTGAAGGTGAGACCTGAAACTATAAAACTCATAGAAGAAAATATAGGCAACACACTATTTGACATTGGGTTTAAAGGAATCTTTTCGGATGACATGCCTACCCAGACTAGGGAAACTAAAGAAAAAATAAACAAGTGGGACTTTATCAGACTAAAGAGCTTTTATAAGACAAATGAAACCAGAATCAAGATGAACAAACAACCAACCAGCTGGGAGAGAATATTTGCAAAACATACATCTGACAAGGGGTTGATCTCCATAATATATAAAGAACTCACACAATTGAACAACAAAAAAACAAACAACCCGATCAAAAAATGGGCAGAGGAAATGAACAGACACTTCTCCAAGGAAGATATACAGATGGCCAATAGGCACATGAAAAGATGCTCAACATCACTAATCATCAGGGAAATGCAAATCAAAACAACACTAAGATACCACCTCACGCCCGTTAGAATGGCTATAATCACCAAGACAAAAAACAACAAATGTTGGAGAGGATGTGGAGAAACAGGAACCCTCATACACAGCTGGTGGGAATGCAAATTGGTGCAGCCTCTATGGAAAACGGTATGGAGATTCCTCAAAGAATTAAAAATAGAGATGCCCTATGATCCAGCCATCCCACTACTGGGAATCTATCCAACGCACCTGAAATCAACAATCCAAAGAGGCTTATGCACCCCTATGTTCATTGCAGCATTATTCACCATAGCCCAGAAGTGGAAGCAACCTAAGTGTCCCTCGACTGACGATTGGATTAAGAAAATGTGGTATATATATACAATGGAATACTACTCAGCCATAAAAAAAGACTAAATCGTCCCATTTGCAACAACATGGATGGGCCTGGAGCGTATTATGTTAAGTGAAATAAGCCAGAAAGAGAAAGACAAACACTGTATGATCTCACTCATATGTGGAATATAAACCAACACATGGACAGAGAAAACTGGACTGTGGTTACCCGGGAAGTGGGGGTGGGGGGTGGGCACAAGGGGTGAAGGGAGTCATATATGGGGTGATGGACAAACAAAAATGTACAACCCAAAATTTCACAATGTTAGAAACCATTAAAACATCAATAAAAAAAATCGATCAATGTAATACGCCACATTAAGAAAATGAAGGGGAAAAAAACATGACCATCTCAATTGACGCAGAAAACCATTTGACATAATTCAACACACTTTCATGATAAAACACTCAATAAACAAGGAATAGGAGGAAAGTGCCTGAACATAACAAAAGCCATATATGAAAAACACACAGCAAACATAATACTCAGTGATGGAAGACTGAAAGATCTTCCTCTAAGGTCAGGAACAAGGAAAGGATGCCCACCTTCACCACTTCTATTCAACACAGTACTGAAAGTTCAAACCAGAACCATGAGGGAATAAAAATAAATAAATAAAAGGCATCCAAATTGGAAAGAAAGAAGTAAAATGGTCTCTGTTTGAAGAGGATATCATCTCACATGTAGAAAATCCAAAAGACTCCACAAAAAAGCCATTTGATCTAACAGATGAATTCAGGAAAGTAGCAGGATACAAAGTCAATACACAAAAATCAGTTGCATTTCTATACACAAACCGTGAGATCTCTGAAAAGGAAATTACAAAAGCAATTCATTTATAACAGTATCAGAAAGAATAACATGTTTAGGAATTAACTTAACCAAGGAGGTGAAAGGCTTGCACCATAAAAACTACAAAACATTTCAGAAAGAAATTAAAGAAGACATACATAAATAACACACATCCCATGTTCATGGGTTGGAATGCTTACTATTGTTAGTGTCAATATTACCCAAAGCAGTCTACAGATCCAATGTAATCCTTATCCAAACCCTAATGATGTTTTTTGCAGAAATAGAAAAACCCGTCCTAAAATTCACATGGAATCCCAAGGGATTCAGAATAGCCAAAACAATCCTGAAAAAGAAGAACAAAACTAGAGGAGTCACACTTCTTGATTTCAAAACTTACTACAAAGCTACAGTAATCAACAGTATGGTATTGGCATAAAGACAGACATAGAGATCAATGCCATGGAATAGCGAGCCCAGAAACAAACCCTCATATATGGTCAAGTGATTTTTGACAAAGGTGCTAAGACCATGCAATGGAGAAAGGTTTCTTTTCAACAAATGGTGCTGGGAAAACTGGATATCAGCATGCAAAAGAATGAAGTCGGGCCCTCATCCAACACCAGATACAAAATTTAACTTAAGGATGTAAATGTAAGACCTAAAATAAAAGAAATCTTAGAAGAAAACATAGGACAAAATCTTCACGACACCGGACTTGGCAATGATTTCTTGGATATGACACACGTAACGAAAGAGAAACAATGGACAAATTGGACTCCATGGAAATTTTATAAGTTGGTACATCAAGAGGCACTATTCAGAGTAACAAGGCAACCCAAGAGTGGGAGAAAATATTCGCAAATCATATTTCTGACAAGAGACTGATATCCAGAATATACAGAGAAGTCCTAAAACTAAACAACTAAAAAACAAGCCAATTCAAATATGGGCAAAGGACTTGAAGAGACAGTTCTCCAAAGAAGAATGGCATACAAGCACATGAAAAGACGCTCAACAGCACTAATCATTAGTGAAATGCAAATCAAAACCACAATGAGACACCATGTCACACCCACTAAGATGAGTGCTATGGAAAAGACAGAAAACAACAAGTGTTGGCCAGGATGCGGAGAAATTGGAACACTTGTAAACTGTTGATAGGAATGTAAAATGGTGCAGCTGCTATGGAAAACAATATGGATGTTCCTCAAAAAATTGAACCTAAAATTATCATGTGAACCAGCAATTCCACTTCTGGATATACACCAAAGAGACCTGAAAGCAGAGTCTTGAAGAGATATTTGTACACCCATGTTCATAGGAGTATTAGTCACAGTAGATAAAAAGTGGAAGCAACCCCAGTGTCCATTGACGCATGATTGGATACACAAAATATAGTATATCCATGCAATGGAATATTATTTTGCACTAAAAAGAAAGCAAATTCTGCAATATGCTACACATGGATTAACGTTGGGGACATTATGCTAACAGAAATAAGCCAGTCACAAAAAGATAAATACTGTATGATTCCACTAACACGAGGTACTGAGAGTAGTCAAAATCATAGAGATGGAAAGTGAAATGGTGGCTGCCAAGGGCTGGGGGGCGGGGTGAAGGAAGAGTTATTGTTTAATAGGTATAGAATTTCAGATTTACAAGAGTTATGGGGATGAATGATGGTGATGACTATACAACAGTGCAAATGTATTTAACGCCACTGAAGTGTACACTTAAAAATGGTTAAGATGGCAGACTTTTTGTTATGTATATTTTAACTCAATATACAAAAAGGGAAAGAAAAGAAGAAATGAGCTATCAAGCCACTAAAAGACATAGTGGATGCTTAAATACATATTGCTAAGTGAAAGAAGCCAACTGGAAAAGGCTATATACTCTGTTCCATAGTTTTCATATATTCCAGTTACATGACATTCTAGAAGAGGCGAAACTATAGAAACAGTACAAAGATCTGTGTTTCCAGGAGTTGGGGGGCAAGGGATGAAGAGGCAGAGCACAGGGACTTTTAGGACAATCCAACACTTCTGTAGGCTCTGTCATGGTGGATACATGAGATTATGCATTTGTCAAAATCCAAGTACATGACAGCGAGACAGAGAACCTTAATGTAAACCACGGACTTGGTTACAAACACTGTATCAACATCAGCTCCTCACTTGTAAGGAATGAGCTGCACTAACACAGGTGGTCATGCAAGATGTTAACAGTAGGGGAAACTGGGGGGGAGGAGGGAGAAATGCTCTGCACTACCTGCTGAATTTCTCTGTCCATCTGAAACTTTCCTAAAAAACAATCTATTAATTAAAAAATAATCAATGGAAGGTAGGGAGTTGGTAGAAATATGGACAAAAGAAGATTATCAGAATATTGATAAATGTTGAAGCTGGGTAATAGGGACATGGGGGGCTGTCACACTTTTCTGTTTAATTTGTGTATGTTCAAGGTTTTCTACAATAAATCATTTTTAAAGCTCCAGATTAAATCTAGATTATATGTACAAAGAATCAAAGAATGTGAAGAAAACAGATATTTTTAAAGCAAGTCCTCAAGGGGCACACTGAGGGAAGGTGCAATCACACTGGATAGAGAGTGAACAGCCTGGTTCCATCAGGAAGGTTCGGAGCTCAGTGAGCAAGGCAGACGACAGCACAGTTAGGGAAGTGACAGATAATGATCATGGAAAAATGTTCGCCCTCACAGGTCACAGAAATGCTATCGATGGGCCCTGACAGGACTGCCCTAGGATTTACAACGTCGTGACACCCAGAGGTTTAGTGGGCTCAGGGACAGAACACCACGTCCTGTGAGAATGCCAATCAGCAGCGGCTTTCTGGAGGGCAAACCTCCTGAAACCTGGAACCTGCAGGCCACTGGACCAGCAGCTCTGTTGTACGGAATCTGTCCAAAAACAAAGGGATTGGGTAAAGATGATGGACTGAATAAACAGATGTAGAGACTCTTGATATAAAATCCCTAAAAAGTGACCCAAAGATTCCTTCAGTGATGAACAAATTCATAATAGCCCTGGGAACCATCAACAGAGCCGACATTTTGAGGAAGACATCAAAGACAGACAGCAGCTGTCTGTCATACACAAATTAAGACCGGGGACCCCAGCGGGAAGCTCCGTGTGGGCCATGGAGACCAAGCCGGAGCGCTCTCTCTCCCTCCCCTCCTCCCCCTGCTACTCACGTAACACCTCCTGCATCGCCCTTCCACTCCCAGCCACTGCCCACCTCATGCTCCAGGAATACAGGAGCAGAGGCACAGGACGCTCTTTCCACCAGCACATCTGTCCTCATGTTCTCTGCAAGTCCCAAGGCAGCAGAGCTCAGCCTTGCACCCCTTCAGGGTCCAGCACGCTCCTCCCAGGCTTTCAGGCTCCTCCTTTCCATCCAGTCCTCCCTGCAGCAAGACACCTCCTAGCTCACCTCCACGTTACAAACAAAACTCTCCTTTGGACCCATGCTCCCTTTTGGCTA
Organism: Diceros bicornis minor; assembly: GCF_020826845.1. Classification (NCBI taxonomy): domain Eukaryota; kingdom Metazoa; phylum Chordata; class Mammalia; order Perissodactyla; family Rhinocerotidae; genus Diceros; species Diceros bicornis. The sequence goes on along the minus strand of NW_026690883.1, from coordinate 472,038 downwards.
CTGTCCACTTTCACAACTCCCCTTCACGGCTAAACCTCTTAAGTAAATTGCCTCATCCCTACTGCCCTCCCACGGCCCCCATTCACCAACTCTAGACCCAGCTTCATTCCCACCCTCTCAAGGAGACTGAGGTGACCAGTGATCCCACGTGGCCGAGTCGAGCCATCTTTTCTCCATTCTGATCAGAGCTGTATCCGACCCAGTTGATTGCCACTCCTTTCTCCAATACACTTTTCCCCTCATGGCTCCTGTGACTCCATGCTCCACTGTTTCAGTCCCCTTTCCTGGACCCTCTTCAGCTGCACCTCTGCAAACACTGCCTGATCCTAGGCTGGGCCGTGGTCCCTTCTATGGCTACAGTGTCTCCAGGAAACCTCATTCAATTCCATGGTTTTAAACATCTCTGACCTCATCCTGACTCTGCAGACACACCGATGCAACTTTAAGAGGTTAGGTGCTAGCTCCCCAGCATCAGCACCTAAGGAGTATCTCAGACTCGATTCCTCTCAAAATTTTACTGTCACATGAGTTCCAAAATAGCATCAAATATTTCCAAAAAGGAGGAAAAATTTCATACCATAAATAGTGGTGAACAAAGTAACCAATAAAATGTATACTTACATCCAATCATGGCTACTTGACGGGGAAAATAAGAACACAGAACTAAGATCAGACAGTCTCAAGCTGGGGAGTGGAAGGTGAGGAGCTGGGAGTGTAGAACACAGGATCTGATCAACTCTAAGAATTGACAGAAAGACAGACAGAAATGGTTGTTCCTAAAAGCTGAAAGACACCTACTAGACGAATAGAAAAATCATGAGAAAGCCTAACAAATTAAAAATTAAATTAAATGGTAGACTCAAATTCCAATTTATCAATAATCACAATTTTAAATGGATTAAATTGCGCTATAAAAAGAGGAAGGCTCTCAAGTTGAGTTAAAGTATAGTTATAAAATAAAGGGATATAATGTGGTTGAAAATAAGGAGATAAAGAAATAAGACTTTAAATGGGACAAAAAGAGGTTTTCTGTGTTGACAAGTGTCAAGAACACTTATGCACCTAACAATATGGTCTTGAAACATAAAGCAAAACTGGACAAACATGAAGACACAGGCACCTCCAGAATCACAGGGAAACCTACCTTACCTCTCTTAGAAATCCACAGGTCAAGTGATACAGTAAGTTAGGAAATACATCGGCTGACAAACACAAAAAAGCTAGATCTAGCCTCAGCCCGAGGGACAACAATGTAAGCAACTAGTGGAGAGGATACATTCTCCTCAAACCACAATGAAACAATCACCACAAATGACTGTGTGCTAAGCCACAGTGAAATTTCTAAAGAGTCCAAAAAGCAGAAATCTATAAGTGACCATATTACTGGGCCTTAAAGCAATAAAAGTAAAAAATAATCACAAAATATTGGCTCCTCTCCCCCAACCTATCCACTTGAAAATCTGTCAACGCCCTTCTAAGTCTCTCAGGTTAAAGAGGGAATCCAGACTGACAGGACAAACTCTTTAGAAATGAACTGCAATGAGAGCAGCATGGGGCAAATCTATGGCGTGGGGACAAAGGGACAGAAGAAGGGACACAGCCTCCACTGCAGGTATCAGGGAATATCAACTGTACACGAAGAAGCTGACCACTTCCCTCCAGGAGCCAGAACACCACCACAATAAAACCAAAGACTGGAGAATGAAGAGAGGATTCACGAGGCAGGAACAACAACGTAGACATGAGCAATGGAGTCAAGGGCTGGCTGTCTGGAAAGACCTGTAACAGTGAGAAACCTTGTGCAGTCTGACCAAGAGGAACAGACAAAGGCACCAAACTGTACCATCAGGTACTACAAACTACAGAAACAGCTTTAACGTGATAAGAAAACATAGTGGATGGCTCTGACCAGGACATCAGCGGCCCTCAACTGGAGCTATCCTTCCTCCAGAATGCATCTGGAAACACACAGGATGGGTTTTGTTTCTTGCTTTGTGTTGTCCTAATGGCTGTTGCCCTGGGGGTCCAGGAGGTCCTGAACAGCCTGTCACATAGTGCCGTTTCCCACCTGAAGTGTTACTGACATCTGGGAAGACAAGCACTGATCCAGATTAAATGAACAACGTGGTAGAGAAATGGTTTCCATGGATCTATAACTGGGAAAAGATGGTACCTTCAATATGTAAAGAATATCGAAAAACCAATGTTTACAAGTACTAAACTGTAAAAGAACAGGAAAATCAGAAACATAGCCAATAAACACACCAAAAATATATCCAAACTATTTGTACAGGTAGAGAAATATGTATGTAAAGCACAGGAAACAGTCTAGGAGATTACACACCAAATTTTACTACCAACAAGGAATAAAAGTTGGGAGGTAAGTGAGAAATAGGTGTTTTTACCACTTCTTAGCTTATGTATTTCTTTAGTGTTTTAATTTTTACAGAAGAGAACGTATTCTACTCAAACAGATGTTTAAAATTTTAAAGAAATTATTAAAATGTTCAAAATGACTTCAGTTCAAGGGTATTCATTAAAACATGAATGGAAAGAACCTCCCCATGACTTTAAGAGTCTCCCATAACTTTTCTAATAGTTTACTATGTCGATTTTGTTTCACATTTAGATCCTAACTCACTGGAATTTACATTTGTGTGTGGGATGCAACAGAAGCTGATTTTCTCCTGTTCAAGTGGAAAACCAACCGTCCAGGCACTGTTCATTGGGTAGGTCTGGCTTTCCCAGCTGACCTGCAATGTTTCCTTTCACGCCGGCTAAACCCCAACAGCTATCGCTGCCTCTCGAGTGCCCTAGAGTGAGCAGGGTGAGCTCTGCAACCTGGGCTCCCTGTCTGCGAGGGACGGCTACCAGCAGAGCCTTCTCCCAAGACAGCAGCAGGCATGCTACACACAGAACTATTCAGGGGTCGTCTGCTGTGGAGCAGGAAACCCCTCATGATGAGCAGGCAGTGGGGGAGCCCTGAGCCCCGGGACTGACCTCGGCTGGGGGCCACAGGCTGCTCAGGCAGGGAGCCGCCTCCCTTCAGCTCGTCCAGCTCCTCCTGCTGCGGGTGAACCTAGCTGTCGGCGGCTGCCCCGCTTCAGCTCGCCACTCTATCCACCTGCTCCTGCAGGTGGCACACATGTTCCTGTTCCCCTGGGAGCAGAAGCAGTAGGAGTGCAGCAAGTTGAAGAGTTCTTGGGCCCCCAGCACTGACAGGATGACCCCGCTGAGGGAAGTGGGGCCAGTGTTGCCGTGCTCGCCCTACACAGCTTCTGTGGCTGGCTTCGGGCTGACGTCTGTTGGAGGGTGGAGGTGCTCTGGGAGGGTTTCTGAGCCATCATTGTGAATGATGAACTTGGGGGCTCTGGGCCAAACCCTCATCAGGCCCCAGGCTGGTCCCGCTGCAGCTGGTCCCCACATCTCTCTTCAGCCTCCTTTGCTCGACTGGCTCTTGAGGGACAGATGGCCTCTCTTGAGTGAGTGTTGAGGAGAAACTGTAAGAAGGAAGCCAGCCAATGAATCTACTTGCCCCAGATCCTGGGGGGTAAAGTCACCCACAGAAATGTCACTCTTACTTAGCAGGCCCTGGCAGGGAAGAGGGGTTCTCATCGCCAGCATCTACAGCAGAAGTGTTTGCATCTCACTGGCTGTCTGACCCTGTGGAGGCCACACTGTCTCCTGGAGTTCCTTCCAGAGACTCTGTGCTCAATCCTGACTGGTGGCTTCCTGGGCAGCCCTGGGTGGATGTTCACCCTGAAGAGTGGCTCACTTCAACTTGCAGGAGCCCGGCTGAGCACTCAGGTTTTCCCTCGAGGACCACGATGAACCTGAAGCTCCTTCCCCATCTGCTTCACCCTTATGTTCCTCAGGCCCCCAGCGGGCTTCCTGGTGTCCTTTCTCCTGGGACGGCCATGTCCTTCAGAGCCCCCTTCTCCCTCAAGTGGAAGATGGAGGGTATGGCCGTGGGCTTGAGCACATAGTACTGAACCTCCAGCATTTCCGAGAGCTTTTTTGGTGAACATTGGTGAAATGTTCACTACAGACAAAAGAATGTTTAGTGGGGTCCCTTCATCCCTGTGAACAGCTTTTAACAACTGGACCAGACGTTTTGAGCCCTTTATGGGGAGACTGAAAGGATAAATGAAAAAGCAATTAGAAAGAAAGAGTTAAATGTCTCCCCCTAAAATGATCAATTATAAAGCAAAACAAGTGTTTTTGCGAACACCCAAACCTGTAACGACTATGCCCATTTCAACCCTTAGTAAAGATTTAAGGAACACCTTCTGCTTGCAAGTTATTACTGGAATAGAAAGATGAAAGACCCACTGTCTACCTTAAGGAGTTGACTGACTGTAGGGCAGAGAAGGAAGGAAGGTGAGGACCTCCTCCCAGGCTGTGGTAAGTGTCCTGTAGGGACACAGACGCTCAGGCAGATAGCACAGGATGGTATCAAGACAACAGGAAAGGCTTCAGGAAGCCTCGGAAATAGTTCCTAGAAGGTCATGGCTGCCCAACCCTCCTGCTGTCCCTGGGATGCAAGACTTTGGGTGTTAAAACGGGGAAGGTTGGTCCCCCTATTTCATAGCCAGGCCAGGTGTCGGCCAGCAGAGACTCCCAGGCACTCAGCAGGGCGACTGGCCCAGCTCTGCTCAAGCAGCTGAGGATGCGGGACCACCACCAAGAGGAGGTCAGCACCAAGAGCTGTGGTTTTGTGTTCCTCCTGTCCTTCCACTACCAGAAGGAAAGCTGCTCCCTGTACAAAGCAACCTGCCCCTGCAAGGTACTGACCAAGATACTTCATAATCTTTTCTCCTCATTAAGGTAAAATCTCTATTTAGACCATAATTGTGCACATGGGGGGTGGGGTGGTCTCTCCCGAGGGCTTTCTGCTCCACTTGAGGTCATCTAAACCCCCTGAGGCCACTGTGGACCAGATCAGGTGGGTACTAGCTCCTCAGGGAGTTCCAAGCAACACGACATTCTAACCTTTCTCAATGCTTTGTGACTAGTTTCCCAAAGACCTCCACCTCCTTTGCCCCTAGAACAGGTTTGACCATGACACATGCCATAAGCAACTTTCTCTGCAGTGTTTTGCCTCATTCTCAAAAACAGTAACAAAACTTTTGGGACACGGGCTCTGAAGGAAACTGTCAAGAAAGCAGGGTGGCTGACCTCTAAAACAAGCTCATGTTACTAGTTCTTTGGATAGATTGTAACAATTTTCAAATTAGAACAAATCACTGTAAACTTTCAATAAGACTATAGACAACAGTGGCATTCAGGTCTTTCAAACTTCAATAACAACCTGCAACATGAAACAAAAGGATCTGCCAGCAGGTTTTCAATGTAGAATGTCTTCAGTGCACTGTTCTGGCACCTCCAGCGTGGAGTCCGCAGGAAAGGACTCGCTGAACTAGCTGAATTCCAGAAGCTCTCATGAAGGGAACCAAGCCAGGGGGAAGGCAAACCCCTCACCAGACTGTGAGAGCCCAAGGAAGACGTGGAGAGAGGAGCCCCTTCCCCGAGTCCCCAGGGTAAGCCTCCCTGTGAAGATTAGGCTGTGTCCTGTTCCACCCAGGATGCTGTCAGTTGCAGAGTCCCAGTCTGCATGGTCAGCCTCCCTATGAGAATGGGACTGTACCCTGTTCCCCCAGATGCTGTCAGATGCCCAGTCTGCAGGGACAGCCTCCCCGTGAGGAGTGGGCCTAGCTCTGCTCTGCCCAAGATGCTGTCAGGCACCTCTCCAGGACTCACCTCCACACGCAGAGCCACCTTTCCCTGCCCTGCCAGGACCCTTCTAGCAACAGAGCAATTGGGAGATGTATCCATTCAGCAGATACAAGCTGCATTTGCTCAGCTACATTCCTGATCGCAGAGATCAAGGCAGGCTCCCTTGCCGTCAAAAGAGAAGAAAAGTCACAGCAAATGCAAGAAGATAGTGACCTAAGGAAGAGCATTTACGGAATATACTGTTTCTTGACATTTTTGGCCCCAGCCCGAATCAATGGAGAGTAGGGTGGCCACAGGGTGGGGGTGAGAGGGTGATGGAGGCCATAAGGTTGGCGCTGGTGGCTGTGTGGTGGCTGTGGTGGCCTGAGGCGCTCCGAGCAGAGACGGTGGCGCAGACCAAGGCAATGCAGTGCCCAACGCTGACTCACCAGCTGGACCAGCCCTGAGGCCCCTAGCACAAAGTGCCGCCCACCTTGGGCTGGAACTCATGGGGGGCTGACGGGGCAGCGGTGGCTGGTTACCTGTGGAAGAAGATGGAAGTTTCTCCTCATTGCCCTGCCAGTGGGAGCAGTTCGCGGCCACACAGCAATCACCATCCCAAGCCTCAGGCTGTCGAACCGCCAGGCTCCTGCCCCCTCCTCACCACCCCCGAGCGGGACCGCCACGTGACGAGTGGCGTAGAGCTCTGGGCAATACTTTGGTATATGCAGCTGGTCCCCAAGGCCCGAAGGACAGCAAGATGGCTGCGCGCTCGCCCTCGTCCTCCGTAAAGCAAGTTGGCTGTGCCCGCGGGCCTAGGCAAAATGCCTGCTGCCGCGCCCATCCCGGGGTCACGCTGCCCCAACACTTCTGTTCCACTGCCCCATGGGTCACTGTTGCAGTGACCTTTCCAGAGAAGTGAACAAGACACAAAACCATGCCCTGGGTGACATTCTGGGTGTGACACCAATGGTGTGGCTCATGTGGGAGAGTGATGTGTGCTAGGATGGAGGTGGGTGGAATTGTAGCCAGGAGGGCCAGGAAAGGTCTCACCGCAGAGTTAGATTTTGAACAAGGCCCAAAAGCAGTGCAGGAGGAAGGCAAGTGGCCTGCTCTGGGAGCAGCAAGGAAGCCACTTTGGCCAGGGCACAGCCGGTGAGGGCAGCAGGAGCTGAAAGCAGAGTGGTGACTTGGGCCCAATTGTGGGGCCTTGCTGGTCGTAGTGACGACTTGGGCTTTTATTTATTCTGAATGAGATGGTGACCATTGGAATGTTTTGAGAGGAAGAGTAACATGGCTGGGCATATGTTTAGCAGCCTTGATCTGGCTGCTCTGTTGAGAATATACCACAGAGGAGCCAGGGGAGAAACAAGGAGACCAGTTAGGAGGCTGTTGAAATAAGCCAGGCAAGAGATCTTGGAGGCTTAGGTCAGGGTGGGGAGAGGAGGTTGAATTCTGGGTGTGTTGTCGAGACACTAGGACCATGTACAGATGGGAAGTGGTGAGGGGTGGGGCTGGGGAGGTAGGAGCTGAAGTCAGTGCTGAGTTTATATCCTGAGCTAAGAAATAAGAGCCTCAGCTGGGGAGACTTGGGGAGGTCCTGCTTGGTGGGGAGCTGTTGGGAGTTTTGTTTTGGCTGAGTTGACTGTGAGATTTATATTTTGTCTGTAACTCTTCCACGAGAGGAGAGGAGAGAAGGACCGCCTGGAATCCATCATATGAAGTCCCTGTGCCCCTCCCAGGCTGTCTCCTGGCACAGACATCCTATGGGTAGGCCTTGGAGTGGAGGTTCCTCTGTGCAAACTTGCTTGGGTGTTCTGGCCTGTCAGCACTGCTCCTCCCTGGGTTTGTCACTTTGAAAAGATTTATTCAATTAGTTGACCCTTAGGTTTTCAAAAGTTAAAGTTTATGTAATCTGTGGGCTTGTAAAGCAATATAAAATATTTCCAAAGAGGCAAGAAAGAGGTAAATTTCAGAAAAAAATAAAAGTTTCTAGTATTACATGGAATGTGTTAAAAACTCTTGTTTCCCTTTCTGCCTTCCCTGAGTGTGTGTAGTCATACTGTGAGATCTGTTCTTTTCTTTGGAATGGGGGGTTTTCAAATGGAATTCCAGGGCTTATACTTGAACAGCAAAAGCGTTAAGTATGATTACTTGTTCATAAAACAGTGTCTTGCCATGGAAATAGCAATTAATTAACATTATTTTCTGAAAGTAATAAATACATGTGGCTTTTCTCGTTGAACTAGAAAAATGCTTTACAACTTTCTTCCCTCCTTTCCATGTAAACTGTAGGTTGGTGTGAGTTTGCTGGATTCTTCAAACACTGGGTTGTGCCATTTACAAGATCACTGTGGTCCAAAGCAACGTGACTGAGAGCAGAGGCCTGGGGTCAGGGTCTCTAAGCTAAGCACCCCTTGAGTCTGCACAGGGAAGTACTTGAGGGCCCACACGTTCTTCCTGGGTGTCGTCCCTGCTCATACCCACCGCAAAAGGAGCCTGTCTGCTGAGAGAAGCTACAGAGCCCTGGAAAGATGTGAAGACACCTGCACAGGGGCTGGGGGTTGCTGTCCTCCCTGAGGTCGTCCCTGTGATCCCCTTGGGCCTGTGTTGACACGTAGGGCGATGTTTTGCACCCACAGTGCAGGTCCCGCAGAGTGTAATTTGTGCACATTGAGAAAGTCTGTGAAAGTCAGGAGTTCTGAGTCTGGATTAGGGTTTATCAATTTAGGGTTCATTTGAGTCACAACGTTAAACAGCATCCTGCCGACAGTCTCCTCACTTGTGAGAGTGGAAGCTGAGAGAGGGAGCCCTTCTCTTCCTCCACAGGCAGAGGAGGGTGTTTGAGCTCCCGGAGTCCATTCCTGTGGCTGCTCAGGTGTCCCCACCCTTCTGCACCAGGGACTGACCCACTCCAAGGCTTCTGTCTCTACCAGGGGAGTTTAGAATGTGTTTAAATTTCTGAATGTGGCTTTCCTTCTGTCCCTGGGAAGCAGGCTGCTTATCTGTGCTGATGCCAATATTTGTGTTTCTTTCCTTTGGATTCCTGTATCGCTTGAACAGTGCAGACTTGTGCCTCTGGTTTCCCTTGGCTCTTGGTAATTTTATTTCCTGTATGAGAAATAACATTTTGAGTTTCTTTGGCTTAAAAATGTGAATTGATGGAGAGAGATAATGTCAGCAAGGCAAGAGAATTGTGGAAATAAATAGAATTTTTGTTCTTTTTAGGCTAGAGAATCTCAAGATGTGAAATGAATGTGTTGAAGTTTCCAGGTGCATTTATAATTTTTACATCAGTGTTTACATGTGCATGTCCCTGGAGATCACTGAGATTTAAAAAGCGAAAGCAATGGAATTTCTAATTTCAATTGATGTGAGGAAAACTAGTCAAACTAATTCTACTATGTTCAAGGACCTAAACCAAACCCCTATTGCATTATAATATGCCACTGATTCCAGAAAATACTGCCTGTGTGAGATACAGTGGAAAGACAAACTAGGATGCAGCTTGTCCTTTTAGTTAGCAAGAGATACGAAAATTTCATTTCATATGGTTACTCTTTTGTAACTGTTAGTGTGCTAAAGGAATCAAATCTTAGAATGATTTCTTATGTACAAAAGTTAAAATTAAAGAAAAACTAATAAATGGGAAAGCATGGTATATGTAAATTTCTCTGTTTATATTAGATAAATCTGTAACATAGAAAAGTCTAACCTCAGAACAGTTACTGCCAACATTTCTGGATCCCCTCCAGCGCTGTTACTCCAGCCACCCCCAGTACACAGGTTTTTTTGTTTTTTTTAAAGCTTTTTATTTAATTTTTCCCCCAAAGCTCCAGTAGATAGTTGTATGTCATAGTTGCACATCCTTCTAGTTGCTGTATGTGGGACGCGGCCTCAGCATGGCCGGAGAAGCGGTGCGTCGGTTGCCGCCCGGGATCTGAACCCAGGCCGCCAGTAGCAGAGCGGGCGCACTTAACAGCTAAGCCATGGGGCCGGCCCCCGTACACAGTTTTCATCATTCTTGAGCTTCCTGTTGGCATTTCTTTATATAAAAACAAGGCATTGAGAATGCATATTCTTGTACACATGTTGGTCTTTGTAATGAGCGGTCAGACTCTGCACTTTATGATGTGTGCTGACAGCTTACGCCTCTTCTCTCCTACTTCCCCTCGTGTCCACACCTGGACAAGCTGAGGAGAAAGTCCAGAGGCTCCCTTCTTGGGCATTGGCTTTGGATCGAACCACAGAAGCCCCTGTCTGTGTGCAGAACTCTTGCCCTAGTCTCATCCCTGGCAAAGATTTCTTGCTTTGACCAAACTTTAGTCAGGCTCCTGAACCTTCTCCTAGGCCTCTGTGTGCACTTCCTCGTAAAATCTAGTTTTAGCAAGAACCTTGCTAAGTCAGTTTAACCAGAACCCCCACCCGTATGTCTGATCACCCTCGAGATCGGCTCAGGTTCCTCCTCCTCCTCCACCATCCCTCAGGTGGTGTCTGATCACTTTGGCCTGTCTTTGGTAAGAATCCTGTTAGGTCAGGTTAGCCAGAGACCCCAACACTTGCTTTTTCTCTTAGTAATTTTTCATCCCCTGACCCCCACCATGCAGCCTCGCCTTGAATTCCCACTTGCCCATGCTGCTTTCAGAGTCGAGCCCAATCTCATTTCTCCTCTGCTTTGAATCCCATCACGGTGGTCTCTAAGTATCACAGTGGTTCTGAATAAAATATGCTTTACCATCTTTCACAAGTGTTATTGAATATTTTTTCTTTAAAACCTCCCACCACAATAAAAACCCAGGCCAGGCTCCTTTCCTTGCTTTCTCAAGCCATTTCAGAGCTGCTTGAGATTCCGGTCCTGCTCTCCTAGGAGACTTCTATTATGTGAGTCATAAGACTTTTCCTAACTTCTGTGTGTGTGTGGAGGGGGGCACACACCAGCATCAGTCTCTACGTGGGAACCACAGCACTTGCCAGTGAGCAGTCATATTTTGAAAGGAATCTCTTTCTCTGAGCGGTAGGTCTCAAGAGTGGGCTCAAAATATTCAGTGAACCATGTTGCAATCAGATGTGCTGTCATCCAGGCTTTGTTGTTCCATTTGAGTGTTGACTTTAACTTAAAGTCACCAGATGCTTTACCCCTAACAAGAGAGTGAGCCTGTACAAAGGCCCGGAGGTGGACTGGAGGGCAAGAGGAGAGAATAGGATCAGGTAGAGGAACCAGAGTTCAGAGTATGAGACAGCAGCTGGAGAAGGGGTCAGAACAGTCGGTAACAGCACAGCAGCCAGGTCAAGGCCCCGCACACCACGTCTGGGTGTCAGGTCCTTCTCTGAATTGCAATCAATGGGGGACCCCCACTTCTGGTTGGATGCCTGGCGGACCAGAAGGTAGTGTTTTACCACATCTTTCTGTCCACAGCTACCAGACCCTGGCCAGAGAGTGTGAAGCGCTGATGCAGAAGTACTTGCACCTGCTGCAGATCATGGAGACGGAGAATACAGTGGCCAATCAGCGACGGCAGCAGATCGAGGATGGGGAGATCAATATTGAGCAGCTGAAGGCAGAGGTCACTGCTGGTTAGGGGTGCAGAGGCTGGCCGGGGGACCCAAAACACAGGCCCAACACCCCACACCCTGGGCTCCTGAAGGATCAGAGGGGCACATGACTGGCAGGGGGACCAGCTTCCAGCCACAGCGAGGCCAGCCTCCAAACTTAAATTTAGTGATGCTGGCAGAGTGGGAAGTGCCTTAGTCAGATCTGAGTTCAGATCCTACCTCTGCCACTTGACAGTTGCAACCTGGAGTACGGCCTCCCATCCTCTGTGCCTCCATTTCTTCATCTATAAAACGTCCTTTTTATACTTGCCTGACAAGGTTGTTAGGATTGAGTGAGGTTATTTATGGGCGAGTTTTTATTTACTCTGCTGATGACCACATTGACTAAAGCATTCCCACATTATCAGCTGAAGAGTCCGGGGACACAGAGTTCCTAGTAGGTCGTCATAGTGTGTGCTCCTGGCTCAGTTCCAAGCAGTTGTTCCCTCTACATGTCATAAGAGTTCCTACAGGGGCTCACCGGACATCAGTCTGGAGGCCACACTGTTGTTAGGTTAAGCTTTCTAGAACTTTACTACTCAAAATGTGGTCCATGAAGCAAGAGCATGTTAGAAATGCAGAATCTCAGGCCCTGCCCAGACCTCCGGAATCAGAATCTGCACTTTCACAACATCCCAGTTGATTGCCATTTACATTAAAGCTTGGGAGGCGCTGGCTCTCTGTCCCTTAGACGCCCCACACCAGCTGTCTACCCCAGCGCCGAATGATCTGATTTTCTCTCCCCCCACATCTCACCAGTGCTCACCAGATGCTCCGAGACATTTGGCCACGTCACACGAGGACCGTGGACTCCTAGCTGAGGAAGGGAAAATGGAAACATAGATTCTAACCAGGGTCGGCTACATGATTTGCAGGGCCTGAGGCAAGCAAAAAATGCAAGGCCCTGGGTGGAGTCAGGGAAGTCAATCTCCCCTTCTCGCAGACCACCAACCCACCCGTGACAGACAGGCAATCCCCCAATTTCAACTTCCAACCTTCTCTAACCTCTGTGCCATTATACACTTGGTACCTACATGAGGGGTGGGCAAGATGCCCGTGCTGAGTCACCCTCCTAGTGCCCAGGAACTGTCTCCTCACCCTGCCCTGAGACACCATCGGGTGTGCACTGCACCCACCTATTCTGCACCTACCCCAAGGCCCCTGCAGAGGGTGGAGAGTGACTCACGGTGGGATGTGAGTCTTCCTGGCTGACTCAACCCATTTGCTCCCAGACAGAGGGTAGAGGAGGTCATGGGTTCTGGGGTGTCAGCATGTGTGGAACAAGCAGCTGAGAAACCATCCCAGGGAGGCAGCAGGAGGCAGGAACACATGAGGTGGAGGCTCCACTCCCCTGGGGTGTGCTCCATTGTTCCATCAGATGTTACTCGTGCAACACAAATTCAAAAAGAAATGGTTAAGAACTTCAATGTTGCAACTTCAGAACTTGAAGCCCCAGGCATGGGGCCTTCTGAGCATAGGACCCCATCACACGCCCTTGAAGCCAGCTCTGCCTGGAATGTTCAAAGATCTGAAGTTGCCAATTCCACCTTATGGTGCCGCTGCCAAGCTCTGAACTAATGATCACATCAGCTTGGAACTTGAGGTTGAACAAAAGTTTCAGATTCCACATACCTCCTCTTTCCTGCACCAGACACTGTCAGACAAGTTTCCTTAGTCAGTCCCCTTAACCATCCTCATAGGATCGAACAAGGAAGCAGGCTCAGAGAACTCAAAAGTCACCTGCCCAAGCTCACACAGTTGGGAAGTGGCAGAGTCAGGACTAGAAGCCAGGTCTGTGTGTCTACTTGCCAGTCTTCCCACTCTACTCATAGCCTCTTCTCACGTGGCTCCTGGGATGGGGGCTTGTCCCATGTCTAAACCATCTGGTTCATTCTAAGATCTATCCAAGCCCTACATATATCCCTGAAACCAAGCTGAGTCCTTGTTAGGGGCCAGGAAATAGGTCTAGGGAATGGGAACAGGTTAGTGGCTTCATGATCAAGGGTGTCATTCACTCACTCGTTCACTAACTGCCTAAGATCAGCTGACCACAGCCTCATCCTCTTCCCCAGGCTCCTCTACCCCAGTCACTCAGGGCTCCAGCCAGTGATTCATGGTTATGAGCTGTGCACATCTTGACCTTCGCACATGCTGGGGCTTCTGTTTGGAGTGCCCCTGTCACTCCCATGCTTCCCTGCCTGGTGGAATCCTACCAAGCTCAAATGTCTTCTCCTGGGGACTCTCATCCCAGAATGTGCTCCGTGCCCCCTGCTCCCATGGCTTTCCCACCCTCAGCAAGTCACGTCAGAGCCAGCTCCTCAGGTCTCTGACCCCACGCAGTCTGGTGGGACCTCCATGAAGGCAGGGGTGTCGTTTACCACTCTGTCTCTTCTGCTTCTCGCATAGTAGGTACTCTGTAAGGGCTTGATGAATGAATGGACATCAGGATCTGTGGTAGGCAGTAAAGAGATGGAAGTTTCTACCCTTAAGGTCTGATTGTGGTAGAGTGTGATTGGCACCATAATAGAGCTTGTGGTGTGAACCCAGGTAAAAAGTGAGTCATTTTATGACCAAAGTGGGTATGAGTTCGTGTCGCATATGGCCTTGAATGGTTTTGGGGGTTGATAGTCCAGAGAAGGGGTGGGTGCAAATGACAAGGCCCTCTCTGGTGCTGGGGAGCACAAAACTGGTCAGTTTTGAGTGAAAGTGTATGTGTGTGTGTGTGTGCGTATTTGTCAGTATGGCAGCAGAGGCCTTTTTGGTGGGAATTTGGAAAAATATTTCCAACTGAGTGCATTACTCTCCAGGGCAAATGATTTTTTTTAAGGAAGACTTTGAAAGATCAGCTTGGTAAAGCTTTCTGGCTGTAGTCTCTCTCTCTCTCTCTTTCTCTCTCTATCTCACTCTCCCTCACTCTCACACACACGCAGACACATACACATCTTGCAAGGCAGATGGCACCTGTGTGCTCTGGAGGGGCTGCAGGGAGGTGAAACAGAGACCATTTCCCAGGAAGTAGGCCATCAGGTAGGCAGAATGTGCTGAGGAGCCAAGTAAGTGATGGGTGACGCCCGTGACAAAGACAGAGTGTCTTAGAACTTCAGAGCTGGGAGGGATCTGAGAACTCTGAGGTCCACAGAATAGGAAGGGACTTATCCAAGGTCACTCCAAGGTCACTGCCAGCGCTGGAATTCAGGCTTAACCTTGGGTCTCCTGGCTGTAGATCCTTGGCCTGTGCCTGCGCCACAACTTATTCCTTCCTTGCTGGGGAGACGGGCCAGTTAAAAGGTGCATGTTCAGGAACCACTGTGTCACCTGGCTGGCCTCAAGCTCTCATGGTCCACCTGATAGCCAGAAAAATTCCTCAGTCCCCATCCCACATATTCCTGAGGATTTTCAGGGTCTTCCATTTTCCTGGCCACGTCTGGCTTCCAATTCTGCTCTCCTGACTTCTTGTATCACTTCCCACAGTGGCTGTCTTTAGTCAGTCTTGACTGCTGCTTACCCCCATGTGGTCACTCCATGTGTCCATCAGGTGGAGCTAGATTCTTCTGCAATTACAAATGTCCCCCAAGTCTCAGTGGCTTAAAACAGCAAAGATTGTTTTCTGTCTCACACTGTGTGTCCATTGTGGGTTCTGTTCCACAACATTCTCACCCAGAGTGAGTGACACAGGCTGACGGGGCGCCCACGATCAGGAAATTCACCAGTCCCATGGCAGGGGAAGCAATGTGGCAAATGGTGCCTGACAGCTCTGCTCACATTTCATTGGACAAAGCGAGTCACATGACCACACCTGACATCAGGGACCTGGGCAGTACAGTCCTGCCCTGTCCCAGGAGGAGAACCAGTGTATCCATGAAAGCCCTAATGCCACCTGACTAGCCCCTCCTTCAGTCCCCAAGCCCCACACCGGCCAAGTATGGACCAGACTTTCTGAAAGGCTTAGATACAGTAAAGGGGGTTTCCAGTACTGAAACAGAAAACAGCTTAAAGATGAATAGAAGACATTTTTGCCCTCCTGTCACTCAACATTTCCTGCTACAGGGATTTCTTGTTGATTTCCTCTCCTCACACTGGCTTCTCTCCACATGCTCGCAACTGCCATTTTGTTGGTGCTGGGACTGTTCATAATCCCTTTATCTGCCAAGACCCTCGCCATGCGTCCAGTGATGTGCTGGGGCTGGCCCATAGCAATTTGCAAGTCGGTTGTGAAATTTTCAAGAATCTTGCAAGCTTGCTATTTACCCTTTGGTAGCTTAAAATGTGCCAATGTAGGAATGTTTACACCATGGAAATCGGCCAGTGCTACCAGTCAGAGTTTTTCTTTCAGAGAGCTCGTTGTTAATCCTTTACCAATATACCCTTGTCTACACTTTTTTCAGGACCAGCTGAATACTTTGCTGGGCCCAGGACAAAATGGAAATGCAAGGCTCTTAAGAATTTCAAGGCAGCAATAATGGAGCTTTAAACCAGGCATTAGGCCCTTCTAAGCGGGCTGTTCACAGATTACACATCGAGGACACTGACCCTGTCTCTACTCACTCTATACTCTCCACCCCCGGAACTCTCACCCGCAGCCATCTCTCCCTAGAGGTAACAGGAGATCACACACAAACAAGAGTCTGCACAAAGTTTATTGAACAAAACTATCCAGCTCTGTCTCAGTCTCTTCTCTCCCATCTAAACAAGCCTCTTGAGCCTCATCTTTTGTAACCAAAAAGCTCCAAGGACCATCTAAAACAAAGGGAGCATCCTCCTCTGGGAAGAATCCTCCCCTCCTCTACAATCCTCAGTTTGACACCATTTCATTGTTTTAATAGCTATTTTTCTCCCATTTATGATTGGAAGTAAGTTGGGACGGCTCAGGCAGCCGTAAAGGGCAGGGTAGGAGTTTAGAGATGGTCGTGGTATTTTACTGGCTTGGGAGCACTCAGAATCCTGGAAGGCTGACTCTGCAAGAACCTGCAGAGATCTTTAGTTCAGGGTTTAAGGTAAAACTCTAGCCATGGAGTCAGGTTTGCAAACCAACTTTGACATGGAAAGGGCCGCCTTGACCCCTCCCCAGGCAGCCCCTCTGCAGGGCCCACTCTGTGCCTTGAGTCCTGTTTCCCATGTTACTCCTGCCATCCCGACCCCTGCTGCCCTGCACTCAACACCCTGCCGTGCTCTGCATCTTTGTTCACACCATCCCCTCTGCTCCATTTCCTTCCGTTCTATGACACACTAGTTGGGCTCCTTTATTTTATTTTATGAGGAAGATCAGCCCTGAACTAACATCCATGCCAATCCTCCTCTTTTTGCTGAGGAAGACTGGCCCTGGCTAATATCTGTGCCCATTTTCCTCCACTTTTATATGGGATGCCACCACAACATAGCCTGACAAGCGGTGCATTGGTGCAGGACCGGGATCCAAACCCGGGCCGCCAGCAGTGGAGAGCATGCACTTAACAGCTACACCACGGGCCCAGCCCAATTGGGCTCCTTTTGTCTTGCAAAACCTCTGGGTAGCGTTTGTGGCTTCCATGGTGAGACCCTCCCACTGCAGTAGGGGCACACCTCTGCTCTGGCCTCACCTTTTTGGAGTATAAGTTACCTCTGTGGGTATCTGACCCTCTTCTTAGGCTGGAAGCTCCTCCATGGGAGGGATCTGACATCCACCTCCGGCTGTGTCTCACTCGTGCCCAGCATGCTGCCCACCACAGAGACTCCATCAGGACATGCTGACAGGATTGGCACAAAGGGAGACAGAGATGGGCATCTCTTAGGCTTGGAAGAGGCCAGAGAGAATCAATAATAAAGGAGAGAGAACCGAGTTTCTGTGGCAGCTGTTTGAAAAGCAAGAAGTACAGAGATCTTGAGCAAAACCTTGACTGCTAACAAACAAGGAAAAACCCTGGACTAATTCCTTCATCAATGACTGCACTGACTAAATGCATTCTGGATTAAAGACACTGTCTCCAGAGAGGGGACTGAGGTGTGGCAGGAGCCAATGAGCAGTGCTGCTAAGGGGTGTGGCAAATAAGAGTTTGCCTCTGATGGGCCAAGAAGGCCAGACTGTGGGGTGGCAAGTGGGCAGGGCTCAGCTGAGACGCCAGACATTGGGTCAGGTTGGGCAGCCAGAGCTGGACTCTAACTGGCGAATTGGGATAACAAGCCAAAGTCCCAACTCTCCATGGCCATAGTTGACAAGGGTCAACTGTGCAGGCCTTGGAGGTCAGCCAAGCCAACGCGGATCCAAAGCAAATGCATTCCTAGAAGGGACCTGCAGAATAAGAGCAAGGCAGCCTCTGCGATCTCAGTGGGGATGGGGCTCCTGCCGCCATCCTGACACTGGCTGGTAGCAGGGGTGGGCTGTTTCCCAAGGCTTCTGCAGGGTCCCAGGCTCACAGCTCTCCAGGGCTTTGCCCACCCAGCCCGATGTTTAAATCAGTCTCCCAAACTGCCGGTGTTGCCTGTGCTGGGAGCAGAGTGCCTGACCTGACTGCATCTGGGTTTTTGCTCTGGTCCTTGGGGAGTAGATGTCCTGTAGATGTCTCTGAGAAGAGCACCATCAGTTTTACATACAGACTACTGTTACACACACACACACTTCACCATCCTAAAGAGAAAGGGATACCACGTGCAAATCCTAAAACTGGCCAAGCGAACAGACTGGCATGGAGGTGATGACATCAGGGCAGTGAGGGTGTTGACTGGGCATCTACGTTTCTCTGAGCTCTCCACGAGCCTGTGTGTGTGAGTCCCTTAGCTCTTTAGAGTTCAGATCCAAGAACAGCCACTATTTCATGTGCCAAGATTCTCAGAGAATTGAAAAGACAGAAAAGCCTTCATCGGCACTGAGTATTTCTCCATTGGATATTTTCAGGCACTCTTCAATCACAGGCCAGGGTAGTTTTAGCAACCTGGAAGGGGAGAGCAGTTAACTGTCCCATTTTGCTTTCAAAGTGCTCCATTTGCTCAAGTGTCAGAGCCCATTCTTCCTGCAATTCAGCAAGTGGTCTTGAGGGAACAAAGCCACGTGCCCTGAAAAGGGAGCAGAGCTGGGTCTGTGGAATGTTTGTGATTTCCTGAGCTACTATCTTTGGACGTGTGCTACACAGCTCAGATATGTCTCTGCACCCACTGAGCACCTTCCACCCCCTGCTTTTGTTGTACCGAGCGAGTGAGACACCAAGGCGAGGGTTTGCCCTCAGGGCACAAACTGTTGGGAGAGGGGACAGCCCCCTGTGACAGCTCCCTGAGGAGGACAACACCAGGGGTCTCCAACAGCCAAAGTGCTTTGTCATCACAGAGGGAGGGAGCAGAAAGCACACGTGGAGAATGGGACCAGGGAGGGGCATCTGATGTGGCAGAGAAAGACAGAGACCACTGCAGGGAGCAGGGACAGGCTCCTAAGTTGGGGCTGCCCTGACTCCTGGGAGGATCACTCTTCCTCTCCAGGCCTCAGTTTTCCTGTCCACAAATGGAGTGAAAGACAGAGTCCCTTTGGCTTCCCCTCTGTCGTTCAGCTCAAACCCCAGTCACATTGGGGTGGGAGGTCCCCAGGTCTCCAGGGTGGTAGAAGTCGGGGTTGATGAACAGAGGCAGAGGAGGAACAGTTGGGAGGAGAGGGAAGTAGCAGGAAGTAGCAGAAGTCTCTCTGGCTTCCTTACACCTCATCCTGGGAGAGGAGACTCGGGCTGTGTTCTGGAGCTGGCTTGCTGGGGAGCATGGGCGTGGAAGAGGGTGCTGGGAGGGGAGCCATGGAAAATGTGGCTGCTAGGGGTGCTCAGAGGCCCATTGCCCAGCCTGTTGCTAAGCTGACAGTGAGAAGGCATGTTCCCCAAGGCACTTTAGGTTTTGACAGAGCAGGTGTTTGGGAGAATCTGGGTGTTTTTGCTTTTCTAAGTTGTCCCCCAAAAGGGTGTGGTGGAGAGGTAGCATTTACTGAGCTCCTCCTCTGCACCAGACCCTCAAATTGTCTCATTACTTGCAGAAGTGACTTCATTTCACTTCATATTTTATAGGAAAGACCTGAGGTTCAGAATATGTTAGGCATCTTGCTGGAGGTCACACAGCTGAGAAGCAATATAAGGCAGATTTGATCCTGCTCTGTGTGTCTCACATTTGAGCTCTTTTCACATCATCAGTGGCATTTCCTCTGAATTCTCCAAAGCCCTGAGTTCCTCTAAGATCCCTCAGAGTCACCCCAGCAGGTGGGCACTGAGGGTTCCAGGAAGGCTGGCAGCGAGAGCAGCTCCCGTCCTCTGCCAGCTTCTGGCGCATGTGACCCATGTTTAGAAAAGCCTGGTTTAGTGCTCTGCTGTCACCATCATGAAAGTTTGTCATTTTTTAACAAGGGGTCCTGCGTATTTGCTCTGCACTGGGCCCTACAAGTTACATAGTCCATCCTGCTGATGGAGTTTCACATATGGTTTCACTTGAGAAAGGCTTTTGCTGCTAGAGTCTCACGGGTGGTGGCAGCCCCTGCCCTCTTCCTGGACCCCTCAGCTCTGCTGGACTTGGGCGGGGCCTTGGAGGGGCAGGAATTCCATGGCCGGAGCTTACCCTGTGGATCCTCTGTCAGTGAGGCCAACGTGGGTTTGCACCAGATCTTTACCAAGACCCAAAGGCCTGCATCTCCAGCTGGCCCACTGGGGCCTGGGATGAGCAGGCAGCCCTGGCAGAGGTCCCCAGCCCCTTCTGCCCCCGCCTACACCTGAGAAGTCCCTCTCCAGGGCCCACCCCTCCAGGCTGGTGGCACTTCCATCCTCCCCGAGTGTAACAGTGGTCCCTTAAAAACCTGCAGAATCCCTCAGACAGAGCAGAAAAGGAAAGACAAGTTGGCCAAAGCTGTTTCTCTAGGATGAAGCGATACATTTTTAGTTTCTTATCTACTTTATCCTTTTAAAAATAATGTATACGAACCCATTTGAGAAAATTTGACAATCTAGAGAAGCAGAAAATATTGAAAGCTATATCAACCATACTTCTACTTCCCAAAGATAACCACTGTAAACACTGTTTCTTCAATTTTTTTTCTATGCACCGATCTTGAGTTTTTTCCCAGTTTTATTTACATAATGTCACACATATGAATATTGAATTTGAATCTTTTTTTTGAAATTCATTTATTTGTTTTTTTTTTTTTGTGAGGAAGATCAGCCCTGAGCTAACATTCATGCTAATCCTCCTCTTTTTGCTGAGGAAGACCGGCTCTGAGCTAACATCTATTGCCAATCCTCCTCCTTTATTGTTTTCCCCCCAAAGCCCCAGTAGATAGTTGTATGTCATAGTTGCACATCCTTCTAGTTGCTGTATGTGGGACGCAGCCTCAGCATGGCTGGAGAAGTGGTGCGTCGGTGTGCACCCAGGATTCGAACACACGGGCCCCCCAGTAGCGGAGCGTGCGCACTTAACCACTAAGCCACTGGGCCGGCCCCTGAATTTGAACCTTGATGTGTTTTTTTTACTTAACGTTATATCACAAGTGTTTTCTCATGCTGAAAGTATGCTTTCTGATGGCTGTATGATGCTCCAGTACCTGTGAGCATGCCATCATCCATGCAGCCATCTCCCATAATTGCCTCTTAACATTGTTGCAATTTTTTGTTTCTAGAAACACTCATCTCTGCATCTGAAGTGTTCATATGAGAGAGCATCTCCTTGGCACAGGTTTGCAAATGTAGAATGACTGAAACAAAAGGTAGAAGCAATGTCATGTCTCCCACTCCTTCCACCCTGAGTCACTGCTATCCAAGCTGGCTGCACCACCCTGATGGCCCCGAGGGCTGCACAGCAGGACTCCTGCATCACGCCTTTCCCACACTGAGTGTGACCCTTTTGTTGTTCACTTTCCTAAGTCAGAGAGCCCAGATTTTCCTCAAGATCATAATGAGAATAGGCCCTAGAAAGATGAAGTCTTCACTTCCTGTAGAGGCGTGGTTGAAGGTGTTGTTCCGTGGGTAATGGAATGCTCTGTGTAAGAGTAAGAGCTCCCACTTAGTTTATTGCAAAGGAGGCATGTTTTTCTTTTTTAATGTAGTTTATAAGCAGAGGTTTCAGTGGGTCCATCCCTGCCAATCAAGTACTGAAGGGCAAGTTTGGGGAGATTGGCTGGGCTTTGGGGGCCTGGAAGCCAGGGTATTGTGTATCCAGGAGGTTGAGACAGAGCAGACCAGCAGCAGACCCACCTTGCTGAACATGGGGAGGTGTGGAAGGACAGGGACACATGGATAAAGGGACAGACAGCTGAAGGGACGTGACTTGGGAGGGCATATCATGTGCGGGGAAGCCCTGGAATGGGGGAGTCAGGAGACCTGGTTGCAGGCCAGCTACTGACTCACCATATGACCTCGAATGGGTCACTTCTGTCAGTGGTGGGGCACTCTGGGAAGGAGGCCTATTGGGGGAGCCAGGGCCAAGGGGGATGTGGAGCTGCAACTCAGTTACCACAGAGGCCTCAGCCGACCCCTCAAAGCTCCGCAGCTGGGTGGCGCGTCAGACCCTTCAGGCAGTGGGGCACACCACAGCACCCATGACAGCCCTCGCGGACCTTCAAATACACAGGTGTCAGATTAGACGGGGCCCCATCTCTATAAAGATCTGTGACTCTGATGTGGTCCCGATACCTGTGGTCACCTATCTGGCCATGGATAGGGCAGTGGTGCCAAAGTCATCCCCAAAAACAAGGGTGTCTCTGGGTGGGAGGTCTGAGCCTGGCCCTGATCTCTGTGGGTGGGGCTAGGTGACCGAGGGCTTGTGGGGCATCTCCCCGAGCAGACCTGTTGGACATCCTGCTGCCCATGGTCAATTTCTATCAGGAGTTGGTCTCCAGCCACCAGTACAGCCTGCAGATCCTGGCCCACTGCCAGCAAAACAGTGACTTTGACAAGCTGCGGAAGCACTATGAGGCCAAACTGAGTGCAAGGAGAGGGTGATGGAGACCTTCCTCACTGAACACATGTTCCAGCTGGCACCTAGCCCTATCCTTGAGGGCACATGCCTGGGGAGCCCACTCAGGGGGCCATGGCAGTGAGGGCCCAAGATGGGAGGAAGCCACACCTGGGGGCACCAGGGGGCCATGGCCGGAAGGGCCCAGGCCCTAACAGGCCCCAGCTCTGGGCTGCCTGGAGAATGGGGTTAGAGCCAGCCCCTAACCCAGCGGACCGAAGGCATGTCCAGCTCCGCAAAGCAGGCAGTGTGGGAAGGTGAGGGGGAGCTCCGGGTCCTGAGCCCACCTCCAGGCCCTTCTTCCTGCCGGCTTAGAGCCTCAAGATCTGGGTTCTTGCCCTAGACAAGACCCTGGAAGAGGCTCCACGTTAGAGTCTGAGATCAGAAGTGCTGTGGGTGTCTGTCCTCAGCACCGCTCATGGGAGTGCTGGGAGCTGAGAGAACCATTCTCTATCTGCTTTGTCTCTCTCTCTCCCTCACTACATTGCTGGTCTCACTCTGACTTGCTTCATCACTGTCTCTCTCCTTCCCCATCCTTGCCTCTGTCCCTCTCCTACTGCCTCTCCCTGCTGCAGATTCCCAGGCACATTCTGACACTGCATGAGCTCCTTGCCCACTTTTCACGAGCACATCGAGCCAACAGCCTGGACAATGCCAGGGCTAAACTGGAGGAGATGTCTGGCTGAGCCCGCCTCCCAGTGGCCCAGCCAGTGGAAAGGCCAAGGCTGATGATGTTCCCCAGCGTGGATTTGCTGAGTCCCAGATGGTAAAAGCTCATGTTCAGGTTAGGATCCCAAGTGGTGAGGGTTAGGGTACCCCCAGCTTGCCGCACCTGCAAGCAGGGCCCCTGGAACAATCTTAGGAGTTCACAGCTGAAGACAAGGGGGCACTTGGTGGGATGGTGTGGGTGGTGTACTGTCCGTGGCACAGATAGGGTTGGGGAAGGGCCCTGGGCACTCACGTGGGGCCACCTGCCAGGATGGGGATCTGCCCAGGGACTCGCAGGCACTCTGCCAACTTCCTCTGTTCTCCAGTGTCAGTGTGTCACAACCTGTGGTATAGGAGCCCCAGAGGGGGTCCTGGGTGACAGGCCTTCATGTGCCCAAGGCTGCAGTTAACAGCAGGCCGTATCATGGGTGGAGAAGCCCATGACTTGTCCAGCTTCAGTGGCCCCAGCCCTCTGGTCAAGGCCCCTCCGCTGCCCCTCTTTCAGCCACCAAAGTTCAGGGGCAACCTTCTTCTGCCGGAACAGAAGCAGAGGGACCAGGGAGGAGACACCTACAACAGCCCAGGCAGCAGTTGACGGTGGCCTGTACCAGGTGGTGGCAGTGGAGGTGAGGAGGAGATTCAGATTCTGGGTGTGTTTTGAAGATGGAACCATCAGGAGTTTCTGATGCATTAGATGTGGGGAGAGAGAAGACGGGAGTCAAGGGCGATTCCGGGGTTTTTGGCTGAGCAAGCAGGTTGGAGTAGCTGCTAACCGGGATGGAGGAAGGTGCGGGAGGGGCAGGTGTGGAGGGGGAGTCTTTCTTGCTTCACTGGAGCTTTACTGGGAGCATGTTGAGCTTGAGATGGACAACAGTGCTGGAGAGGACAAGAAGGGAGGAGGGCGTTTGAGTCTGGAGTTTAAGGGAGCGAGCCATTCAGGAGCCATCAGCTCGGAGATGGTATTTAAAGTCACAAGACAGGTGAGATCACCAGGGGAGTGAGTTTAGGCAGGAACAAGATGCGCACCAAGAGCTGAGCCCTGGGGTCTCCACCTTATGGAGGGAAAGAGACGATGAGCAGCCTCGTACTCAGTGATGGGCTGCCAGAAGCTGCAAAGGAGGGTCGGTCTGCAGCATGTGAGGTCCAATCCCCAGCCCTGCCAACCACTCAGTGCCCTAAATGTCTTCCCGAGTCCAGCAAAAGGCAGCCAGTAGGGCCACGGCTCCCAGCTGGGCAGAGAGACGACCAGGCTGGACTAGGGCAGTTCACAGGCCCAAGACTGGAGGTTCATTCAGGGAGCAGATGTAATCAGAGCGTGATTCCAGACTAACAAAAACCATTGTGGGGAGGGGACCCCAGTTCTCTTGTACCCCAAGGAGCCAAATCCTGCACACTTCCCCAAGGAGAAGACTTGGGGAAGGCTTCTCGTCACTGCAGGCTCCTCGTCACTGCAGAATGCCCTGTCCCATTGCCGGCAAGGCTGAGGAAGGCACATGGGTGCCAAGGCATTTGTCCCAAGACCCTGATCCCCTTTCCCGAAGCCTACTCGTCCGTTGTCCCACCTGATCACCTGCACCTGGCCTGAACCCAGCCCTAGTGGCACAGAAGAGGGTTTTCCTGTCGCCCTGACAGCAGCCCTTTCATCCTCTTTTCTCCTTCCATTGGGGGACTGAGGAAGGCTCCCAGCCCAGCAGGAAGCCATCAAATAACCTATCCTCCCTGGCTGTGCTCAGAAACACTCCTCCCCTGGGGCTGACTCTCTCCTACCTCTGGCCTTTGTCCCGCTTTTTCTCCTGAACCTCATCTCTTGGGCTTACTGTAACCCAGGTCGTCACTTCCAGTTGCCCTGGGAGCCTGTGGCCCTGGGAACTCCTCCTCAGCTGCGTGGACAGTGTGGCTCTCAGCGCAAACTCTAGCCAGGACTGACAGTAGTCCTGAGCAGCTGCAGTTGGCACTTGTTTAAGAGTGAAACTAGTGTTGCTACTCTGGAATCGCCCCCTTGTCTTTAGCAAATACAGCGCTCCTCAGCAAAATCCCCAGCCTCTTCAAAAGAAATGGTTCTGCTTACCTTTGCTAACCTCCAAAAATGAGTCCATATCCAGTGAACTAGCATATCCTTGAAAGATGCCTCCCTAGAACAGGGCTAGGGCCTGGGCTGCTGAGAAGAGCATTGCTGGGAGGGAGGGACTGAGGCTCTTAAGGAAGAGACCCCATCTCCATGCCCCAGTCTGATAACCAGAAAACAACGGATAATATTTTTATAATAACATCTTTGCAACCAGTGAAAATAGCAACAGTCATCATGGCCCTTTACTCAAGCACCTGTCGTGTGCTGGGCCTGAGGTCAGCACGTGAAGTGCGTTCTCTTCCATCATCACTCTGACCTTCTACAGGTGAGCAAACTGAGGGTCAGAGGGGCCCAGTAATTTGCTCATCACGCTGAGTTCGTTAATCACCGATCCAACTCCACCAGTGTCATCTCTCATTGCTGGGCGGGTTAAATGGGACAGTGTCTACGAGAAAACTTCGAAAGTCACGAATATTAACCAGCCCTCTTGGTGATCAGGTCGTTGTTGTAGAGTTTGAGGCATAAGCAGACAAATAAGAGGTTTTGTTCTTTTCTTGGAGCAGGTGGGGTACTTTTTCCAGACACTCTTCCCTCCAAAATTACTAACTTCCTAAGACTCCTGAAAACCCACCAAGGCTCTTAGCAAAGTTGGCAACTCACACCCCCCTTTTTCCACTAATGCTATTTTTCAAAAGCAGTCAAATGGCTCCACCTCCTGGAGAGGAGGGGTTTGCGGCAGTCAGAACAGGACAAATAGGACAGTTGTCCATACTCTCAGATGAAGGGGCAAGGTGTGTCCTGTTCTCCCCTAGATGTGTTGGAGCCTACTGATGTCAGTCTTTCCATGAGCCAGTGGGATTGCCAGATGCTCCAAAACTAAGCCATTCCAGGGCCCAAACATTAAGGAAGAACTGTATAAAGTGCATTGGGGTAAGGGTGGAGATAGCAAGTGCAAAGGCCCTGAGGCAGGATGGGTGAGTGGAGTTCTGTGGATGGAGATAAGGCCAGTAGTGGGGCAGAGTAATGAAGAAAGGTTGTTTCCTGTACTCCCGTCCTCCTCCCAATTTGCCATCTCTGTTCCACGTGGTTCAGACTTTTAGATCAGACTTGCTTTCTACCTATTAATTTCCATTTCCTTTTCTCTGAAATAAGAACACCTGTCTCCTTGGGCTGTCAGAAGGATGATATGAGATAATGTCCATAGAGTGCCCAGCACAGCAGGTATTCAATATGCATGCTCTCTCCCCCTTCGTGACCACAGGCTCCACCTGAGCATCCTGGGTGCCAGGCCTTCTTCCTACGTCTGGCCAGAGGCCCGGCATTCCCTTCTCCCTGAGAGGTGGGGGCAGCCTGTCTCTGGCTTATTTTCTGTCCCCACAGGATAATGCACAATGAAGTAAACGAGACACAGAGCATCCAGGAAAACATAGACATGGAGTGCATGATCCTCAAAGGCTGTGAGACCTTCCTGGACACCAACCAGACTTTTGTGAGATGGGGCATGGCACCCTGTCTCCCCCCAATCTCAAGGTAGGCCCCAGGAGTGGTGGCACTTGTGGACACCACCAGTTGGTTTGGCTGCCATGTGCCGAAACCTGCAAGCGTGATTGCGGAGTATTCCGGGGCTGTTGGAGGAATGTGACAGCTGTATGTAGATGTCGGTATCTGCACACATGGATGCAGATATTACAGGTTTTCACAGTTCCTTTCTCTCCAGATGTACACATGATTCTTCCCAGATGCCCTTGATGTGTCTGTGGATGTCATAGTAAACACTGACATGTCCTTTTGGGGAGAGAGGAGTGGAGGATGAAGACAGATACTGATTGGCCCCATGAATCACAAGCATGTTCAGCATCCAAGGGGAAGTCGTGTGGGTCAGTCCCTCTCTCCCTTGCTCATCATCCTTGGCCCCTTGTGGGAGGCCGTGATCACAGCAGTCCTCATGGGTAGGAGATTTCCTTCACCCTCAGCCTCCACTCACCTTGGGAGCTGTGTTTGAGAGGCACAGCCCTGTGAGGGGGCAGTTAGAGGCTGTGACTGAGGGGACTGACTTCCAACTCGGAGACGTTAGAACTGCCAGGCGTCTGAAGGTCACCTCTTCAGATTCCACTTCCTGTGGGAAACTCAGCTTCTGCTTACATGCCCCCGAGGTGACCTCCAACTCATACGGGCCTCCTGAGATCCTTCTATCCAGCCCTGGGACTGTCTGAGCAGATGAAAAGCTTGCCAGCACCTCCTGCGGCCTGTGCAGCTGTCTTTGGCCCCTGCTGCTCTTAGCAAGTGTATAGTTGACTTGGGGATCTGTCCTGAGCCTCTCTGTGTAGCCCCTTGTGTACTTTCCCTAGGCTGACCCTCTGACCTGCTGAGCCCAGAGCCAGCCTCCCTGTGTCCTGGCTCTCCCTGAGCTGCTTTGGGCCCAAACTGGAAGTGGGCCAAGGAATGACCTCTCCTGTGGTGGGCAGTGTCACCACAGTCCAGTAATCTGCTCCATTGCCCTGAGCCTAAGCGTTTCCTCCACTCCTGAGGGGCTAGGCTGGACGTGGAGACCAGACAACGGGGCCCAGCAAGGTTCCCAGCAGTGATAGATGTGGGCAGAAGGCAGAATGGTGGCCCAGAGCATGCCTGGGAAGATGGAGCAACAGGGAGGGCTTCCCGAGGAGGCATCACTGGAGTTTAGTCTTGAAGGATAAGTAGAGTGCACAGGGTGGATGGGGTGAAGGAAAGGCCTTCCAGGCCAAGGAACAGCACTCAGGAGCCACAAGTAATTTGCGCTGAAACAAGATTGGGAGCAGAGAGGGGAGGGGATGGGAAGGAAGGAGAAGTGCTGGAGCAGCCTGCTGGCGGGCCTTGAAGGCCTGAGTCCCGAAGACAGTGAGATGCTGCTGAAGTAAGTGGGGAGAGGAGGCCTGGAGCACGTCTTAGGGGAGCAGTGACGGCAAATGGGTTCATCACAGTCCCCTGCTCTGGAGTGCCTTCCGTGTGCACCTTGTTGAGGACTGGAGGCTCTCTGGGCTATGCAGCCAAGCATGTCGTGCCTGATGAGTGATGTCTGTTGCAGCTGTGTGTGGCAGCAGGTGCCTTGTGTCTCTTTCTCATCCCTCTGGGCCAGAGCCAGCTCCACACTTGTCCAGCATCCTGCTTCCTCCAGACCCAGCCCTAAAGAGGTACAGCCTTTTAGATACAGGCTACAAACTTCCTTAGAGAAGGAGTACAAACAATACCCTAGTTGGCCTAAATTCAGCCACCAATTAAGAAAGCTTTCAGGTTCGACAATATACTTATATTAATTTCAATCACAGAAACAAACTCCTAATCTAATACTGCATTAATCTATTAATTCATAGAAGTAGTACTGTTACTATGAGGAATAAGAATTATTTCTCCTTGCATAATCTTTTGCATAATCTTATATCAGAACAGATAATCACCGAAAGTTAACAATAAAATAAATTCAACCCAATAATTACTTATTACATTAATTGTTAACCCAACACAGGTAGGTATTGAAGGAAAGCTTTAAAAAAGAAAAAAAACTCCACAAACACAGCCCCCATCTGTTTACCAAAAGTATCTCCTTTGGCGTTTCTGGTGTTACAGGCACTGCTTGCCCAGTGACATGGTGTAAAGGCCGCGGTGACCGGACTTGCAAAGGCAACATTATCATTTGTTGTCTAAATGAGCACTTGTATGAATGGCCTCTCGAGGGTTTTACTCTCTCTTACTTTTAATCAGTGAAATTGACCTTTCTCTGAAGAGGCAGCAATGACAAAATAAGACAAGAAGACCCTATGGAGCTTCAATTAATTAAGAAAAAAACAAAGGTAAGCCAAATCAAGGGATAACAAAACTTGAATGGACTAACAATTTTGGTTGGGGTGACATCAGAGAAGAAAATAACCTGAGTCGTTAAAATCTAGACCAGCTAGTCAAAATATTTTATCACTTATTGATCCAAAATATTGATCAACTGAAAAAGTTACCCTCGGGATAACAGCACAATCCTATTCTAGAGTCCATATCCACAATAGGGTGTATAACTGATGTTGGATCCGGAAATCCCAGTGGTGTAGCCGCCATTAATGCCTCATTTGTTCAACGATTCAAGCCCTACGTCATCCGAGTTAGGACCAGAGTAATCCAGTCGGTTTCTATCTATTCCGTGCTTCTCCCAGTATGAAAGAGCAAAAGAAACAAGGTATATTTTACAAAAGCACATTCAAATTAATGGATGATATAATCTTAATCTAACAAATATATGTATATAGCCCTGCCTATGAACAGGGTTTGTTAGGGTGGCTGATTAATTGCATAAAACATAAACCTTTATAGCCAGAGGTTCAATTTTTCTCCCTAACAACATGTTCATAATCAATCTTCTTTTATTAATTGTCCCCAATCTACTTTCCATAGCATTCCTTACACTAATTGAATGAAAAGTATTAGGTTATATATGACTCCGTAAAGGACCACACAACATTGGCCCCATGATATGAGGAGACACCAGTATTTACATCAGTGTCACAAGGCCATCAGCTGGAGTTCACATTGGAAAACGTACCCAGAAAGACACCCTACAGAGGAACCACTAGCACACAGCTGAACAAGTAATGTGGACTTTTGTCGATGACTATGTGAAAATGTACCCGGGAAGACACCCTACAAAGGACCCACTAGCACACAACTGGACAAGTCATTTGGACTTTTGTCAATGACCTAGTATTTAAAATGGTAGGATAAGGATGCAGGATTCTAAAATGTTCATGGAAATGCTGAAGGGACAATTCAGAAACAAGGAATAATCGACAAGGTAAACCAACTCCAATACATTTATAATTGCTTACATGTACACAGTAAGAGTTTTTGCTGAATAATTAAGTATTCGTGTATTTGTCTTGATGAAAACATGAAACTTTATGTTGAATAAAAATGGGCCATTTTCCTGTATTTGTACATTACTACTCATCATTTAGTCAATTTCTATAGTTAATGACATTATAAACATAATCACAGAGGCATGCATCCATCAGAAAAATAGCTATGAGTTAATCTGGAAATTGTAGGGCCAAAAATGTTTTCAATATTCTCTATTAGAAAATGTATATACATAACAAGGATGAGAGAAAACTCTGATTAAAGGAGATTAAAATGTAATCTAGGGGTCGGCCCCGTGGCTTATCGGTTAAGTGCACGTACTCCGCTACTGGCGGCCTGGGTTGGGATCCCGGGCGTGCACCGACGCCTCGCTTCTCCAGCCATGCTGAGGCCGAGTCCCACATACAGCAACCAGAAGGATGTGCAACTATGACGTACAACTATCTACTGGGGCTTTGGGGAAAAAAAAAGGAGGAGGATTGGCAATAGATGTTAGTGCAGAGCCGGTGTTCCTCAGCAAAAAGAGGATTAACGATGTTAGCTCAGGGCTGACCTTCCTCACAGAAAAATAAATAAATAAAAATAAATAAATAAATAAAATGAAATCTAATCTTAAAAGAGTAAAAAGGGCGTTAGTCCTGGAAGACTGGGGATAGGCAGTAAAATTTCACAGAATTCTGAGACTGGCAATGGGCCATTCCCTACTTTCATTTTTATATTGTCATTGCCAAGGGAATTTTGCCACCAAGAACAGAGAGATGGAGGGGAAAGAGGACATGGAAGGATATTGCAGACATGGGAAGGATTCCATTTTCAGGACAACTTAGAGCAGCCGGTTGTCCATATTCTAGATCATGTAACCACAAAGAATTTCCCCTGGCAGATGCCTTCTGTAGCTCTTCCCTCTCAATTTCCACTCATGGCTCTTGGTGAGATCATCCTAAATGAGATCAGGCTGGGAGAAGGACAGAACTGCCTGGAGGAAAGTCCATCTTATAAATTGACCCTGCGCTGGAGCTGGCTGGGCAGAGGACAGGAGCTGCATGGTGGATACCGGCCCCTCTTCAGTCCAGGGACTTTCCTGTATTGCCCAAAGCACTGGATTTAACACTGAGGTTCGCTGAAGGTTAATGGCATGAGGTGTGAGACTAAGGTGTCGATAAAGCACTTGTTGCAACATGTTTTCATGTGTATCAATAGGCGCATAGCTAGGGAGAAAGGCTCTAACGTCTTTATGATCCTTAAGGGAAATTTGACTCACACCAACTTAGGAATCGTTGGCAATAACGTGTCATGAAGAAGAAGGATCGTTGATCTAAATGAACTTATTCACACACTCAGTGGCCTAGTCAATATGGGACGCTGTAACATAAATACCATAAACTGGGTTCTTTATTTATATTTTTGCTGAGGAAGAATCACCAAGAGCTAACATCCATGCCAGTCTTCATCTATTTCGTATGTGGGTCACCCCCACAGCATTGCTGCTGATGAGTGGTGTAGGTTTGTGTCCAGGAACCGAATCCAGGCTACCGAAGAGTAACTCACTGAACTTAACCACTAAGTGGTGGGGCAGGCCCCTAGACTGGGCACTTTTGGTTTTTTTGTGTGTGTATGTGAGGAAGATCAGTCCTGAGCTAAGATCCGATGCCAATCCTCCTCATTTTTGCTGAGGAAGTTTGGCCCTGGGCTATCATCTGTGCCCATCTTCCTCTACTTTTTATATGGGATGTCGCCACAG
This sequence comes from Diceros bicornis minor, assembly GCF_020826845.1. NCBI lineage: Eukaryota > Metazoa > Chordata > Mammalia > Perissodactyla > Rhinocerotidae > Diceros > Diceros bicornis. The sequence continues at coordinate 440,404 of NW_026690883.1, read as the reverse complement.
CATGGCTTGACAAGCGGTACGTCAGTGTACACCCAGGATCGGACCCTGCAAACCCTCGGGCTGCTGAAGTGGGGCACACACACTTAGCCACTGCGCCACTGGGCCGTCCTTAGACTGGGCAATTTTAACAACAGAAATGCATTCCTTACAGTTCTGAAGATTGGGATGTTCAAGATCTAGGTTCCAGCTGATTTGTTTTTGGTGAGAACTGTCTTCCTGTTTTGCAGAAGGACAGCTTCTTTCTCTACCGTCATCTGGCAGAGAGAGATCTGGCCATCCATATCCTCATAAGGGCACTATTCCCATCATGGGGGCTTAACACTCATGGCCTCACGTAAAATTAACTCCTAAAGGCCCCACTTCCAAATACCATCACGTCGGGGATTAGGATTTTAAAGTATGAAATTGGGTTACATAGACATTCAGTCCATAGCATTCATGAAACCAACAGTTAACAAATATTTATAGACATCATACAGCTCCAACTGAAGAATGTTCTGGAGATCATGTGGCAAATGATACAATGTCCTTCCTTTCACAGCGTCTTCTTGTGGAGGCAATAAAAATTAACAGGCAGGAGACTGGAGTCAAGATGGCGGCGTAGGCAGATTCTGAACTCACCTCCTCCCGTGGACACAGCCAATTTACAACTACTCGTGGAAAAATTACCCCTGAGACAGAACTGAAAACTGGATGAGAGGAATTCCTGCAACAACGGACAACCCTAACTGGGGTAGAAGAGGCAGAGACCCCCTTCCGGAGAGGAAAAACGCCGCCTTCACAAGCCGCCAGCTTCACGGCCGCCGGAAGCAGCTCACAGGTACGCAGCCCTCCCTGGAGACGCGGGGCCCTGAGCCGGGGAGCGCCCCCGCTGTGGGCATATTGTGGACCCAGCACAATCGAGACCAGCGGCATAATATCTGACTGTGCCTGCTACTAAAACACTGGGGAGCACCCCCAGAAAACCCGGTTCACAAAGAAACTAAAACTGGCTCTTAAAGGGCCTGCGCGCAAACTCACCCGTTTCAGGAAGCACCCTAAAATCACCAGAAAGAAAGGTGTACAGTGCTTTGGTGACAAGAGACTCACCTAATAGGCCCTCAGTGTATCTCGGTGAGGGGTGAGACCTCTCCAGGGACTGGGACATTGGCGGCGGCCATTGTTGTGGCCTGGTGTGGGCGTGCTGACACAGACACCATTGGAGTTCTCCCTGAGGCCTGCTAGCCCAGGGTCTGCCCCACCCGCTAGAGCACCGATTTAATCCAGCTCAGCCAGGGCAGGCAGCCCACCCTAGAGACTGGCCTCACCCAACAACAAGCCCTCAGGCAACTTGTGGGCCTGCATAGATTGGTGACTGGATTCTCTGCAGCCTGGCAACTGAGCCGACTTGAGCAGGGCAGGGTGTGCACAAGGAGTGGGTGGAGAGTGTGGGGCAGTGGCAGAGTGTGTGGGACTCCCGCCGTGGAGAGACTGGGTCCGCTTGGGGAGGTCGGGGCGCTCACACGGGGCAAGACTGTGTTGACTGTGTGTGTGGACCTGTGGGCGGCAGGGCTTCTCAGCTGCAGAAGACTTGTACTTCTCAAAGACCCACATAGGAGGTTTGCTCCACCTTCCAAAACCTGAAACAATTGGGTGCTCCTGTGCCTGAGGCCAGCCCCACCCAGCTGCAATCCTCAGAGAGCTGACAAGAGACCTAATAGGCTAGAGGCTTACAGCAATTGTAAGGCCCTGAGCCTAACAACCTGCCACGCTAGAGGCCTACTCACTTAAAAGAAATACTGCAAAACAAACGTGGTATTAGAACTTGCAGCCAACTGTGCTGGGGATCCCCACACCTGATAAAGAGACTGAAGGGCCCACAACAACTACAAGCAGCTGAGCATTACGACAGATGGCCAGGAGCATAACTCAGTCTCCCTGGGCGCCTACAGGGAGAGCAAACAGGCCACAGCAGAAGGATACACGTAGCCCACATAGGGGTCACCCCTGGAACATTGAGAACTGAGGGAAGCACACTGGAAGCCTCCTAAGCCATCACTTACATAAGGTCACCTATCCAAGAACAGGAGACGTAGCTGACCTACCTAATACGTAGACACAAGCACAGGGAAAGAGGCAAAATGAAGAGGCAAAAATACATTCCAAGTAAGGGAACAGGACAAAACCCCAGAAAAGGAACTAAGTGAAACAGAAATGAGCAACCTACCTGACAGAGAGTTCAAACTAAGAGTGTTAAGGATGCTCACTGATCTGGGGAGAAGAATAGATGAGCTCAGTGAGAATATCAACAAAGAAATGGAAGATATAAAAAAGAACCAATCAGAAATGAAGAATACAATACTGGAAATGAAAAATTCATTAGAGGGACTCAAAAGCAGAGTAGAGGATACAGAAGAACGGATCTGTGAGCTGGACGAAAGACTAGAAGAAATTACGCGAAGTGAACAGGTAAAAGAGAAAAGAATTAAAAAGAGTGAGGACAGTCTAAGGGACCTCTGGGACAACATCAAGCGCACTAACATCCCTGTTATAGGTGTCCCGGAAGGAGAAGAGCGAGACAAGGGGTCAGAGAATCTATTTCAAGAAATAATAGATGAAAACTTCCCTAACCTAAGGAAGGAAACAGACATCCAGGTACAGGAAGCACAGAGAGCCCCAAACAACATAAACCCAAAGAGGCCCACACCAAGACACATCATAATCAAAATGTCCAGAATTAAAGATAAAGAGAGAATCCTAAAAGTCGCAAGAGAATGTCAAGTTACGTACAAAGGAAACCCCATAAGGCTATCAGCTGACTTCTCTGCAGAAACCTTACCGGCTAGAAGAGAATGGCATGATATATTTAAAGTGCTAAAAGGAAAAAACTTACAGCCAAGAATACTCTACCCAGCAAGGTTATCATTCAAAATGGAAGGAGAGATCAAAATTTTCCCAGACAAGCAGAAATTAAAGGAGTTTGTCACCAAGAAACCAGTGCTACAAGAAATGTTAAAGGGACTGATTTAAGGGGAAAAGAAAAGACCACAAATAGGAAAAATTATCTATTTCCATGATTAGAACGTAATGGATACAAATGCACAACAAAGAGGTTAGATATGATATCAAAAACATGAGGGAGGAGGGGAGTTAAAGAGTACAGCGTTCAGACAGAGGTCAAACTAAAGTGACCATCAATTCTGTATAGAAGAAGAAAGGAACAGAGAAAGACTACTAAAACACTGAGAAAAAAAAAGTTAAAAAATGGCAGTAAGTACATACTTTTCAATAGCTACTTTAAACGTCAATGGACTAAATGCTCCAATTAAAAGGCATAGGGTGGCTGGCTGGATAAAAAAACAAGATCCATATATATGCTGCATACAAGAGACACACTTCAGACCTAAAGACACTCACAAACTGAAAGTGAAGTGATGGAAAAAGATACTCCACGCAAATGGCAATGAAAAGAAAGGTGGGGTGGCAGTACTCATATCAGACAAAATAGACTTTAAAACAAAAACTGTAAAAAGAGACAAAGAAGGGCATTACATAATGATCAAGGGAACAATCCAACAAGAGGATATAACACTTGTAAATATCTATGCACCCAATGTATGTGCACCTAAATATATAAAGCAATTATTAACAGACATAAAAACAGAAATAGACAGTAACACAATAATAGTAGGGGACTTTAACACTCCACTTACACCAACGGACAGATCATCCAAACAGAAGATCAATAAGGAAACATTGGCCTTAAACGACACACTAGAACAGATGGACCTAGTAGATATATACAGAGCATTCCATCCAGAAACTGAAGAATACACGTTCTTTTCAAAGGCACATGGAACATTCTCCAGGATTGATCACATATTAGGCCACAAAACAAGTCTCCATAAATTTAAGAAGATTGAAATAATACCAAGCATCTTTTCTGACCACAACGGTATGAAACTAGAAATCAACTATAGGAAGAAAATCAGAAAAGCCACAAATACGTGGACATTAAACAAAATGCTACTGAACAACGACTGGGTTAATGAAGAAATCAAAGAAGAAATCAAAAAATACCTGGAGACAAATGAAAATGAAAATACGACATGCCAGAATTTATGGGATACAGCAAAAGCAGTTCTAAGAGGGAAGTGTATAGCGATACAGGCCTATCTCAACAAACAAGAAAAATCTCAAACAATCTAACAATGCACCTGAAGGAACTGGAAAAAGAAGAACAAACAAAGCCCAAAATCAGTAGAAGAAGGGAAATAATAAAAATCAGAGCAGAAATAAATGAAATAGAGACCAAAAAAACAATAGAAAAAATTAATAAAACCAAGAGCTGGTTCTTTGAAAAGATCAACAAAATTGACAAACCTTTAGCTAGACTCACCAAGAAAAAAAGAGAGAAGGCACAAATAAGTAAAATCAGAAATGAAAGAGGAGAGGTTACAACAGACACCCCAGAAATACAAAAGATTATAAGAGAATACTATGAAAAGCTATATGCCAACAAATTCGACAATCTGGAAGAAATGGATAAATTCTTAGAATCATACAACCTTCCAAAACTGGATCAAGAAGAAGTAGAGAATTTGAATAGACCAATCACCAGTAAGGAGATCAAAACAGTAATCACAAACCTCCCCAAAAATAAAAGTCCAGGACCAGATGGCTTCCCTGGTGAATTCTACCAAACATTCAAAGAAGACTTAATACCTATCCTTCTCAAACTCTTCCAAAAATTTGATAAGGGGGAGAAGCTCCCTAACTCATTCTACGAAGCTGACATTACCCTGATACCAAAACCAGACAAGGACAACACAAAAAAAGAAAATTACAGGCCAATATCACTGATGAACATCGATGCAAAAATCCTCAACAAAATACTAGCAAATCGCATACAACAATACGTTAAAAAGATTATACACCATGATCAAGTGGGATTTATTCCAGGTATGCAGGGATGGTTTAACATTAGCAAATCAATCAACGTAATACACCACATTAATAAAATGAAGAATAAAAATCACATGATCATCTCAATAGATGCAGAGAAAGCATTTGACAAGATACAGCATCCATTTATGATAAAAACTCTGAATAAAATGGGTATAGAAGGAAAGTACCTCAACATAATAAAGACCATATATGAGAAACCCACAGCTAATATCCTCCTCAATGGTGAAAAACTGAAAGCCATCCCTCTAAGAACAGGAACCAGACAAGGATGCCCACTGTCACCACTCCTATTTAACATAGTACTGGAAGTCCTAGCCAGAGCAATCAGGCAAGAGAAAGAAATAAAAGGGATCCAAATTGGAAAGGAAGAAGTGATACTCTCACTATTTGCAGATGACCTGATTTTATATATAGAAAACCCCAAAGAATCCACCAGAAAACTTTTAGAAGTAATAAATGAATATGGTAAAGTTGCAGGATACAAAATCAACATACAAAAATCAGTTGCATTTCTGTACACTAACAATGAAGTAGCAGAAAGAGAAATTAAGAATACCATCCCATTTACAATTGCAACAAAAAGAATAAAATACCTAGGAATAAACTTAACCAAAGAGGTGAAAGATCTGTACACCAAAAACTATAAAACATTTCTGAAAGAAATTGAAGGAGACACAAAGAAATGGAAAGATATTCCGTGCTCTTGGATTGGAAGAATTAACATAGTTAAGATGTCCATACTTCCTAAAGCCATCTATAGATTCAATGCAATCCCTATCAAAGTTCCAACAACATTTTTCACAGAAATAGAACAAAGAATCCTAAAATTTATATGGAACAACAAAAGACCCCGAATAGCTAAAGGAATCCTGAGAAAAAAGAACAAAGCTGGAGGTATCACACTCCCTGATTTCAAAATATACTACAAAGCTGTAGTAACCAAAACAGCATGGTACTGGCACAAAAACAGACACACAGATCAATGGAATAGAATCGAAAGCCCAGAAATAAACCCACACATCTATGGACAGCTAATCTTTGACAAAGGAGCCAAGAACATACAATGGAGAAAAGAAAGTCTCTTCAACAAATGGTGTTGGGAAAACTGGATAGCCACATGCAAAAAAATGAAAGTAGACCCTTACCTTTCACCATACACAAAAATTAACTCCAAATGGATTAAAGACTTGAATGTAAGACCTGAAACTGTGAAACTTCTAGAAGAAAACATAGGCAGTACGCTCTTCGACATCAGTCTTAGCAACATCTTCTTAAACACCACGTCTGACCGGGCACGAGAAACAATAGAAAAAATAAACAAATGGGACTACATCAAACCAAAAATCTTCTGCACAGCAAAGGAAACCATCAACAAAACGAAAAGACAACCTAACAATTGGGAGAAGATATTTGCAAACCATACTTCTGATAAGGGCTTAATCTCCAAAATATATAAAGAACTCATGCATCTTACCAACAAAAAAACTATCAACCCAATTAAAAAATGGGCAAAGGACCTGAACAGACATTTATCCAAAGAAGATATACAGATGGCCAACAGACACATGAAAAGGTGTTCAAAATCATTAACTATCAGGGAAATGCAAATCAAAACTACAATGAGATATCACCTGACCCCCGTCAGAATGGCTATAATTAACAAGACAGGAAACAACATGTGTTGGAGAGGATGTGGAGAGAAGGGAACTCTCATACACTGCTGGTGGGAGTGCAAACTGGTGCAGCCACTATGGAAAACAGTATGGAGATTCCTCAAAAAATCAAGGATAGAACTACCATATGATCCAGCCATCCCACTGCTGGGTATTTATCCAAAGAACTTGAAAACACCAATTTGTAAAGGTACATGCACCCATGTGTTCATTGCAGCGTTATTCACAATAGCCAAGACTTGGAAGCAACCTAAGTGCCCATCAAGGGATGAATGGATAAAGAAGCTGTGGTATATATACACAATGGAATACTACTCAGCCATAAGAAATGATGAAATCCAGCCATTTGTGACATCATGGATGGACATTGAGGGTATAATGCAAAGTGAAATAAGTCAGAGGGAGAAGGTCAAATACCGCATGATTTCCTTCATTAAGTAGTAGATAATAACAACAATAAACAAACACACAGGGACAGAGATTGGATTGGTGGTTACCAGAGGGGAAGGGGGGAGGGAGGAGGGTGAAAGGGATAATTTGGTACATGTGTGTTGTGATGGGTTGTAATTAGTATTTTGGTGGTGAACATGATGTAATCTATGCAGAAATAGAAGTACAATGATGTACACCTGAAATTTTTACAATGTTATAAACCAATGTTACTGCAATAAAAAATTAAAAAAAAAATTAACAGGCAAACAAAACTTGTGATATTAAAAAGCTAACATAGATCAATTATGACCGATTATACTTACTATTGTCTTCTGGTAACACAAGTCTGATTATCAGAGTCCAGATTAAACAAATTCCCCCGGGTGAGTGCATGTCTGGCAATCTCACCTAAAAAGGCTCTCTTCCCTTTGTGAAATTTTGTTTCATCTAGTCCTGTTTGCTTCAACATCCCTTTTGTGCTTTCAAACACACAATATTTATTAAATCAATGTTTAATTTTGGCTCTGCCTTTACCACATCTGACTGGAAGCAGACGTTACTGGACTTTACTGGAACCAAATTTCATTTCACTTTTCCTCCCCTTTCTACTCAGACTCTCTTCTCTCACTGTTGAAATAGCAAATGCCTTAGGGGAGAAGCCGCGTGGAGCTGGTGCTCACAATCTTGTGCTTCCCTCGTCTCAGACATTATAGACCCTCGAGTCGTGCCTGCAGAGCGGGTTCTCCAACCCTTCAAACAGCTGTTCTGTGTGCTTTGTCCAGCTTTTATAGCTGCCCAAGGAAAGCTACGCAAAAAAGTGGAACCTGCAGAATTTTATACTGAAATGTTTTAAACCAATGAATATTTGTCATTTTTCAATGAGTATAATTTTATAAGAAACATTTTAACGCAATAATGGCTGTTCTTTGGTCAGAATTCCACGTCATTCATTGTTTGGAATTATATCTAAGCTTTGATACACTCTTCTCAATGCCTTTTAAAATATCACTGTCCCTTACATTTAAATATCTTGTGATGGGTTTGTATCAGTCACCCCCTTTGTACCATTTCAGCTCCTCTTGGCTCCTCAAACCCTTGAGTCATATGTCATTTAGCAACCAGCTTTGCAGGTATCATATTTGCTTTATGCAAGTGCCTCCTGATTGGTCCCTACATGTTCTCCCTGTTCCCTCTGCCTCTCCTTCTCACACTGGGGTGTCCATGTTGATGCTGAGGTGTGAAAAACCCCCTGATCAAGCCCACACATGCACGGCCACGTTCCTTGTTGTGTGGATGTGTGTGTGTTCAGCAATTCTGTATGGTCACAGGGGGCATGGCTATTATGGCATCTGTGTGAAGGTGTGTTTTGTTGATGTCTGTGTGTGTTTAGAGTTCAAGTCACTGTGGGCTCTGAGACAGTGAGTTGCCTGTATGTGTGTGAGTTTGTGTGTATGTTCTGAGTATCAGTGTGCATTATCAGGTGTAGTTTACAGTCTGAATGCTGCTGGTCATTTGCAAATAGTGTGTATGTGGGTGTGGGTGTGTGTTGTCAGCATTTTCAAGTGTTCAGAGGATGTCTGTCATTGTGGGAATGTGTGGAATAAGTATGTTGTTAGAGATCAGCTTGGGCACCAACATTGTTTGCCTGTTTAGTTCAACACTCTACACCCCTGAAGAAACACTATGTCCAGACAGACACAAGCCCCATTAGGCCCACAGAGGCCCTACTCAGCTGTTTCCTCCCCATCACAGAAATATGAATGGGTAGCCAAGTACCACTTGATATTTGAGGAATTCCTCTAGCATGAAAGATGGAGCAAGAAACACATACACTGAAGTGAGAGACTAAAGGAACAGCAAGGAAATCCAGAGATCATAGTGAAGCTAAAATTACATATCTAGTAACGTCTTCAAAACAATTAGAGATGGACCAGTCTCATGGTTAAGTTCAGAGAACTCCACTTCAGTGGCCCAGGTTTAGTTCCTGGGTGTGGACCTACACCACTCCTCAGTGGCTAGGCTGTGGTGACAAACCACATACAAAATAGAGGAAGATTGACACAGATGTTAGCTCAGGGTGAATCTTCCTTAGAAAAAGAAGAAGATTGGCAACAGATGTTAGCTCAGGGTGAATCCTCCTCAGCAAAGAAAAAAAAAAAGAAGATAAAACATCCATCAAGCGTATATATATATATATAGATGTTACCTCACAGTATTGGGGTTCTCTTGCCCAATGCACATTAAAAAAGCCAATTATTCTGGCATCAGCTTTTGGGGAAAGAATTATAGCTTTATTATGTGAGATTGATCTGCAAGGAGACAGGGACCATGTGTCTGTCTCAGATCTGTCTCCCCGATCCAGAGGTTGGGGCACAATTTATGGGATGAAGGGCAGGGTGGTCTGACATGTGGAGGTAGATGATTGGAAGTAAGGAGAAGTGAGGTAATTGATGATCTGCACAAGCAAAGTCAAGCTTCATGGTTCTTCATCAGGTGTGTGTCACAAATTGGCATTGTTACCATGATCTGAGGATGAAGCTTTTAGCTCGATGTCAAAAAGATCACTTATCAAGCATTTGCACAGGCCCAGTTGATGGGTTGGTGGTCTCAACTGGTCTGAACTGGACGAGGGGTCTCAGTTCCTGAAAGAAAACCCTTAACTACTCTGTTGATAAGATAAGGTCAGTTGAACTGGTCCTGGAGGGCCCATGGTTGTGTTGGTATATGCATATATATGCATGTGTATGAGATTATCTTGATGTGTGTTAAATATAGAGTATACACAAAGCCAGGCTCTAGTAAAAGTGGTCAGGACAGATTTTAATCAGTAATATACCACTGCAATAGGGAAGAGGGAGCAGGGTGAACTGAACTCAGTTTGATTTGTACAGAGCTGACTGGGCATTTGAAAGGGAGAATGAGGGAGCAAGCAGAGGGGTGAGCAGGGGATCAGTGGAGTCAGGGAGGGAAAAGTTACAGAGTATTGGTCAGTGCAGTGTGATCTGGCCAGTTGTGTCTGCTATTTGGAAATGATCAAAGTTTCACTTCTCTCCTCTCACAGAGTCTGGGAAACAGACACCCTGTCCTCTTGTCAAGGAATGGCTCTGAGGACCTTGAGAAATGCAGTTATAGGAGATACATACACAACTCAAAGGGACAGAGGAAAGAGTCACAGTTATAAGCACTTTTGGATAAATGCTCTAAGAAAGGGATGTCAGGGGCCAATGATCGAGTGTTGGCCAGAACAAACAGTCAATTATTTTGGCTGCCTTGAGCTTTCTCAGGCAGGCACTTTAAGGGGGCAGGGATAATCCTAGGGATGCGGATTTGAGCTGATAGAAACTATGTCAGTGCTTAAGTCTTATAATATGCGTGGAGGGGTGAAACCATTTGTGCTGCAATGTTGTAGTTATTAAAGGCCAAGATCGAGGCCTAGTGAAGAGGGCTCAAAGGAGCCTGGCTTGAGTTTGGTCAAGTAAAGGAAACTATATATATGAATAAAATATGTATACTTTATGAATAATACAAATCACTATATTGAATAATATAATATATTGAATTTAATATAAATATATATTTAATGTATATATTGAATGCGTATAAATAAGTATGTGTATATATATTTGAATTAAATAATATAAATATATATATGGTTTAAAGGAATATTGAGACATAATAACAGAAATTTCCAGAATTGACAAAAGACTTCTACTCTAGCTTCAGGCAGCTGAATAAATCTCAAGCACAATTAAAAAAAAAATTTAGAGTCCAATCCATCCAGGGAAACCAAAGAACACCAAATACAAAAGAAGATATTCAAAGCCCCACAGAGGGACAGAACACTTACAGAGACTTACATTTAGACCTATGATACATTTCTTAACAAAGGAAGGCAAGAGAGAGTTGGATTAAATCTTCAAGGTACAGAGAGAAAATAAAGTTCAGTGTGTACCCAATCAAACCATATTTGAAGAACTGGGGTGAATTAAAGATATTTTTATGCCAACATTTACGAAGAGTATTACCACCAACAAATGCTCATTAAGAAACTTTGAAAGAATGTACTTTAAGGGGGCCAGCTACCTGGTGTAGTGTTTTAAGTTCAGCATTCTCTGCTTTGGAGGCCTGGGTTCATGGGTTTGGATCCCAGGCGTGGACCTACACCACTGACCAGCCACGCCTTGGTGGTGACCCACATACAAAGTAGAGGAAGATTGGAACAGATGTTAGCCCAGGGCTAATCTTCCTCAAGGAAAAAAATTAAAAAGTGAAAAAAAAGAATGTACTTTAAGAAGAAAGAAATTGATAGAAGAAATGCTAAGATGTAAAAATGGATCATTAGGATAAAAAAGGGTAAACATCTGAATAAATCATTGAAAGCATGACTTTACCAAACAATAATAATATTGACAGTGTATAACTGATGGAGTTAAAAACAAATGACAAGGGAACTTCTGTTTTAGAGTAAACTAGGACAGGAAAGTACTCTTGCTGCAAAACTGGACAAAGACAGATAAGTTATAAATATATTTTTAGAGCATCAGAGAACTTCAGAGTCAACCAACTAAAATTCCAGAAAGAAGAAAAACTATTGTATATGAGCAAGGATTTTTATCTTTCTTTCCCGTGCAGGCGTTTTCTGATTCTGGGTGCTTGCCCAAGATCTGGCTTGCTCAGTCAGAGCCTCGGCTATGGAAAAGAGAAACTAGCCAAACTTGCAGTGATTCAGCAGGACTGGTGTGGCAGATGAAACCTGAGGGCTCTCAGACACACAACTGCTCTTCCTCACAGCACCTGTGCTAAGTTTCGGTGCCACACAGGAATCTGGGTAACTAGGCCAAAAGCTTCCACAAAGCAAAGTGAAACCTCCAGAAGTGGTGGAAGTGGCCTAAGTCAAACATATTGTTAGTCTGACCTTCAGGGAATTTGCCATATTGTGAAGCGATGTAAGGTAGGAGGTTGGAGAGCTGCGCTGAGATGTCTGAAGGGCATAGCTGAATTTTCTGTGGGCTCTCAAACCTCAGGAGACAGAGATGTACCAGACTTAGAACCAGATTCCTATGCGGGGGAGGGGAGCACAACAAACAGGAACAGGGGGAAAGCGGAAGGGCTGGGTTTACTAAAAATGAGACCCAGACCCAAACCCAACTCTGATCAACATCTAATTGGACTCAGGTGTTCCAACTTCACTCTGTGAAGATGAAGTCATGTGGAACCTCTCCAGTTACGTTACACAGACCTTTCAAAGACACCGGTGGGAGGCTGGAGAAGGCAAGCCACAGACTGGGAGAAGACCTTTGCAAATCACATATCTGACAGGACTATAAAGAACTCTCAAAACTCGGCAATAAGAAAATCCAAGTTTAAAACACGCACAGATTTGCACACTTCGCCAAAGAAGATACACAGATGACAAATAAGCACATGAAAAGATGCGCAACATCATTAATCGTGAGAAAAAGGCACATAAAAACCACATTGAGATACTGCTACGTACCTATTAGAATAACTAGAATTAAAGAGGTTGACCATACCAAGAGTTAACGAGGATGGAAAGTAACTGGAAAACACCTACATTGCTGGTGGGAACACAAAGTGGTTCAGCCTCTTTGGAAAATAGTTTTAAAGTGGAGTTGGTTATGCAGCTGTAACAAATTAGCACAAATTTCATGGCTTAAAACAGCCCAGATTTATTGTTTTACAGTTCTGTAGGTTAGCAGTCTGACACAGGTCCCTGTGGGATAACATCAAGGTGTTGGCAGAACGAAGTTCTTTTTGGGGGACTCTAAAGGTTAATCCATTTCCTAGACTTTTCAAGCTTCTAGAGACCACCACATTCCTTAGCTTATGGCCCCCCTCCGCCACCCTCAAATCCAAGAACTCGGCATCTCTCTGGCCCTGCTTCCCTTGTTCTATCTTTTTTCTACTCTACTGCTTCTCTTTCCCTTTTAAGGGTCTTTGTGATGCAGTGGGCCCACCTGGATAATCCAGGATAATCTCCCTATTTGAAAGTCAGTTGATCAGCAACTTTAATTCTATCTGCAAATTTAATTCACCTTTGCCAAGTAAACTAATGTATTCCCAAGTTCAGGGATTAGGACATCTTTGTGGGCCGTGACTTTGCTACCATAAACAGTTTTTAAAGTAAAGTTAAACATACACATACCATATGACCCAACAATTCCACTTCTATGTGCTTACCCACGAGAAGAAGACTTATGTTCACACAAAAACTTGTTTGCAAAGATTTATAACAGCTTTGTTCATAGTCAAAATGACAAAACTGAAAATAACTCAAATGTCCTTCAACTGGTAAATGGCTAAACCTTGGTACATTCATACAATGGATACTACACTCAGCAATAAAACAGAAGGAACTGCTGATACAGTCAACAACATGGATGAACACTCAAATAAATGTATTGCGCTAAATGAAAGAATACAGACTCGAAAGACCAAATACTGTAGGATTCCATTTATAGGATATTCTAGAAAAGACAAACCATAGGGAGGGACAACAGATCATTAGTCACCAGGGGTTAAGAGTGGGGGAAGAGTTGACTACAAAAGAGCAGCTCAAGGGAGTTCTGGGTGCTGGAACTGTTCTGTATCTCAATTTTGGTAGTTGCATAGCTCTATGCTTTTGTCAAAACAGTTGTACAAAGAGGAAAACAAATACTTCATTTCTCACCCATCAGATTGGCAAAAATTTAAAAATCTGACAATGCCAATCTGACAATTCCCAGGGCAAGGATGACTCAAACACTGGTGGAGGGAACGGAAATTGTTAAAACTTCAGAGGATGATTTGGCTGCAGCTCGTCAAGATGCAGATTCACATCAGCCTCTGGCCCAGCAATCCACTCACAAGAAGGTGTCCATTCTAGGGAGTCCACACGTGTGCTCGAGGAGACACACACAAAGATAGTCATTAAATGTGGTAGAGGAATGAATTAATTGTGGTTAGTAGTTATTTAAAAAAGAAAGGAAAGAAATGCATATGGGAAAGAATCAACCCTGCTGGCTACATATATGATTTGAGAAGGTAACTCATTGGTTTGTCTACTTAATAGTACGTAGCACAGAGAGCACTGTACTAGGGATCTGGAGACAAACATCTGAGCATTTAGTTCCAACTCTGCCACTAAAGTAACAGTCAGTCTATGGACGACTTAACTTGAGAAACCTCACTTTCTATTTCCTGGAAAATGAAGATGTTAGGCTCTACAACCACTAAAATTATTTCCAACTCAACAATTCTATGATTCATTAAATCAACAATAAAAAATTATAATCCCAAGTACCTATGTTGAGAAACTATTTTTCCCAGACACCCTGAAATCAGAAACTATCAGAGAAATAAGACATCTTAATATATTGATACATAAAATGGTCCAAATTTCTTGGAATGTCTATGACCAGCTTTTTTTTTTTTATTGATGTTTTAATGGTTTCTAACATTGTGAAATTTTGGGTTGTACATTTTTGTTTGTCCATCACCCCATATATGACTCCCTTCACCCCTTGTGCCACCCCCCACCCCCCACCCCCACTGCCCGGGTAACCACAGTCCAGTTTTCTCTGTCCATGTGTTGGTTTATATTCCACATATGAGTGAGATCATACAGTGTTTGTCTTTCTCTTTCTGGCTTATTTCACTTAACATAATACGCTCCAGGCCCATCCATGTTGTTGCAAATGGGATGATTTTGTCTTTTTTTATGACTGAGTAGTATTCCATTGTATATATATACCACATTTTCTTAATCCAATCGTCAGTCGAGGGACATTTAGGTTGCTTCCACTTCTGGGCTATGGTGAATAATGCTGCAATGAACATAGGGGTGCATAAGCCTCTTTGGATTGTTGATTTCAGGTGTGTTGGATAGATTCCCAGTAGTGGGATGGCTGGATCATAGGGCATCTCTATTTTTAATTCTTTGAGGAATCTCCATACCGTTTTCCATAGAGGCTGCACCAATTTGCATTCCCACCAGCTGTGTATGAGGGTTCCTGTTTCTCCACATCCTCTCCAACATTTGTTGTTTTTTGTCTTGGTGATTATAGCCATTCTAACGGGCGTGAGGTGGTATCTTAGTGTTGTTTTGATTTGCATTTCCCTGATGATTAGTGATGTTGAGCATCTTTTCATGTGCCTATTGGCCATCTGTATATCTTCCTTGGAGAAGTGTCTATGACCAGCTTTTTAATCAAGATCATAACTCAGAGTGTATAAGCAGCTAAACCCACCATATTGACTTGGGTCACCCTCAGGTAAAAATTATATATCCTCTCCCACTTTAACATTCCAAAACAAGTTCACCATACTAATGAGTCCATTTTGTCAAGTTCAGGTCTGTCTAGCCAAAAGTCATTCATCATGTGTATGGTAAGATTTACTTGATTTTTTAACAAAGATAAAATGATGAATGGCTGTTTGTATTTTTCCTTGTTTCATCTATAAAGAGCTTACATTATAATTCAATAGCTTCGGCCTGCTACAATAATTTAAAGAGCGTTTTGAAACTTGTAACATGCTATGTCCAACAGGATCTAGTAAAAAAATCAGTAGTTCAGAATCCAAAAATAGTTATTTAAAAATTTCATTACTACCAATACTTAAACTTCAAAGACACCAATAACCAACATGTCATTTCTTCCTACTGCAGAATTTAATAGGTTATTAACTTCTAGTATCATCCAAAAGCATAATTAGGATGCTATCATTAAAGTGTATTTTTAATAAGAAATATTAAAACTAATGATTAAACTATTAAAGTAAATGATTAACTAAATATGAATACTAATGACAACTAACGTCAACTAACGACCTGTTGTCTTTCCCTATGGTTTATCTTTTCTAGAATATCATACAAATGAAATCCTACTGTATTTGGCCTTTTGACCTTTCACCTTCTCAGTCAAATCAAAATTTCAAAATTCTTATTCTATGGGCTTTCCAAATCTAAATTCTTACAATTCTAAAAGAGTATGGAGATAAAACACACACTGCATACTACTTCTAAAATCCTCCTCCTTATCCGATTTTAATTTTAGCACCAACTGCCAAGAAAATCTTTTCAACTGAAGCCAAAATTCCATACACATTATGTCAATCAACAATTGATCAGTCATCAATCTATGTTAACGGAAGGTGAGTTATTATTAGGAAGCTACATAATTTGCACCAAAGATTGTTTAAAGCTCCTTTAATTAAATGAACTTTACAACAATTCAAAGTTTGCCTTGCAAAAATAGAGTCAATTATCAGAAACTATTAATACGATTAGGCTTTTCTATAAAGGTGGTCCCAAGGAAGTAGGAACCGTTCATTTGTTTAAAGAACGTAATGAAGAGCCCAATAGCCTGAGCGGAGTCAGGCAGAGGAGCGCTGACCACAGTGCCTCTTGTGAAGGAAAGCGTTCACCCAGAGATGTCGCGACGTGGCCTAGACGGGGTCCAGGATGGCGTGAACTCAGGGGCGTGTGCAGAGGGTAGGCGACTCCCTGCCGCCCCCTGCACCTCGGATGAGTGGGCAGGAGGCCCCGCCGAGGTGAGGCCCCGCTGAGCTGAGGCCCCGCCAAGGCACAGGGACAGGCTGGCCAAGTGGCGCTCTTTGCTCCTCCAAGGGACAGAGGTTGGGCTCCCCCGCCTCGAGCAGCCCGCCAGCAGCCCCGGCCCCGGAGCCCATCCGCCGCCCTGGACACCGCGCTCCCGCCATACGCGGCAGAGAACTCCACGCCGAGCCCGCTGCCCACTGCCTACCTCAGCGCCGCTCCTGCCCAGCGCTCGTCCACACTGCAGAAAGGAGAGATCCCCAGCACTGAAAATCTTGGAGGAAGGATCCAGAAACTGCTCGAGCCCCCTCCACAAACCCCAGTGGCCACCACTTCCGCATCAGGGACTCCGCCCCCAGTGCATGCGCCCTGGGGCTCTCCAGCTCACCGGCCCCTCTGCCACTCTGAGCACCGGTCCTGCGCTTGTGCGGGCCTCCGAGGATACAATGGGAACCCTTGGGGGGGCGCCGGGAGGGGTGTCAGGGATTGGGGACCAAGGTGTCCCTGAGATGGAGAGCAAGGGCGGGCTGGCGCTGTGCAGCCCTTGACTCTGCTTTCCCTGGATGACCGTCAGCTCCTGGAGAAGTTCTGCCTTTCCTTGAGGCGACTTCTCCTGTCCTGAGAAGTCCATCACACGATCTAACATCTGTTTATAAAAGAACGATGACATCCTTAACACAATGTGTTGTGTCTCCAGAAGAATTCTCTGCTTCCCCAGAAGATGAGACAGGGAGCAGCTGGGACCGGGTTCTGACCAAGGAAGGAAGGATGCTGAGGGCACAGCTGACTCCCCTACACTGGCTCCTTCCCCTGATCCATGGCCCTGATAGGGCAACAGTGCTGGGGACTACTGCAAGAGACAACGCTCAAGTGTTTGCCCACAGTATTACATTTCTTATGGTTTAGTGGTTAAAACAGGGGGCTAGCTGTCAGTTTTTCAGATGATTTCATTTGCAGAAATGTCTTTGGACAAAGAAGTTTGTTTTCTCTGATTTTTAAAATCAATAACAGTAATTAAAATACTTATTTTCTTAATCTCATTGTCATGCAAAAAGAAAAAAGTCACTTAGATTTCACCAAATTGGCCACATTTTCATTAAAACTTTGGAAGTATTGCTGATTGAGTTAAAGAAAGCATTTGGGAAGAACAATTACCTTCAGATAATATCATCCCAGATAAATGTACAAACAGAGTTATGAGCCGTTTTGAGGGGCCTGGCAAATCCAGTTTGTGTTTTACAATGGATCTTCCAAAGTACAGATTAAATTAGTAATTTTCTGAGGAGTTTTTGAGTAAATGTTCATGTCGCCTTCATCAAATAGGTCTGTTGATTTAAATGAAGGTTGAGCTAAAGATAAAAGTTTTCGAAACTGAGACATATTAGGTAAATCACAGTAAAGACATATATTTCAGGGTGGCCAAATCGTGATCTCCCACAATGTGTTCAAACACTCTATAAGAACTAACCATTACCACCCACATACAAGATTATATAGGAATGGAAGAATTTTGGCTGACCTTTTATACAATGGTTCAGCCAAAGCAGATTTCAGACTCTACCACTTACAATGATTTAAGGATTTGAAGCAGTATTTTTAAATACAAATAATCTCAAAATTGGTAATATATAAAGTATATTACTTACAGTGTTAACTAACCAAAATAGTTAAATTTGTTATGTTTCCTCTGTGGGGAGAGAGAGAGAATCTCCCTCTGCCCTTTTCCTTAAGGTTCTTATGGCTGGCCAAATAATTAACCAGACAGGTTAGCAGGAGAAAATAATACCAAGTTTAATAACATGTATACATGGGAGAAACTCAGAAATGAGCAACTCGTCCCTCTGTCTAAGCTGGCCCCTTAAGTATTGCAGTTAAAGGCAAGGAAGGTGTTGGGGGTGGGTAGTGGTCTTGGACCTCAGAAGGCAAGACACAACTCACATGGAGATAGAAATGCAAATGTTTGCCTGACAACTCTTCTCAGGGTCATCTATAGAAATTGTGGTCAGGGAGAGATAAAGTTTTTGATAAAAGGGGCTTGGTGCCTTTCCTGTTGCAACCGCTATCCTACATTATCTTTACAGCCATCATGATAATAACTCCTTCTTGAAACAGATCCTTTGTTTTAAATTCTTTAGGCAGTCTGGGCGGGGAAACTCAAATATTCTTCCTGAGTTCTCTGAGTCCTTATTGTCTTCAGCTGGAAATAATCTGCATACCAGAGTGGTGCCTCCTGGGGTAGCTTGCCCTGAGCACCATCAGTTCCCTCCTCTGAAACTTCCCTAGAAGTTTCACAGTCCTTTTGAAAATTAAAGTAGTTTCATAGTCCAGAAGCTGAATTGGTAGATTGTTTCATCTCACTGAACACATTTCTTAGTCCTGATAATAGATCAGTTCAATTAAGTTCATTTTAGAAGGTGGTGATGCAGGTGGGCTCTCAAGGTTATGCCTATATTGTGGAAGCAAGCAATCAAGTATTTAATGGAAGCATTTCTATGTAAACGAAAGAAAAACAAGGTTAATTATTGGAGCAAGTTGTAAAGCAGTTTCTGAGTATAAGGGACAGCCTGTTAAGAAGATTTTTAGATGTCAGCTTCAAAGTATCTTTGGCAGTTTAAAATGTCTCTGATGATGTCATCGAGTAATCTCTTAAATTTATATCAAGTCCATCAGCTTCAGTTTGTAAGGCTTCAGGAAAAAGGGCAGGTTCAGTTTTTAGTGATTCCAAATGAAAATGATGGAAAAAATGAAAAACGTTAGTTTGGACATCTGTAGCCAGATATTTTAGGAGACTAGAAGAAATCAGGATCCAGTCCAGTCAACAGATATAAAACAAAAACCTTAAAAGACAATTAACAAAACTATGATCTAATATCTGCAAATGTACACTATAGTTTTTACTGAAATATAATTTTTCTAAGATCATCCTCATTTTTATCAAAGATAGACAAATTAAAACTGACTAGTTTGCAAAATAAGTCTACTTCCAATAGTGTTGGCCCAATTATTTGCATAAGTACAGCAAGAATAGCAATTGATCACATAAGCTCTTTTAAATCTGCTTTGCTGGAACTTTTTAAAGGAATCTCACATTGAACTTTGAAGGCCTCACCAGGCCAGAAAAGCCAAACCAAGGATTTTGTCATCAGACTTTGCCTGTAATACCTACAAATTTGGGTGAATTCCTCTCTTCCGAGGTTCCCCCAAAATATTTCGAGGTTTCTTGTGCTTGCCAGATAAGACATTCTTTACTTATCCTGGTAAGTGCTGCTTGGAACATAAGGTACCAGGCCAATATTTCCACGTGGCTTTATTCCATAAAGTCCAATCTTCATTCCTCAAAAGCTGTATGGTTATATCGCAAATATGATGTTCCAGTCACAGCCTTGGTAATATAACCAGTGTTTGCAATTGTGTCCTGTTATGAGGAGAACAGATTCTTATTGAACTTATGCAAATAACTATATTGCCATGAAAACAACAATACTCACTTACTAAGGGTTTCCATATTCCAGGGATCAGATAGAGACAAAAAGAGAAATATTTCAATTTTACTTACAAAAATATCATTTACCAAATTGTTATAAGTCATAGCTAGCTCAGGAGAAAAGAGAAAAAGTTTTCCTTAACTCTGAAAAAACAAAACATTAAAAATTCAGCAATACATCAAATGAAAAATCATAAAAATTATGATTATCCTTATCAGTTCATTCATTCCTGTGTAATCCATTTTTGATCCCAATCTTTCTGTTAGCAGCTTCATGAAGTTATCAGTCTTTCCATCAGATTTCTGTAATTTCTTACCAATTCAGTTTTATGATCAGAAAGTTTGTCAGAAACCTGTACTCCAGTGTAAATGTCAGAGTCTTTTCCATGAGTTTTTCTGAAGTTGAAATATTTTGCAAAAGCATTAGAGCAAAGAAATAAGTCTGTAAACAACAAGACCTCAAAATGGCAATTGACAGAGAAATTTGGTTAATTTTGTGACATACAACACTTTAAAATAATAATAACCAGAATTATGACTGATAATCAAGACAGATCAGAATTTCAGTAATGTTATACAATTTTAAAACACCTATGTCAATAACATTTGCCCACATAATAGCACCTAAGCAGACTTATCATCACTTGTCTGACAATGTTTTCCATGTAATTTAACATAATGAATAAGACTAATAAATTTAGTATCTTTCCCCTTATAGGAAGAGAGCAAATTTCTTTGAGAAGTTCCAGGGCCCTTTGAAAATTCTCAAAGAAAAAAAGTAAAAAAAAAGACTTTATTTAAGATATGAATTTTGAGGAGCTTGTCAAAAATAGAAAACGTTAAAGCAAAGAGAGCATTAACAGTCCAAAAACCTTAATAGAGAGACCTCAGTCTTTTGAACACAGGAAATTATTTTAACAGGTTTTTTCTTTCTGTCTTTTAGGTAGACTTACCCAAAGGTAAAGAAAAATCTTTTATAACTTCTTTATCAAGTTCAAGAAAATTATCCTTTTAAGAGAAATAAGACCAAATGATAATTTTGTACCAGATTCCTTCTGATATTAAAACTCATTTACTTAATTAAATTCATTTCAATCCTAGCCAACTTGACCATACAAAAACTTCTTTTCCAGAATTCCTCTTCCACAAACCTATAACTTTCTTTTTACATTCAGAATTTGTCCCATGTCTTTCTTTTCCCTCATAGTACTTGAAGACAAATTTATCTTTCTTAATCAATCAAATAAAATATTTCCATTCTTTGTTCCTTCTTTATACATCTTACTTTCCTTGTACACAGACATATTTTTTTTAATATTTAGTAGCTTCAATCACATATACTAATTAGAAATTTGAACTCTTAGAAACCCCAATTTGTAAGTAAAATCTACGTAAACCATTATAAACTTTCTTTTACATTAGTATATTGTGGCTTGGAAAATTTATAAACACTTCATAACTTCTAGAAATATGTTACTTTATAGTGCAATCTTTTAATAAAACACATGTTTACCAATAGACCCAAAACACCTTTTAATATTTCTGTAATGAAAAGACAAAAGTAGACAAATGTACATTTAGCAATCAATGTCTAATATCTTATCTTATTTGGAAATGATGATACTCAGTGAATTTTTATCACAAAATTTAGCAAAACTCTAAAGTTTTAAGTCACCAAAAAGATTTTGGAAGCTGTAACCACCATAACACATAATTATTATTTAAAGTTCACCCAACATTCATCTTTTTCACAACTATTAATTTACTTGTTCCCAATAATAATTTAGATTGCCTATAAGACTTCATAAGACATTAGATAAAATTAGCCATCATTTAAATTACTATTTTTATTAACCAGTTCTGTAATAGAAATAACATCAGTTTTTTGTACAAAAGTTCATGTAAATTTCATCACCTCTTATACCATTAAACATAGTTATCATTAAAATTTTTATCAATAGGTGTTGGTCTTCTAATTTTGGACAAGGGAAGCATTCCCAGTCAGACATTTTAAAACATACTCAGGCAAAGTTGATGTAACCTCTTTATATAAAATTAGCTCAAACATTCCAACATGTATAATCTTATCAACACTTAGACTTTTACATGTTCTCAGTTCAATTGTAACCTGAGTCAAGGTCTTAAGACAATTTAAATTTTTCCCTTCCTTTTTCTGGCCTTTTTTTAGGTATCAAGTAAAAAATTGTGTGAGAGCTCTGAAAACATTTTTTCCCCCAATTTAGAAGTTTTCCCAATTCAAAGGATCTGTCGTCGGGCCATTGACGAGTAGAATCTTCATTTGTATATTTAGTCCAATAGTGACTCGATCCAATAATCCTTTTAAGGAAAGACCCGGAGGTAACTTTCCATGCTTAGAATAAATCTTTACCATGGACGCAAGAGGCGTCCCTGGTGAGGGCGCAGATGATGTAGCCCCCATGATCCACAGAATTCACTCCCAAAGATATTCAGAAAAATTAAAGAACTTCATTGCACAGGTGGTAAGGATGGCGTAGTGAAAACGGTGTCTCCACTCTCCCACAATAGTGTGGGATGCCTCCAGTCACAGACCAGCTAATCTGTGACATCAGGCAGGCAATACTAGAATGGGATTTTTCCAGCACTAACAAGCAACGAAGGTTAAGACGACAAAAGCCCTTATGGACTGGGCCCTTTATGACAAACTCCCCTGAGAGCTTGGCACAGCTGGACAAAGAGACAGTTCAGAACCCCAGTCTACTCGACTGGCCAACAAGGAGCACCCCAGTAAATGCACCTTCCATATGGTGGAGACCAAGGAGAATATTTTCACTGGTCACAAAGCCAAGTTGTCTCAGGACACAGAACAAGACAGAAGGAAAAACCTCATCCGATTTTTTTCTTATGTGCACAATGACAGCTTTAGCCACTCCTTAGGTCGCTTGGAGTCAGAATAATACCTGGGGGGGAGGTGCCACGTGGTTCGGGACTGTGTGCTTTACAGAGTACCTCGTCGTTGCATGGACATTTACTTGCAGTTGGCGGGGGACCTGTGTCATCTACCCCATTCCATGACCCAAATTATCCTGTCACGGGAGTCTTCTGACAGTGGCGAGCGCCCTAATGGCTCTTAACTGCTCGACCCATGCCCACCAAATTTGCGGCCTTTTTGGCTTCCAAGATGCCCTTGGCAATGGCCTTCACTTCATGTGCATATTAACCCACAGCAAAGTTTGTCTAAATAGACGCCAGTCTGGTGAGACCTGCAAACTCACCAGTCTGTGGGGCCAGCCCGGACAGCAGGCTTATAGGGCCTATGCCTGCGTCCTACCCTATGGTATTTCCTTCTTATGACACATGATAAAAAGGACAAAGACAAAAGAGAAAAACAGAGACTATCTCTGGGAGGAAAAAGGATAAATATCAAAACCAAGAGTACTCTACCAAATTTACCAGAGTCACTAAAAGCAGAAGAAACTAGTTTCCCAAATATTTTCTCCTGCCAATCTAAATTTAGAAAGAGAACAAAATTCTCACCACTTCCTTCCACCGGACTCCACAGGTAGAGATTCCGAGGGACTGACGTGGTAAGAAGTCTTACATTTTGCCTGCTTTCGTCAGGCATTCCCATATCTCATCATCTGCAGTAATCCAGGGAGAAGGCACTTCTTCCAGCCAGAGAATGCAACTTGCCAGCCAGTGTAGCCCCACGTTGGCGCAAAAACTGTTGAGAGAGTGAGAGAATCTCCCTCTGTCCTTTTCTTAATGTTCTCATGGCTGGCCAAATAATTAACAAGACAGGTTAGCAGGAGAAAATAATACCAAGTTTAATAACATGTATACATGGGAGAAACTCAGAAAATGAGCAACTCGTCCCTCTGTCTAAGCTGCCAGCTTAAGTATTGTAGCTAAACAGGAGGATGGTGTTGGGGGTGGGTAGTGGTCTAGGACCACAGAGGGCAAGAAGACAACTCACATGGAGATAGAAATGCAAATGTTTGCCTGACAACTCTTCTCAGTGTCATCTATAGATAATGTGGTCAGGGAGAGATAGAGTTTTTGATAAAAGGGGCTTGGTGCCTTTCCTATTGTAACATCTATCTTACATTATCTTTACATCCATCATGATAATAACTCCTTCCTGAAACAGATCTTTTGTTTTAAATTCTTTAGGCAGTTTGGGAGGGGAAATTCAAATATTCTTCCTGAGTTCTCTGAGTCCTTATTGTCTTCAGCTCGAAATAATCCACACACCAGGGTGGTGTCTAATGGGGTAGCTTGCCCTGAGCACCATCACCTCCATTTATAAGGATGCACCCGTTATATAGATTCTGTACAAAATTGCAAAAATCACTTTTTCCTTTTCAAAATTTATTTGTCTTAACTTTTAATAGTGAGAACCTTAGTGTTGGGTAAACTGCTGCACAATTACTGGAAATGCTGTGAGTCTTTTTGAAAAGTGTAGCAGTCTAAAGATAATGAAAAGTACATTTCTCCAATGTCAAGTCCCTTGATGATCTGATAGGCCTCTGTCTAGTTGTACCCGGAAGAAATGGAAGATTGAACACCAGCACAGCACACAAGGAAACAGGCTGCCAACTTGAGGGATTCCCATGGACCACAGAGTGCCTGGCAGACTCTTGGAGATTAAATCTGGGCTTTGTCCATGGGTTGGCCCTGAGAGGAAGATTTTGCTTAAATGACCAGAGAATAGACAACATATTTTGTTGATAATAATTCTTACCATGTAAATTTCTTTATAAATCACTAAATAAAATAAAGAAATATAATCCTCATAGAAATCAACTCTTACTGACAAGCCCCACAGCCTTCTCTAGAGAGCTCAACAGAAAATGTCTCCACTGACTGTGAATTGCTCTTCTCTGAAAGCCAGCCAGCACTTCACTGATAGCCCTGGATAAGGAAGGGCAGATACAATTCTTTGAAGATATTTAGCTGAATTCAGAACCAAAAATCCTACCTCCAGTTGGCTCCTCTGTGAGAATGGATGGCCGGCCTTGTTTAACAGCCTGAGCTGTTGAGGTTTCAGATGAGAAAAATTGCTCTGTTCCCCAGGGATGGAAAAGCTGGACTGTGACATCCATTCAATGTTGAGACTTTGCAGGTAAAGATAGGGTCATAGAGGGGAATAAAGATTTCAGCAAATTGGATTTTTGTTCTCAACAGTGGAAATAATTTAAGAAGCAGATAGTCTCTCACTCCAACTTCTCTTCCCTGTTCTCTGTCATATTACTGTAAAAATTCTCTCTATGAAAATTTCAATCTTTTTTCTTTGTAGTGTGTTTATTATCATCTTCACGAATTCTTTGACTTCACCACCTTTCTGGCACCACAACATTAGCCATTGAGATATTATTATAGATTCAGTTTTGCAATTTCATCCCCTTATCTCTATTTCCTCTGCCTTTTCGTAGTTTTAGTTCTTATTGTATCTTATGCTTGAAAACATTTGAAGCTTACAGTGTGTATCAGTTCCTTATTTTCTCAAATTTTTATTATCTTAGTGCCCTCAACTATCACTTTTTTTTAGAAAAGAAGTGAAATACATAACAGAACAATACACTCTAATACATTGACAACTTATAAAATTAAGTTCAACTTGAAATCCCTCCCCACGTAACAGAGACCATCTTTTATAATTCACAATGATTTAGTGTGGGCAGGGTCAGTTTATCAACGATTTTTGGATGTTTTAAACCACATGAGATATATACAGTGTAAGGTAAAATTGTTAATCTTGCAGAAGTTGTAGAATTTCCTGATGTTTAGGGGAGTTGGTGGTGGAGAACCTGAATCATATGAAAAGTAGTTGATTAATTAGCACCTGAGTTTGTTAATTTGGTAAGGATGATGATGAGACATACATGTTGAAAAGATAACTTTGCATATCAGAGTATTTTCAGAGGACACTGAGAAAATTCATAATATTCTCAAATACTACAAAAAATGACCATTTTTTCATAAAAGATGTCATACATGACGGCATCATATACTTCCGTCAGAAAATTTGCAATGAAGAAAATTAACACTTCAGTCATTTTAATTCTAACAATTTTTTCATGCTTACTAGTAGGTTAAAAAAACTTTTTAGAAATAAAGTGATAAGTGATGTACTTGCTTCATTTTTAAATTTTTTTAGTAAAAAACTTTTTCATATTTTTAAAAAATATTTATTTGTATTTATTTTATGCTGAATTTATTCCTGGGCCCAAAGATTTTTTTTTTAATTAACTAACACCAATTCTTTTCAAACTCTTTCAAAAAGTTGAAGAGGAGAGAATACCTCTAAAGTCATCCTATGGGATTAGCACTACCTTGATATCAAAGCCAAAGACACTAAGAGAAAAGAAAACTATAGGTGAATATATTTGATGAATATTGATATAAAGATCCTCCATAAAATAGTAATAAACTAAATTCATCAGCATATTAAAAGGATTATACAGCATTTTTAAGTGGGATTTATTCCTGGAATACAAGGATGTTTCAATATATGAAAATGAATTAATGTAATAAACCACATTAACAGAATGAAGGAAAAAAACACATGATCATCTCAATGGATGCAGAAAAAGCATTTAACAAAACTCAACATGCTTTCATGCTAAAACCACTAAAAAACCCCTCAGAGTAAAAGGAAACTAATTCAACATAATAAAAGCCATATATAGAAATACACAGAGAACCTCACATTCAAGGGTGAAAGACTGAAAGCTTTTTCCCTAAGATCAGGAACAAGGCAAGAAGGCCCATTTTCACCACATCTATTCAACATGATATTAGAAGTTCTAGCCAAAGCAATTAGGCAATAAAAAGAAAGAAATAGCATCCAGATTGGAAAAGAAGAAGTAATATTATATTTGTTTACAAATATTATCTTATATGTTGAAACCCCTAAAACTTCCACTAAAAATTTGTTAGAACTAGTAAATTCTGCAGAGTAGTGGGACACAAAATCAACATGCAAAAACTAGTTGTTCTTCTATACATTAATAATAAGTAATCTGAAATAGAAATTTAAAAACTTTACATTTTTATTTACTATAGCATCAAAAAAGTAAAATACTTAAGAATCAACTTACTCAAAGAGGTGAAAATTCCAATGATGGTTTTGCAAAAATAGAAAAATCTATCCTAAAATTCATATGGACTCTCAAAGGACACTGAATAGCCAAAACAATCTAGAAAAAGAAGAATAAAGTTAGAGAACTCACACTTCCTGATTTCAAAACTTACTATAAAGTAATCAAAACAGTGTGGTACTGGCATAAATACACACACCATACTAATGAAATAGCACAGAGAGCCCAGAAATAAAACTTTGCGTATATGGTCCAATGATTTTTGACAAGGGTGCAAAGATCATTCATTGGAGAAAAGATCAGTTTTTCAACAAATGTTGTTGGGAAAACTGGATTCCCACATACAAAAGAATGAAGCTGGACCCTTACTTTACACCACATACAAAAATTAACTCAAAATGGATCAAAGATATAAATGTTAGAGTTGAAGCTATGAAATCCTTAGAAGAAAACACATGGTAAAAGCTGTGTATCATTGGGTCCAAATGCCATTGCAAAAATGATTTCTTTAATATGACACCAAAGACATAAGTAACAAAAAAATAACAAATTGGACTTCATCAAAACGAAAAAGTTTTCTGTATCACAAGATACTATCAACAGAGTAAAAAGGCAAACCACGGAATGGTTGAAAATATTTGCAAATCACAAATCTGATAAGGGATTAATATCTAGAATAAATAAAGAACTTCTACAAGTCACCAATAAAAAAACAACTCAATTTAAAAATGCACAAAATACTTGAATAGACATTTCTCCAAAGAAGATATAAAATGAACAGGAAACACATGAAAAGATGCTCAACATCACTAAGTATCAGGAAAATGTGAAATAAAAGCACAATGAGCTACTTTTTCACACCCATTAACATAGTTACTATCACAAAATCAGAACATAAGAAGTGTTGGCAAGGATGTTGAGAAATTGGAACCCTTGTGCTCTGAGTGTGAGAATATAAAACTGTGGAAAACAGTATGGCAGTTTCTTCAAAAATTAAAAATAGAATTACTATATGATCTAGAAATTCCAGTTATGGGTTCTGAAGTAATAAAAAAACATATTTATCGGCCTCTGCGTCCAGTTCTTGGCACAGAGCTCCTAAAACCTTTGTAATTTCCCCAGCGATAAGAACATTAGGAGAATCTTTTGTTCTATTGAGGCAACTCTGGGTGGGCTCCTGGATGGCTCCTGAATGGGGGCTGGTCACCAGAAAGACCAAGCCCTGATTAGAAGCTTGGAACTTTTAGCCCTACCCCTTATCTTCCAGAGAGAGGAGAGGGGCTGGAATCTGAGTTAATAATTGATCATGCCTATGTGAGGGAGTCTCCATTAAAATCCCAATTGAAGGAGGTTCAGAGAGCGTCCAGGTTGGCAATGACAAGGACTGCTTGGAGAGTGGTGCACCTGGAGATGGCATGAAAGCTTTGTGTACTATCTCCATACCTTTCCCTATACACCACTTCCAACAGGTTCTTCTTGAATTATATCCTTTTATAATAAACTTGTATCAAGTAAATGTTTCTCTGAGTTTTGTGAGCCACTCTAGCAAATTAATCAAACCCAAGGAGGAGGTTGTGGGAACCTCTGGTTTATAGCCAGTAAGTCAGAAGTACAGGTAACAACCTGGGCTTGTAACTGGCATCTGAAGTTGAGGTGAGGTTGGGTGGGTGTGCAGACTTATAGGATGGAGCCATCAACCTGTGGAATCTGATGTATCTCTAGGTTGTCAGCATCAAATTGAGTTGAATTATCTGGCCACCAGCTGGCATTCCAAGAATTGTTTGTTGGAGGTGTGGGGAACCCTCCTACATGTGAAAAATTGAATCTGAGAACACCATTTATGGGTATACACCCAAAAGAACTGAACGCAGAGGTATAAAGACATATATGTACACCCATGTTCTTAACAGCATTATTCAAAATAGCCAGAAGCTGGAATCAAGCCAGGTGTCCATCAATGGATGAACTGACAAAAAAATGTGGTGTATACACATAGTGGAATACTATTCACCCTTAAAAAGATAGGAATTTTGACACATGCTATGACATGATGAAACTTGAGGAATTTATGCTAAGTGAAATAAAACCAGTCACAAAAGGAAAAATACTGTATGATTCCACTCATATAAGGTACTTAGAGTAGTCAAATTTATAGGAATAGAAAGGAGAATGGTGGTTCCCAGGGGCAAGAGTGAGGGATAACAGGGAGTTGTTGCTTAATGGACACAAAGTTTCAGTGCAAGGTGAAAATAGTTCTGTGGATGGTTGGAGGTTATGGCTACACAATTATGTGAATGTATTGAATGTCGCTGAACTGTACACTTAAAAATGGTTAAAATTTTATGTTATGCATATTTTATGACCATTAAAAAATTAATTATTTTCAACAAATGAACAAACACTAGCTACATACAATAGCATGGATGAATATCACAACCATAATGCTGCATAAAAGAAATTATATTCAAAAGGCTGTATATTTTATAATTCCATTTATATAAAATCCAAGAAAGAAAGAAAACCGAGGTCTGGCTTTTAGTAATTGTGGAGTAGCTTGTTGAACTAACACTCTCACAGATAACAATGATAAAATCTGCACAAAATATATATATTTATACAGACTCGTGTAGCTATATGTAATACACGTATAATAAATGTGTATTTCTGTGTATTTATAAATCACTTCCAAAAGCAAGCAGAACTGAGAGGGAGTCTTCCCTTAAATGACGGGAATTGCACCAGGAGATATTTGCAAGCTTGAGTCTTTTGCCTCAAAGCATTCCAAAATCTGTACATGGCCCAGACAGGGGAAAAACTACAATCTTACTTGTAATGTTAGAGGCTGTATTTTGGGACTGGCAGAGTAGCTGGCAAGTTAGGGGAGAAATTCTGGAAGGGAGGGAGCCAGAAAGAGGAACATCGCAAAATATATATGTAAGTCTCTCTCCCACACACACCAAATTGGCAGATCTTTGAACAACACACATGCAGGGTAGGCCCCAGAAGGCCTAGTGTAAAAACAGCAGTTGGAAGATGAAAGAACTGACTGAGGATTTCAGCTATGCCCACTGTAAAGGAGATAGGATTGAAATTTCAGTCCAACCAAGTTGATTCCCTGCTAGAAAAGTAACAACACTTTTCAAAGGAATACAATAGAATCCGGAACCTCTATACCTATCTTTCATGATTTCCAGTACACAATTTAAAAGAATCATTAGATTTGAAGAAATAGGAAAATGTAATCCATATATGACCCAAAGCAGGCAGTAGAAACTCTCCCCAATGTGTTTCAATTAGCAGTCAAGAATACAAAAGCAGCTGTTATAAAGACGATCATGGTGGTAAAGAAAAATATTCCCATAATGAATGAACAGAAGTGGGAACTCAGCAGAGAAGTGGAAATTACACAAAAGAACCAAATAGGAAGATGAAATAAAATAAATAATTTTCAGTTTACCAGTAGATTAGAAACCATAGAAAAAACATGAAGATACAGCAATAGAAATTATCCAGTCTGAAGAAAAGAATGTAAAAATCTTGAAGAAAAGTGAAGAGAGCCTTATGACCTGTGAGATGATTGAGTTCCAAGCAGAAAGGAGAGAGACAGAAAAATTAAATGAGGCAGAAATGCAAATCAATAAGTAATAGCATAAAACTTTCAAAATATGGTGGAAAATCTAAAATTTTAGATCCAAGAAAGTCAGCAAACCCACAAAATAAAGTATAAAATAAAAGCATACTTAGGTACATGATAGCCAAGCTACTAAAATCCAAAGATAAAAAGAAAATCTTGAAAGCAGTCATGGAAATACATATATACAGGGGAAGACATTACATACAGGGAGAAATAAGGTGAATGATGGATGATATATTATCAAAAACAAAAGAGACAACTCAACAACAATATGACATCTTTCAAGTGCAGAAAGAAAACCCAAAAGTCAACACAAGATTCTATATTTAGCAGTACTCACTTTCAAAAAGGAAGCAGAAGCCACAATAAGATACTGCACGCCTATTAGGTGGCTGAAATAAAAAATAAAATTGCAAATACCACATGCTGGTGAGGAGTAGGAGCAATTAGAACTGGCAATGCAACATGATAGTTGCATTCAGAAAACAGTTGAGCAGGTTCTTATAAAGCTAAACATACACTTATTATATGACTCAGATATCCCACTCCTAGGTATTTACTGAAGAAAATTGAAAACTAATGTTTAAACAAAAATCTTTGTAGGAATCTTTATAGCCATTTTATTCATAATTGCCAAAAGCTGGAACTAAACTAAATGTCCTTCATCAGGTGAATGGAGAAAGAACTGTGATGCATTGGTACATTAGAATACTACTTGGAAATAAAAAGGATAAACTCTTTGTTTGTGTGTGTGAGGAAGATAAGCCCTGAGCTAACATCCATTGCCAACCCTCCTCCTTTTTTTCCCCCAAAGCCCCAATAGATAATTGTATGTCATAATTGCACACCCTTCTAGTTGCTGTATGTGGGACACGGCCTCAGCATGGCCAGAGAAGTGATGTGTCAGTGCGTGCCCTGGATCCGAACCTGGGCCGCCAATAGGGGAGTGCACGCACTCAACCGCTAAGCCACGGGGCTGGCCCCAGGATAAACTCTTGATTCACACAACAACATGGATGAATCTTGGATGCATTTCTCTAAGTGAAGGAAGCCAGATTCAAAAGGCTATATAGTATATGATTCCATTTGTATGACTTTCTATAAAAGGCAGAATTACAGGGATGGAAAATGATCAGTGGTTGCCAAGGGATGGAGTAGGGGAATGGGTTGAATACAAAGGGATAGCATGAGAGAACTTTGGGGGTGAAAAAAACAGCTCTGTATGGTACTGTGGATATGGATGCATGACCATAAAGTCAAAACCCATAGAACTGTACACAGCAAAGATTGAATTTTACTCTGCAAATTTTAAAAATCAATCAGGATGCTGGGGAACCCAGATGGAATGCAGTGACAAATGAATCTCACTGTATTACAATCATGTGACATAACCATACAGAAAAGGTGGGGATGAAAGGTCCTGACCTAAGTTACTTTGGAAGACAGTGTTTGACGGGGTATTGTAAAACTAAAGTACTGTACACAAACACTGTACTCTAGGTGATAAATTTGTTTTTCATAAGGGTATGGATTAGCAGTTCTGAAACTAGTTGACACAGTAAATATATTTTAGCTAACTGGAGTTAATTTCTCATTTTTGGTGAAAGAAGTTACAAATAAACAAAAGGAGAATGCTAGAATAAACTCTGTGGTGCTGGATTGGAGTTGGAAGTATCAATATGAATCCATGTTTCTTTTAACATATCTATCCAAATAGACAGATAATAGATTGATATATAGATTGATAGATTGATAGACAGATGTGTCTACCTGAGTTTATATTCATACATACATTTCCAAGCTCTGCTGAGAGGCTCTAGAAACAGTGACACTCTAGTATTAATGAGCACACCTAGCTCCCAGATCTTGTTTTCTAAATATCATTCTCAAATAAAATAAACCAGATATTTCTTGGAGAAATGGCTAATTCTAGGGCTGGAGATGGAAAATAATAGATGAGCCTGGATCATCTTATAGTGTCAGAAAGTAGGAAAGTGCTTTCAAAAAAAAAAAAAAAACACAGAAAATGATGGGACGTGTCAAAAGGAATCAATCTGACAGACTTCCCAATGACTCAAGCTGGAAAACTGTGAGCAAAAAAATAAATAATGGTAGCATTGGATTATTACCCAGAGAATAAAATAAATATCCACGAGGCTATACTGATATAAAAAAGATTAAATAAGAAAGGAAGGGAAGGAAGAAAGAAAAAAGGGGAAACAAAAGAATGAGAGAATGACCGAAAGAAAGGAAGAAGGAAGGGGGGAGGGAATCTTCCTCACAGAATTCCAAATAATAAATGCTCTAGATAGCATGAAATAGAATATCGCCACTGTAACACTACAACACTACAGTAATAATTACTGTTGGAAAGATTGACTGATGAATGCAAAAACTGTGGATGAAACTTAAAGAAGAAACAGTACATTTGCAGAGTCTCAAAGCATTTCCTTTCCAAACACTTAACTTATTTCTCTTATTTCTTTTTTTTTATAATTTTATTTATTTATTTATTTTCCCCCCAAATCCCCAGTAGATAGTTGTATGTCATAGCTGCATATCCTTCTAGTTGCTGTATGTGGGACACGGCCTCAGCATGGCTGGAGAAGTGGTGCGTCAGTGCGCGCCAGGGATCCGAACCCTGGCCGCGAGCAGCGGAGCGCATGCACTTAACTGCTAAGCCACGGGACCGGCCCCTCTTATTTCTTTAAAATACCTATGACTATCTAAAGCAAAAATTATAACACTGTATTGTGGGATTTATAACATGGGTAGATGTAAAATTTATGACAGCAATAGCACAAAGAACAGACAGAGGTAAATGGAACTGTTCTGTAGCAAGGCTTCCATATTTTACATTGATTAAACTGGTGAACTATTAACTCTAGGTAGGCTGTGATATCTTAAAGATGCATATTGTAATTTGGACCAACCCGTAAAAATGCAAAAGTGTGTCACTTAAATGCTAATAAAGGAAATAAACAGCATGCCAAAAAACGTTTTTACAAGACTGTTCACAGGAGATGACCTGCACGTCCCCAGGAGGAAGATGAGCGCACTTTGGAGCATCCACAGAGCAGAACGCCCTCAGCCCTGCCGAGGAGCAAATGCTGACACACACATGCTGAGAGAGACTCATCAACCTCGTGCTGAGGGAGGCAAGCTGGACAGAAAACAACACACATAGGATGATTTCAGCCAAGATGAACCTTTGCTGAAAAAACTAGAACAGGGGTTGCATCGGGGGAATGAAAAAATTGCCTGGGAAGGAACAGGAAGGAGTTTTCTGGGGGTGATGGAAATATCCTATTCTTAAAGGGATGAAAGTTATATGGGCATGTTTATTTGCCAAAACTGTACGGTTGAGATTTGTGCCTTTCAGTGTGCATACATCTTACTCACCACACACGCACAAAGGCTTAAAGGAATAATAAAGTGATGTGGGAATGGCATGGAGTGTGGATGAAACAAAAATGGCAAATGATTAGTAGTTGTTGAAGCTGGGTGAAGGACCTAACATGCTATTTTGTTTATTTTGTATATTGTTTAAATTGTTCTGTAATAAAACACTTGTATAAGAAGACAAACTTGACATACAGTGTTCGCTGGTAAGATATCAGTTACCTTTGGGGAGGAAATAGGGAGAAAGGGATTGTTGGGGACTGACTAAAGTTGGTGCTAGTTCTCGGTCACACAAGTGTGTTCACTTTGTAATAATTCTTTGAGATTTACGTGGATGACTTCTCCATATATTTCTGTACACGTGTTACACATCAATAAACATTTTAAATCCGGCATATTTGCACAAAGATACTAACTCAATATATCAGAATAACAGCAGTGTTTTGTTTTAAAGTGGAACACATTCACTCATGACACCATTAGATGCATTTTAATACTCCCAAGTATCTCTTAATGCCCTCATCCTTGCGTGGTCCCCTGGGTCTTTACATTTTTGCCTCAGTTTTGTAAGTGGCAGGGATTTGAGATTTTATGATGCCATCTTTCTCCAGCAAGGTCCACCCCCACCATGATGCTCACCAAGTCCTCGACACCTAGCACAGTGCCACGTTCACAGCATGCACTCAAGACCTGTGGGACTGGGTTGAATGAGGAAGAAAATGAGGAGCACATGATGTTCGTAACTTATGTCTAGGTGCCATATTGTGACTTAGGAAATTCGTAGAGTTTTTCGATAGATTTGCTATGCCTTCTAATTTTTCCTATTTAAAACAATGGGAAATAGGGTCTCAGAGTTCTTTCTCAGAGAAAGTCTGACATTTCAGGCACAGATTACTGACAATTATTAATGGCATATGGCTTTCCCACCTCATCTTAGTGTTAAGTTTTTAATTCCTTACCTTGGATGGAAATGACCTAACTTTGCTTCTTCCAAATCTTGTAGTAATACCGATGCTCCAGAAAGTCAGGCCACGGATATTCTGCTGTTGTGTGTTCTCCCTGCAAAAAAGTGGAGCTGTGTATCCACCAGTCTGAGAAGTGTGTGGTGCTGTAGTATTTGGAGTCAATCGGAAAGGCTAAATGGAAAAACAACTTCAGAGAATTATCACCATAAACCCCCACAGCAACAAATTGTTTTGCTTAATTATTTTGTGATTCTGAGGGTATATTTAAACAGGGATATTAAAACTAGTTCCCAAGGAGGCAGCCCTATAGTAGAGCAGAAATTGTATATTACCTTCCTGCACAAACTTGCCTAACATTGTGGGAGGTACCAATGGGAAGTTTCGGTGTTGTTGACTATGTTAACGAGGCCAAGAGGTCTACACTGGGATAAGGAAGTCCAGTGAACCAGCCTGTGTGCAGCGTGGGAGTAGGGGCATGTATGTGTTCCCCTGAAGTGGCTTAGGGGTCACTTACCAGTGCACCTGAGTTTTCTGTCTGTATAATGCAGGAATTGGGGCTGTCCAATGTGATGTTTTCTCCTTTTCATGACATGGCTCAGGGCAGTCCTTCTAAGACTCCTGATCAGGTATGGGCCCTTCAGGCAGATTGGGTCCAAAGGGAGGATCCCTGCAACGACCCTGACCACGGGTCCAGAGGGAGGATCATGGCAGCCTGGAGGGATAGGGGGAATGGTAGGACAGGTGGCATTGAAAAGGCAAATTCCAGGATCCCAGGCACCGGATATTTCCATTTTAGATATTGAATTTACATTTCAAATATTGGCCAGGGGGCTTCCACCAGGGCTGCAAGTAACCTTAGCAATAGCCAAGCAGGTGAGCCCCACCCCTATCTGAGTTCCGACCTCAAGGGTTGCAGCCCAACCACACTGCGCATACTCTGGGGGTTGGGCAGGGCATGGAGAATGGGCGTGGTATAGAGAAGAGGTGGGGAAGAGGGTGGGATGGAGAAGCAGAGGGGTGGGGCCCAGGGACCGAAGGACAAGGCAAGAGTTGGGGCCACGAGCTGTGCATGCTAGGAGCTTTTCTCTCTTAACCGCTCCCAGCTGGCAACCTGTAGGGCTGCAGGACTAGAACTCCCAGGATGCTCTGGGCACGGGGCTGTGCCTGGACCTGGGGGGAGGGGCAAGGCAGTGTGAGGTTGGCTGAGGGCCAAACCCCCATTGACTCAGGACTCAGGTCCTGCACGCGCTCCACGTGGACTGATTCCCAGAGGGATGTGACGGGACGAGAGGGACCAAGGAGTTAGGAGGGTGTGGCAGCTGCATGGGCAGCCGCGGGCCTGCAGCGTGCAACTGCTTTTGTCCAAAATTGAAGCCCAGACTGGCGCCTCTTCCTCACCGCCTCCCTCCTTTGCTTGATTCCTCCTCCCCACTGTGTGCCTGTGGGTCTTTCCACAGCCTCCTACCTAGTCCAGGGCCAGGTGCTTCTCTAAACTGCTTATGGGAACTGGTTTGACATCCCAGAAACTTTCCACATTGCCTGCTGCCCTCTGCCTTCTCCAGCCAAAGTGCCATCATTTCATCAGCTTTTGGGAGACATTCGCCCTTGTGGTCCCTCTTGGAGGCACAACTTTGGAGTTTTGCAAGATGGTAACATTGACTGTTGCTTGCTTTTTTCACAGATGTGGAAGTTGAGTCATCCGTGAGGTTAATCATTGGTTTCCCCAGGATCTGCTAAGGGCAGAGGGGAACAACACAATTCCCAGGCAAGTATCTAGTAGGACGTTTTCACTAACCCATTCTAGTACAGAGGCCTCCGAAACAGCATCCTTAGGATGAGAATAGCTTAAGCATTTAGCCCTTTAGATTAAACACCTAATCTCAGCTCAGGCCTGAGTGGCCAGTCTCTCAAGGACATGAGTGATGACTCTTATCCTTCAGGAAGAGACCGGTGGTCCGGCTTTGGGAGAGACATATTAGTGGTAGACAGCACCTGGGCAGCATTTGAAACCCGTCAGCTTTAACATCTCTGCTTTGGATTCCGGCAAGGTTCCAGGATAAACATGCCCAGGGATAGTCAGATGTACCGTATTCTTTAAAAATTGATTAGACTAGTGAAAGGAACAGAGCACAAAATATCCTGTTTATTTGCAAAAGATGAAATGCAAGCAAGACCTTCTTGTTAATTGTTTTATGCTCATTCTCTTGTCTGTACTGTACGCTTGAATGCAGAAAAAAAATTGGAATTGAAAAGTTATCTTTTCCTGAGATTGGTAAATTAACTTAAAAGTCTTATTGAAACCTGTGGAGGAATGGTTAGCAGTTTTCACGATTTATGTCCTCCCTAAAACTTTGGGTGTTGATCTACATGAAAAAAAGTCCTTGTTTATATTACACATCCCAATAGGTTACATTTCTGATTCCTGAATGTGGGATATTATCAAAACAACTGAATAAGCTGGTCATGGAAACTGGACCCTGTCACTATGTGAAGAAATTGCCTCGTTATGAATTAATGATATGAATTCTTTAACATTTTTATAAAGAAAGAATGAGAAACTCTGCAGTGTCTCTGAATGTGGCAATACAGGCAATTCTCATTAGACCACATCCTCGGGTTCTTCTCTCGTGTTCAATAGACCGGGGTGATAGTCTGTGTATTCGGGTGCAACGCCGTTCACACAGCCCCAGTGTTCCATCCTACTCTGGCCTGTGACCTCTTCAGGGGGTTCTGATGACACTCCTCCACAAGGGTTGGAAGGAGACATTGTAACATGAGGATATTCATCATCTTGAAACAAAGATTAATGGAGAGGAAAGTTTTGGGGTCTGTGTGTTCCAATGCAACTGCTGTTGGGGTGTGGCTTCAGTGACCACTGTGCTCCCAGCAGTCCCCACAATGGCTGTCTCAGACGTTTGATCTCCTGGTGCAACCACAGCTGCTGTTGACAGAGATGGGCGCTCGTGGTTCAATGTCTTCCGTCAGATTTTGTGGCTCTGACCCTCCTATGTTCGCCCCCTTCCCATTCCTATCTGCTGAGTTGATTGCTTTGTAGTTGTTTCCTAGGAGCCACTGTGTATAACTGGATTTCACAGTCTCTTTAGGGACCCACCCTCACGACACGAGTCACTGTACAACAGTGACTTATCCTGGTGTAGCCCGTGTTCATTGTCTCCAGTGGAGCTGTGAAGAACCCTGCTTACTCGGAGCTCCTCTCATTCTCATGCTGCTGGGGCTGCTTACGAAGTTGAGCATCCCATCTTTGGTCTCATTAACATTATTCTTTTCATCTATTATTTTGAAGTCGGATATGGCTTTGTTAATAATATGGACACTGGGTGTCACAGGAACTTTTATGTATCTTCCCCAACAGCTCTGTGAAGTAGGTCTGTGATCCCCATATTACAGGGGGAGACACTGAAGGTAAGAGAGATGCAGTAGCTTCCTTCACTTCACACAGTTTCCTGGTACATTTTGTGTCTCCATATGGAGCTCCGCCTCTCAGGTGTGTGCACTTAGCTGGTGTTCCACTTTATGCCTCTCTGCCAGCCGCCCCAAAGGCACACGCCCCATCCTGAGTCCATTGTCTGCTTGATGGCAGTCGCCCTGCACAAACAGGCTTCGGGGAGGGAGTGGACTAGAGGGCGTGGTCCTCCGGCTTAGCCTGGCCAGGTTCTAGGTTCATTGCGAGAGCTGGAGCAGTGGAAGATACTGACTGTATCTGTGAGTGACTGACTGTCACTCACCTGGAAGTTTTGTTATGTAGAAATACTCCACTGACTTTTTGCAGGTGTCATGTCCTCTTTGTCTTCACTGCTCCTGTGGGCTTTCTCCTACAGTCCATGCTGTGCAGTAACATAGAGAACAGAGACTGGTGAACATAATACTGTTGCCCTGCACCAAACAGTCACATCACTCATTTTTCTAATTATCAAACAAGTACACATTGTAAAAAAAGTCAAATTGCACTGATCTATGTAAAGTAAAGTGAAATATTCCCCTTTCATCCCCTTCCCTGAAAACTCACTCTCCGACTCAGAATGAACAATTGTTAAGAGGTTGTGGCTTATTCTTCTGGAAATTTCCGATGAATTTGTAAATATACAAAGTTTTTTTTAAACATAAATTACATAACTACATCGTTTTTCAATTTGCTGTTTCCCAAACCATATATCATACACCTCTCTCCTTAGCAGTCACATCATTCTAACTTACCTTTTTAGAAGGTTTAGAGGTATTCCAAAGAATAGGCATATCATGATCTGTTTATATCTTCTTTGATATCAAAGGGTTTACATCCAGTTTCACTATTATACACAATGCTGCTATAAGATCCTTGTGTGGAATTTATTACACTGCTATTCAACTGCTCACTTTGCTTTGTTTCCTTTTATTCAGAGACTATGATATATTTTTAACACTTTTATGGTAATTATTTTATAGGGAAATTCATTTTATCACTGAATAACGACATGTATGGGGAAGCTGGACTTCAAGGTCATCCATCTCAGTATTCTGGAGAAAAATCATGAAACCTAGAAGGTATTATGCTTGCTCCATCACATTCTAACAAGTCATGTTAACAATTTAAAGTTGAATCTTTGAATAGCCTCTACTCTCTCTGTTCAAATGAAGGATGACTTTTTCTTGTCTTGAAAACTTCTGACTCCAGGGGCTCTCAGTTGTGCTTCAGAGAGTGTAGGATATTGGCGTTGAACCTATTTCTCTTCAGCTGTAGGCTGTGTCTTCTAAAGATCACAGAATTGAACATGGTCCAATCGATATATATGATTTGGTTCAAAAATTCAAAGTAATGAACCCAAGATAGGAATCTATAACTTTGGTTCTTAATAAAGAATTTCCTTTGATATCCTTAAGCCCCTGTCATTACTAGTAAAAACTCACCTATGGGTAAAGAGATGTGGTTCTGCTGGCAATGTCTGGCTTGAACATCCATAGTTAAGCCTGCCACATCTGTAGGTAGATTAGACTTGACCTCTTGATGACCTCTGCCCTTGGTCTTTGACCTGGGAAAAATAAGAATTTAAAAAAGCTGCAGTTATTAGCACTCAATTTAGAAATGCCCATTAAAGAGTGAGTTTGGTTTGGTAAACCAAAGGGAGTATAAGCATAACAAAGTCTTTAATATCTATAAAATTTCACAAAATTCTAATTTTTAAAAATATAGCTCTATTTATGCCACAGTGCAAGCTGTGTATATATGAGTGAAGTATCCCTCTGTCAATTTCTTAAGTTGTTTCTATTGATTTCATGGATTTATCTTCTAACCCGCATTCCAAGTGTGAAAGGACATTTTGGTCCTTTAAAGAAAAGAAACCATGGAAATTTGATTTTCTTTTAGCTCGGCATCCCACAGGTTTGAGAAATAAATGATCATGTAATGATACAATGATTTTGAAATCTAATTGTTAATTAGGGGGGTGTAAGGGATGATTGAATGGTGGTTCATCCCCATGGTCAGGGGTATTGTACACATGGACGTGTAAACACGATTCAGGAAGCTGCTTCAGCTCCGTGACATCCCTTAGAACCACAGTGCAGGAGGATCTAGGTACACAGCCGTCTGCCTCGATCTCCTGGGTTACATGTAGATCCAGGGGTCTTGAGAGTGGCTTCAGAGCAGCTAACTTTTATCTATTTCTCCCCTTCTTTATCTCCAGTTTATCTCAAACAGTCCTGACTACCATATTTTAAAGTAAGACCAATTATAGTTATCTACATGAGTTTCTTGTTCATTATTGCAGAGTAATAATCAAGGATACCATTAAATATCATTTAATTGACCTTATTAAATTTGTTGTACCTTATAATTGATTAGAACACTACGTTTAGTTCAGCGTTAGATATTCACCAAGTGCGTTAATCTGCTTACAACTGCTATGTGCCTAACTCCTCTTAGAAGTGTATCTTTGGTCCATCACAAGATTTTAATGACTCAAATCATTATAAATTAAGATAATGTACTGTCTTTTGGATGATAGGGAGGCATATGGGTCCATTTTGGAAATATGCCCATCTGTCTTTGCTCCCCATGGGAAGTTTCTGGTCACTAGGTCTCCAGGTGGCTTGCATAAGCCCTAGGTCTGTAATAGCTTGGTGCCTCTCCTTCTAATTGGGGTGGAAATAAAACAGATTAGAAAGACTTATTAAAGTTTTGGTTGCATGAAGTCTTCTATGAGGACCATCCATGCATATTGTTCTGGATAGCTCTCTGTTTCTAAGAC
The DNA here is from genome assembly GCF_020826845.1 of Diceros bicornis minor. Classification (NCBI taxonomy): domain Eukaryota; kingdom Metazoa; phylum Chordata; class Mammalia; order Perissodactyla; family Rhinocerotidae; genus Diceros; species Diceros bicornis. The sequence continues at coordinate 398,984 of NW_026690883.1, read as the reverse complement.
TACTAGTTATTTTAAGGGCTTGTCAGGGACTGTGAAAGGTCTGATATTTTACCTTTCCTGCAAGCTAATAAGTTAGCCTACAATGGTTTAACAGATGCTGACAAAAGACACGAGACCCATGGGTCAGAGACAAAGGACTTAATGACACAACAATAGCAGCGGCCAGAGTATTAGCATTTGCACCGGTTCACTAAGTCCCACTTCCTACAGGGTGAGACAAGTGGTCCAGGTGACATGCAGAGCGTTGCAAGATCTCAGAGCCTAAGGAACTCAAATCTTTGATAACGGGCAGGATGTCTGCTAACCTTTGCCCTGGGGGGGGGGTGTTAGTTTTATTATACTGGGCAGTAAGCAAGCCTGCCCTTTGCTCCAGAGGAGACCACTATTTCTATCTTCCAAGGCTGACAGCTCTACACACATCCTTGAAAAGATAACCTGGTCTTACTGGCTTTCAAAGATAAGCTTGAATGAGACTTGATCATCATTCAGTTCTTCTGTTTCCTTTATTGAGATTGTGCAAATATGCTCTTTTCTCTGTAAAGTTCACTAACTTTATTCATACATAAGGGATGCTTTTGGTTTTATTTATTAAGTTGAAGTTGTCTTATTAGAGTAAATGATGAAACTTTTATGGGTTGGATCTGAAAGTATGATTTCCAGGAAAAATGTGAAAGAAGATTTGTGCTCACAGAACTTTGCCACAAGGAGCTGATAGCAACTTAAATGATTTTAATTTGAATACTGTTTTATACAACTTTCTTCCATTTACTTCATCCTCTCTGCTTCCTGTAACTCTCATATGGGAATGGGGCACTTTCAGGGATTCACTGAACTCATTTACAATATTCAAATGGTTTTGTCTGTTGTGTTTTTTTTATTGAGGTAAAGTTGACATACAACATTATATCAGTTTCATGAGTACAACGTAATGATTCAATGTTTGAGTATATATTGAAATGATCACCACAATAAGTCCAGTTAACATCCGTCCATACATAGTTACAAATATTTTTCTCTTGTGATGAGGACATGGCATATTTCAAGGTGCAGAAGAATCAACGATGGTGTCATACTTTTCTATATACAGCTTGATGAATTTGGACATAAGTATACACCCTTGAGACTGTCATCACCATCAAGGCCACAAACATATCCATCACCTTCCAAAGTTTTCTCTCACCTCCTTTATTACTATCATTCTGTGGTAAGAACTCTTAGTATCTACTCTAGTAACACATGTGACGTATGCAATAGAGTTTTGTTAGCTGAAGGCACTACGCCATATCCTACATCTCCAGAACTTATTTATCTTGATAACTGAAACTTTGTATCCTTTGATAATCAGCTCCCCATTTCCCCATCCCTCCAGCCCCTGGCAACCACCATTCTAACCTCTGCTTGTATGAGTTTCACAATTTTAGATTCCACATATAAGTATTTGCCTTTCTCTGTCTGCCTTATTTCACTTAGCATAGTATCTTCTAGGTCCCTCATGTTGTCAAAAATGGTAGGAATTCCTTCTTTTTTCAAGGTTGACGAATATTCCATTTCTTTATCCATTCATCCATCAGTGACATTTAGGTTACTTCCATATCTTCGCTATTGTGAATTAGCTGCAATGAACATTAGAGTACGGTATCTCTTTGAGACCCTGATTTCAATTCCTGTGGGTATATACCAGAAGTGGGATTGCTGGATCATATGCTAGTTTTCTTTTTTGGAGGAACCTCCATCCTGTTTTCCATGATGGTTGTACTAGTTTACATTCCCACAAGGTTTCCTTTTCTCCACATCTTCACCAATATTTGTCATCTTTAGTTTTTTTGATAATCGCCATCTTAACAGGTGTGAAGTTATACCTCATTGTGGTTTTGATTTGCATTCCCTGATGATTAACGATGCGAAACACCTTTTCATACACCTATTGGTCACTTGTATGTCTGCATTGGAAAAAGTCTATTGTGGTCTTTAGCCCATTTTTTAAATTGATTTGTCTTTTTGTTATTGAGCCAATAGAAAAAAAGGAGAACAAAATTTCCAGGCCTTATGGGTACTTCCCAGTTGAGGCAGACGGTTTTGTCTTTATGGTGGTACCAAAAGGTCATGTTTCGTGCTTTTTCTTCAGCTTGTCATAAGACCAGCAGTAGCTGCGGCATGGCAGATAATCGGGATCCTCTGGGTTTGGAGGTTTACAAAATAAATGAGTGGTAAGGAATTTCTTATTTTTCCAAGGAAATTATTGTGACCATAGTCCATGGAATCCAGGATTAGTTAGGTGTAGGAGGAAATTAAGGTGAGGATTGGTGATCTGGCATTACTTCTGATCTTGAGGGACAGGTATCTACTGTATGAGTGTTTAAATAAAAATATTAGAGATCAGGAATTTGTGGTGGGTGAATATGTTTTCTGAATTATTTACTTTTGAACATAACCACTAGGATTATGTGAACATCTGGGATATTGGAGGAGGTCGTTAACAGGGGGTGGTTGATAATATCACTATTGATTTAACCTCTATGAACACCAAGTGGTCAATGGATTAAGCAAATGAGTAGACAGAAAACACAGAAATGGTAAGATTTGGGATTTAGTAAAGGACTGGGGACTGACTGTCCTGAGTGGGAGTGCCAGGACTTGTGCGGTTGAGAGTGACAAGGACAAGAAGAGAATAGAATCACACTCAAATAAGGAGGGGGTGTTAACAGGATGGAGGGGGAGAAATGATCTGGAGTAGCCTTGAATTTTGACCTTGAGCTTTCTGTTCTTGATGCAAATCTGCCTGATGACATCCCAGGACACAGGTCAGATCTATGCCCAGAGGATAGAGGGAGGGTGGAAGTACAAAACAGCCAGGATAATTGTCCTAAAAAGGCAGGCTTCTTTTATCATTTGACCCACTTTTATGATTAATTTTTGTAGGGTAAGAGGAAAAGAAGGATGATAATAAGGATGATAGTCACGTCTTCGCAGAGGAAGCAGCACAACTGTGAAAAACAGTCCAAACCAAAGCCTGGTTTAAGCATCTCCATCCCTTTGAGGATGTCCAGTGACATATTCAAGAGGCCGGTGACTAGAATTCCATCACATCTTGACAATGACGGGTCTCTGGGAGGACTCCTTGGACCAGTCCCACCAAGTCTGCTGGCCCGAGAGACCGCAAGAACTGCAGGCCGGCAGCAGTGCAGGACAACCCGTAAGTCCTTTCAATCTTGCCAAAGCATTGACAAACTTGCACCTAGTCACACAGGTGAATCCCTGCCAGGTGTTCTCGCAGGTGGTCTGCATTCCAGGTCCCTTGCCCACTCCTGCTGGTCTTCAGAATTGGCAGAGATGATTCCAGAAGCTGATATGGGCATTCCACAGCTCGACTGCCAACAATTTCTGACGACTGAGGAAGGTATCAGGAAGGAGGAAAAGGCAGTGTAGAGCACAGGAGCGAGATTGATGATAGCACTGATGGAGGACAGACTTGCTAGCTAGGCAGAGAAAGTGAGGGGCCAAGAAGGCCGTCGTGACAGCAGATGAAATGGAGCAGGCACCTTAGTGAGGTCTCATGGCTGCGTCCCTAATGTTTCCTTGCTTTGAGCTCTTGAACTTTTAAAATATTCCAATACTTTTCTTTTATTAAACTCTACTGCGTGACATAGAAAATATACATAGCGGTTTCTTTCTGAGTTGAAAGGTTGAGTTTTAAGGGAGGAGAGAAAGATCTTCCTTTTTCATGCTGTTTTCTCATTGTCCTTTACTATGTACAATATTTATTTGTACTTTAAAGTCAGCAGCCAGTTATCAACGTCATGGGATGATTCAGCTTTTCCCCTCACAGTCACAGTAAAACCTACATAAAGTGGATTATTCTTTTTGTGTAATATTCCAATAGATTCCTAAATATTATTTCAAAAGCACTTTTGTGTCTATGTTCTCATATTAGATATTTACTTCTAGGTCTCCATTTTTCTGTTCTCTGTTGCATGCTAATTCAGAGTTGCATCTAAGGAAATACCAGATTTCCCTCAGTTTTTTAGATCAATGTGTTTTGGATATGTGATTCATGAAAATGGACATGACAGTTGGGGGATCGTGCTATTATCGAAAGAGATTTTTTCAGCATCAGTAATGCTGAAAGCAACCACTGCTTGTTGGGATTTAATTGTCTATTTGAGGGATCAAGCTTTCACTCTTGGCACTTCTCTTTCTCTTTGGAGGGAAAGTACGGCCTTCCCAGTATTTCCATTACCAAATCACTTTCCTGGGTGGCTGTGCCATGTCAGGAAGGGCTTGAGATGACGGGAACCAGGGTTCATCCTCAACTTCTGGCTATCCTGAGAAGTCTTCCCTGGCAGAGTGCAGCCTGTGTGTCTGGGTGACATTTGCAGCCATCAGAAAGGAGGGGATAACTCACAAGTGCCAAGCGATTCATCTGTCCCTTGTCTTACAGGATGTTCCCAAGGGATGAGGTTCAAAATGCCACTTGGTAACCATTTGAAATCTTCTAGTCATGGGGTGGGTTCTCTGTGTGAGCTCAGAGCAGTGTCTGTTCACCACCAGATGGGAAGCATTTCAGTATTTTAATTGGTAAGTCTGTGTTAATGTACGTCCATGGACCATCAGTTCCGTGGCATTCCCTGCTGGAGCCCCCCACAGCCCTGTCATACCTTATCTTTCAAAGCTCCAAACAGTCTTCACATCCCAGGAGGTGGTGGTAATGTAACCACAACACAGGATTGGGGAAAAAAACACAACAACCCAGGGGTGACACAGTTTAAGGGCTCGGGCCCAATTGCCCCATTTGGACGAGTTGGTAACACCAACACTTAGTGTGTAAACTGGAGGATTGTCCAAGACCATGGACCTCAGAATGACACGGGCTCAGAAGTCACCTTGGACAGCAAGGGACACTGTGGGGTCACTCACTGGCCAGGATTATGGTCCCTTATACTGGCAAAGTAGAGCTCACCGGGCAACCTCTTGCCAAGCCAGAGAGGAGGCTTGAGACCTTCTAGGGAATTTCTGCCCTAAAGGGAATTGCTTAAGGAAGGCAGGGGTGCTGAAAATCCTAGTTGACAGGGAGCAGTCATGTTTATGGAACATAACATGGCCCAGCAGTAGCCTTAAAAGCTGCGTCACAAATCTTTCCTCCTTGATACAGAACAAGCAGGAAAAGGAATTCAGAGTCTTGGACAAGGATCACAGCAGGATTTAAATCCAGGTCAGGGGTGAACAGGGAGCCCCTAGAGGGGCCTCAGGAGCGAGGTCTTGCCTGCCTTTAGTCCATTTGCAAATGAGCTTCCTTGGGCCTTGTCCTCTCCACGTGCACGTTTTGATCTTTTTACTTTGTTTTCCCCACTTAGAGCTGATGCAATTCCAGAGATTGAACTAGAAAACTACAAGTTCCTAAAATTTAGTCAAAAGAAATCTCAACAAGAGAAGCAGAAAACATTCCCTGTTCCTCAAGAATGTAGAAAGGCAGCCCCTGCCTGTGGCACGACATGGTCCTGGATAGTGCTGTTTTAAAGACACCCACATTTCAGTGGTTGTTGCTCTGCCTGTGAAAGTACCTTCAACCTTAAAATCCCAAGAGAACGGGCGGGGGGCCATGTCTGCTCCTGGAGGAGCAGAATGATACTGAAATGAACTGGTCTTCGGAATTAGGGGGACTTGGGAGTGTCCCCACTAGCCAGGGAAGGGGCTGGCCCTTCTCCATTCTCCCACATACAATAAGCTGATGACCCGGAAGAGTTCATGATTTAAGGAGAAATGTGAGATTCAGTGTCTCACTTACATGCCTACGGAAAGCCACAGAACCACACCACAACTCCCAGGCTGTAAAGGGAAAAGGACTTTAATATAATATTCAAATATGGCATTTATTGTTTACAACAAATAAACTCTGTCCCTCACCAATGGGTGAATAGTTGCTGGCGTAAAGATGCCAGGGAGCTGAGGTGGGTGTGTCCCCTCTCTCTTGGGCTTCAAGGGTCGCAGGAAACAGCTTACAATGCTCCCCTTCCTGTCAGGTGGGAGGAGCTGGCCAGGTGCCTGGAAAACCTCCCAGCTGTGTCCCTGCTGCTGAGGATGGGGCTGTGATCGCCCACTGGTATGGGAGTTGGTGTTGGGGCCTGGGGACTGAGTAGAAGAGTCGGGTTATCTTGGCGGCCTGGAAGAATGATGGCCCCCCATCCTGTCCCCACTGCACTGGGTGCTCCAGACTCTGTGCTCAGTGCTGTCAGCCACCAGTACCCCATTTGTCCCTGCCACGCGAGTGATAATTTAGTATCACCTATTTCACAGAGGGGTAAATGGAGTCTCAGGAAGCTGAAGAGAGTCACCCCAGTCACAGGACTGCTCAGCAGTGGAGCTGGGATCCCAGTGCCAGCTGTTTGACTACCCAAGGCCATGCTTAGCCCGAAGCCTTACTGAACCCCTAAGAGTCAGTCACCCCGGCCCAGACACTCACTCACCCCTGAACTTGATGATGGCGGGTTCTTCTTGGCCTTGAGTATTCTGCTGGCCAACTAGGTCTGGGGGTCCAGCTGGCACGACAGGCTGTAGCTCCAGGACAGAGAGGCTTCTGTGAACCTACCAGAAACCACACCTCAGGTGTCCCCCCACTGCCTGCCCAGCAGCTTGAGTCTGAGTGTCCCAGAGGTCGCCATTCAATAAGCCCTGGGGCTGAGTGGGGGGCCACGGAGACAGGCTCTCTGGACTGGCCAACAGGGAGAGGTCACCCCTGCCCTCACACAACTCCTGCCAGGCCTCACCTATCATTCTCATTGAGCAGCTCCATGTCTTGGAACCAGGCCACAAATCGCTCCTCGGGCTCTAGGTTGTAATTCTTTGTGGCCACCTGGAGCAGCAGGATCTCCCTCATGACTGGGTATTCCAGGGACCAGAGGGAAGGAGAGACTGCAGTTAGGGCCTGGGTGAGAGATGTTGCATGGGCCTTGTCGAGTGTCAGGGATGGGGCAGGGACAAGTCCAGGGAACCCTCCTTCCCTCCAGTTCCTACCAGGTTTTACCTGTTCTCAGAATGGTAATAAGCAGCGCCTCCTCTAGGAAGTTTTCTTTGATGCCATCCTCCCCTCAACCCACCTGCCAATTGGATGGGTCTCCCACTTCTCTGTTATCAAACTCTTCCACTCAATGTAAGATACGGGGGGTGGACACAGGGACTGTTCTGCCCAGAGGGTCTCTGAATTACTCCTCCTTCCCCTCCCCTGCAGGGGGTGCTGCAGCTGTTCACTTCAGTCCTCTTCTCAGGTTGATCTCCTTCCCCTGGAAGGCAGACAGCAAGAGTCCATCAGACAGAGCCCCCTAGCCTGACTAGCCCCCTAGGCTCACTCCTTCTCAAGTTGCACTACTGCCAGGTCCCCAGAGGGGGCCGGGCATGCAGAGAAAACAGGACTTGAACCTAGGCCGGGCTCTGGGCTCCAGAGAAGGAGCACATGGTGGAGAGGCTGAGGGACCTGGCAGCACAACCCTCTCTCATGACAGACTTGGAGGCTGAGGCCTCAGGCAGAAGGGACTGCTCAGCCACTTATGTGCTGCCTGACTTGGAGGGACCCGAAGCCTCTCTCCCTCCACGGGCAACATGGGAGGGAGAGGCTGAGTCCAGCTCAGATAAAACCTCACGCAGCTGTGCCATCAGGCAGCTCTGAGCTTCTCCTGCCTGGGGAACCACAATGGGTGTTTCATGTGGAACCTCTGTTCACTCATCCATAAGATGTTCCTGATACCCCAGCTCCCAGAGGCAGCTGTGAGGCTCTCAGGAGAGATGTGAAAAGTGCTGAGCGCTCAGAGCTCAGTTCGGGGGCTCCCACATCCCAAGGCTCAGGATCCTGGTCCTCAATGCTTGTCCTCAGGTGCACCCACCTCGAGATTATCACCCATCAGCAGGTGCAGCATCAGCAGGTGACCAAGGACAGTGCCAAGATAGGGGATGACACTCTGTGACATCAGAGTGTGGGTGGGATGAGCCCTTGCTCTCAAGTTGGCCCCCTGCAGACCCTCCCCTGAAAAGTCCTTACCCTCAGCCTCCTGGCCCACCCCAGGGTTCCCACGGGGAGCAGCCTAGGACCCTTAGCAGCCTCCCCTCAATTCCTCCTCCCTTCACATCCCAAGAACACCACACTCCTGCTCCTCACCTCCCAGGGTCGGCTTCTGGCAAATCACAGGGTATGCGGTCCCTGGCCCTCCGCACAACAACCCATCCTGCACCAGCTCTTCCAGGCCCTCCTCCTGGTCACTTCTACTGAGGGATTCAGGCACTGTGGCAGCAAGAGGAAGGGCCGTCGTCTCTTGATTTGAGGGCTCCAGCTGGGAGGGCAGAGCCCCTCCCCCACAGGCACACTCACCTGCTGCTGCTGCTTCTTCTGCACTCTCTGGGGCCTGATCTGCTGGGGGGCAAACGTGGAGGCCACCTCCTGCCAGGGTCAAGGAGAGTGTCAGCGGGCCATACTCCCTTCACCCCATTTCTCTCCAGCACCACTGGCCTCCGAACCTGGACATCTGACTCGAGTCAACTGGTACCAATGCTACTCCATCCTCCAAGGTGTTGTGATTCTAGAACAAGCCTAGCTCCAACTTTCACTCTGGGTGTGAGCTTGGGCTTTCAGTCTGGCCTCCCCGAGCCTGTTTCCTCATCTAGAATGTGTGAGAACTCCAGCTACCTCACAAGTACTCCTGAGGACTCAGTGTCACAAAACTGTCATCATTCTGCTCGCCCTCACCCCTCCAGCTGGAGCAGGCAGAAAGCTCCCACAGTCCTTTCCTCCCTCTTAACTCATCACCACCCTGTGAGGCCTGCATCACACAATCACCATCCCTCCCTTCCCTGATGAGGAGACAGAGGTCCAAACAGGGGCAGTGAGTTGCTTAGGGGCCCAGAGAGGACAGGCCACTTGCCCTTCCCAGCCATATGCCCTGTTCCCACATCCTCACCTAACCCCCAGCCCCACCACTGACAACATTCCTGTCCTCTGAGCTCTCAAAGCTTGGTCCTTGGCCGAGCAGTGGAGAGGACGGTGTGTCTTGGGAGTCTGGTTGAGTGGCTCCTGCCTGCCCCAGTCTCGTGGAGTGTCTGGCCCCCAGGCTGGGCCAGAGGCCATGTCAAAGCATTCTCCTCCCCAAGGAACCCCTCAGGAAATTCCCCTGCACTGAACTCTTTCTTTATCCACTCAGGAACTGAACCCCCAATGTGCCACCTCTGATCCACAGGGAAGGTGGTGACAGGACGCTTTGCTTCCTCATTTACGTGAAGCTCCTAACGTCCTTTCAGCAGGATCCACTAAGAATCCATGAGTTGCCTAGACGCTTCTCATAAGCCCCTGGGGGCATATGTCATTGCCAACCAGGCACTCAGGTGAGACTCTTGTTGTTGGCTCAAGTGACTGCTCTAGGGGTCCGGGGGTGGTCACCGAAAGCACACACATCTGTCTCTGGTCCAGCCGTTCAGGCCCAAGGATGAGCAGCCTGTTTGTCCACCTGGACCATGGGAATCCTCTGCCATGCATGTCCCTGGGACAGGCAGGGTGCCCTCCCCTTGGAGACATGGTGAAGACAGAAGGAGCAACAGGGGCCTGGCTTGCTGAGGACAGGTTTAGGCTGAGGGCTAAACCCACTGCAACAGCCTGGAAGAAGCTACATCCAGCAGGATGGATGTGCACGGAAGCCAGAGACCTGCTGATGTCACCAGCTTGGCAACTCCTCCTGGAACAGCCCAGCCAACACCACTGTGCCCCATGACCAGGGCCTCCTGCCCAAAAATGGCACGCTGCTGCCCATGAGCTGAACAGATCCCTCTGCTTGTTAACCTAGACAAGATAGACGGGAATGTTTCAGAGAAAGTTCAAGTGAGAAACTATCAAAACCACAGCCTGCCCAGTACCTCTGCCCCTCTCTCCCCTCCTCTCTTTCCAGACCCACAGCCTCCATTCTATCTTGGTCATCAGTTTTCTGCTCAAGAACTCGTCTTGGCTATAGAGCTCCTTAAGTTTTTCAGAGCTTTACCCGAGGGGAGGGGAAAGAGGGAAGGATAAATTTAGGGATAATGTGAGGGGTCTGAGTTCAAATCCCTTTTCTTTGACAACCCCAGAGATTCAACTTGCCTGGAGGAGCGTTCTCACTGGGCTCCTCTGAGCGCTAAGGTCTCATGGGACTGGGAGGGGACTCTCCTGTTGGTCACTGGGGTCTCCACTCCCCAGCTCTACAGAGCAGCTCTGTTTTGGCCACTATGAGTTTCAACTGGCCATAGAGTTCTGTTGCTATAAACACTTGAAAATCTCCAATGTGGCTCAACTCAATAGCTGACATTTAGGGAAACCGAGTCCTGAAGCAGAACTGGTGCACTAAGGACACCAGGAGACTTAGAGACCAACTGCCCACTCCCAGGCCCTGTCCCCAGCATTTGCTGCCTCCCAGGAGTTCCTGGCTGACTGAGGCGCCAATGGCAGACATACAGGAGATCCTCCATCCATCCTGGTCCTCCTATGGCTAGAGGTCTACCCACAGGGAAACTTCCCCCCGTGTGTTTTTCATGTGGCTTGTGGAGGTTTTCTGCAGAGCAGAGATGAGAGTGCGGGGCGAGGAGAAGTTCTTCCAGATCTCGCATTCCTGGGGAAGGGAAGAGAATGAGGTGTGAGGTTGGGCACTGGAGCCCCGCTTGCTCTAGCTTCAGTCCCCTTCTATTTAAATCTCCACTCCTGGATGAGACAGATGTTCAGGGAGCCCCAGAAGGACATTTAGGACCCAGAAAGTAACAATCACAAGGAGGAAGAGTTTAGCTCAACCAAGGGAAGGAGCCAGGTAGGAAGTGAGCATCCTTCCACTGGGACCTGGAGTCAAGGTCAGCGGGCCCCTGGCAGGAAGGGCCTAGGGACTTGCAGGAGATTAGACCACACACTGCAATCCTGGGAGCTGATAAAGGTGGAGAGGCGGTTCCCAAGTCTCCAGAGAGGGGCTCTACTGGGCCTCCCATGGCACACCTGGGCCACCTGGACTCAGTGCTCTACCATCCTCGCCCTGTCCTGGGCTGTCATGCTCGGGTCCCCGAGGCAGGTGGTGATGACGAGGCTGGCCACCCTTCAGAACTGGTCGATGGTGGCCTGGATGGTGGGTGTCTAGTGCTCATTGCCAGGTTTGTTCGTCTTGCCCCAGGTGGATCCCAGGCACTGAGAGGGCACCACCTTCCAGCAGAGCTCCTGGGGAACAGGGGGAGTGTCATCCAGCCCTGCCACAGGCCACCTCTGTGTCCACAGCCACTAAAGACCCACACAGTTGTCACAGTTTAGAGCTGGAGCTCAGGGAGCTCAGGAAGCTCAGGATGTGGCCTGAGCCTTGTGAGAGTCCCTGGGTTTTCTTCTCTGTCCACCGAGGGTACCCAGCACAGGATGACCCAGGACCCAATCCCGGCAGGGAAGGGAGAGGGGCATTTGCACCCAGCCCGTCCTGGCTAACCCCAAGCTCCAGACGGTGGCTCAACTCAGCTCATGCCGAGGGAGCATCTTCCACCACCATGATCCGCCCTCTGGTCCCACTCCCCATTCTGATGCACATTCCCCCGTGGCAGCTACAACCACTTGCCTTGTCTGTCTCCCTTGTAGTGAAGCACACATCAGGTGTGAAGTCCTGAGGCTGTTGAGCCTCCTGAGGAGCCGGCTGGGCCACCGTAGACCTGGCTGCACACAGTGAGTTCCCCTCCACCACTGATGGGCCAGCACTTGCCCAGCTTTCCATCTCTTCTACCTCATCGAGCCGGCACAGCCACTCTGTGGAGCAGGTCCTGTTAGTGTCCACCTCTACGGTCTGCAGGTGGACAGCAAAGGCTTAGGGGTTCCAGAAGTTGCCCAGGTCATATGGTTGGTAAATGGTGGAGCTGGGATTTGGGCCCAGATCATGGGAGTCTGGATCAGGTCTGGGGCAACGATGGCAGTGGGAAGACCTGCTCCACCCCGCCCTGAGGGCCCAGCTGTTCACCACATCCATCACGGTCAACTGCTCCACCACCAGCTTAGGAGAGAAGGCCGTGAGGTTGGGCTTCTTCTCACGCTCCTTAACAGCCACAGGTGGAGATGGACTTCCCACTAGAAATGATGGTCCAAGTGACTCCAGCTCAGCAGCTCTCACTCCTGCTGAAGCTGATGTCGGCCCTTGCTCCAGCTCCAACACTGCTGATGGAGGGGACGCTGGGCTCAGTGCTAGTAGTAGTGATGTGAACGGAGCTGTACCCAGCTCTACCTCCACCACTGCCCACTGCTCTGCTTCTGCCACTGGCTGGAGCTCTGCAGCTGGCGCTACAGTGGGATAAAGAGAAAGATTCACCCACATAGCTGACTTTCTATGTGTCCTTCTAAACACAGGAAAGATCCCACTTCCCTTCCAGGAATATCCAGCCTGCAGTCCCCCTTACCCTCTGCCTCTGCCTCAGTGGCCTCCAGAAGCTCACACCGGGCAAGGGTAAGAGGGTCATGGCAGCTCAGCTCCGAACCAGGCAAGGTTACCTTCGTGTACATCCTCTTTAGTTTGAAAAAGGGACAGCCCCAGTCTGGTCACGCCCTAGTTCTGGTCCAACCTGGTCATCTCAAGGTCCTGAGTGTGGAGACCCTCTGCTCCTCCTCTCATCTCAGAACAGCACTGGATGGTGTTTGTGACCTCATGCACCTTCCCCTTGCCTAGTGAGTTGGTGAAATTGAAACAAGTGGGCAGCTCCTCGATGACCTTCTGACTGGAGTTCTGCAAAGACTGCTCTGGAGCTGGGCCAGAAGGAATCAGGGGCTTCCTGAAGACTGCCACTGGGGTCATCCCCCAAGAGAAAGTCTGCTCCTCAGTTCAGGCACAGAGGGACATCCCTGCAAAGAACTGTGGTCAGGCAGGAAAAGAGATGAAACCTCTATGGCTCAGTAACATAAGAGTAGAGGAGCTCACCTTCTCATGCTGCCAGACATGACCTGGGCTATGAACATGACAGACCCACCATGCTTCCGACAACTAACAACCAGCTCCTGCCCAGGAATGGCCTGCCCCTCATACCCTGCCTTCTCCCCTCCACACAAACACACACAGACACACACATACACAAGATGAGGGACAAGGGGTGTGGGGCTGATCAGGTGGGATCACAGTTGTGTCCCGGCCTGCACTAGCCTTTCCTGGGCTGCCCCGTGTTACCCTTCACTGCCTCCTGCCAGACGCCCAGAGGCGTCGGGGATGAGGGCTGAGCCAACGTCGGCAACGACCAAAAAGTTTCTCTTTCTGGGTATTTTTGAGCCTAGATCCTCCAAAAGTTGGGATACAACAACAAAATATTTTTTCCTGTTGACTGTCTCCAGTCAAGTGAGCTAGATGGGGGGCTGTGGGTGCCTGGTTACCAGAGTTCTAAGATCTGTTGAGGTCTATGACCAAGGAAGTGAGGTCATTTTTCAAGATTCTTTTACCTGGGCCCCTTCCCTCAATCAGACATGTCCAGAGCTGCCCCCTGTACCCTGGCTGCTAACCCTCCTCCCCCATGTCATCTCCTGAACTGTACACAAGGAGCCTACACAGCCCTAGCCACAGCTCCCTGGAAACCTAAGTCGGGTCCTAGCTTTGAGGAGACAGAGATGAATGCAGACCTCCTTTTTCTTACCAGTTCTTCATCCTGAGAAAGTCCCTCTACCTCTCAGGTCCTCCCTAGTCTCTAAACCTGCACCATGGGGATCAGGCTAGAATCTACTTCCTAGGGATGTCACCCGGTGTATATGACATAATATCTATTACCCCTGTGGGCTGGTGTCACATGTACCTAAGACACAAACTTAGAGATGGAAGAATAACAAGAAGGAATGACAGGCAACACAGAATACCCCTCAAAACAGGCTTGGGTTCTAGCAATGTGTTATGGAACAGTCGCTTCCAACTTGGCCTCATTTTCAGGTCAGCATCATGAGGGGGTTGAAACTAATGGAAATTTAGATACTGCCATCCTGTGGCATAAAACCATTCAATTGTTTCCTGTTTATTGGAGAATGCGACCCAAGTGCCTCGTCTTGGCCTATGAGGTGGGCGATCTCCACAGTGGTACCCAGTAAGCCCCACCCATGGTATACCCATCCCAGTGGAACCACTAAGTAGTTAGTAACTGGCTTCTTAACATAATAACAGCCAAAGTGACGGGATGTCTTGTCTAAATTTTAACTAAAAATGTCTCTCACTTCCTCTTACTCCCTCTTTCATGTTCCATCTCTCTCTCTCTCTCTCTCACTCTGTCTAATCCCTGTAACTGAGGAATCAAATACCAGTGTTTCGGGGCTGCCCAATGTGGACGCCTATAGAGGAGAGAAGCACGAGATTGCCCAGGCCGACAGAAAGAAACTCAGGCTCTCAGTCCGAACTGAACCCTGAAAGCTGAGAGTGAACTTGGGGGCCAGCCCCCCCCAAGTTGAGCCTCAGTTGCAGGCCACACAGGGTGGTGATGAGGTAAGAGGGAGGAAAGGAATGTGGGAGCTTTCTGCCTGCTCCACCTGGAAGGATGAGGGCGAGAACAGTGTCATGTGACACTGAGTCCTCAGGAGAACCTGTGAGGTAGCTGGAGTTCTCACACCTTCCAGATGAGGAAACAGGCTCGGGGAGGCCTGGCCCAAACCCCAAGCTCACACCCAGAGTGAAAGTTGGAGTTGGCCTTGTTCTAGACTCACAATATCTTGGAGGATGGAGTGCTATTTGTACCAGTTGCCTGGAGTCAGATGTCCAGGGTCAGAGGCCAGTGGTGCTGGAGAGATATGTGGTGAGAGGACTATGGCCTTACTTACACTCTCCTCGACCCTGACACGAGGGGCCTTCCACGTTTGCCCCCCAGCAGATCAGCCCCCAGAGAGTGCAGAAGAAGCAGCAGCAGCAGAAGGTGTGTGTGCCTGTGGGGGAGGGGCTCTGCTTTCCCTGCTGGAGGCCTCAAATCAAGAGAGGACGGCCCTTCCTCTTGCTGCCACAGTGCCTGAATCCCTCAGTAGAAGTGACCAGGAGGAGGGCCTGGAAGAGCTGGTGCAGGATGGGTTGTTGTGTGGAGGGCCAGGGACCGCATACCCTGTGATTTGCCAGAAGCCGGCCCTGGGAGGTGAGGAGCAGGAGTGTGGTGTTCTTGGGGTGTGAAGGGAGGAGGAATTGAGGGGAGGCTGCTAAGGGTCCTAGGCTGCTCCCCGTGGGAACCCTGGGGTGGGCCAGGAGGCTGAGGGTAAGGACTTTTCAGGGGAGGGTCTGCAGGGGGCCGACTTGAGAGCAAGGGCTCATCCCACCCACACTCTGATGTCACAGAGTGTCATCCCCTATCTTGGCACTTTCCTTGGTCACCTGCTGATGCTGTACCTGCTGATAGGTGATAATCTCGAGGTGGGTGCACCTGAGGACCAGGCAGGGAGAGCCAGGATCCTGAGGCATGGGCTGCGGGAGCCCCCGAACTGAGCTCTGACTCTCAGCACTTGGCACATCTCTCATGAGAGCCTTACAGCCGCCCCTCGTAGCTGGGTCATCAGGCCCATCTTATGGATGAGTGAACAGAGGCTCCACCTGAGACACCCATTCCGGTTCCCCAGGATGGGGAAGCTCAGAGCTGTCTGACGGCACAGCTGCGTGAGGTTTTATCTGAGCTGGACTCAGCCTCTCCCTCCCATGCTGCCCGTGGAGGGAGGGACTATTCGGGCCCCTCCAAGTCAGGCAGCACATAAGTGGCTGAGCAGTCCCTTCTGCCTGAGGCCTTAGCCTCCAAGTCTGTCATCAGAGAGGGTTGTGCTGCCAGGTCCCTCAGCCTCTCCACCATGTGCTCCTTCTCTGGAGCCCAGAGCCCGGCCTAGGTCCAAGTCCTGTTTTCTCTGCATGCCCGGCCCCCTCTGGGGACCTGGCAGTAGTGTAACTTGAGAAGGAGTGAGCCTAGGGGGCTAGTCAGGCTAGGGGGCTCTGTCTGATGGACTCTTGCTCTCTGCCTTCCAGGGGAAGGAGATCAACCTGAGAAGAGGACTGAAGTGAACAGCTGCAGCACCCCCTGCAGGGGAGGGGAAGGAGGAGTAATTCAGAGACCCTCTGGGCAGAACAGTCCCTGACTCCACCCCCTGTATCCTACATTCAGTGGAAGAGTTTGATGAGAGAGAAGTGGGAGACCCATCCAATTGGCGTGTGGGTTGAGGGGAGGATGGCATCAAGGAAAATTTCCTGGAGTAGGGGCTGATTATTCCCATTCTACAAACAGGTAGAGCCTGGATGAAACTGGAGGGAAGGACAGTTCCCAGGACTGTTCCCCTGCCCAACTCCTCACCACCCACAAGGTCCATGCAGCATCCCCCACTCAGGCCCTATCTGCAGCCTCTCTTTCCCCCTGGTCCCAGGAATACCCAGTCATGAGGGAGATCCTGCTGCTCCAGGTGGCCATAAAGAATTACAACCTAGAGCCCAAGGAGATATTTGGGGCCTGGTTCCAGGACATGGAGCTGCTCAACGAGAATGATAGGTGAGGCCGGGCAGGAGTTGGGTGAGGGCAAGGGTGACCTCTCCCTGTTGGCCAGTCCAGAGAGCCTGTCTCCGTGGCCCCCCACTCAGCCAAAAGCCTTATTGCATGGCGACCTCTGGGAAACCCAGACTCCAGCTGCTGGGCAGGCAGTGAGGGGACACCTGAGGTGTGGTTTCTGGTAGGTTCACAGAAGCCTCTCTGTCCTGGAGCTACAGCCTGTCGTGCCAGCTGGACCCCCAGACCTAGTTGGCCAGCAGAATACTTAAGGATAAGAAGAACCCGCCATCATCAAGGTCAGGGGTGAGTGAGTGTCTGGGCTGTGGTGACTGACTCCTAGCGGTTCAGTAAAACTTTGAGCTAAACGTGCCCTTGGGGAGTCGGACAACTGGCACTGGGATCCCAGCTCCACTGCTGAGCAGTCCTGTGACTGGGGTGACTCTCTTCAGCATCCTGAGACTCCGTTTCCTCCTCTGTGAAATAGGTGATTCTAAATGATCTCTTGCATGGCAGGGACAAATGGGGTACTGGTGGCTGACAGCACTGAGCACAGAGTCTGGAGCACTCAGTGCAGTGGGGACAGGGTGGGGGCCATGATTCTGAGGGAGGCCCCCCAGGATAACCCGACTCTTCTACTCAGTCCCCAGGCCCCAACACCAACCCCCGTACCAGTGGGCGATCACAGCCCCATCCTCAGCAGCGGGGACACTGCTGGGATGCTTGGGATGCACTGGGTCAGCTCCTCCCAACTGACGGGTAGGGGAGCATTGTAAGCTGATCTCTGAGGTCCCCTTAAACCCAAGAAAGAGGGGACCACTCCACCCCAGCTCCCTGATGTCTCTACCCAAGCACCTATTCACGCATTGTGGAGGGACAGTAGTTATTTGTTGTAAATTATAAATACCATATTTGAATATTATATTAAAGTCCTGTTCCCTTTAGAGCCTGGGAGTTGTGATGTGGTTCTGTGGCTTTCCGTAGGCATGTAAGTGAGACACTGAATCTCACATTTCTCCTTGAATCATGAACTCTTCTGGGTCAACAGCTTATTTTATGTGGGAGAAGGGAAAAGGGCCAGCCCTTCCCTGGCTAGTGGGAACAGTCCCAAGTCCCCCTAATTCCGAAGACCAGTTCATTTCAGTATCATTCTGCTCCTCCAGGAGCAGACATGGCCCCCCGCCCGTTCTCTTGGGATTTTAAGGTTGAAGGTACTTTCACAGGCAGAGCAACAACCACTGAAATGTGGGTGTCTTTAAAACAGCACTATCCAGGACCATGTCGTGCCACAGGCAGGGGTTGCCTTTCTACATTCTTGAGGAACAGGGAACGTTTTCTGCTTCTCTTGTTGAGATTTCTTTTGACAAAATTTTAGGATCTTGTAGTTTTCTAGTTCAATCTCTGGAATTGCATCAGCTCTAAGTGGGGAAAATAATGTAAAAAGATCAAAACGTGCACGTGGAGAGAACAAGGCCCAAGGAAGCTCATTTGCAAATGGACTAAAGGCAGGCAGGACCTAGCTCCTGAGGCCTCTCTAGGGGCTCCCTGTTCACCCCTGACCTGGATTTGAATCCTGCTGGGATCCTTGTCCAGGACTCTGAATTCCTTTTCCTGCTTGTTTTGTATCCAGGCGGAAAGATTTGTTATGCAGCTTTTAAGGCTATTGCTGGGCCTCGTTCCATAAACATGACTGCTCCCTGTGACCTAGGATTTTCAGCACCCTTGCCTTCTTTATGCAATTCCCTTTAGGGCAGAAATTCCCCAGAAGGCCCCAAGCCTCCTCTCTCGCTTGTCTTGATGGACCCCCGGTTACCTCTACTTTGCCAGTAGAAGCGACCATAATCCTGGCCAGTGAGTGACCTCACACTGTTCCTTGCTGTCCAAGGTGACTTCGGAGCCCGTGTCATTCTGAGGTCCATGGTCTTGGACAATCCTCCAGTTTACACACTAAGTGTTGGTGTTACCAACTCGTCCAAATGGGGCAATTGGGCCCTAGCCCTTAAACTCTGTCGCCACTGGGTGGTTGTGTTTTGGTCCCCAGTACTGTGCTGTGGTTACATTACCACCACCTGCTGGGGTGTGAACACTGTTTGAAGCTTTGAAAGATGAAGCATGACAGGGGTGTGGAGGGCTACAGCAGGGAGTGCCACGGAACTGATGGTCCATGGACGTACATTAACACAGCCTTACCAATTAAAATACTGATATGCTTCCTACCTGGTGGTGAACAGACACTGCTCTGAGCTCGCACCGAGAATCCACCCCATGACTAGGAGCTTTCAAAGGGATACCAAGTGTCATTTTGAACCTCATCACTTGGGAACACACTGTAAGACAAGGACCAGATGAATCGCTTCGCACTTGTGAATTGTCCCCTCCTTTCTGATGGCTGCAAGTTTCACCCAGACATACAGGCTGCACTCTGCCAGGGAAGCCTTCTCAGGACAACCAGAAGCTGAAGATGAATCCTGGTTCCCGGCATCTCAAGCCCTTCCTGACACGTCACAGCCACCCAGGAATGTGATTTGGTAATGGAAAGACTGGGAAGGCTGTACATTCCCTCCAAAAAGAAAGAGAAGTGCCAACAGTGAAAGCTTGATCCCTCAAATAGACAATTAAATCCCAACATGCAGTGGGTTCTTTCAACATTACTGATGCTGAAAAGATCTCTTTTGATAATAGCACGATCCCCCAACTGCCATGTCCATCTCCATGAATCAAATTTCCAACACATATGGATCTAAAATACTGAGGGAAATCTGGTATTTCCTTAGATGCAACTCTGAATTAGCATGCAACAGAGAACAGAAAAATGGAGACCTAGAAGTAAATATCTAATTTGAGAACATAGACATGAAAGTGCTTTTGAAATAATATTTTGGAATCTATTGGAGTATTATACAAAAAGAATAATCCACTTTTAGTAGGTTTTACTGTGACTGTGAGGGGAAAAACTGAATCACCCCGTGACTTTGATAACTCGCTGCTGAATTTAAAGTACAAATAAATAATATACATAGTAAAGGAAAATGAGAGAACAGCATGAAAAAGGAAGATCTTTCTCTCCTCACCTGAAACTCAACCTCTCACCTCAGAAAGAAACTGTTGTTTATATTTTCTATGTCTCGAAGCAGAGTTTAATAAAAAAAAAGTATCGATATATTCTAAAGTTTCAAGAGCTCAAAGCAAGGAAACATTAGGGACGCTGCCAAGAGACCTCACTGAGGTGCCTGCTCGATTTCATCTGCTGTCAGGACGGCTTTCTTAGACCCTCACTTTCTCTGCCTTGCTAGCAAGTCTGTCCTCCATCAGTGCTATCATCAATCTCGCTCCTGTGCTCTTCACTGAATTTTACTCCTTCCTGATACCTCCACAGTGGAGCTGTGGAATGCACAGATCAGTTCCTGGAATCAACTCTGCCAAAACTGAAGACCAGCAGGAGTGGGCATGGGACCTGGAATGCAGACCACCTGCGAGCACACCTGGCAGGGATTCACCTATGTGACTATGTGCAAGTTTTTGCAACGTTTTGGCAAGATTGAAAGTACTTACGAGTTGTCCTGCGCTGCTGCAGGCCTGGAGTCCTTGCGGTCTCTCGGGCCAGCAGATCTGGTGGGGCTGGTCCAAGTTGTCCTCTCAGAGACCATTCATTTCAAGAATGGGATGGGATTCTAGTAACTGGCCTCTTGAATATGTCACTGGACATCCTCAAAAGAATGGAAATGCTTAAACCAGGCTTTGGTTTGGACTGGTTCCCACACTTACACTGCTTCTTCTGTGAAGACGTGACTTATCATCCTTCTTTTCCTCTTACCCTATAAAAACAAATCATGAAACTGGGTCAAATGATAAAGGAGGCCTGCCTTTTTAGGACAATTATCCTAGCTCTTTTGTACTTCCACCCTCCCTCTATCCTCTGGGGATAGATCTGACCTGTGTCTTGGGATGTTATCAGGCAGATTTGCATCAAGAACAGAAAGCTCAAGGTCAAAACTCAAGGCTCCTCCAGATCATTTCCCCCCTCCATCCTGTTAACACGCCCTCCTTGTTTGAGTGTGTTTCTATTCTCTTCTTTTCCTTGTCACTCTCAACTGCACAAGTCCTGACACTCTCTCTCAGGACAGTCAGTCCCCAGTCCTTTACTAAATCCCAAATCTTACCATTTCTGTGTTTTCTGTCTACTCATTTGCTTAATCCATTGACCATTGGTGTTCATAGAGATTAGATCAATAGTGACGTTATCAACCACACCCTCTTAGCAACTTACTCCCATATCCCAGATGTTCACATAATCCAAATGGTTATGTTCAAAAGTAAATAATTCACAAAACATATTCATCCACCACAAATTCCTGATCTCTAATATTTTTATTCAAACATTCATATAGTAGATACCTGTCCCTCAAGATCAGTAGTAATGCCAGATCAACGATCCTCAACTTAATTTCTTCCTGCACCTATCAATACTGGATTCCATGGATTATGATCACAATAATTTCCTTGGAAAAATAAAAAATTCCTTACCACTCATTTATTTTGTAAACCTCCAAACCCAGAAGATCCCGATTATCTGCCATGCCGCAGCTACTGCTGGTCTTATGACAAGCTGAAGAAAAAGCACGAAACACGATCTTTTGGTACCACTGTAAATACAAAGCCATCTGCATTAACTGGGAAGCACCCATAATATCTGGAAATTTTGTTCTCTTTTTTTGTTTGGCTCAAAAACAAAAGGACAAATCAATTTAAAAAATGGACAAGGGACCAGAGTATAATTTTTCCAGTGAAGACATACAGGTGGCCAGCAGGTGTATGAAAAGGTGTTCAGCATCACAAATCAGGGAATGCAAATCAAAACCACAATGAGCTATCATTTCACACCTGTTAAGATGGCGATTATCAAAAAAACTAAAGATGACAAATGTTGGTGAGGATGTGGAGAAAAAGAAACCTCGTGGGAATGTAAACTAGTACAGCCATTATGGAAAACAGTATGGAATTTCCTCCAAAAATGAAAACTAGCCTATGATCCAGCAATCCCACTTCTGGTAGACACCCACAGGAATTGAAATCAGGGTCTCAAAGAGATATCTGCCCTCTAATGTTCATTGCAGCAAATTCACAATAGCCAAGATATGGAAGTAACCTAAACGTCACTGATGGATGAATGGATAAAGAAATGGAATATTCGTCAACATTGAAAAAAGAAGGAATTGCTGCTATTTTTGACAACATGAATGCACCTAGAAGATATTGTGCTAAGTGAAATAAGGCAGACAGAGAAAGGCAAATATTCCCTTATTTGTGGAAGCTAAAACAGTTAAACTCACACAAGCAGAGTTTAGAATGGTGGTTGCCAGGGGCTGGGGAGTTGGAGAAATGGGGAGCTGATGTTCAAAGATACAAAGTTTCAGTTATCAAGATAAATAAGTTCTGGAAATCTAGGATACGGCATAGTGCCTACAGCTAAAAAGACTGTATTGCATACCTTACATTTGCTAATAAAGCAGATATTAAGAGTTCTTACCAGAGAATAAAAGTAATAAAGGAGGTGAGAGAAAACTTTGGGAGATGATGGATATGTTTGTGGCCTTGATGGTGGTGACAGTCTCAAGGGTGTATGCTTATGTCCAAATTCATAAAGCTGTATATAGAAAAGTATGACATCATCGTTGATTCTTCTGCACCTTGAAATATGCCATGTCCTCATCACAAGAGAAAAAATTTGTAACTCTATATGGGGACGGATGTTAATTGGACTTATTGTGGTGATCATTTCAACATATATACATTGAATCATTATGTCGTACCGCTGAAACTAATTTAATGTTGTATGTCAACTTTATCTCAATTAAAAAAACACAACAGACAAAACCATTTGAATACTGTATATGAGTTCAGTGAATCCCTGAAACTGTCCCATTCCCATATGGGAATTACAGGAAGCAGAGAGGATGATGTAAGATGGAAGAAAGTTGTATAAAACAGTATTCAAATTAAAATCATTTAAGTTGCTATCAGCTCCTTGTGGCAAAGTTCTGTGAGCACCAATCTACTTTCACATTTTTCTGGGAAAAACATACTTTCACATCCAACCCATAATAGTTTCATCATTTTCTCTAATAAGAAAATTTCAACTTAATAAATACAACGAAAAGTTGTATTTCTTATGTATGAATAAAGTTAGTGAACTTTACAGAGAAAAGAGCATATTTGCACAATCTCAATAAAGGAAACAGAAGAACTGAATGATGATCAAATCTCATTCAAGCTTATCTTTGAAAGCCAGTAAAACCAGGCTGTCTTTTCAAGGATGTGTGTAGAGCTGTCAGCCTTGGAAGATAGAAATAGTGGCCTCCTCTGGAGCAAAGGGCAGGCTTGATTACTGCCCAGTATAATAAAAATAACACCCTCCCAGGGGAAACTTTAGCAGACATCCTGCCTGTTATCAAAGATTTGAATTCCTTAGGCTCTGAGATCTTGCAACCCTCTGCATGTCACCTGGCCCATTGTGTATCACCCTGTAGGAAGTGAGATTTAGTGAACCGGTGCAAATGCTGATACTCTGGTCACTGCTATTGTTGTGTCATTAAGTCCTTTGTCTCTGATGCATGGGACTCGTGACTTTTGCCAGCATCTTTAAGACCATTGTAGGCTAAATTATTGGTTTGCAGGTAAGGTAAAACATCAGACGTTTCACAGTTCCTGACAAGCTCTTAAAATAACTAGTAGTCTTAGGAACAGAGAGCTATCCAGAACAATATGCATGGATGGTCTTCATAGAAGACTTCATGCAACCAAAACTTTAATAATTCTCTCTGACCTCTTTTATTTCTACCCCAAGTAGAAGGAGAGACACCAAGCTATAACAGACCTACGGCTTGTGCAAGCCACCTGGAGACCTAGTGACCAGAAACATCCCATGGGAAGCAAAGACAGGTGGGCATATTTCCAAAATGGACCCATGTGCCTCCCGGTCATCGAAAAGACAGTGCATTATCTTAATTTATGATGATTTGAGTCATTAAAATCTTGTGATGGGCCAAAGATACACTTCTAAGAGGAGTGAGGCACATGGCAGTTGTAAGCAGATTAACACACTTGGTGTATATCAAACTCTGAACTAACTTTAGTGTTCTAATCAATTAAAAGGTACAACAAATTTAATTAGGTAGATTAAATGATATTTAATGGTATCGCTGATTATTACTCTGCAATAATGAACAAGAAGCTCATGTAAATAACTATAATTGGTCTTATTTAAAAGACGATAGTCAGGACTGTTTGAGATAAGCTGGAGAGAAGGAAGGGGAGAAATAGACAAAAGTTAGCTGCTCTGAAGCCACTGTCAAGACCTCTGGATCTACATGTAACCCAGGAGATCGAGGCAAAGGGCTGTGCCCCTAGATCCTCCTGCACTATGGTTCTCAGGGATGTCACGGGGCTGAAGCAGCTTCCTGAATCGTGTTTACATAGCCATGTGTACAATACCCCTGACCATGGGGATGAACCACCATTCAATCATCCCTTACACCCCTCTAATTAACAATTAGATTTCAAAATCATTGTATCATTACATGATAATTTATTCCTCAAACCTGTAGGATGCCGAGCTAAAAGAAAATCAAATATCAATGGCTTCTTTTCTTTGAAAGACCAAGATGTTCTTTCACACTTGGAACCCTGATTAGAGGATAAATCCATCAAATCAATGGAAATAACTTAAGAAATGGACAGAGGGATACTTCATTCATATATATACATTTTGCATTGTTGCAAAAATAGAGTTACATTTAAAAAAGTAGAACTTTTTGAAATTTCATAGATATTAAAGACTTTGTTCTGCTTATACTCCCTTTGGTTTACCAAATCAAACTCACTCTTTAATGGGCATTTCTAGCATTCAGTGCTAGTAACAACAGTTTTTTGAAATTCTTGTTTTTCCCAGGTCAAAGAACAAGGGCAGAGGTCGTAGAAAGGTCAAGTCTAATCTACCTACAGATGTGGCAGGCTTAACTATGGATGTTCAAGACAGACATTGCCAGCAGAACCACATCTCTTCATCCATAGGTGAGTTTTTATTAGTAATCACAGAGACTTGAGGATATCAAAGGAAATTCTTCATTAAGAACCAAAGTTATAGATTCCTATCTTGGGTTCATTAGTTTGAATTTTTGACCAAAATCGTATATATCGATTGGACCATGTTCAATTCTATGATCTTTAGAAGATGCAGCCTACAGCTGAAGAGAAACAGATACAACACAAACATCTTATCCTCTCTGAAGCCCAACTGAGATCCCCTGGAGTCAGAAGTTTTCAAGACAAGAGAAAGTCATCCTTCTTCTGAATAAAGACTGTAGAGGCTATACAAACATTCATCTTTATTTATTTTGTTTTTTTATTTTTGTTTAGTGAGGAGATTGGCCCTGAGCTAACATCTGCCAATCCTCCTCTTTTTGCTGAGGAAGATTGGACGTGGGCTGACATCCATGCCCATCTTCCTCCATTTTATATGGGATGCCGCCACAGCATGGCTTGACAAGCAGTGCATTGGTGAGTGCCCGGGATCCGAACCAGTGAACCTCGGGCCACCGCGAACCCTGGGCCGCCGCAGGGGAGCACGCGCACTTAACCGCTTGCGCCACCGGGCCAGCCCAATCATTCAACGTTAAATTGTTAACGTGACTTGTTAGAATGTGATGCAGCAAGCATAATACCTTCTAAGTTTCATGATTTTTCTCCAGAATACTGAGATGGATGACCTTGGAGTCCAGTTTCCCCATAAATGTCTTTATTCAGAGATAAAATTAATTTCCCTATAAAATAATACCCATAAAATTGTTAAAAATATATCGTAGTCTCTGACTAAAAGGGAACAAAGCAAATTGAGCAGTTGAATAGCAGTGTAATAAATTCCATACAAGGATCTTACTGCAGCATTATGTATAACAGTGAAACTGGAAATAACCCCATCTCTATCAAAGAAGAAATAAACAGATCGTGGTATTCCTGTTCTTTGGAGTAGCTCTAAAACTTCTAAACAGCTAAGTTAGAGTGACGTACACTGATAAGGAGAGACGTCTATGATATATGGTTTGGGAAACAGCAAGTTGCAAAACGATGTAGTTATGTAATTTATGTTAAAAAATCTTTATGTGTATTTATAAATTCATTGGAAATGTCCAGAAGAATAAGCTGCAACCTCTTAACAATAGTTCCTTCTGAGTAGGGGAGTGAGTTTGCAGGGAAGGGGATGGAAGGGGAAGGTTTCACTTTACTCTACGTAGATCTGTATAATTTGACTTTTTTTTACAAAGTATGTAATTCTTTCATAATTGGAAAAATGAATGATGTGACCGTTTGGTGCACGGCAACAGTATTATGTTCACCAGTCTCTGTACTGTATGTTACTGCACAGCACGGACTGTAGGAGAAAGCCCAGAGGAGCAATGAAGACAAAAAGACAAAACGCCTGCAAAAAGTCAGTGGAGTATTTCTACATAAGAAACCTTGCAGGTGAGTGATGGTCAGTATCTTCCACTACTCCAGCTCTTGCAATAAACATAGAATCTGCCCAGGGTAGGCTGGATGACCACGCCCTGCTAATCCACTCCCCACCCAGGGTCTGTTTGTGCAGGGTGACTGCCAACAATCAGACAATGGACTCAGGATGGGACTTGTGCCTTTGGGGCGGCTGGCAGAGAGGGACAAAGTGGAATACCAGCTAAGTGCACACACCTGAGAGGCGTAGTTCCAGGTGGAGACTCAAAATGCACCAAGAAACTGTGTGAAGGAAACTACTCGACCTCTCTGAGCCTCAGTGTCCCCCCTGTAAAATGGGGATCACAGGCTTACTTCACAGAGCTGTTGGGGAAGATACATAGAAGTGCCTGTGGCAGCCAGTGTCACATTATTAACAAAGTCATATCCGACTTCAGAATAATCGATGAAAAGAATAATGTGATGAGACCAAAGACGAGATGACCAGATTCGTAAGCAGCCCCAACAGCATGAGAATGAGAGGAGCTCCGAGTAAGCAAGGTTCTTCACAGCTCCAATTTAGAGGACGAACATGGGCTACACCAGGATAAGTGGCTGTTGTACAGTGACTCGTGTAGTGAGGGTGGGTCCCTAAAGACACTGTGAAATCCAGTTACACACAGTGGCTCCTAGGAAACAACTACAAAGCAATCAATGCAGCAGTTAGGAATGGGAAGAGGGTGAGCAGAGGAGGGTCAGAGTCACAAAATCTGATGGAAGACGCTTCAACACGACGAGAGCCCAGCTCTGTCAACAGCTTCTGTGGTTGCACCAGGAGATCAAATATCTGAGGCAGCCATTGTGGGGACTGCTGGGAGTACAGTGGTCACTGAAGCCATACCCCAACAGCAGTGCATCGGAGCACACAGACGCAGAGACTTTCCTCTCAATTAATCCTTGTTTCAAGATGAAGAATATCCTCACGTTACAATGTCTCCTTCCAACACTTGTGGACGACTGTCATCAGAACCCCCTGAAGAGGTCACAGGCCAGAGTAGGATGGAACACTGGGGGCTGTGGAGCTGCGCTGCACCTGACCACACGGACTATCACCTGGGCCTGTTGAACACGAGAGAAGAACCCGAGGATGTGGTCTAACGAGAATTCCCCGTCTTGCCACATTCAGAGACACTGCAGAGTTTCTCATCCTTTCTTTACAAAAATGTTAAAGAATTCATGTGTCATTAATTCATAAAGAGGCAAATTCTTGACAAGGTGACAGGGTCTAGTTTCCAAGATCAGGATTTCCAGTTGTTTTGATAATATTCCGCATTCGGGAATCGGAAATGTAACCTATTGGGCTGTGTAATATAAACAAGGACGTTTTTCGTTTAGATCAACGCCCAGACTTTTAAGGATGACATAAATCAGAAAAAATGCTAATCATTCCTCCACAGGTTTCAATAAGACTTTTAAGTTAATTTACCAATCTCAGGAAAAGAGAATATGGCAATTCAAGTTTTTTGTTTCTGCATTCAAGCGTACAGTACAGCCAAGAGAATGAGCAGAAAAAAATTAACAAGAAAGTCTTGTTTGCATTTTATCTTTTGCAAATGAGCAGGATATTTTATGTTCTGTTCTTTTCACTGATGTAATCAATTTTTAAAGAATATGGCACATCTGACTATCCCAAGGCGTGTTTATCTGGGAACCTTGCCTGAATCCAAAGCAGAGATGTTAAAGCAATGGGTTTCAAATGCTGCCCAGGTGCTGTCTACCATGAACATGCCTCTCCCAAAGCTGGACCACCGGTCTCTTCCTGAGGGATAAGAATCACCACCCATGTCCCTTAAAGACTGGCCTCTCAGGCCTGAGCTGAGATTAGGTGATCAATCTAAAGGACAAAATACTTAAGCTATTCTCATCTTAAGGATGTTGTTTCGGAGGCCTCTGCACTGGAATGGGTTGGTGAAAACGTCCTACTAGATACTTGCTTGGGAATTGATTTGTTCTCCTCTGCTCTTAGTGGATCCTGGGGAAACCAGTGATTAACCTCACAGATGCCTCAACTTCCACATCTGCGAAAAAAGCAAGCAACAGCTAATGTTACCACCCTGCAAACTCTTAAGTTATGCTTGCAAGAGGGGCCACAAGGGTGAATGTCTCCCAAAAGCTGATGAAATGATGACACTTTGGCTGGAGAAGGCAGAGGGTAGCAGGCAAACTGGAAAGTTTCTGGGATGTTAAACCAGTTCCCATAAGCACTTTCGAGAAGCACCTGGCCCTGGACTAGGTTGGAGGCTGTGGAAAGACCCACAGGCACGCAGGTGGGAGGAGGAATCAAGCAGCGGAGGGAGGCGGTGGGGAAGAGGCGCGAGTCCAGCTTCAATTTTGGACAAAAGCCGTTGCACGCTGCAGGCCTGTGGCTGCCCATGCAGCTGCCACACCCTCCTAACTCCCTGGTCCCTCTCGTCCCGTCACATCCCTCCGGGACTCAGTCCAGTTGGAGCGGGTGCAGGACCAAAGAGTCCCGAGTCAAAGGTGATTTGGCCCTCAGGCAAGCCTTCACCGCCCTGCTCCTCCCCCCAGGGCTAGGCACCGCCCCGTGCCCAGAGCATCTTGGGAGTTGTAGTCCTGCTGTCCTGCAAGCTCCCAGCCGGGAATGGTTGAGACAAAAGCACCCAGCATACACAGCTAGGGGACCCAACTTCCACCTGTCCCTCCACCCCTGGCCCACGCCCCTTTGCTTCTACACCCCACCTTCTACCCTGCCCCTTCTCTATACGATGCCATCTCTCCATGCCTTGCCCATCCCCCAGAGTATGTGCAGTGTGGTTGGGCTGCATCCTTTGAGGCCAGTACTCAGGTAGGGGTGGGGCTCACCAGCCTGGCTATTGCTGAGGATGCTTGCAGCCCTGGTGGAAGCTCCCTGGCCAGTATTTGAAATGTAAATTCAATATCTAAAATGGAAATACCGGGTGCATGGGATCCTGGAATTTGCCTTTTCAAGGCCATCTGTCCTACCATCCCCTCCATCCATCCAGCCTGCCATGATCCTCCCTCTGGATCCCGTGATCAGGGTTGCTGCAGAGATCCTCCCCTTGGAACCCACCCACCTTAAGGGCCCATACCCATAATAAAAACTCAAAGCCATGCCACTTGCCAAATTGAGGCAAAAATGGAACGACCCAGGGGGGCCACTCAAGGGTGAGGGCATTACTAGATACTTGGGAGTATTAAAATCCATCTGATGATATCATGAGTGAACGTGTTCCACTTGAAAACAAAACACTGCTGTTATTCTGAGATATTGAGTTAGGATCTTTTTGCAAATATGCCGGATTTAAAATGTTTATTGATGTATAACATGCGTATAGAAATATACGCAGAAGTCATCCATGTAAACCTCAAAGAATTATTACAAAGTGAACACACTTGTGTGACCAAGAACTAACACCAGCTTCACTCAGGCCCCGACAATCCCTTTCTCCCTCCTTCCTCCCCAAATATAACTGACATCTTACCAGCGAACACTATATATCGAGTTTGTCTTCTTATACAAGTGTTTTATTGCAGAACAATTTAAACAATATACAAAATAAACAAAACAGCATAGTAGGCTCGTCACCCAGCTTCAACAATTACTAATCATCTGCCATTTTTCTTTCTTCCACACTCCATCCCATTCACACCTCACTTTATTATTCTTTTAGTCTTTTGTGTGTGTGGGGGGGGTAAGAAGTACGCACACTGAAAGGCACAAATCTCAACCTTACATTTTTGGCAAATAAACATGCCCATATAACTTTCACCCCTTTAAGAATAGGATATTTCCATCACCCCCAGAAAACCTCTTCCTGTCCTTCCTAGGCAATTTCTTCCTTCCCCCGAGGCAACCCTTGTTCTGGTTTTTTCAGCATAGGTTCATCTTGGCTGAAATCATCCCACGTGTATTGTTTTCTGTCCAGCTTGCTTCCCTCGGCACGAGGTTGATGAGTCTCTCCCAGCATGTGTGTGTCAGCGTTTGCTCCTCGCACGGCTGAGGGCGTTCTGCTCTGTGGATGCCCCGCAGTGGGCTCATCTTCCTCCTGGGGACGTGCAGGTCATCTCCTGTGATCATTCTTGTACAGACCCTTTTTGTATGCTGTTTAATTCCTTTATTAGCATTTAAGTGACACACCTTTGCATTTTTTAGTGGTTGGTCCAGATTACAATATGCATCTTTAACATATCACAGCCTACCTAGACTTAATAGTTCACCAGTTTAATCAATGTAAAATATGGAAGACTTGCTACAGAACAGTTCCATTTACCTCTGTCTGTCCTTTGTGCTATTGTTGTCATAAATTTTACATCTTCCCATGTTATAAATCCCACAATACAGTGTTATAATTTTTGCTTTCGATAGTCATAAGTCTTTTAAAGTAATTAACATAAAAAAGTTATGTATTTTGAGGCAGATTATTTGAGGCTCTGCAAATGTATTTTTTTTTTGAGTTTCACCCACAGTTTTTGCATTCATCAGTCAGCCTTACCCACAATAATTATTACTGTGGTGTTTTAGTGGCAATTTTCTATTTCATGCTATCCAGCCACATTTATTATTTGGAATTCTGTGAGGAAGATTCCCTCCCTCCCTCTCCCTTCCTTCTTCCTTTCTTTCTCTTATTCTTTTTTATTCCTCTTTCTTTCTTCCCTTCTTATTTAATCTATTTTATGTCAGTATAGACTCATGGATATTTATTTTATTCTCTGTGTAATAGTTGAATGCTATCATTATTTATTATGTTGCTCACAGTTTTCCAGCTTGAGCCATTGAGAAGTCTTTCAGATTGATTCCTTTTGACACATCTCATCATTTGCTGTGTTTTATTTAAAGCATTTTCTTACTTTCTGGCACTACAAGATGGTCCAGGCTCATATTGCGTTTTCCATCTCCAGCCCTAGAATTAGCCATTTCTTCAAGAAAACCTGGTTCTTTTTATTGGAGAATGATATTTAGACACCAAAATCTGGGAGCTAAGTGTGCTCATTGATACTAAGGTGTCACTGCTTCTGGACCCTTTCAGCAGAGCCTGGAAATGTATGTATGAATATAAACTCAGGTATACACATCTATCTATTGATCTATCAATCTATCCATCTATCTAGATAGATATATTAGAAGTGACATGGATTCATACTGATACATCCAACTCCTATCCAGCACCACAGAGTTTATTCTAGCATTCTCCTTTTGTTTATTTTTAACTTCTTTCACCAACAGTGAGAAACTTAACTCCAGTTAGCTACAATATATTTCCTAATGTGTCAACTAGTTTCAGAATTGCTAATCCATACCCTTATGAAAAACAAACTTACCACCTAGAGTACAGTGTTTCTGTACAGTACTTTAGTTTTACAGTATCCTATCAAAACACTGTCTTCCAATGTAACTTAGGTCAGGACCTTTCATCCCCACCCATTATGTGTGGTTATGTCACATGCTTGTAATACAGTGAGATTCATTTATCACTGCATTTCATCTGAGTTCCCCAGCATCCTGATTGATTTTTAAAATTTGCAGAGTAAAATTCACTCTTTGTAGTGTACAGTTCTGTGGGTTTTGACAACTTTATGGTCATGTTTCCACCTCCACAGTAGCATACAGAGCTGTTTTTTTCACCCCCCAAAATTCTCTCATACTGTGCGTTTGTAGTCAACCCCTTCCCCCATTCCACCCCTTGGCAGCCATTGATCATTTTTCATCTCTGTAATGCTGACGTTTCTAGAAAGTCATACAAATGAAATCATATACTGTACAGCCTTTTGAATTGAGCTTCCTTCACTTAAAGAAATGCAGCCAAGATTCATCCATGTTGTTGTGTGAATCAAGAGTTTATCCTTTTTATTGCCAAGTAGTATTCTAATGTCCCAATTCACCACAATTTCTTTCTCCATTCACCTGATGAAGGACATTTAGTTTATTTCCAGCTTGTGGCAATTATGAATAACATGGTTATGAAGATTCACCCAAAGATTTTGTTTAAACATTAGTTTTCAATTTGCTTGAGTAAATCCCTAGGAGTGGGGTATCTGAGTCATATAAGTGTATGATTAACTTTATAAGAACCTGCTAAACCTTTATCCGAATGCAACTATCATGTTGCATTCCCAGTTCTAGTTGCTCCTTGTCCTCACCAGGACTTGATATTTGCAATTTTATTTTTTATTTCAGCCACCTAATAGTTGTGTGGATTATTATTGTGGTTTCTGCCTCCTTTTTGAAAGTGAGATCTGCTAAATATAGAATCCTGTGTTGACTTTTGTGTTTTCTCTCTGCACTTGAAAGATGTCATTTTGTTGTTGATTTGTCTCTTTTGTTTTTGATAATATATCATCCATCATTGACATTATTTCTCCCTGTATGTAATGTCTTCCCCTGTATATATGTATTTCCCTGACTGCTTTCAAGATTTTGTTTTTATCTTTGGATTTTAGCAGCTTGACTATCATGTGCCCAGGTATGGTTTTATTTTGTATTTTATTTTCTGGGTTTGCTGACTTCCTTGGATCTAAAATTTTAGATTTTCCACCAAATTTTGGAAGTTTTATGCTATTACATATTGATTTGCCTTTCTGCCTCATTTAATTTTTCTGTCTCTCTCCTCTCTGCTGGGGACTCAATCATCTCACAGGTAAGGCTTTCTTTATTTTTCTTCAAAATTTTTACATTCTTTTGTTCAGACTGGATAATTTCTATTGCTCTATCTTCATGTTTCTTCTACTGTTTTTTTTTATTTTTAGCTTTATTTATTTATTTATTTTTCGCCCCAAAGCCCCAGTAGATAGTTCTATGTCATAGCTGCACATCCTTCTAGTTGCTGTATGTGGGACGCAGCCTCAGCATGGCCAGTGAAGCAGTGCATCGGTACGCACCCGGGATCCGAACCCAGGGCCGCCAGCAGTGGAGCATGCACACTTAACCTCTAAGCCTCAGGGCCGGCCCTCTTCTACTGTTTCTAATGTACATGTAAACTCAAAAGTATTTTTTTAATTTAATCTTCCTATTTGGTTCTTTTTTGTAATTTCCATTTCTCTGCTGAGTTTCCAGATATGTTCATTCATTATGAGAATATTTTTCATACCACCTTGATCATCTTTATAATAGCTGCTGTCTTATCCTTGTCAGCTAATTGCAACACCTTGGGGAGAGTTTCTACTCCCTGCTTTTGGTCATATATGGATTATATTTTCCCATCTCTTCAAATCTCATGATTTTTTAAACTGTGTACTGGAGGGCCGGACCCATGGCTTAGCGGTTAAGTGTGCATGCTCTGCTACTGGCGGCCTGGGTTCGGATCCCGGGCTCGCACTGACGCACTGCTTCTCTGGTCATGCTGAGGCCACGCCCCACATACAGCAACTAGAAGGACGTGCAGCTATAACACACAACTATCTACTGGGGCTTTGGGGGAAAAATAAATTAAAAAAAATTAAACTGTGTACTGGAAACCATGAATGATAGTTATAGAGACTCTGGATTCTATTGTATTCCTTTGAAGACTGTTGTTATTTTTCTAGCAGGGAGTTAACTTGGCTGGACTGAAACTCCAATCTTCTCTCCTTTACAGTGAGCATAGCTGAAATCCTCGTTCAGTTCTTTCATCTACCAATTGCTGTTTTTAAACTAAGCCCTCTGGGGTCTACCCTGCATGTGTATTGTTCAAAGATCTGCCAATTTGGTGTGTGTGTGGGGGAGACTTACATACATATTTTGAGATTTTCCTCTGTGTGTCTCCCTCCCTTCCAGAATTTCTCCCTTAACTTTCCAACTACTCTCTCAGCACCAAAATACATCCTCTAACATTACAAGTAAGACTGTAGTTTTTCCCCTGTCTGGGTCATGTACAGATTTTGGAATGCTTTGAGGCAAAAGACTCAAGCTTGCAAATATCTCCTGGTGCAATTCCCATCACTTAAGGGAAGACTCCCTCTCAGTTCTGCTTGCTTTCGGAAGAGATTTATACATACACACATATACACATTTATTATATGTGTATTACATATAAATACATGATTCTATATAAATACGTATAATATTTTATGCAGATTTTATCATTGTTATCTGTGAGAGTGTTAGTTCAAGAAACCACTCCACGATTACTGGAAGCCAGACCTCGGTTTTGTTTCTTTTTTAGATTTTATATAAATGGAATTAAAAAATCTATAGCCTTT
Source organism: Diceros bicornis minor (assembly GCF_020826845.1). Classification (NCBI taxonomy): domain Eukaryota; kingdom Metazoa; phylum Chordata; class Mammalia; order Perissodactyla; family Rhinocerotidae; genus Diceros; species Diceros bicornis. The sequence goes on along the minus strand of NW_026690883.1, from coordinate 364,823 downwards.
TGAATATAATTTCTTTTATGCAGCATTTTGGTTGTGATATTCATCTATGCTATTGCATGTAGCTAGTGTTTGTTCATTTGTTGAAAATAATTAATTTTTTTAAATGGTCATACAATATGCATAACCTAAAATTGACCATTTTAACCATTTTTAATTGTACAGTTCAGTGACATGCAGTACATTCACATTATTGTGTAGCCATAACCTCCAACCATCCACAGAACTATTTTCACCTTTCACTGAAACTCTGTGCTCATTAAGAAACAACTCCATGTTATCCCTCCCTCTTGTCCTTGGGAAACAACATTCTCCTTTTTATTCCTATGAATTTGAGTACTCTAAGTACCTTATATGAGTGGAATCATACAGTATTTTTCCTTTTGTGGATGGCTTTATTTCACTTAGCATAAAGTCCTCAAGGTTCATCCTTGTCATAGCATGTGTCAGAATTTCTTCCTTTTTAAGGGTGAATGGTATTCCATTGTGTGTATACACCACATTTCTTTGTCATTTCATCTGTTGATGCACACCTGGTTTGCTTCCAGCTTCTGGCTATTTTGAATAATGCTGTTAAGAACACGGGTGTACATTTATGTCTTTATATATCTGCATTCAATCATTTCGGTTGTATGTTCATAAATGGTGTTCTGAGATTCATTTTTTCACACGTGGGAGGGTTCCCCACACCTCCAACAAGCAATTCTTGGAATGCCAGCTAGTCGTCAGATAATTCAACTCAATTTGATGTTGTCAACTCAGAGATACATCAGATTCCACAGGTTGATGGCTTAGTCCTATAAGTCTGCACACTCACCCAACCTCACCACAACTTCAGATGCCAGTTACAAGCCCAGGCTGTTACCTGTACTTCTGACTGACTGGCTATAAACCAGAGGTTCTCACAACCTCCTCATTGGGTTTGATTAATTTGCTAGAGTGGCTCACACAACTCAGAGAAACATTTACTAGATCACCAGTTTATTATAAAAGGATATGACTCAAGAACAGCCTGATAGAAGTGGTGCATAGGGAAAGGTATGTGAGAAGGGGCACAGAGCTTTCATGCCATATCCAAGTACACCACTCTCCAAGCACTCCTTGTCATTGCCAACCTGGAAGCTCTCTGAACCTCCTTCTATTGGGATTTTAATGGAGGCTCTGTCACGTAGGCATGATTAATTATTAACTCAGTTTCCAGCCCCCCTCCCCTCTCTGCAATATAAGGGATTGGGCTAAAAATTCGAAGCTTCTAATCAGGGCTTGGTTTTCCTGATGACCAGCCCCATCCAGGAGCCATCCAGAAGCCCACCCAGATTTGCCTCAATAGAACAAAATCTTCTCCTAATGTTCTTATCAATTAGGAAATTACAAGGAGGTCGGCCCCATGGCTCAGCAGTTAAGTGCACACGCTCCGCTACTGGCAGCCCAGGTTTGGATGCCGGGCGCGCATCGATGCACCGCTTCTCCGGCCATGCTAAGCCACATCAGACATACAGCAACTAGAAGGATATGCAAGTATGACATACAACTATCTACTGTGGCTTTGGGGAGAAAAAAGGAGGAGGATTGGCAATAGATGTTAGCTCAGAGCCGGTCTTCCTCAGCAAAAAGAGGAGGATTATCACGGATGTTAGCTCAGGGCTGATCTTTCTAAAAAAAAAGGAAATTACAAGGGTTTTAGGGTCTCTGTGTCAGGGATGGTGTCAAAGACAAATATTAGAATAAGAGTTGCTCCTAGTGTTCTTATCATTTAGGAAATTACAATGTTTTAGGAGCTCTGTGCCAGGAACTGGAGGCAGAGACTGATAAATATATTTTCTATTATTTCAGAACCCCTAAGTGGAATTGCTAGATCATATGGTGAATTTTATTTTTAATTTTTGAAGGAACTGCCATATTGTTTTTCAGTTTTATGTTCTTACCTTCATTGCACAAGCAGTCTAATTTCTCAACATCCTTGCCAACACTTGTTATTTTCTGATTTTGTGATAGTAACTATGCTAATGGGTGTGAACATGTATCTCATTGTGGTTTTAGTTTGCATTTTCCTGATACTCAGTGATGTTGAACATCTTTTCGTGTGTTTACTGGCCATTTTATATCTTGTTTGGAGAAATGTCTATTCAAGTCCTTTGTGCATTTTTAAATTGTTTTTTTTTATTGTTGAGTTGTAGGAGTTCTTTATATATGCTAGATATTAGTCCCTTATCAGATATGTGATTTGCAAATATTTTCAACCATTCTGTGCATTGCCTTTTTACTCTGTTGCTAGTATCTTGTGATACAGAAAATGTTTCATTTTGATGAAGTCCAATTTGTTATTTTTTTTTGTTGCTTATGTCTTTGGTGTCATAGTAAAGAAATCATTGTTGACAATGGCATTTGGACCCAATGACATGCAGCTTTTACCCTGTGTTTTCTTCTAAGTATTTTATAGCTTCAACTCTAACATTTATATCTTGGATCCATTTTGAGTTAATTTTTGAATATGGTGTAAGGTAAGGGTCCAACATCATTCTATTGCATGTGCATATCCAGTTTTCCAGCACCATTTGTTGAAAAACTTATCCTTTTTCCACTGAATGATCTTTGCACCCTTGTCAAAAATCATTTGACCATATATGAAAAGGTTTATTTTAGGGCTCTCTATAATGTTTCATTAGTATATTGTGTGTATTTATGCCAGTACCTCACTGTTTTGATTACTTTGTAGTAAGTCTTGAAATCAGGAGGTGTGTGTTATCTAACTTTGTTCTTCTTTTTCTAGATTGTTATGGCTATTCAGGGTCCCTTGAGAGTCCATATGAATTTTAGGATAGATTTTTCTATATTTGCAAAAAATTCATTGGAATTTTTACCTCCATGAGTAAGTTGAGTCTTAAGTATTTTATTCTTTTTGATGCTATTGTAAATAAAAATGTAAAGTTTTAAAATTTCTTTTTCAGATAACTTGTTATTAATGTATAGAAGAACAACTAATTTTTGCAGGTTAATTTTTTGTCCCACTACTCTGCATAATTTATTAGTTCTAAAATTTTTTTGTGGAATTTTTAGAGGTTTCAACATATAAGATATTATGTGTAAAGAAATATAATATTACTTCTTCCTTTCCAATTTGAATGCTATTTCTTTCTTTTTCTTATCTAATTGCTTTGGCTAGAACTTCTAATACCGTGTTGAATAGAAGTGGTGAAAGTGGGCCTTCTTGCCTTTCTCCTGGTCTTAGATAAAAAGATTTCACTCTTTCACCCTTGAATACGATGTTCTCTGTGGATTTCTGTATATGGCTTTTATTATGTTGAAGTAACTTTCTTTTACTCTGAGGGTTGTTTAGTGTTTTTAATATGAAAGCATGTTTAGTTTTGTCAAACGCCTTTTCTGCATCCATTGAGATGATCACTTTTTTTCCTTCATTCTGTTAATGTGGTTAATTACATTGATTCATTTTCATATATTGAAACATCCTTGTATTCCAGGAATAAATCCCACTTAAAAATGATATATAATCCTTTTAATATGCTGTTGAATTTGCTTTGTTACTATTTTATTGAGGATTTCTGTATCATTATTCATGAAAGGTATTGACCTGTAGTCTTCCTTTCTCTTAGTGTCTTTGGCTTTGATATCAGAGTAGTACTAACCCCATAGGATGACTTTAGAAGTATTCTCTCTTCTTCAACTTTTTGAAAGAGTGTGAAAAGAGTTGGTGTTAGTTAATTAAAAAAAAGTCTTTGGGCCTAGGAATAAATTCAGCATAAAATAAATACAAATAATTTTTTTTTAAAATGTGAGATAGTCTTTTCCTAAAAAAATTAAAAATTAAGCAAGTACATCATTTATCACTGTATTTCTAAAAATTGTTTGTAACCTAATAGTAAGCATGAACAAATTGTTAGAATTAAAATGACTCAAGTGTTAATTTTCTTCATTGCAAATTTTCTGACATGAGTATGTGATGCCATCATGTATGACATCTTTTATGAAAAAATGGTCATTTTTTGTAGTATTTGAGAACATTATGAATTTTGTCAGTGGCCTCTGACAATACTCTGATATGCAAAGTTATCTTTTCAACATGTATGTCTTATCATCATCTTTAACAAATTAACAAACTCCGTCAGGTGCTAATTAATCAACTACTTTTCATATGATTCAGGTTCTCCGCCATCAACTTCTCTAACCATCAGTAAATTCTACAACTTCTGCAAGATTAACAATTTTACCATATTTTATTCATCTCGTGTGGTTTAAAACATCCAAAAATCATTGATAAACTCACCCTGCCCAAACAAAAGCATGGTGAATTATGAAAGATGGTCTCTGTTAAGTGGGGAGGGATTTCAGGTTAAATTTAATTTTATAATTGGTCAATTTATTACAGTGTACTGTTCTGTTATGTATTTCACTACTTTTTTTAAAAAAAAGTGATACTTGAGGGCACTTAGATAAATAAAAAGTTGAGAAAATAAGGAACTGATACACACTATAAGCTTCAAATATTTTCAAGCATAAGATGCAGTAAGAACTAAAACTAAGAAATGGCAGAGCCAATAGAGATAAGGAGATAAAATTTCAAAACTGAATCTATAATAACATCTCAATGGCTACTGTTTTGGTGCCAAGAAGATGGTGAAATCAAAGCATTCTTAATGATGATAATAAACAGACTGCAAAGAAAAAAGACTGAAATTTTTTTTGTGTGTGTGTATCAGGAAGATCAGCCCTGAGCTAACATCCGTGCTAATCCTCCTCTTTTTGCTGAGGAAGACTGGCTCTGAGCTAAGATCTATTGTCAATCTTCCTCCTTTTTTTCCTCAAAGCCTCAATAGATAGTTGTATGTTATATTTGTACACCCTTCTAGTTGCTGTATGTGGGATGCGGCCTCAGTATGGCCGGAGAAGCGGTGCATCCGTGTGCGCCCGGGATCCGAACCCGGGCCGCCAGTAGCAGACCGCACGCACTTAACCACTAAGCCACGGGGCTGGCCCAAGACTGAAATCTTTAAAGAGAGAATTTTTACAGCCATATTACAGATAGATAACAGGGAAGAGAGTTGGCGTGAGAGACTATCTGTTTCTTAAATTACTTACACTGTAGAGAACAAAAAACCAATTTGCTGAAATCTTTATTCCCCTCTATGACCCTATCTTTACCTGCAAAATCTGAGCACTGAATCAATGTCACATTCTTCCTTTTCCATCTCTGTGTAACAGAGCAATTAAGCTCATCTGAAACCTCAACTGCCCAGCCTGTGAAATAAGGCCAGCCATCCATTCTCACAGAGGAGCCAACTGGGGGTAGGATTTTTGGTTCTGAATTCAGCTAAACATCTTTAAAGAATTGTATCTGGCCTTCTTTATCCAGGGCTATCAATGAAGGGCTGGTTGCCTTTAGAGAAGACCAATTCACAGTCAGCTCAGACATTTTCTGTTGAGCTCTCTAAAGAAGGCTGTGGGGCTTGTCACTAAGAGTTGATTTCTATACGGGTTATAATTTTATTTTATTCAGAGATTTATAAAGAAATTTACATGGTAAATATTACTTATTAACAAGAAAAAAGTGGTCTATTCTCTGATCATTTAAGCAAAATCCTCCTCTCAGGTCCCAGCCATGAACAAATCCCAGATTCAATCTCCAAGAGTCTGCCAGGCACTCTGTGGTCCATGGGAAGCCCTCAAGTTGGCAGCCTGTTCCTTTGTGTCCTGTGCTGGTACTTAATCTTCCATCTCTTCAGAGTACAACTAGACAGAAGCTCAAAGGACTTGACATTGGAGAAATGTACTTTTCATTATCTTTAGACTTCTACACTTTTTCAAAAGACTCTCAGCATATCCAGTAATTGTGCAGCAATTTACCCAACACTAAGGTTCTCACTATTAAAAATTAAAATAAATAAATTTTTTTTATTGATATTTTAATGGTTTCTAACATTGTGAAATTTTGGGTTGTACATTTTTGTTTGTCCATCACCCCATATATGACTCCCTTCACCCCTTGTGCCCACCCCCCACCCCCACTGCCCGGGTAACCACAGTCCAGTTTTCTCTGTCCATGTGTTGGTTTATATTCCACATATGAGTGAGATCATACAGTGTTTGTCTTTCTCTTTCTGGCTTATTTCACTTAACATAATACGCTCCAGGCCCATCCATGTTGTTGCAAATGGGACGATTTTGTCTTTTTTTATGGCTGAGTAGTATTCCATTGTATATATATACCACATTTTCTTAATCCAATCGTCAGTCGAGGGACACTTAGGTTGCTTCCACTTCTGGGCTATGGTGAATAATGCTGCAATGAACATAGGGGTGCATAAGCCTCTTTGGATTGTTGATTTCAGGTGCGTTGGATAGATTCCCAGTAGTGGGATGGCTGGATCATAGGGCATCTCTATTTTTAATTCTTTGAGGAATCTCCATACCGTTTTCCATAGAGGCTGCACCAATTTGCATTCCCACCAGCTGTGTATGAGGGTTCCTGTTTCTCCACATCCTCTCCAACATTTGTTGTTTTTTGTCTTGGTGATTATAGCCATTCTAACAGGCGTGAGGTGGTATCTTAGTGTTGTTTTGATTTGCATTTCCCTGATGATTAGTGATGTTGAGCATCTTTTCATGTGCCTATTGGCCATCTGTATATCTTCCTTGGAGAAGTGTCTGTTCATTTCCTCTGCCCATTTTTTGATCGGGTTGTTTGTTTTTTTGTTGTTCAATTGTGTGTGTTCTTTATATATTATGGAGATCAACCCCTTGTCAGATGTATGTTTTGCAAATATTCTCTCCCAGCTGGTTGGTTGTTTGTTCATCTTGATTCTGGTTTCATTTGTCTTATAAAAGCTCTTTAGTCTGATAAAGTCCCACTTGTTTATTTTTTCTTTAGTTTCCCTAGTCTGGGTAGGCATGTCATCCGAAAAGATTCCTTTAAACCCAATGTCAAATAGTGTGTTGCCTATATTTTCTTCTATGAGTTTTATAGTTTCAGGTCTCACCTTCAGGTCTTTGATCCATTTTGAGTTAATTTTTGTGAATGGCGATAGCACATGGTCCACTTTCATTCTTTTGCATGTGGCTGTCCAGTTTTCCCAACACCATTTATTGAAGAGACTTTCCTTTCTCCATTGCATGTCCTTAGCACCTTTGTCGAAAATTAGCTGTCCGTATATGTGTGGTTTTATTTCTGGGCTTTCAATTCTGTTCCATTGATCTGTGTGTCTGTTTTTGTACCAGTACCATGCTGTTTTGATTACTATTGCTTTGTAGTATGTTTTGAAGTCAGGAATTGTGATGCCTCCTGCTTTGTTCTTTTTCTTTAGGATTTCTTTAGCTATTCGGGGTCTTTTGTTGCCCCATATAAATTTTAGTATTCTTTTTTCTGTTTCTGTGAAGAATGTCATTGGGATTCTGATTGGGATTGCATTGAATCTGTAGATTGCTTTAGGTAATATAGACATTTTAACTATGTTTATTCTTCCAATCCACGTGCATGGGATATCTTTCCATTTCTTTATGTCATCGTAGATTTCCCTCAATAATGTCTTGTAGTTCTCATTGTATAGGTCCTTCACCTCCTTGGTAAGATTTATTCCTAGGTATTTTATTCTTTTTGATGCAATTGTAAATGATATTATCTTTTTGAGCTCTCTTTCTGTTAGTTCATTATTAGCATATAGAAATGCAACTGATTTTTGTAGATTGATTTTGTACCCTGCAACTTTGCTGTAGTTGTTGATTGTTTCTAACAGTTTTCCAACAGATTCTTTAGGGTTTTCTATATATACAATCATGTCATCTGCAAATAGTGAGAGTTTCACTTCTTCGTTACCTATTTGGATTCCTTTTATTCCTTTTTCTTGCCTAATTGCTCTGGCCAAAACCTCCAGTACTATGTTGAACAGGAGTGGTGAGAGTGGGCAGCCCTGCCTCGTTCCTGTTCTCAGAGGAATGGCTTTCAGTCTTTCCCCGTTGAGTATGATGTTAGCTGTGGGTTTGTCATATATGGCCTTTATTATGTTGAGGTACTTTCCTTCTATTCCCATTTTATTGAGAGTTTTTATCATAAATGGATGTTGTATCTTGTCAAATGCCTTCTCTGCGTCTATTGAGACGATCATGTGGTTTTTATTCTTTGTTTTGTTGATGTGATATATCACGTTGATTGATTTGCGGATGTTGAACCATCCCTGCGTCTCTGGTATAAATCCCATTTGATCATGGTGTATGATCTTTTTAATATATTGTTGTATTCGGTTTGCCAATATTTTGTTGAGGATTTTTGCATCAATGTTCATCAGCGATATTGGCCTGTAATTTTCTTTCTTTGTATTGTCTTTGTCTGGTTTTGGTATCAGGGTGATGTTGGCCTCATAGAATGATTCAGGAAGTGTTCCATCTTCCTCTATTTTTTGGAATAGTTTGAGGAGGATGGGTATTAAATCTTCTTTGAATGTTTGGTAAAATTCACTGGAGAAGCCATCTGGTCCTGGACTTTTATTTTTTGGGAGGTTTTTGATTACTATTTCAATCTCTTTACTTGTGATTGGTCTATTCAGATTCTCCATTTCTTCTTGGTTCAATTTTGGGAGGTTGTATAAGTCTAAGAATTTATCCATTTCTTCTAGATTGTCCAATTTGTTGGCATATAATTTCTCATAGTATTCTCTTATAATCCTCTGTATTTCCATGGTATCCGTTGTAATTTCTCCTCTTTCATTTCTAATTTTATTTACTTGAGCCTTTTCTCTTTTTTTCTTAGTTAGCCTGGCTAAGGGTTTGTCTATTTTGTTTATCTTCTCGAAGAACCAACTCTTTGTTTCATTAATCCTTTCTACTGTTTTTTTGGTCTCAATATCATTTATTTCTGCTCTGATTTTTATTATTTCTCTCCTTCTGCTGGCTTTGGGCTTTGTTTGTTCTTCTTTTTCTAGTTCTGTTAGGTGTAATTTAAGGTTGCCTATTAGGGCTTTTTCTTGTTTGTTAAGGTGGGCTTGTATCGCTATGAGTTTCCCTCTCAGGACCGCTTTTGCTGCGTCCCATATGGTTTGATATGGCATGTTATCATTTTCGTTTGTTTCCAGATAGTTTTTGATTTCTCCTTTAATTTCATCAATGATCCATTGGTTGTTCAGTAGCATGTTGTTTAATCTCCACATTTTTGTCACTTTCCCAGTTTTTTTTTCCTGGTTCATTTCCAGTTTCATAGCCTTATGGTCTGAAAAGATGCTTGTTATGATTTCAATCTTCTTAAATTTATTGAGGCTTGCTTTGTTTCCCAACATATGGTCTATCCTAGAGAATGTTCCATGCGCGCTTGAGAAGAATGTGTAGTCAGCTGTTTTTGGGTGGAGTGCTCTGTATATGTCTACTAGGTCCATCTCGTCCAGTTTTTCATTTAAGTCTAATATTTCTTTATTAACTTTTTGTCTGGATGATCTATCCATTGCTGTAAGTGGGGTGTTAAGATCCCCTACTATTATTGTGTTGTTGTTGATTTCTCCTTTTAGGTTTGTTAATAGTTGTTTTATGTACATTGGTGCTCCTATGTTGGGTGCATATATATTTATAAGTGATATGTCTTCTTGATGGAGTGTCCCTTTTATCATTATATATTTCCCTTCTTTGTCTTTCTTAACCTGTTTTATCTTGAAGTCTACTTTGTCTGATATGAGTATGGCAACACCTGCTTTCTTTTGTTTGCCATTAGCTTGGAGTATTGTCTTCCATCCTTTCACTCTGAGCCTGTGCTTGTCTTTAGTGCTAAGATGTGTTTCCTGAAGGCAGCATATTGTTGGGTCTTGCTTTTTAATCCATCCTGCCACTCTGTATCTTTTGATTGGAGAGTTCAATCCATTTACATTTAGGGTAATTATTGAAATATGAGGGTTGAATGTTGCTGTTTTGTCACTTATTTTCTGGTTCTTTTGCATTTCCTTTGTTTCTTGTCCCATTTGTTTTGGACTGCCAATTCAGTTTGGTTGTTCTGTCTTATGATTCTTCTAGTTTTCTCTTTGTTTATCATATGTGGTTTTAATTTGATTATTTGTTTAGTGGTTACCTTGAGGTTTGGGCAAAAAATCTTCTGTATGAGATAGTCCATTATCTGATAGCCTCCTATTTCCTTATACTAAGTCAATTCAGTCACTTTCCTCTTCCCCTTCTAAGTTGCTCTTGTTATACCTTATTCTATCTTGTGTTGTGGCTGTGTGTTTACAGTGATGAGGTTAAATTTATTTTTGGTGAATTTCTTCCTTTGATCTTTGAGTTTAGTATTTAAGTGGTTGCTAACCTATTCCGGTAAAGATCTACTATTTCTCTGATTTTGTCTACCTACTTTTCTCCTTACTCCAAGCTTTGTGTTCCCTTTCTCTTGTTTTCAGGCCTGAGGGCCTTCTTGAGTATTTCTTGTAGTGGCGGTCTCGTGGCCATGAACTCCCTTAGCTTTTGTTTATCTGGGAGAGTTACTATTTCTCCATCATATTTGAAGGATATTTTTGCTGGATAGAGTATTCTTGGCTGAAAGTTTTTGTCTTTTAGTATTTTGAATATATCATTCCAGTCTCTTCTAGCCTGAAAAGTTTCTGTTGAGAAATCCGCTGAGAGCCTGATGGGAGTTCCTTTGTACGTTATTTTTTGTTTTTGTCTAGCTGCCCTTAATATTGTTTCTTTGTCGTTGACCCTGGCTAGCCTTACCACTAGGTGTCGTGGTGAAGGCCTTTGTCTGTTAATATATATAGGTGTCCTGTTGGCTTCGCTTACTGGTATTTCCTGCTCCTTCCCGAGATTTGGGAAATTTTCAGCTATTATTTCCTTGAATAGGCTCTCTGTTCCTCTTTCCCTCTCCTCTCCCTCAGGAATACCTATAATTCTTATGTTACATTTTCTAATAGAGTCCGATATTTCTCGGAGTCTTTCTTCATTTCTTTTTAGTCTTAGTTCTCTCTCTTCTTCCATCTGGAGTATATCTGTATTCCTATCCTCTAAAGTACTAATTCTTTCCTCCATATTGTCAGCTCTGTTCTTTAAAGATTCCAGGTTCTCCTTTATCTCCTCCATTGTGTTCTTCATCTCCATCAGCACTGATAGGTTTTACTTTATGATTTCAATCTCTTTTGTGAAGAAACTCCTAATCTCATTGAATTGTTTGTCTGTGTTGTCTCATATTTCGTTGAGTGTTTTTATGATAGCTATTTTGAAATCTCTGTCATTTAGTTTATGGATTTCTGTGTCGTCGGGGTTGATTTCTGGGTGCTTGTCATTTTGTTTCTGGTCTGGTGATTTCATATATTTTTGCATTGTGGTTCCTGTGTTGGTTTTGATTTTCCTCATCCTGGAAGTCTCTGGTTGCAATTTCCACCTGCCGCCACTGTCTGGTGGTAAAGGGCTGTGTAGTCTAAGCCCCCTGCGCTCTGCCCCAGTTTTTCTGCTGCGATCCGCAGTTTTGTTTTGTTTTGTTTTGTTTTTTTTCCCCACTGCGATCCACGGGTCCAGTCCAGTTTATTCAGGTCTGCTTCGGACCGCTAGATCTGGTCGAGCTGCAGAGTCCGGGTTGCGGGGAGGGGGGAGCTCTCTCTTTTGCCCTCTGGGTCCCTGACGTGGGAGGCTTCTCGTTTGCCCCTCTTTATCCGCTCTCTGGGTTGCTCAGATGTTGATGGTAGCCCTGTGGCTCCTCTGAGCCCTCTGTGCGGGAGTTTCCCACTGGCTTAGAGAGCCCGAAGAGCTACAGTTTCCCGCCGAGGGCCGCCCCTCCCCCCTCTCTGGGAGCCGCGCGGACCGGATCGCTGATCTGATGGGGAGGGAGCGGAGTTCTCCTTACCTCTCCCCACTTCCTCCGGGGGCCCAGCACGTTCCGCTCTCAGACGTGCGGCAGTGTGGATCCCTCCGCTCTAGCTTTTCACTGTCTGGGATTCCGTTGTTGGTCTGTGGCTGTTACTTTTGTTGTATCTTGTGGGGGAAGAATTCACGGGAAAGCTCACTCCGCCATGATGCTGACGTCACTCTGAAATAAATAAATTTTGAAAAGGAAAAAAGTTATCTTTGCAGCTTTGTACAGAATCTATACAATGGGTACATCCTTATAAAGTGAGGAAAGATAACAAATTTAACTATTTTGGTTAGTTAACACTGTAAGTAATATACTTTATATATTAGCATTTTTGAGATTATTTGTATTTAAAGATACTGCTTCAAACCCCTAAATCATTGTATGTAGTGGAGTCTACCATCTGCTTCGGCTGAACAATTATATACAGTAAGTCAGCCAAAATTCTTCCATTCCTGTATAATCTTATATGTGGGTGGCAATGGTTAGTTCTTATAGATTATTTGAACAGGTGCATATCACAAAATACAAGTGACCATTAAAAATTAAAGTGTTCGCCCGATAGAAGATTATCTGATTCCCAGAAAAAGAAAACATTACTGTGACATTAAGGCTAAAACTGTCAAAAAGGAAGCCAAGATACAGTCAAGTAAAGCTTTTGCTGAAAAGTTAATTGGCTCATCTTTGAAACTTTATCAGGTTTACTATGTAAGCAAGATATTTTCAGAGCCTAGAATATAGAAAGTGCTTATTGGTACGTTAACAATGTGATCATTTATTTTGTAAATGTTAATATTACAGATGGAATTCACTTTCTACTATATTCAGATTTTCAAGTTCTGCTAAATCTTAAGGCCACATTACTGGCAAGTTGGGAAACCTCTAGACATCTGAAAAATATTAATCCTACACAGAAGCATATGAATTCTCTATTCATCAGGTTCTAAATTCTAAAACATTCTAAGCTTTTGGAAGAAACCAATGGCATTCCAAATTGACAGTAAGGCTGCATGTGCGATACATGATCCTATAGGAAGAGAATTCCAGATTTTAAATAGAGGAGATTGTGCACAAAAATAAAGTACATTTTGAAGTCTGAAAGGGGATTTCAAGAAATAAGGGACTCTCAGAACATGTGGTAATTGGTAAATAACTTACCAAGGGCTCTCTAAAGGAGAACATATTGTGGACAAAAGAGCTTCACATGCAGAGAGCTAAAATGGCATCTCTGGAGTCCTCTTGATGAAACAGACACTGAATTACTTTTTCCTAAACTTTAAAATGTGTCATATCCTCCAAACAAATTCCACCTCCCTGCCCTGTGGCTTACCTGGGCATGGTGACGTGTTGGAATAATTTTTCTATTCATTGGCTCCTAAACTTCATGGGCACCAGAGCACCTGGAGGCCTTGTTGAAACCCAGATTGCCAGGCCCAACCCCAGAATTTCCAGTTCAGCAGGTCTGCAGCAGCACCTGACAATTTGCATTTCTTCCCAGGTCCCAGGTGATGCTGATGCTGCTGGTCCAGGGACCCCACTTTGAAAACCACAGCCTAACTTACATCCTATATATGGTTACCAAATCCATTATTACATCCCTTGGCTGCTACTTTTCCTTTATCACATCAGCACCTTAGCTCCGAATCTCCTCACCAAACACTGGGAATACTTAGAGAGTTTAACAGCTGGTTCTTCTTTCTGGCTCAGTTCTCCTTCTTCCTCTCAAAACTACAGTCTCTTGCCAGGTAATTTTTCCTTAAACATCAGTTCATCATAGATCTTCTTTGCTCAAAAACTCATGGCTCTTAGGCTGAACACAAGACTTTTTAAATTCTCTACTTAGCTCATAAGGTCTGTAATAGCCCATAGAATGTGGACACCCTGTTCCTTACCCTGCCTGTTATAAAGGAGTATGTGAAGATTACATAAGATACAGTCAGTTCTCGTTATGCACAGTGTGACATTCTATAAAGTCACTGTGAACACTGAATCAGTGAATATGACCCACTGCTCCTACAGGAAATGCAGGGTTAGGTTCCTGCAAACCTTAGTCACATTTTCTTCAACTGATCAATACATAACCTTTTTCTCTGTGTGTTTCTCTTTAAAGTCACCTTATTTAATATATATTGTTGATATATTAACATTGAACTTAGACTAACAGCACTGTACCTCGTGTCTGAAGGAAGCCTATCGAACACAAATACTTTCTCTGTAAAGACACGTCACAGCATTTTGCCCTGAGGATCACCAGGCAGTATTGCAGCACTACACATGGGGGACATATTAAACAGCCGAGTCACCAACACAAGGCACAAAAAGATAACAAATGAGGCACTAAATAGACTGCAAGAAGGACACTTGTTTACAGCATGGGCTGAAACAACAGGGCAGAGCGTCACCTTGTTCCCCTCAGCTGGGAACGTGCACTTCGAGTGAATCAAATTTTTCACCACTTTGTGCTTATCTGCAAATGGACATGAAAGGCCTGTGAGTGTTGATTTGGGGGCTGCCAGTACATTTTAGCTAGTAGGCAAGTGTGCAGACACGGAATCCACAAATAATGAGGATCAACTGTATTATGAAAACATCTTTTCAAAACCAGAGTATCGTTAAGATATAAGAGCAATAATGATAACACAACAGCTAACATGTTAATGCCTACTATGCGCCAGGAGCTCTTCTAAACACTTTACATAAGTTAATGCATTTAAATCTCACTAAAACCCTATGAGACAGGAGTTCTCAGTAGCCCCATTTTATAGATGAGGAAACTAAGGCTCAGAGAGTAAATACTTTGCACAGGTTCTCCAGTTAAAAGCGGGATAACTGGGATTGGTGCCGAGGCAAACAGGTCCAAAGCCCACAGCCTCAACCACTATGGTAGGAACGTGAGTGAATTTTCTACCACTCCCCAAAATGCCCCTTCTGCTCCAGCCAGTGTGGTCTCCCACATACTTATTCACTCATCAAACATTTTCTGAGTGCCCTCAAGGTGTCAGGTACTGTGTTCAGACACTGGAGGGACAAATAGAATGTCGACGCAAATAATCCATAAAAAATCTATAAAACCAACTTGGGCTGAGTTTACTATCAGCCAAACTTTGACGACTATATAGCCCAGGAGAGTCCTTTCACAAAGAAATGGAGCACTCCAAAGAAGTGGGGTGTACAGCGTGGTTATATACCATCAAAGAGCATGTACCACATGTGATTGCAATGTCCCTTTTACAATAGCCACAACCTTGACCTGTCAGCACCTCCATTGATGGACACAGTGGGTATCAGGTCTGCTGTCTCCATGGGCGTGGCTGTTGTCTGGAGTTGGGTGGTCACAGGATGAGTGCAGCAATCAAATTCTAGCCTAGGGAGAAATGATTATATTTAAGGAAATGCCAATGTGGGGGAAGTTGCATTTATACCTTAAGGGCATTGTTTTTGTCTTTGGGACATGTTAATTGCTTAGGGCGGATATACAATGGATGAACAGAGGCTACAGGCCCTTTTTGGGGAAAAAAAAAAAAACAATGTCAGGCCCAATCAGTTTTACACCAAATGGCTTCCTCATATGCTCCAATGTATCCTATTGCTGGCCATTTATTTATCAAGAAGAAGGATAGTCTCAGCTTTAAGGAGCTCACTGTCTATGAGACATGAATAAAACAACAGTTATGGAAAAGTAGAGAAGTACAGGGTCCCAGAGTGGGGACATCAAAATGGATCTCTAGATGGAGACCTCTCAGGAAAAGTCTCCAAGAGAAAGGAACGTTTGACATGAGTTTAGATTAAGAAATAGAAATTAAGTTGATTAAAAAACTGGATAGGAGGACAGAAGAAGCACATATAAAAAGACAGATATAGAAGATGCTAAATCTTTCCGAAAATGGGTGGTATTTTTAAGGCTGGAACAAAGCAAACATGTAGGACAGAGTGGGTGATGAGGGTAAAGATGAGGACAGCAAGGGAAAGCCTGCGTGTCCAGCTCAGGAGTCTGAATGTTCTCTAGGCTACTCTGAACAGTCATTGAAGGAGTCAAAGCAGATATCAGATTTAAGCAAATTTGGATTCTAGAATGTAACACTGGAGGCATGGTGGAGGAAAGATTAGAAGAAATTAAGACTGGAAGTAAAGGGACCTGTTGGAAGACTAGGCAGTGATCCAGATAAGATAGGCCTTGGCTCAGGCGTGAGGTTTGCAGGTGGAGGAGGCAGGAGGTGGGAAGCAGTGCTGGGCTCCTGCAGGAGGAAACTGAGCTGCCTCTCAGTCACGGGAAGGTGTGCCTGTCATGGCCTCCCCACCCCCATGCACAAATGCCATGTTTCTTTCCACTTCTGTACATTTCCTCTCTTCCCCCATCTGAAATGCTCACTCTTTCTTCCCTCCACCTGCCCAAAAGTGGTCCCTTTGAGGACTTGATCTAGTCCATCTCTCCTAAGAAGCTGTCTTTAATTACAATTTCTCAATAACATTGTCATTTTTTTTAGGTTCTATAATTCAACATACACTAAATACCTTGGCAGAATCAAATTACATCTTGCAAACCATGTCATGTATGTGGAGGAGCTTGGAACCTTATAATTCTTTGTATTTCCTTCAATACTACCACAAATACCTTGCACATATAGGTCAATGGATGTCCAGTAAAATTGAGTAAAGTAGAAGCACTCTTTATAAGCTAAGAACTTTTATGAGCTCAGTTATTCCTTTAGATCAGCTGTTTAAATCATTTGTTTTTCTCCACAGGTCAACAGTGTTGCCCAGCACAAAAGAATTTTACACCTTCTCAAACTCAATAGAGCAAAGATGGAATTTCATTCCCCCTGCAAGCCTTACTGCCTCAGAGAAAAGGAAAAACAACATGTGACATCTAATTCTTTCTTCACATTCTGATCTCAAATTGCAACTGATTTCCAAATGTTAACTGGTTTTCATTGTTAAAACTGACAGAAAAAATTTCCCATTCTGGCTTTGTTTCTTTCTTATTTTGTGTGAGGAAGATCAGCCCTGAGGTAACTTTCGATGCCAATCCTCCTCTTTTTGCTGAGGAAGATTAGCCCTGGGCTAACAACTGTGCCCATCTTCCTCTACTTTATATGGGATGCCGCCACAACATGGCTTAACAAGCGGTGTGTCTGTGCGCGCCTGGGATCTGAACCTGTGACTCTGAGGCCACCGCACCGGAGTGCGTTCACTTAACCACTGCACCACGGGGCTGGCCCCTCTCTTTATTTCTAAAGTTGAAATGTCTAAATCTTTCACTGGGCTTGTTGGAGTTTCCATAAAATGAAAACGTACATTCCAGAAAAATCCTTAACTTTCCAGAATAATCCTTAATATATTATGGTAAACACTTTTGCAAAATGTCACTGATTTTCAGTGTCAGTGCCTCCACAAGGGTATCTTTGCATTATCTCCCCTCCCAGTCACGTGTCACTTTGCTCCTCCCCAGGCTCATGGGGTCAAAGTGTTTACTGAGCACTAGGAATGATCAGAGTCTGAGGGAGACCTCAAGGATGACTAAGCCATATTTTCTGACCCAAACCATCTCTTTCCATCTCTCCTTTAACCTCTATTTTTCTCACTCTGGTTTCTACTTTAGTTGTTTACTTGTCTTGTGAATTGTTGTTTTGTGGTTTATAATTACCATGTAAATTCATGTTACTTTTTGCCTTAGAGTTTAGAAAGAACTTACATTAAACAACGTTTTTTCCCAGCTCTTTGATGTGTCTAATAACTTCCAACACAATTCAAGGGGTTTCTTGTTTTTACGTCTCCATCATTATTCCTTCAGAATTATGTTCACCCCACACTTTTGATCTGACCAATGCTGCTTTACCCTTTGAATTTTCTATGCCAAGACTCACATGAGGAATCCCTCGAACACCATCAGCTAGGTGATCCCACATTCCTCACATCTGTTTTCTTGATTTCTTCCTAAATAAGCATGTTTCTGAAACTAATAATAAATTGTACCAAGTGGTCGTTGCATAAAAAGCACTATCACAGATACCTTAAAGAGAAGAAATGGAAAAAAATATTCAATTCCTCAGATAAGTTTACAATCAAATGAGGCATTGAGGGGACCTGGGGGCACTGATCAGAGCAAAATCCTAAGAGAACAGTTTTCAGTCCATTTCAAATGAGGTTAAAACTGGAATGAGATAGTATTTTAACAGTTATCTGAAATCATAAACATTTTTCTGACCTTTGAGAATTTATTTGCGTATAAACTGTACAACATGTGGGGTAAGAGAGTGTTGATATTGTTCAACTTCTTTTTATTTTTCAGCACTTTGTAATAGATGTGGCTATTCACAATTAATAAATATCATATTGTGGAGAGACCCAACTTTCAACTGCCTGATATTATCAATTCTTACACAAAGCTCGAGTTTTAAAGATCAAATTTCATTTTAGTTACCTTTCATCTAGTCGATTTATATCAGAAAGTTGTTGAGTTTTAGGAAAATACTTCAGAACACAAATTTTATATGTAATTTCAAAAGCAAAAAATGAGTTAAAAACTGGATGGTAACCAGTTTTGCTACCATATATTAACCTTTAACATGGGAGCAAACTATTTTAGAGAATATAATTGATATTTGCCTATTTGTATATGGTAGAATGTTAAATTATTTACAGTCTTAATAATAATTTGAAATACCAGAGAATAAAAATCAGAAGTTTAAGTTTTATGAAATGGTTTTTTATTTATTTTTTTAATGATTTTATTTATTTATTTTTCCCCGAAAGCCCCAGTAGATAGTTGTCTGTCATAGGTGCACATCCTTCTAGTTGCTGTATGTGGGACGTGGCCTCAGCATGGCCAGAGAAGCGGTGCGTCGGTGCGATCCCGGGATCCGAACCCGGGCCGCCATCAGCAGAGCGCGCGCACTTAACCGCTAAGCCATGGGGCCGGCCTGAAATGGTTTTTTAGACATAGCAGATTTCAGAGCATATTACTTGAAAATACAACAATCAGTTAGTGAGGTTTAAGCAATGTGATTTTCTTTTAAACTTGCTCATTCCATGGGAGAATCAATAAAAGCCCTCTAGGAGTGGCTGACACTCTTGCCTTCTGCCTGAGCACCAGCTGTATTTTCTTTAAGCATCAGACTCTCAGGCAACACCATAGCCATCAACTCCGTTTAGTTGAGAAAAGGCTTTATGAATCCTGTGTTTTTTCTAGGGGTATGGAGCTCCCAGACTTATTGACTACAGTGAGAGAGTAAGAGTCAGAACACATTCAATAAACTCCAGTGTGCTCAGGTGAGGGGACAGGTGTCTGAACTCACATCTGAAGAATTTAGAGGATGCTTTCTGACTCTGCTTCGTGCCTCTGACTAAGCAGTCCTGGACATCCCCGTTACAGCCACGGAATGACACAGGCAGCCTTGATGGAGCAGAATTCCTCCTATGTCCATCATTTGTGCAGAGCAAACTGGCTTAAGACCTCTCGTTTCCTGCTGCAGTGGTAATTTACAGAGATACAGAACTGTCATCTAGTGAATAAGAAGAAAACAGCAAGATGTTTGACATGAAAAGTGACATTCTGGGTTTTTTCAAAAAGAACAGTGAAGCACTAAAGTTGGTAAAGTTGACACAAAGTTGACACAGTGTCGCACTCGAAAGTTATAGTAAATCTGAAAAATGTGTAGGTTAACTAATCAGTTGCTCTCTATGCCTCTAAAACATGTCTTGACATCTGACTCATAAATAGTACAGCTTAAATATAATAGAATATCTTTGGAAATAACTTCTCATCTCATCTAATCCAATGCTGTTGGCAGGAGCCGGTATTAAATAGCCAGATGGTGAGTACCCATGTTGAAGCACCATTTTTATCACAGTGGAGAGAATATGAGGCATAAGCCCAACGGACTGATGTTCAGATCTTCCCTCTTACCCTTGATCAATTTTGTAAACATGGTTTTCTTTATCAAATATGAATTATAACAGTTACTTTAAAGGATTACAGTAAGAATTGCATAAGGTAATACAGTAAAGGAACCGGTACACAGTAGATTGATAGTTAATTCTCCTTCCCTGTCTCTCTTCTAAGAAACATACAGAAATAATCTAAGAAGAGAATCCGTGTATAAAGTAAACTTATGACAAAAAGTCAATGGCTCCTGAAGTAAGGGACATCATTGTTGAGTCCTTAACCTCAACTGCCCCCAAATACTGTTAACTCTCAATTAATTTTACGTGTTTTCTGTCTTCCAAACACTTCACTGGCTACAAGGAAAGGAGAAGGTGTGAAATTGAAATTGATTTCACCCTTGAATGGTCTAGCTGTAATATCAGGTGTTTTAAATCACCTAGTTTTTCAGGTTTCCTGCTTATTCCTGTATATTTTACCATGGTTCCCAGTCAGAGAAAATTAGAAAATCATTATAATTTTACACACATGAATATATATCTCGACTATTACAGCTGGACTCTTAATATATAGAGCAATGTTGTACATGTTTTGTCCTTGTGGATATTACAGAATACTTTTGTCCAGGTTTTCTTTGGCATTATCATTTATAATGAAGAACTCAGTAATATATGCCCTGGAGATAAGGATTTAGAAAAATCTAACATACTATCCTAGTCATGCCTCAAAAAGAAATAAAATAAGTTAAAAGCTATAAAAATAATGAGAGGATATTTTGAAGGCACTATTTTTCTTAATTATTTCCAACTTTATTTCCCTTTACCTCTTTTTAATCTTTCTCCGTCTTATTTGCTATTGGCTAATCATCTCACAGTAATTGAACCACCCTCAGCTGAGTCCCCCATGCCTCTTCAAGTGCCCCAGCCTGATGTAAGTCTCAGCTCTGACAAAAAGAAGCTGGAAAACCTGTTTTGTGGCACTATTCTTAAGAATATCTTTACTCTTACAATAATAGCTATATGTTTGAAAGGCACCAGTAGATTGCAAAATGAAGTACCCGACCAATGTTGTATCCTCATTTTCCCTCCAGGGGGAGCACAACTTTCATGTGTAATGCAGGGCTGCTGCTTTATTGTTTTTTCCTTTCAAAACATTTTATTGCTTGTAAAACATAATAGGGTTAATAGTGATATATGAGTAACAATATAAACTTACAGTCAGCAAAAAGATTCTATTTTAGTGTCATAATTTTGTACAGTGTAACAAACAGTAATACTTTCATAATGTAATATCTTGATTGATCATAAATTTTTTCCTGGCTCATTTTTATGCTAATTCATTTATTAGATTACCAAATATATACTTTTATGATCTTTATTTTCAATCAATATAATTGAAGGGACATCAGTTGTTCTTGGTAAGTGAAAGGTCACAAAAAATTTTTGATAATTTATAAGTTTGAGAAGGATCTTTCTACTTTTTTAAAAGAGAAGTCATTTAATATTTGGGAAAATTCTCAAAAATCTTCAAATTCTTTAATTTTACAGAAAAGAATACTATGTTCCAGAGAGCCTAAGTACATTGTCACACACTAACCAGAAACAGACCTGGGCCTAGAACTCAGGTCTGAGTCACCTGACTTCTACTGGACCACACTCAAGGGCGCACACCCTCTTCTTACTGGTAATTTCTAATACTAAGGTATTTTCAAAAGCACAGTTGGGAGAAAGTGTAAATAAATAAAACAGATGATTTTATATAAAAAAGTAGCAATTGTTACCCACAATTTCTATTCCATATGAGTGTTTCCTTTCTTGCAGGTTTCTTTTTTTTTTAATAGTAAATCCATTTTGGTAACAAGAAAAAAGATGAAATTTGGCTTCTTTAGTAACAAAAAAAAAAGCTTCTGTTGAAATTAAAAAGACACTAACTAATGTTTCATCTACAGCAATTTAAGAATATTATTTGATTTTGGAAAAGCTCTGAGAGATTTTTTTAAAACTCATATCCATGTGACTATTAGTCCAGCCAGGCACATCTCCACATGACATCTCCTAGAGTGTCCAGTTTTCTGCTGGATCCAGCTGTTGTCAGGCCCAATGCTCTGTCTGGGTAGAGAATGATGCAGCTTCTGAAAAGCATGTGCTCAGTTCCACTTCAAGGCTGATTTTCTCTGCAAAGTGTAAGTGGAAGAAAACATCCCCTTCCACCTGACTGGATTCCCCTGTAGGCTTAGAGAAACAAGGTGGCCTAGTCAGATGGGCAGACAGGAAGATAAATGAGAGTGTGTCACAATTTTATGATACATAAGAGAGAAAAGGATTTGACATCTTACCAAGATTTTCTTACCTGTTGAACAGCATCTGAACATATTTTTCAGAGTTTCCAAAATAGCAGATTGAGATTCTAGGTTGGAAAGGAAGAAGATAGTCAATATATTAAAAAATAAATTTTCTCATTTCCTCAATCAGAAAACAAAACTAAATAAAATACATCTTTAACCATAAGTACCAAAAACATCCAGTTTATCTTCCAGTTATAATTCTTTGTTATGAGAATATGAATACTTTTCAATATATTTAATATGTACAGTCACTAACACTCATGCCATTAATTACTTTTGAAATTAGACTAGCCCTATGCCCTTATTGACAGACATCAATCATAATTACTTTTCTCAATTCTTAGTTTCTATTTTGTGTCAGAAAATACCTGCTGAGACATTCACTTTTTATATAATTCACTTAGCATAAGTCTGTAAAATGATGGACAACAACTCAACCATCTTGAAGGATAGGGTCTCAAATGCTATATCTCACTATTGACAAATCACCTTCTGGTTTGAATGAGAGACAATGAGCACTGTCACAAGAGACACTCGGAAAAAAGGGATCTTGCTCCTTTTGTCTGTCCTTTGGGAGTCTGTGAGACTGCAAACTCTTCATACTGGAAAACCTAAGTGAGGACCAAGTCCAGGAATCTTTTTAAAGCTAGGGGACACTTTCTTCTACGTGAAGCTTGCATCGAAGTTTATAAACATAAGAAAAAAAACAAAGAGCCTTCAGGGCCAGCTGGGTGGGGCAAGCGGTTAAGTGCGCGCGCTCTGCTGCAGCGGCCCAGGGTTCACCGGTTCGGATCCTGGGCGCGCACCGATGCACCACTTGTCAGGCCATGGTGTGGTGACATCCCATATAAAGTGGAGGAAGATGTGCATGGATGTAAGCCCAGGGCCAGTCTTTCTCAGCAAAAAGAGGAGGAGTGATAGATGTTAGCTCAGGACCGATCTTCCTCACAAAAACAAACAAACAAAAACCAAGAGCCTTCAGGAATATCCAGCGCTCCATGGATCAGAGTATGAAAACCACTCATCTTTTCCGTCCTCCGCATTTTACAGATGAAACATAACACAAACAGTTGGTGACAACCTGAAGAGTAGAGTTATTCTCCTGACTGTCACATTACTCCCACCCCGACTGCTGTGCAGACCAGACGGCTGACAAGATACAGCAGTCACTCCTGGGGATAATTTAGACATTCCCAATTTAGCAGCATTTTAGTTGATGTACTTGACAAGACTATAGAAAACCAAAAGATATTTACTACTTAAATTATATAACGTATAGTTAAATGACATTGAAAGTTTTCATTTCACTTACAGCAGAGTTTTGATGGGCCCAGGGGCCTTCTTTCATCTGCTCACCATCCCCGGCATCTCAAACCTTCTCTGCCTTTCCCCTCTTGCTCACTGTGCTCCAGCCACACTGGCTTCTTGCTGCCCAACAACATCCGAGTCACAGTTCCTCCACAGCATCTCTGCAGCCCTGGGATATCTGCATGTCCTCCTACTCTGTCCCTTCCCTCTGGGCCTTGCTCCAGCCTCCCTGTGCTCTCTAATTAAAGTAGCAACCCACTCACTCTCTAGCTCTCCCCATTGCCTATCACTTACATTCTTCTTGACACAGATCATCACACGATAGACTATGTAATTCACTTGTCTGCCTACTTAACCATTATCTCACTTAGCCAACAAAAACAAGTTCTGTGAAGACAGAGATTTTGTAGAAAATTTTTTCCTTAGTGTATCCCAAGCCTGGCATACAGTAGGTGTTTAAATATTTGTTGAGTAATTGTAAGAGGGAATGAAAGGAGTGATCAGAAGAATGACCACACCATGGAAGTAGGTACCACCATGAAGAGTGGGCATCCTGGGAAGGGAAAGAGTGAGGAAAGATTTTATATCAGACAACACGGGTACCACTGTGCCTTTACTACTTCCTGCATATCAGCTTGTTGACTTAAATAATCCATAATCAATTTATAAATCAAAATTGGAGTGAGTTTCTTATGAGCCAACTTTTGAGGACCATGGCCTGTGGCCTTCCTTCCCTAAGGAAGGAAGGGCACCAAAGAAGTGGGGTGTACAGAGAAGTTATATACCGTCAAAGAGCATGTATCACATGTGATTGCAATATCCCTTTTACAATAGCCACGAAATCAGCCCTGCCAGATTGCTCTGCCAGAACAGCTATTGATGGACACAGCAGGGGAGCAGATCTGCTGTCTTGATGGGCATGGCTGGTGTCATGTCTGTTGTCTGGAGCTGGGTGGTCACAGGATGACTGCAGCAATCAAATCCTAGCCTAGGGAGAAATGCTTATCCTTGAAGAAATGCCAATGAGGGGGAAGTTACATTCTTATCTTAATGGCATTTACTCTTCTCTTTGGGACATGACAAAGCAGATACACAGTGCAGGCGACAGACCCTTTTGGAAAAACAAATTCAGGCTGAATTAGCTTTACCCTAAATGGCTTCCTCATGTGTTCCAT
Source organism: Diceros bicornis minor (assembly GCF_020826845.1). Lineage (NCBI taxonomy): Eukaryota > Metazoa > Chordata > Mammalia > Perissodactyla > Rhinocerotidae > Diceros > Diceros bicornis. The sequence goes on along the minus strand of NW_026690883.1, from coordinate 340,299 downwards.
TATATCCTATTGCTTGCCATTTATTTATCAAGCTCAGTGTGTCTTTCAAACAGAAATTATCGAGAATAGCATGAAGTAGTCACTTACCAACAGATGTCACTGTGGCAACAGAATATGAACAAGTCGCCTTCAAAGATAACCATTCTCCCAAATACTGTATTTTAGTGGCTTAATCAAAAAGCGATTCTTCTCTCTTATACTGACAAATCTCCACTCTGAACTTAGCATTAGAGGTAGTCAATTTTGAATAAAGACCTTTAACATCAAAGCCAGCCAATAGTTCTTGTTAAAGCAAATCCAAACTCGGGAACACTTTTGTTTTCAGTCACCTCCAATCCTCTCAAACTCAAGATAAGTTCTTGGTTTTGTGCAGATGGAGAAAAGCTTCTCTTCCTCTTTTTCTATTCAGGTAGTGAAGGGAAGAGCCCAAGGTGTCTCCTGGTGGAACACTAACAGTTCTTCACATTAGAAATGCATGCAATGTTTCCTAGCTTCTTTTCTATAGGCCGAGGTCTGATGAGCTGCCCCAAGGAGCAAACATCTGGGCTCCAGCAGTAAATAAGACTCTGTGCAGTTTACCACAACAATGAACTACAAAGATGTATCAGGAAATATTTTGAACACCTACAACTAAGCTCTCAGTTTCCCTCTGTCTAATTCCATGGCTACCTGAACTGAATTCACTCTTCATCCCCATCCCATTTGTGATAGTTTTTATTTCCTTGAATCAGCATGTTATAACATCTAATAGAAATTTATCAAAATACTCTCTTCAAAATAGCTAGCTGAGGGCCGGCCCCGTGGCTTAGCCGTTAAGTGCGCACGCTCCACTGCTGTTGGCCCGGGTTCGGATCCCGGGCGCGCACCGATGCACTGTTTCACTGGCCATGCTGGGGCCGCATCCCATGTGCAGCAACTGGAAGGATGTGCAGCTGTGACATACAACTATCTACTGGGGCTTTGGGGGGGGAAAATAAAAAATAGATAAAATCTTTAAAAAACATAGCTAGCTGAAGTATAGGCGTTGTAGAGGGTGAAGATTTTAAGATGAAAGTGATGTACAGAGTAACTGTATTACAAAATAAAAAGCAAATGAATGAGAACAATAAGAGACAGAAAAAAAATGATAGGGAGAAGGAATATAATAGAGAGTAAAAGTAAGGAAAAGAGCAAAAAGAAGAAAGAAGGTGTAGGAAAGAGAGAGAGTCAGGAGAAGCATGAGAAATGGCAGAAAGGGGCACGAGCAGAGGGCAGACACCAGGTTCAGATCGAATGACAAGTCAATTGGTTTCTGAGCAGGGCTCAGGTCTAGAGTCACTGAGCTGCATCTGAGAACTCCACTCAGTTCTAACATCCTGAGAAAGACCACACCTCATCCAAACTCGGACGACACTGGTTACCAGCGCTCTCCTCTCCCAGGACCTGCTGGAGCTTTGAGAACTGCCTCTCTCAGCTCTGAGACTGACAGAGTCCCCATTAAATATTCATCAACTGGGACGGTTGTTTTGAAACAGTAACCCAGAGAGAGCTCTATCAGGGGTACATTTAAACATGCCAACTCCTTCACTCATCCTTCCAAAGAGTTAAGAAACTAAACTGTTTAAAAAAAAAAAAACCTACTGTTAAGCAAAGTAGCAGAAAACTTTCCTGGTAAACTTTAAATGTTCCATCTTTTTTGAAGTTACCTCACAAAATTCTGAGCATAGTCTAAAATTCTGGGCTCCCTACAGTTCCAAATATGTTTCAGAAATGATCTCTTTTTCATCACAAAGTAAGCCTATGCCTTATGAAGCAAAATAAACTTGGATGAGTTTTAACTTGTAGAGAGAGGGCAGCAAGAAAAAGAGTAGGATGTGCCTCTCTGTTATGAAGGATAATAAATAAAATCACACCAAAATGTACAAAATATGCCTCTAAAATTGAATGAAGCAGACTCTAAAGAGTTTTATATTTTAAGTAAAAATGCACTTATATAAAACTATACATCAGTTTGACTAAAATATAATCAATTTTATAGAAGAAGAATTCATTAAGTTTCATTTAAATAGCATGACATGATTAGCTGCATAATAAATGGTAGATATTTTAATTCGGGTATACCATGTTCTTCCACCAATAAGGGTGGGCTTAAACCTGTAGTTTTCCTAAAAGGCACCAACCGTATGTTCCGCTTATTTGATTATTTAATAGTATGGATCTGCTCCTCATTGCCAATGAAGGGTGTCTACACACATGCTGTAGCTTGCATATGTAAGGGAAAATGCAGGATGAGTTTATAAAAAGAAAAATTGAAAATGAGCACTGTCTCTAGGAGACGTGGTCAATCTGTTCAAGAACATTTTCTCCCTTGGTCAAGTGAGAAGCTGAAAGAGAGAATGCTATCAGCCTCTTCCTTGGCCCCTTATAGAATTCTGCATTACCTCAATTAAACTTGTGCTAAAGTGTTTGTAATAAACTTGGAAATGAGTTGATGATACTGTATTTGCATTACATCACACAGACTCTCTTTCATTAGGCATGATTCAAAACACTTTTTTGGACATTAGAGGCCAGACAGGTTTTGCTTCTCTGACAGACTGTAGCTTTTAATCTCATGGACATGAAATGATAGAGAATTGTTCCCATTTCCCTTTCTACTTTAAACCAGAGTGATAAATTTCCAACTACCTTTCAAAACTGCAGGTACTTCTGAAACACATTTTAGTGTGCTGGTTTACCTTAGCTTCATTTCTTTGTTCTATCCTAAACTCCTTTCAGTTTGATCTATGTTCCTTTGTATTCCTTTTGTATACCTAGATATTTAAAATTTGGTCTAACCTATATTGGAGAAATGTTGAGTTACAAATCTTTCAGCCAGCATGTAAACTCAATTTTTAGGATTTCTACACAAAAAGTTTCTGCCATGTTTCTACCAGCTCTCCTTCTATATATTTTCCTCCAGGATTTCCTGCGACAAAGTTGCCTTTCTAAAAACCAGTTCTCTGTTCACTCTCTTAGCCTGTCACATTTTCATAGAAAAATAAAGGACTGGATTTTCCAAAGATGCAACATGAATGATCAAGTGCTGATTCACACCTAGATATCCTGCTCCTGTTCTCCATGAATTTTAAATCTAAAGTTAATTATCTCTTTCATTTTGTCTCAATCTATTGAGTAACCTTGGCACTGAGCCCCTAAATTGGTCCACAGTCTGCTTCAGCAGACACAAAACTCTCTCTCAAATGCTTGCATTCATGTGCTGAGTAGGTATTGTATTTATTTAGATCTTATTCAACAAGAGATCTTCATTGATTCACTCAAATACTTAAGTATATATTATGCGCCCAAAGGTCTTGAGATGTTGGGGGTCTGCAAGGAAGACAGATATGTATAAACAGATAAATTACGCTACAGAAATAATTTGATTGAAAGAGATATGAATAAAATGCCACGGGACTCCAGGAAAAAGAACCACCATAGGTTGACCTACAACTAAGATATATAGCAATGTACTGGGGCTTTGAGAAAAAAAAAAAAAACACCATGGGGGGTGGATAGGGTTTATACCATATAAGTAAAGGAAAATGAAGAGAGAGAAGATAAAGAGAAAACAAGATAAACGGAAAAGATTTCTTCTTATTAATGTTTCTGGCCAACAATTTTGGAACACACTGCTTGTTGATGTCCTTTCTAACCAGTCTTATCCTTCAGCCAGCTTCTATAGACTTCTCCGTCCAGACAATGCCAAGTATGTAGGGAGCCAGGAGGTGAGCAAAAGATTCACAAGAATCTGCAGCCCATCTGCAGCTCACTGGTGGGGAGGGGCACCGAGGCGTCACCTTGGCCTTTCTTTCCAAGTTCACATAAAGGAGGGTCCGTTCCTTCCTCAATATATGAAGGTGGAGATAAACCTCTTTCACAGAATGGATTATGGATAAATGAATGTGAGAGCCATGAAAAAGGCAGAGGAGATAGTACCATGAATCTGAAGTAACTGGACATGTGAATTAGTAACCAATATAAAGAAGAGCTGAAGACAAGAAAAAGGGCTAAAAACCAGTTCTCAATTTTCTAAGATGGAAATGCAAGTCTCCCTTCTTCAAAAAGAAAAGTCATTGAACCCTTTCCTTTAAAATAAAATTGAAAGAGGCCACATGTTGCAAATAATGGTTTTAACCATGATGTCAGTACACAATAATGTGTAGCAATCAGCTGTTAAGTGCACTACAAATTGTTCATTCCTTAACAATTATGTTATCAAAGTTTGCAATTGATATATATATTTTAGTAAATTGTAGACTGTGTGAAAATTTGTCACCATATTATTGACAATGTTACTCTTACAAATGAAAGCATGACTAGGAGCGAGAGGGTGGTGTGACCCCAGATTGCTAGAGTCACAGCAAGAAAAGTCAAGAAAGTGCCATCAGGTCATTTGGACAAAAGAATGCTATATGGCTCTTGGGTTTATAACAGATTAATTGGAGAAAAACAAGTTACTACAGTAAATTATTGTCTACTTACCTCAGTCACCCACTCCAAGAACACATATTTTAAAATGAAACAAGTTATTATATTTAAAATTACCGGTTCTGGCATTTTAAAAACTACATCAAATAATGATGTAAAAACTGGGTTACGAATATCCTGGTATCAATTCCAACTACCATCTTTTACCAAAATAAAACTCTAATTATCACTAATTCATTTGCAATCTAGTCCTCCTCCAATATACAAAATCAACAACTTCAAATGTTTCATAACTTTTTTTAACTTTCCCTGAAATTTTAGAAGATAATATAAATATATCTCTTGGAAAAGTTGAGAAAGATAGAGACACAAGGAAAAGTAAAGATGAAAATATTACCCTAATAAATGATGTAAAACACAAGATATGAACAACTGTTAAAAGAATTCTCTATGAAATTGATAATTCTACTATCTGTACACCTGCTTATTACCTATCCGTAATTTGATACATAAACAAATAGAATAGTGTATTTAATTGGATCAATTCTTTCAATTGTGTGCTTTTCCTTTTAAAACTACATCTGCTTTTATGTGCTGGCTTTATTTTCAGGTGGTATCACATTAGAATACCCTCATCTCTGAAGATTTTTGCAATAAGGAACTCTACCTTGGCCCTTGATCAACTGTACTCTGTGTTATGATAAAATCAGAGCCCTACAGGGAACAATGTTTCCTAAATCCTATGTCCCATGCATTGTGCATGTCAGGGAGTATATGCCACCAAGTAAACACTAAACAGTGTTTCAATAGCATGGGATATTAAAAGGAGTACATGCAGGGTTGGGTGTGGGACCCCAATCAGTGCCTCAGTGCAAAGAAGAAAGAGGTAAATGCATCCCTCCAGAGACTGGGATAAAAATAGGAGGCTATGAGTCCGAGGGCCCCTCTGCAGGCCATTAAGCAGGAACCTGGAATAAAACTGTTGACACCATGGATCATGGTTGGTTTTACAGGGAACTCACGAGGAAGTGAAGGACATGAAATAATGATAATTATAATAACAGCAGCAAGCACTTCTACTGAGCCAGGCACTACACTCTGAATGTTAATTCTGTGCTTGAAGATACATTAACACACATAATCCTCAAAATATCCTGACATAGTAGATGTTGGTCTTTTCACAATTATATAGATGAAGAGACTGGGTACAGTGGCTAGAAAACTCATCCAGGTTACACAGCTCATAAATGACAGAGCCTAGGCTCAATGCTGTTATGTTATGCTCTTTTACTACAACCCCAAGTTAAGTCTCTAACGACTATCTCCATTGGCAACTGCCAAGACCTTAGTAGTCCCTCCATGCATGTAGGCATGGGCATGGCAGGGACCTGGCTGAGGGAGGCTAAAACACCCAAGGTGTGGCATAGCAGTTGCCAAGTGGTTTCCTCCTCTGACGGGGATGAGAACACACCCAAAAAAATAGGCATCAGGCACCAAGGCTCTTTCTTTCGGAACTGGTCCACCACGAAATGGGCCTGGAGCAGGAGGATGAGCGAATAGGCCAGCCTCTTTTGAAAAAAGCAGGCGATCTGCCCCAGCCTTCCTGTCGCCCTGGGCATGGCACACACGCCCTCAGGCAGGGGGCCTCATGCCTGCCTTCCATGGTGAATTTCTCGCCGGACCATGGCCTGGGCACTAGGAAGGCCAGGCCTTCCTGACTCCAGAGAGGAGGCAAGGACCTGTCGCAAGAAGGACTAGCCCAGTATGGCTGTGGCTCCCAAGCCCTGGGGTGCCATATGCCAGTCACGGCTCTTCAGACTCCACAGAGCCTTTCCTACACCTGGCCTGGCTGCAGTCGCAAAGTGAAGGCATGGGGTGAGGCCACGGCTTTGTCTTTTCAGGAAGAAATGAGACCCGGGATGAAGCAGCTGGCCCAGGGAGAGCTTTGAGCTTGAAGCCTAGTATGCCTGTGACCATCAGGACGAGAACAATGTTTCCAAGGAAGGGAAGCGGCCTTCAAGCTGAGTGGGAGTGGGGGAGGGGAGGCAGACAACAGCTGAAGCCAAGTCCAGAAGGGTGGCGATGGAACAGCTGCAGCTGGGTGGCGCCAGCCTGTAAGATCCTGGCGGGAGGGTGGGGCCTTCACTGAGGACCCCGAGGCAAGCCCTAGGCCCCAGCGGTCGCGCATGCGCCCTTGGCCTGTGCGGGGGTGTGGGGGGTTGAACCCAAGCCCACAGGGCTCCCGGAGAGGTCAGAGAAAGAAGGGCCCATGGGAGAAGTAAGCGAGGTGGACAGGACACAGCACCTTACTCTCCTCAGGTCCCCGAGGGAGAGAGATAGAGAAAGACAGAGAGGGAGAGAGAGAGCGATCCCTGACCTCTGAGTCACTGCCTCCACTGAGTCGTGCCAACTCACACGCCATCCCACTTCCACTAGCCACCCCCACGCCCACCCCGGGGCCAGCCACACCACAGAGAGGCTGGTTCCTGGTCACCTCTGTGACGGCCCTTCCGGACCTGACCCCAGTGCAGGGGAAATGGTTCAAACAAGCCTTTACATGTCCCTTGGCATGACAATCATCTTCCTCCCCTCTCCCATCCCCCAGGCCCACCCAAGACATACACCTTTGTCATTAGCTCAGGAGAGGATGCAAGATGAGAATCTCTGCCCTGTGTGGAGAAACTCAGTTTCCCGGGTTTCTCCCATGGACACATGTTCTTCAGCTGGGTCTGATTTTCTCCAGCCAACCTGTTTTGTTAAGGATTTGGCCAGCCATCAGAACCTGAAGGGAAAGGGCGGAGAGTGATTCTCTCTCTGCACCTGACAACCACGAGCTGGGTCGGTCCCTCAGACCTGGCCAGGGGCAGCTCATGCCCCAGCGCCCTCTCCCAGGGCATCCAAGGGCAGGCTCGGCAACAGCCCCACACCACTCGCCACTGCCACGACCATCGTCCTCCCTCGGGAGGCCTGGGCAGGACAGGGACCTGGGGGTGGGAGGCCTCCAGATATCAGGTCTGGCACACCGCCGGAAAGGCTGCTTCCTCCTCTGACGAGGGCCCAGTACACGTCCCAGGAGACTTGGCAGCCATCCCCAGGGCTGTGTCATCCGGAACTCGTCCCCTTGGAAGGGGCCTGTCCCAGGTGCCAGGTTCGGCTGGTTGGCCAGCCTCCTTTGGAGAAAGCAGGCAAGCCGAGCCAGGATTGCAGTGGCCCTGCGCGTGACACCTGCGACCTCAGGCAGAGGGCCTCACACGTGCCCTCCATGGCAGATTTCTCCCTGGAGCCATGGCCTGGGCAGTATGAAGGCCAAGCCTTCCCAACTCCAGGCAGGAGGCTGGGACCTGTGGCCAGAAGGGCTTGCCCAGTTTGGCCCTGGCTCCCTAGCCCTGTGGTGCCATCTGCCTGTCTCGGCCCTTCTGACTCCACAGAGTCTTTCCTACACCTGACCTGGCTGCAGACGCAAAGTGCAGGCATGGGGTGAGGCCATGGCTTTGTATTTCCAGGAAGAAATGAGCCCCTGGACGAAGCAGCTGGCCCAGAAAGAGCCTTGAGCTTGAAGCCCAGTACGTCTGTGGCCATCAGGGCCAGAGCAATGCTTCCAAGGGAAGCGGCCTTCAAGCTGAGTGGGAGTGGGGGAGGGGAGGGAGACAACAGCCGAAGCCAAGTCCAGAAGGGCGGCGATGGAACAGTTTCAGCTGGGTGGTGCCAGCTGGTCAGAGCTTGGCGGGAAGCCGGGTCCTTCACTGAGGACTCCCGAGGCCAGCCCTAGGCCCCTGCAGTCGCGCATGCACCCTCGGCCTGTGCGGGGGTGTGGGGGGTTGAACCCAAGCCCGCAGGGCTCCAGGAGCGGTCAGAGAAAGAAAGGCCAATGGGAGAGGTAGGCGAGGTGGGCAGGGCACAGCACCTTACTCTCCTCAGGTCCCTGAGGGGGAGAGAGAGAGACAGTGAGAGAGAGACAGAGAGAGAGAGACAGAGAGAGAGAGAGAGGGAGAGAGAGAGAAACTCCTGACTTCTGAGTCGCTGCCTCCACCGCTGGCTGGTGCCAACTCACACGCCATCCCACTTCCACCCACCACCCCCACGCCTGCCCTGGGGCCGGCCACACCATAGAGATGTCAGTTCCTAGTCACCTCCGTGCTGGCCCTTCCGGACCTGACCCCAGTGCAGGGGAAATGGTTCAAACAAGCCTTTACATGTCCCTTGGCATGACAGTCATCTGCCTCCCCTCTCCCTTCCCATAGGCCCACCCATGACATCCACCTTTGTCATTAGCTCAGGAGAGTATGCAAGATGAGAATCTCTGCCAGTGTGTGGAGAGACTCAGTTTCCCGTGTTTCTCCCATGGACACACGTTCTTCAACTGTGTCTGATTTTCTCCAGACAACCTGTCTTGTTAAGGATTTGGCCAGCCCTAAGATCCTGCAGGGAAAGGGCGGAGGTGGATTCTCTCTCTGCCCCCGACTGCCCCAAGCTGGGTCGGTCCCTCAGACCTGGCCAGGGGCAGCCCATCTCCAGGCGCCCTCTCCTTTGTCATCCCGGGACAGGCTAGACGGCAGCCCCACCCCACTCGCCACTGCCACGACCATTGTCCTCCCTCGGGAGGCCTGGGCAGGACAGGGACCCGGGTGTGGGAGGCCGCCTGATGTCACCTCTGGCACACCAGTTGCCTGGCTGCTTCCTCCTCTGACGTGGCCCAGCACAACCCCCAGGAGACTTGACGGCCGTCCCCAGGGCTATGTCCTCAGGAACTTGTCCCCTTGGAAGTGGCCTGGCCCAGGTAGCATGTTCGGCTGGTTGTCCAGCTTCCTTTGGAGAAAGCCAGCGACCTGAGCCAGCCATCCTCTCGCCCTCTGCCTGGCACCTTTGCACTCAGACATAAGGCCTCACACGTGCCCTTCATCATGCTTTTCTCCCCAGAGCCATTTCCTGGGGTACTCTTAGTCTTACGTTACTGTTATGTTTGGTTTCCACTTACTGTCAGTTTTAGGGTTAGGTTTCGTTTTCGGGTTAGTGTTAGGTTTATATTTAGGTATATGTTTCTGGTTAGGGTTAGGTTTATGGTTTTGGTTAGGGATAGGGTTATGATTCGCTTTAATAGTATGTTTGAGTTTAGGTTATTGTTAGGGTTGAGGTTAGAGTTATGGTTGGTTGCCAGGTTTGGGTTAGATTTCAGGTTAGTGTTAGGGTTCAGTTAGCATAGCGTTATCATCTTGTTAGTGTAAGGGTTAGGGTTTCTGTTACTTTTGGTGTTAGGGTTATGGTTAGCCTTAGGGTTATGGTTCTGGTTAGGGTTAGGGTTGGGTTTGGTACAGGTTTGTTTTACGTGTAGGGTTAGTGTTAGAGTTTAGGGTTACGCTTAGGGTTAGAGTCAGTGGTCAGGTTCAGTTTAGCGTTGGGGTTAGTGTTAGGGTTTGAGTTAGATTTAGGGGTAGGGTTAGGTGTAGTGTTAGTCTTAGTTTTCGGGTTAATGTCAGGGTCAGGGCTTGGTTTTGATATCGGTTTAGACTTAGGGTTGTGGTTGGGTAAGTCTTCGGGTTAGTGTTAGGGTTCGGGTTCGGGTTAGGGTTCTTGTTAGGGTTAGGATTCAGGTTAGCATTCGCCTTAGTGTTATGCTTTGGGTTAGGCTGAGGTTAGGGTTAGTATTCGGATTAGGGTTATTATTAGGTTTCGGGTTCGAAAAAGGCTTAGCTTTAGCGTTAAGTTTCTTGTTAGGGTTAGGGTTAGGGCTAGGGTTAGGGTTAGGCTTTGGGTTGGGTTCGGGTTAGGGTTAGGGTTAGGTTTAAGTTTTGGTTTCCGATTAGGGTTATGGTTAGCGTTAGCGTTCGATTTAGGTCTAGGGTTAGGGTTAGGGTTAGGGTTAATGTTGGGTTTGGATTAGGGTTAGGGTTAGCATTAGGGTTAGAATTATGTTTAGAGTTCAGGTTAAAGTTAGGGTTAGCAGTAGGGTTCGGGTTAGGGTAATGTTTAGTTTTAGTGTTAGGGCTAGTGTTCGAGTTAGGGTTAGGCTTAGGGTTCAGGTTCGTGTTCTGGTTAGGCTTAGGGTTAGAGTCGGGCTAAGATTAGGTTTAGGGTTAGGGTTACAGTTCGGGCTAGGATTGCTGATAGGGTTAGGGTTAATTTTCATGTTAAGTTTAGGTTTAGGTTTAAGTTCAGGGTTGTTTTCGGGTTAGGGTTATGGCTAGGGTTCGAGTTCATTTTCCAGTTAGGGTTAGGGTTATGTTTTGCTTTGTTAGGACGGTTAGGATTAGGGTTACTGTTAGGGTTATGTTAAGGTTTAGGGTGAGTTTAGTGTTTGGATTAGGGTTATGGTTAGTGTTTGGTGTCGGTATCAGGTTAGGTTTATTGTTAGGGTTCGGGTTAGCGTTTGAGTTAGGGTTAGGGTTTGGGGTTTTAGGCTAGATTTCTGTTTAGGTTAGGGTTCCGATTCGTGTTCATGTTAGGTTTAGGATTAGGGTTATTGTGAGGTTTAGGCTTAGCTTTATTTTGAGGTTTGCCTTTGGATTAGGGAAGGTTTAGGTTTCGGGTCGGGATAAGTTTAGGTTTAGGTTTAGTGTCGGATTAAGCTTCGGGTTAGGGTTAAATTTGGGGCCCGGTTTAGGGTTTGGGTTAGGGTTCGGCTTATGCTTAGGGCTAGGTTTAAGGTTAGGGTTGGGTTGGATTAGGTTTACTGTTAGGGTTCATGTTAGGGTTAGAGTTATGTTTAGTCTTCGAGTTATTGTTCAGATTAGGGTTAGGGTTAGGTTTCAGGTGCGGGTTTGGGTTAGGCTTAGTGATAGGGTTCGGGTTAGGGCTAGGACTAGGGTTAGGGTTAGGGCCTGGGCTGGGTTATGTTTAGGGCTAGGGCTAGGATTAGTGTTATGGTTATTCTTAGAGTTAGATGATGTGGTTTGTGTTTCCGTTAAGGTTAGGTTTAGCAGTCAGGGTAGGATTAGGAATAGGGTTAGTGTTTGTGTTAGGACTGGTTTAGGGCTACAGCAAGGGCTAGGGATAAGGTTAGGGTTGGATTACATGTAGGGTTAGGGTGAGAGTTAGGAGTAGGTGTAGTGACAGGGTTAGTGTTATCACAAGAGTTATCGTTAGGGCTGGGCTTAGGGCTAAGTTTAGTTATTACATTTATGGTTAGGTTTCTTATTAGGTTTAACACTAGATTTATTTTTACAGTTTGGGACGGTGTGGGTTTTGATGTTAGAGCTAGGTGTATGATAAGGGTTAGGTCTGACGTTAGTGTCGTGTGTACCTTAGGGTGGGACAATGGAAAGTGTAGGAATAGGCATAGGGTTTTGGTTTGGGTTAAGACTAGGGTTAGAGTAAGGGTTATGCTAGCATTAGGGTTACTGTTAGGGTTAGGGTTAGGACTAGGTTTTAAGTTAGGGTTAGAGTTGGCTTAGGGTTACAGTTACAGTGAGTGTTAGGGGTAGGCATATGATTAGGGTTAGGGCTAGGGGGAGTTTTAGGGCTTGGGGTAGGTTTAGGGTTAGAGCTAAAGTTGGGTTAGGGTTCATGATACAAACCCCAACCCTAGCCCTAAAACTAATGTTAACATTAATCCGAACGTTAAGCCTAATTCTCATCATAGCCCTAAACCTAGCCCTAACCCTAACCATAGCCCTAAAAATAACCTTATACCTAACCCTAACCCTAAATCTAAACCTACAATTACCCCTACACTAAACCTAGGCCTACCACTAACCCTATACCTGACACTTAGCGCAATACAACACGAACCCAAACACTAACAATAATAATAACAATAATTCAAGAATTAGCACTAAGCCTAAGCCTAGCCCTATCCCTAACGCCAACCCTAGCCCTAGACTTAACCTTAACCCTGGCACTAGCTCTAGCCCTAAACCTAACCCTAACTGTAACCCTAACCCTAACCCTTGCCCTAGATCTAGCCCTAACCCAAACTACAGCTGAAACTAATCCTAGCCCTAGCCCTAAAACCCAGACCTTACACTAGCCATAACCTTAACTCTATGTCTAAACCTAGCTCTTGCCCAAATCTTAACCCTAACCCTAACACTATGCTAACTCTAGTACACTAACTCTAAATACTAAGGCTAACACTATACTTAACTCTAATCCTAACAATAACCCTAACACTAATACAACCCTAGCCCTAACCCGAACCCTAACCATAACCCTTACCCTAAACCTAAATCTACTTCTAACCATAACCCTAACACTAACCTTGACCCAAGTCTTCAACTAACCCTATCCCTAAACCCAGCCCCAACCCTAACCCTAATCATTGTCCTCACCTGACCCCTAACACTATCCCTAGCCTTAACACTAACTCTAATGTTATCCATAATCCTAACACAAGCCCCAACCCTAGACCTAACTCTAACTGTAACCCTAACCCTAATACTGGGCCTAAAACTTAGCCCAACCCCGAACACTAACACTAACGCAGCCCTATGCTTAGTCCTGAATCTGACACTAAACCTAACAGTAAAACTGAACCTAGCCCTAGTCTAAGCCCTAGACCAAGCCCTAGCCATAAACTTAACCCTAGACCTAACTCTAGCCCTGGCCCTAATGGTAACGCTAATGCAATTCCCACAGCTAACTGTATCACTACCCCTAACCTTAACTGTAACCCTACCTCTATCCCTAAAACACTCTTTACCCAGACCCTAAGACTTAAGGTAACACGAACCCTAACACTAACCCAACCCTAAACCCAAACCTAACCATAACCCTAACCCTAACCTTAAGCCTAACAATAACCCAATCCCTAGTGATAACACTAACACTAATCTTAAGAATAATCATAACCCTAAACCTACCGCTACACCTAACCCTGACCCTATGCCTAACTGTAACCATAACCCTAAATCTTAGATAACCCCTACCCCTAAGTCTAACCCTAACCCTAACTCTAACGCTAACCCTAACCGTAACCCTATGCCTACCCCTAATACTACCCTGAACACTAACATTAACTCTTTAACCCAACCCCAACCCAACCCCAACACTAATCCTAGCATTAACCCTAACCCAAACCCTTGCCCTAAACCTAGCACTAACCCTAAGCCTAACCCTAGCCCTAACCCTAAAGCCAGCCCTAGACCCAGCCTTAACCCTAACCCTAAACGTAAGACAAAGCCAAAAGCTAACCCTAATTGTACCCCAGACCTACCCCTAACCATAAACCTACCCTTAACCCTAACCGTGGCTCTAGACCCTAATGCCAACTCTAACACTAGCCGTAAACATAAATCTAACCCTAACTTTAAAACTACCCCTAACCCAATCCCTACAACAACCACTGGCCTTAACCTGAAACTAACCCTAAACCTATCCCTACACCTACTCCTCCCTTAACCATAACCCTAACCGAAACCCTAGCCCCTCCATAACCATAGGCCAAACTCGAATGCAACCCTAACCCCAACCCTACCACTAACCATAAAACTAAACCTAACCCTAACCCAAACTTAACCTCAACTCCATCCCTAATGATAACACTATTCCTAACACTAGCCATAATCCTAACCTTAGCCCTAGCCCTAACCCTAAACCTAGCCCTAGCCCTAAACTTACCCCTAACCCTAACACTAACAGTAACCCTAACACTATCCCTACACGTACCACTCTGCTAAACCTAACCTTAAGCCAAGCCTAACACTAACCCTAACCCCAGTTCTAGCACTAACACAAACCTTAACCCTAGGCCTAACTCTACCCCTACACCTACACACCTCCCCTAATCCTAATCCAAACCCTACCCCAACCCTAAGCTTAAACCTAAACCTAACGCAAGCTTAACCCCAAACATAACCTTAACATTAACCACAAAACTAACATTAACTCTGTACCAAACCTAACCTTAACCATAAACCTTACCCTAACACTAATCCAAGTCCTGCACCTACACCTACTATTAACTCTAAACCTAACCATAATACAAACCGACTCCTAACCCCACCCCTACCCCTACCCCCACCCCTAAACCTAACGCGAACTCTAACCTAGCTCTACCCCTAACGCTACCCCTAACGTTAACCCTAACCCATTCATACCCCAACCTTAATCCTAGCCATAGCCCTAAACATAAAACCAACAACAGCCCTAGCCCTAAACCTGACCTAGCACTAACCCTAGTCCTAAACCTAACACTAAACCTAGCACTAACCATAGTCCTCCCCTAACCATTGCACTAACACTCCATCGCCACCCTGAGCCCTAACTCTCACCCTAAACCAACCCCAACCCAACCTCAACCCTAAACCTAACCCTAACCCTAACACTATCGCTCACAGTAACCATAACCCTAGCTGTAACCCTAACCCTAGCACTAACCTCATCTGTGACGTTAACGTTAAACATTGCCCTAGACCTAACACTAACCCAGCCCTACACATGAAATTAACCATAGTCCTAGTCCTAACCCTAAACTCAGGCCTAGCCCTAGCCATAAATCTAGACCTATCCTTAACCCTAGCCATGGCCGTAACCTTAACCCTAACATTAACACTATCCATAACCCTAGCACAAACACTAATGCTAACCCTGAACCAAACCAAACACTAAAAAGCCATCCCCATTCCCCACTATAAACCCATCCCCATACCCCTAACACTAACCCTACCCTTAACCCTAAACCTAGCCGTAACCGTGACCCTGCACTACACTTAACCCTAAAGCAAATCCTTACCCTACCATAACTCCTAATCTTACCTTAATTCTAGCCCTAGCCATACCCTCACGCTAGTGCTAGACCTAACACTAACCCTAACACTAACCATAACTCTAGGCCTAGCCCTAGCCCTACCTTTAAGCCTAACACTAGTCCTAACCATAACACAAACCCTAACACTACCCTATGCCATACTCTACCTTTACACCTGACTCTAACCCTAACCATATCCCTAACCCTAACCCTCAACGCTAGCCCTAACCCAACTGAAATCCTAGCCCTAAATCTAACCCTAAACTTAGCCCTAGCCCTAGCCATAGCTCGAACCCTCACACTAACCCTAGCTCTAACCCTAATGATAAATCTAGATCTAGTCCTAACACTAAGGTTAACCCTAACCCTGTCCATAACCCTGGCTCTAACCGTAACCATAACACTAGCCCTATCACTAACCTTAACCCTAAAACTATCTCTATACCTAACCTTAAACCATCTCTAACCCCAACCCTACCCATTCCCCTAAGCCTAACATTAACCCTAACTCTAACTCAGCCCTAGGCTAACCTTGACCCTAACACTTATCCCAGTCTAAGCCACAGCCCTAACCTTAGTTTGATCACTAACACTAAACGTAACTCTATCCCTAACAAAAACCGAGCCCCAGCAATTGCCCTAGCCCTGTCCCTAAACTAAACTTATCTCTAACACTAACTTTACCGCTAAAAGTAAACCTAACCCTAGCTCTAGGACTAACCTTAAACCTAAAACTTATCCTAACTCTAACTCTAGCTCTAGGCCTAACCCCAACCCTAGCCTAGAGGTGACCCTAAAGCTAACATTAACCATCACCCAACACTAACCATAACCCAACACTAACCCTAACCCTAATGTTAACTCTGTCCTAATCATAGCCCTAACCCTAATGCCAACACTAGCCCATGTCCAAACCCTAACCCTAATCCTAGTCCTAATCTTACTTTTAACTATGATACTAGCCCTAAACCTGACACTAAACCTAAGCCTATACCTAACCCAAAACCTAACCCTAAATGTAACCTTAACCTACCACTAACCCTAGCTGTAGCCCTAAAATTGCCCCTACCCATAATGCTAACCATAACCCTAATCCTAACCCTACTCTTAATCTTACTTCTAATGCTAGGCCCAACCCTAGCCCTCAGAATAATCCTAGCCCTAAGCCTAACTCTAGCCCTAACGCTAACTCTCATGCTACCACCAGCCCTAACACTCATCGTAACGCTAACCCTAACCCAACCCTCACCCTACCCTTAAGCCTACCACTCCTCTAACTCTAACCCTAACCCAACTCTTACCACTACACTAGCCTTAATCCTAACCTAACCCTTACGCTACCTCTACCCCTACCCTCAACTGAAAACCTAAACAATCCCTAACCATAACTATAACATTAATCCTAACCCTAGCCTTTATCCTAAGCATAATCCTTGCCTTAACACTATCCCTAACTTAGTCGTAACCCTAATGATAGCCCTAGCTCTAGCTCTAGTCCTAACCCTAGCCCAAAACTAACCCTAACCCTACTGTAATCCGAACTCTAGCCCTAACCCTAAACCAAAGACCAGCCCTAGTCCTAACCCTAACTGTAGCACTAACTCTAGACTTAACCCTAACTGTAGCTATAAATCTAACCCAAACCCTAAGGTTAAACCTAAGGCTAATCCAAGGCCTAAACCTAGCCCTAACCCTAACCCTTGTCCTAACAGTAACCTTAACGCTAGACCTCCCCGTAAATCTAGCACTAAATCTAAACCTAACACACCCATAACCTTAACCATAACCATAGATCGAACCCTAACCCTAGCCCTAACTGTAACCCTATCCTAACCCTAGCTGTAACTCTAACCCTTCCCCTAAACGTAAACCTAAACATAGGTCTAGTACTAACCCTAAACCTAACCCTGACACTAAACCTAGACATAGACCTAGGGCTAACCCAAACACTAGACAGAGACCTGAGCCTAACCCGAGACCTACCACTAACCATAACTGTAACTGTAACCATAAACCTAACCATAACCCTAGCCATAGGCTTAACTTCTACCCTAGCCATAGACCTGACCCTAACCACAACCCTAACCCCAACTCTAACCCAACAGTAGCCCTAACCCTAATGTTAACCATGACCTAATCATTGCCCTAGCCCTAACCCCAACACAGGCCCTAGTCCTAACCCTAACCAAACCACGGACATAAATATAGCTCTAAACCTAACCCTAACCCTAACCCTAAACATAGCCTTAACCCTAACCCTCACCCTAACCCTATGCCTAGCCCTAACCCATACTCTAACCCTAACAGTAACCCTAGACCTAGCCCTAGAACGAACACTAACACTGGCCTTAGCCCTAGACCTAGTTCTAACCTTAACCCTACCCCTAACCCTATGCCTAACACTAGCCTTAACACTAACGCTAACCCTAACCCTAAGCCTAACTCTAGCCCTAACCCTAGTCCTAGCCCTAACCTTAATGCTAACACTAACAGTAGCCTTAAACCAAACCCTAACACTACCCCAACCACAACCCTAACTCTAACTCAACTCTAAACTTACCCCTAACTCTACCGCTACTCCTACACGTCACCTTAATGCTTACCCTATTTTTTTTCCCCCAAAGCCACAGTAGATAGTTGTATGTTATAAGTGCACATCCTTCTAGTTGCTGCATGTGGGACGTGGCGTCAGCATGGCCGGAGATGCGGTGTGTCGGTGTGCACCCGGGATCCAAAGCTGGGTCGCCAACAGCGGATCCTGCACACTTAACTGCTAAGCCATGGGGCCAGCCCCACGCTTACCCTAAATACAAACCTAACCTTACACATAACCCTAAAGTTAACCCTCACCCTACCCATAACCCAAACGCTAACGCACGCAACATTAACCCTAACACTAACCTTAATCCTAGCCATAGCCATAAGCCTAAAGCCAGCCGCAGCCCTAGCCCTACCAGCAACCTAGCACTAACCCTAGCCCTAACACTAAACATAGCCATAAACCTAACCGAACTCTAACCCTAAACCTAACCTTAGCTCTAACCCTAGACCTAAACCTAAGCCTTTCCCAAAACCTAATCCTAATGCTAACCTTACACCTGACCCTCACCCAAACACTAAACCTACCCCAAGCGTAACCCTAACCCTAGCCCTAGCCCTAGCCCTAAGCCGAGCCCTAAGACTAACCAGAATTCTGTTCCTAACCCAACCCCAAGCCCTAACAATAACCCTATCCCCAACACCAACCAAAACCGCTACCCATATCCCAAACCTAAGCCTCAAACAACTCTAAGCCTAAACCTAGCCCTATGCCAAACCCTCACCTTAAGTGTAACGCTAACCTTAACACTTGTCCTAGACCTAATTCTAACCCAGCCCTAGACCGGACCCTTACACTAGCCCTAACACTAACCTTAACCACAGACCTATCCTTAACCCTAAGTCTAACCCCAGTCCTAATCCGAGCCCTGGCCCTAACCCTAACACTAACACTAAACTTATCCCTAACCGTAGCCACAACACTAATGCTAATCCTAACCCTAACCATGACCCTAAACCGATCTCTCCCATTCCCAACAAATAACCCAATCTTTAACCCTAAACCTAACAGTACCCCTGCCACTAAGTCTAACACAAACCATAACCCTAAACCGAACCATGATCCTAGCCATAGCCTTAACCATAACGCTAGACCTAGACTTAACTCTAACCCTAACCCTAGCCCTAACCTGAACCATGGCACTAACCCTAATGCTCAATCTAGCCCTAGCCATAACACTAACACTAAACCGAACTGTAGCCCAAAACCAACACCTACCACTATGTGTAACCCTAACCCTAAACGGAGTATTAATCCTAACGCTAACCCAAATCCTATCCATAAACCTAACCCTAAGCCTAGCCCTAGCGCTATCACTAACATAACCTTAAAGCTAACACTAATCCTAACCCTAATCTGTAACCTAACCCTAACCATAGCACAGACTTAACCCTAATCCTAACTTTAACCCTCACTCTAACCCTAAAACTGACCCTAACCCATAAGTCTAACCCTAAACCTCACCGAACCAGAAACCAAACACGAACCCAAACCCTTACCCGAACATAAACCTGAATCTGAACACTAACAAGAACCCTAACCTTGACCCCAACACTAGGACTAACCCTAAACATAAACTTAACATTAACCAAAGCCCTCAACCTAACTCTAACCCTAGCCCTAATGCTAGCCCTAGACCTAAACCTAGCCCTAGCCCTAACCATAACTGTAACCCTAGCCAGAACACAGGGCCTAGCCTTAGCTCTAGACCTAACACTAGCCCTAACTCTAAGTCTAGAGATAACAGTAGCCCTAGACCTAAACCTAGCACTAAATCTAATCCTAATCCTGGCCCTGGACATAACCCCAGCCGTAACACTAACCCTAACCCTAACACTAACCCTAACCATAACACTAAACTTAGCCATAAGCCTAGCCCTAGCAGTAACGCTAACTCTAGCCCTCACCCTCACCCTAATCCCAGCCCTAACACTAATACTAACACTAGCTCTAAACCTAACTCTAATCATAGCCCTAACCCACACCCTAGACCTATCTGTAACCCTGGCAATAACCCTAAACTTAGCCCTCACCCTAGCCTTAGCCCTAAACCTAAACATAACCTAATCTAGCTAGGGCTATTAACATAGCCCTAAACCTAAACACTAAACCTAACCCTAGCCTTAGACCCAGCCCTAGCCCTAACCCTAACCCTAGCTCTATCCCTAACCTTAACTCTAAACAAAACTCTAAAACTAATGCTAACACTAACCCTAACCCACACACAATTGGTTTGATTTTAACGTATGTGAAAGTTGTCACACACAATAGGTATGATGTCATACATAAAAATGTGAATTATGTCACAAAACAAGTGAATGGTGTCACACATATCAATGGGTGTGTTTTCACACACAAATGTGAGCCTTGTCACACATACACCATTGGTGTGATGTCACACACACATTGAGTGATGTCAGACACACAATGTGTGTGAAGGCACACACCAACCTGGTGAAGTCACAGACAATGGGGGTCGTGTCTCTCAGGAAAATGAGTGTGAATTCACATATAATGAGAGTTACACAATACACACATGTGGGATTTAAGTCAGAGTAAAATGTGAGAGATTTCACAGACACCTAGGTGTTATTTCATACATAAGAGCAGATGTCACGGAGAGAGAAGTCAAGATGGCGGCGTAAGCAGACTCGGAACTCACCTTCTCCCGTAGACACAGCCAATTTACAACTACTCGTGGAAAAATTACCCCTGAGACAGAACTGAAAACTGGATAAGAGGAATTCCTGCAACAATGGACAATCCTCACTGAGGTGGAAGAGACAGAGACTCCCTTCTGGAGAGGAAAAACGCAGCCTTCACAAGCCGCCAGCTTCACGGCCACCGGGACCAGCTTACAGGTACGCAGCCTCCCTGGAGGTGCGGGGCCCTGAGCCGGGGAGTGCCCCCGCTGTGGGCATTTTGTGGACCCAGCACAATCGAGACCAGCGGCATGATATCAGACTGTGCCTGCTACTAAAACATTGGGGAGCACCCCCAGAAAACCCGGTTCACAAAGAAACTAAAACCGGCTCTTAAAGGGCCCATGCGCAAACTCACCCATTTCAGAAAGCATCCTAAAATCACCAGAAAGAAAGGTGCACAGTACTGTGGTGAAAAGAGACTCACCTAATAGGCCCTGAGTGTATCTCGGTGAAGGGTGAGACCTCTCCAGGGACTGGGACATTGGCGGCGGCCATTGTTGTGGCCTGGTGTGGGCGTGCTGACACAGACGCAATTGGAGTTCTCCCTGGGACCTGCTAGCCCAGGGTCTGCCCCACCCGCTAGAGCACCGATTTAATCCAGCTCAGCCAGGGCAGGCAGCCCACCCTAGAGACTGGCCCCACCCAACAACAAGCCCTCAGGCAACTTGTGGGCCTGCATAGATTGGTGACTGGATTCTCTGCAGCCTGGCAACTGAGCCGACTTTAGTGGGGCAGGGTGTGCACAAGGAGCGGGTGGAGAGTGTGGGGCAGTGGTGGAGTGTGTGGGGCTCCCGCCGTGGAGAGACTGGGTCCGCTTGGGGAGGTCAGGGTGCACACACGGGGCAGGACTGTGTTGACTGTGTGTGTGGACCTGTTGGCCGCACGGCTTGTCAGCTGCAGAAGACTTGGGCTTCTCAAAGACCCACATAGGGGGTTTGCCCCACCTTCCAAAGCCTGAAGCAATTGGGTGCTCCTGTGCCTGAGGCCAGCCCCACCCAGCTGCAATCCTCAGAGAGCTGACAAGAGACCTAACAGGTTAGAGGCTTACAGCAATTGCAAGGCCCTGAGCCTAACAACCTCCCATGCTGGGGGCCTACTCACTTAAAAGAAATACTGCAACACAAATGTGGTATTAGAACTTGCAGCCAACTGTGCTGGGGCTCCCCACACCTCATAAAGAGACTGAAGGGCCCACAACAACTACAAGCAGCTCAGCATTACAACAGCTGGCCAGGAGCATAACTCGGCCTCCCTGGGTGCCTACAGGGAGAGCAAACAGGCCACAACAGAAGGACACACGTAGCCCACATAGGGGTCACCCCTGGAACATTGAGAACTGAGGGAAGTACACTGGAAGCCTCCTAAGGCATCACTTACATAAGGTCACCTATCCAAGAACAGGAGACATAGCTGACCTACCTAATACGTATACACAAGCATAGGGAAAGAGGCAAAATGAGGAGGCAAAAGAATACATTCCAAGTAAGGGACAGGACAAAACCCTAGATAGGAAATTAAGTGAAACAGAAATGAGCAACCTACCCGACAGAGAGTTCAAACTAAGAGTGTTAAGGATGCTCACTGATGTGGGGAGAAGAATAGATGAGCTCAGTGAGAATGTCAACAAAGAAATGGAAGATATAAAAAAGAACCAATCAGAAATGAAGAATACAATACTGGAAATGAAAAATTCATTAGAGGGACTCAAAAGCAGAGTAGAGGATACAGAAGAATGGATCTGTGAGCTGGATGAAAGACTAGAAGAAATTACCCAAGGTGAACAGGTAAAAGAGAAAAGAATTAAAAAGAGTGAGGACAGTCTAAGGGACCTCTGGGACAACATCAAGTGCAGTAACATCCGTGTTATATGTGTCCCGGAAGGAGTAGAGCGAGACAAGGGGGCAGAGAATCTATTTCAAGAAATAATAGATGAAAACTTCCCTAACCTAAGGAAGGAAACAGACATCCAGGTACAGGAAGCACAGAGAGCCCCAAACAACATAAACCCAAAGAGGCCCACACCAAGACACATCATAATCAAAATGTCCAGAATTAAAGATAAAGAGAGAATCCTAAAAGCCGCAAGAGAATGTCAAGTTACATACAAAGGAAACCCCATAAGGCTATCAGCTGACTTCTCAGCAGAAACCTTACAGGCTAGAAGAGAATGGCATGATATATTTAAAGTGCTAAAAGGAAAAAACTTACAGCCAAGAATACTCTACACAACAAGGTTATCATTCAAAATGGAAGGAGAGATCAAAAATTTCCCAGACAAGGAAAAATTAAAGGAGTTTGTCACCAAGAAACCAGTGCTACAAGAAATGTTAAAGGGACTGATTTAAGGGGAAAAGAGAAGACCACAAATAGGAAAAACTATCTATTTCCATGATAAGAGGGTAATGGATACAAAAGCACAAAAAAGAGGTTAGATATGATATCAAAAACATAAAAGGAGGGAGGAGGGGAGTTAAAGAGTACAGCTTTCAGACAGAGGTCAAACTAAAGTGACCATCAATTCTGTATAGAAGAAGAAAGGAACAGAGAAGGACTACTAAAACACTGAGGAAAAAAAAAGTTAAAAAATGGCAATAAGTACATACTTATCAATAGCGACTTTAAATGTCAATGGACTAAATGCTCCAATTAAAAGGCATAGGGTGGCTGACTGGATAAAAAAACAAGACCCATATATATGCTGCATACAAGAGACACACTTCAGATCTAAAGACACTCAAACTGAAAGTGAAGGGATGGATAAAGATACTCCACGCAAATGGTAATGAAAAGAAAGCTGAGATAGCAGTACTCATATCAGATAAAATAGACTTTAAAACAAAAACTGTAAAAAGAGACAAAGAAGGGCATTACATAATGATCAAGGGAACACTCCAACAAGAGGATATAACACTTGTAAATATCTACGCACCCAATGTAGGTGCACCTAAATATATAAAGCAATTATTAACAGACATAAAAACAGAAATAGACAGTAACACAATAATAGTAGGGGACTTTAACACTCCACTTACACCAACGGATAGATCATCCAAACAGAAGATCAATAAGGAAACATTGGCCTTAAATGACACACTAGAACAGATGGACCTAGTAGATATATACAGAGCATTCCATCCAAAAACCGAAGAATGCACGTTCTTTTCAAAGGCACATGGAACATTCTCCAGGATTGATCACATATTAGACCACAAAACAATTCTCCATAAATTTAAGAAGATTGAATTAATACCAAGCATCTTTTCTGACCACAACGGTATGAAACTAGAAATCAACTGTAGGAAGAAAAGCAGAAAAACCACAAATACGTGGAGATTAAACAAAATGCTACTGAACAACGACTGGGTTAACGAAGAAAATAAAGAAGAAATCTAAAAATACCTGGAGACAAATGAAAATGAAAATACTACATGCCAGAATTAATGGATACAGCAAAAGCGGTTCTAAGAGGGAAGTTTATAGTGATACAGGCCTATCTAAACAAACAAGAAAAATCTCAAATAAATAATCTAACAATGCACCTAAAGGAACTGGAAAAAGAAGAACAAACAAAGCCCAAAATCAGTAGAAGAAGGGAAATAATAAACATCAGAGCAGAAATAAATGAAATAGAGACCAAAAAAAAAAAAAGAAAAATTAATAAAACCAAGAGCTGGTTCTTTGAAAAGATCAACAAAATTGACAAACCTTTAGCTAGACTCACCAAGAAAAAAGGAGAGAAGGCACAAATAAGTAAAATCAGAAATGAAAGAGGAGAGGTTACAACAGACACCCCAGAAATACAAAAGATTATAAGAGAATACTATGAAAAGCTATATGCCAACCAATTCGACAATCTGGAAGAAATGGATAAATTCTTAGAATCATACAACCTTCCAAAACTGGATCAAGAAGAAGTAGAGAATTTTAATAGACCAATCACCAGTAAGGAGATCAAAACAGTAATCAAAAACCTCCCCAAAAATAAAAATCCAGGACCAGATGGCTTTCCTGGTGAATTCTACCAAACATTCAAAGAAGACTTAATACCTATCCTTCTCAAACTCTTCGAAAAAATTGAGGAGGGGGGAAGCTCCCTAACTCATTCTACAAAGCTGACACTACCCTGATACCAAAACCAGACAAAGACAACACAAAAAAAGAAAATTACAGGCCAATATCACTGATGAACATCGATGCAAAAATCCTCAACAAAATACTAGCAAATCACATACAACAATACGTTAAAAAGATTATACACCATGATCAAGTAGGATTTATTCCAGGTATGCAGGGATGGTTTAACATTAGCAAATCAATCAACGTAATACACCACATTAATAAAATGAAAAATAAAAATCACATGATCATCTCAATAGATGCAGAGAAAGCATTTGACAAGATACAGCATCCATTTATGATAAAAACTCTGAATAAAATGAGTATAGAAGGAAAGTACCTCAACATAATAAAGACCATATATTACAAACCCACAGCTAATATCCTCCTCAATGGTGAAAAACTGAAAGCTATCCCTCTAAGAACAGGAACCAGACAAGGATGCCCACTGTCACCACTCCTATTTAACATAGTACTGGAAGTCCTAGCCAGAGCAATCAGGCAAGAGAAAGAAATAAAAAGGATTGGAAAGGAAGAAGTGAAACTGTCACTATTTGCAGATGACATGATTTTATATATAGAAAACCCTAAAGAATCCACCAGAAAACTTTTAGAAGTAATAAACGAATATGGTAAAGTTGCAGGATACAAAATCAACATACAAAAATCAGTTGCATTTCTGTACACTAACAATGAAGTAGCAGAAAGAGAAATTAAGAATACCATCCCATTTACAATTGCAACAAAAAGAATAAAATACCTAGGAATAAACTTAACCAAAGAGGTGAAAGATCTGTACACCAAAAACTATAAAATATTGCTGAAAGAAATTGAAGAAGACACAAAGAAATGGAAAGATATTCCGTGCTCTTGGATTGGAAGAATTAACATAGTTAAGATGTCCATACTTCCTAAAGCCATCTATAGATTCAATGCAATCCCTATCAAATTTCCAACAACATTTTTCACAGAAATAGAACAAAGAATCCTAAAACTTATGTGGAACAACAAAAGACCCCGAATAGCTAAAGGAATTCTGAGAAAAAAGAACAAAGCTGGAGGTATCACACTCCCTGATTTCAAAATATACTACAAAGCTATAGTAACCAAAACAGCATGGTACTGGCACAAAAACAGACACACAGATCAATGGAATAGAATCGAAAGCCCAGAAATAAACCCACACATCTATGGACAGCTAATCTTTGACAAAGGAGCCAAGAACATACAATGGAGAAAAGAAAGTCTCTTCAACAAATGGTGTTGGGAAAACTGGACAGCCACATGCAAAAAAATGAAAGTAGACCCTTACTTTACACCATACACAAAAATTAACTCCAAATGGATTAAAGACTTGAATGTAAGACCTGAAACTGTGAAACTTCTAGAAGTAAACATAGGCAGTACGCTCTTTGACATCGGTCTTAGCAACATATTTTCAAACACCATGTCTGACCGGGCACGAGAAACAATAGAAAAAATAAACAAATGGGACTACATCAAACTAAAAAGCTTCTGCACAGCAAAGGACACCATCAACAAAACGAAAAGACAACCTAACAATTGGGAGAAGGTATTTGCAAACCATACATGTGATAAGGGCTTAATCTCCAAAATATATAAAGAACTCATACATCTCAACAACAAAAAAACTACCAACCCAATTAAAAAATGGGCAAAAGACCTGAATAGATATTTCTCCAAAGAAGATATACAGATGGCCAACAGACACATGAAAAGATGTTCAAAATCACTAACTATCAGGGAAATGCAAATCAAAACTACAATGAGATATCACCTCACGCCTGTCAGAATGGCTATAATTAACAAGACAGGATACAACATGTGTTGGAGAAGCTTTGGAGACAAGGGTACTCTCACACACTGCTGGTGGGTGTGCAAACTGGTGCAGCCACTATGGAAAACAGTATGGAGATTCCTCAAAAAATCAAGGATAGAACTACCATATGATCCAGCTATTCCACTGTTGGGTATTTATCCAAAGAACTTGAAAACACCAATTTGTAAAAGTACATGCACCCCTGTGTTCATTGCAGCATTATTCACAATAGCCAAGACTTGGAAGCAACCTAAGTGCCAATCAAGGGACGAATGGATAAACAAGCTGTGGTATATATACACAATGGAATACTACTCTGCCATAAGAAATGATGAAATCCAGCCATTTGTGACAACATGGATGGATATTGAGGGTATAATGCAAAGTGAAATAAGTCAGAGGGAGAAGGTCAAATACCGTATGATTTCCTTCGTTAAGTAATAGATAATAACAACAATAAACAAACACATAGGGACAGAGTTTGGATTGGTGGTTGCCGGGGGGGAGGGAAGTGAAGGGGATGGTTCGGTACATGTGTGTGGTGATGGGTTTTAGTTGGTGTTTTGGTGGTGAACATGATGTAATCTGTGCAGAAGTGGAGGTGTAGTGATGTACACCTGAAATTTTTACAATGTTGTAAACCAATGTTACTGCAATAAACGAAAAATTAAAAAAAATAAAAAGAGCGGATGTCACATAACACTGAATAATATGACTGCTGTCACATGCAATGGGAGTGATATCACACAATATGTGAGATGTGACTGGCTATCCTAGTGTTACCACAATCAAGGTGTGTGATGTCCAAAAAAGGGGGTGATGTCACACATAACAATTGCAGTGATGTCACACAAAAAATGTGAATGATGTCACAAGCATGACGTTGGAGTGATGTCAAACACACTATCAGAGTGATGCCACACTCAATTGGTGTCATGTCATATGTAATACTGGGAGTGACACCAACATAACGACAGTTGGGATATAATATCCTAATTAAGGTTGATGTCACACACAATTGATGTTATGTGACACAAGATGAGGATGTTGTCACACACACAAGTGGTGTGATGTCACCCATAACCGTGTGTGTCATGTCAGGCATAACAATGGGTGTGATATCCCATGCACACAATGGGAGTGATGTCATACTATAAAAAGTGAGTTGTGTCAAAAGGGACATGATGATGTCACACATAGCAGTGAGAGTGTTGTCACACAATTCAAATGATGTCACACATAATGTGAGTGATGTCACACAGAAACAGGTGAATAATACAGCAGAGGACTCGTGACTGATGTCACACATGTGTGTCAGTGATGTCACACTATTGGTGTGATGTCATAAAAACAACAGGCATGTTGTCTCAAATAACAGAGAGATGTCACTCCAAATATATGAATGAAGTCACAGAAACACCATGAGAGTGACGGCACAACAGTAGTAGAGTGATGTCCTCAAGAATTAGTGTGACGTCACACAGAATATTAGTAGTAACTTCACACATAACAATAGCGATTTCATATGCTAAATTGCATTCATGTCACACGCAATTGGTGCGATGTCAACATCTCTGAATGTTGTCACACTCATAATAGGTGTGATGTCATACATGAAAATGTGTCTTGTCTTATGCCACAAAAAAGTGAATAATGTCACTCATATCATTGGGTATGTTTTCAATCACAAATGTGAGCCCTGTCACAAGTACACCATTGGTGTGATGTCAGACACACAATGAGTGTGAAGGCTAACACCAACCTGGTGATGTCACAGACAACAGGAGTGGTGTCTCTAAGGAAAATGAGTGAATATCCACACATAGCAATGAGAGTTACACAAAACACACCAGTGTGATATGTCAGAGGAAAATGTGAGAGATTTCACAGAAACCTGAAGTGACTTCATACATAACAGTGGGTGTCACATCACTGTTAAGAATATGACTGTCATCACACACAATGGGAGTGATATCACACAATTTGAGAGATGTGACAGGCTAACCTAGTTTTATCCTGCTCAAAGTGTGTGATGTCTCAAAATGGGTGTGATGTCACACATAACGATTGGAATGATGTCACACACAAAATGTGAGCGATGTCACACACTGTTGGCGTGATGTCAAACACACTATCAAAGTGATGTCACAATCAAGTGGTGTGATGTCATACATAATACTGGGAGTAACACCGCACACAATAGTGGTTTGATATCATATGAAAATTAAGGTTGATGTCACTCACAATTGATGGATGTGACACGCAAAGAGGATGTTGGCACACACAAAGGGCTGTGATGTCACCCATAAACAAGTGTATCACATCACACATAACATTGGGTGTGATATCACATGCACAAAATGGGAATGATGTCACAATTTACATGTCACTGATCTCACAGATAGCAGTGGGAGTGATGTCACACTATTGATGTGATGTAACTCATAACAATGGGTGTGATTTCACACATAAATAAATGAGCAATCTCACAAAGGACACATGACTGATATCACACATAACCTGTTAATAGTCTACACTCAGGTTTCTATCCAATGTATTGAAAGAGCACTTCTGCTGAATTCAGCTTGCCAATAGCTGTAGGGAACATACTCTAACGAGACCTTTTATACTTTTCACTACAACTGGTACAGCATATCTGTAACATCCATTCAATGAAAGTACAGGGTGAAGAAAAACTCCTTTTTTTATCTGTTTATGATGGTCTTGAAAAGTCCCTTTTCAAAGGTTGCAATTTACGTCTTTCATTCGGGCTTTCTCTTACATGGGGAACGAAAGAATGTGCTTGTTGAGCTTGGTTGGCCAGTAGCTGTTAGGGAGCATCTTCCTATGAGAGGGCCTAAACTTTTCACTACACAAGGAAGAGAATATCTCTAATATGCATATACGAAAAGCACAGTGTGGAGAAAAACCCTTGCTTGTACCTGTTTAGCATCTGCACTGAAAAGTACTTTTTCAAACATTGCAGCTCACGACATTTACTCAGGCTCTCTCTCACAGTATAGGAGAGAATGTTCTTACTGAGCAAAGGTTGCCATTAGCTGTAAGTAAGATCTTCCCATGAGAGCTTTTAAGCTTTTCACTACTGCTGGGAGAAAGTATCTATAACATCCATTGAAATACCATACACGGTGGAAAAAAACTCATTTTAGTTGCTGAAGATCATCTTGATGAGTGAACTTTTCAATCATTGATCTTCATGGCCTGCACTCAGGCTTTCCCTCAAATATAATGAAAGAACACCCGTTCTGAACCCAACAGCCCTGTAGCTGTAAGTCAGCCCTTCCTTGGAGAGCTTTTAAACTTGTCACTACAGCTGGGAGAGAGTATCTGTAACATTCATAAAATGAAAGTCAAGTGTGCAGAAAATCTCTAGCTGCTGTGTCTATAGGATCCTCCTGCAAATTGCCTTTTCCATCACTGTAGTTAACGACCGTCACTCAGGCTTTCTCTCCTATGTAAGGCAAGAAACTACTTGCTGAACTCAGCTGGCATGGAGCTTTAAGCAGGATCCTCCTTTGAGAGCTTGTAAACTTGCACTGCAGCTGCAAGAGAATATCTGTAACATCCATTCCATGTAAGTTCTCTGTGGAGGAAAAAACTTCCTTTTAGCTTTTTAGGATCATATTGTAAAGTGCCTTTCATCTTTGCATTTGATTGCATGCACTCAGGTTTCCTACTTGATATAAAAGAAAGCACCCTTGCTAAACCTACATTGCAAGTGGCTGTTGGGAACACCTTCCTAGGGGAGTTTCCACTTTTCACCACAGCTCGGAAAGAAGCTGTATCACATTCATTCAATGAAAGGACACCATGAAGAAAACCTCCTCTTGTAAGCGTTTATGACCATGTTCTTAAGTGGCTTTAACTACACTGCAGTTCAATCTATATTCAGAGTCTCACTAGCATATCATGATGACCATTACTGCTTATCACAGCTTGCCAGTATCTGATAGTAACATCTTCATATGAGAGGATTTAAAATTACAGTAACACTGGGAGAGTGTATCTATAACATCCATAAAACGAAAGTCTAGTATGTATAAAATTTCTTGCTTCTATCTGTATACGACTATCCTGATAATTGCCTTTATCAACATTGCAGTTAACTACCTTCAATCAGGAATTCTTCCCCATGTAAAGCAAGAAAGTTCTTGTTGACCTCTGCTTCCAAGTACTTTACAGGAGCATCTGCCTCTGAGAGCTTTTAAACTTTCCACTGCCGTGGGGCAAGTATTACTCTAACATCCATTCCATGAACCTACTCTGTGGTGAGCAACTCTTCAAGTTACCATTTTAGGATATGTTCAAGTGCCTTTTCCTCTTTGTCGCTCATTGCCTGCACTGAGGCTCCCTTCCCAACTGAAAGACAACTCACCACTGCTCAAACAAGTTTGAAAGTAGCTGTTAGGAACAACGTCCTATGACAGCTTTCCAACTATCACTACAGGTGGTGCAGATGATAATTACCATCCATTCAATAAAAGTTGACTGTTCAGAGCAACTCCTGCTTGTAGGTGTTTAGGATCATCTTGAGAAGAGTCTTTTAATTACTGCAGTTCAATCTGCATTCGCGGTCTGAGTAGCATATTATGATGAACACTATTGATTAACACAAGTGGTCAATATCATAGGTTACATCTTCATATGAGAGGTTTATCAGTTTCACTGCAGCTAGAGGAGAGTATCTATAACATCTATAAAATGAAAGTCAAGTGTGGAGAAAATCTCATCCTTGCATCTATATAGAATCTTCTTGCAAATTGCCTTTTCCCTCTTTGCAGTTAACGACTTTCACTCAGGCTCTCTCTCCCAAGACATGCAAGAAAATGTTTGCTGAACTCAGTATGCAAGTATCTCTGAGGAGGTTTTTCCTCTGAGATCTATTAAACAATTCACTGCATCTGGGAGAGAATATCTCCGACATCCATTCCGGGAACATACTCTGTGCATAAAAAGTCCTCCTTTTAGGTATTAGGATCATATGTTAAATTGCCTTTTCCTCTTTGCTGTTCATTGCCTGCAATGATGTTTCCTTCACTATATAGAGACAAAACACCACTGCTCAACCAATTTTGCCAGTAGCTGTAAGGACAGGTTCGTATGAGAGCTTTCAAAGTATTACTAAAGGTTTTGTTGATTATATTTAACATCCATTCCATTCAAGTTGAATCTTCAGAAAAACTCCTGATAGTAGCTGTTTAGGATCATCTTGAGAAGAGATATATAATACACTACAGTTCAATCCACTTTCAGGCTCTCATGAACATATCATGACAAACATTATAGCTTAACACATGTGGCCTATATCTGTAAGTAACATCTTCATCTGAGATGTTTTAAAATTTCGGTACAGCTGGGAGAGGGTATCTATAACATCCATAAAATGAAAGTGAAATATGCAGAAAATCTGTGGCTTGTCTCTTTATGGGATCAGCCTGCATATTGCCTTTAGATCACTGCAGTTAACTACCTTCGCTCAGGCTCTCTATCCCATGTAACGCAAGAAAGTGTTTCTTAACTCGCCTTGCAGGAATCTTTAAGGATGATCTTCCTCTGAGAGCTTGTAATCTTTTCACTGCAGCTAGGAGAACCTATTCATTACATCCATTCCATGTAAGTACTCTGTGGAGGAAAACACTTGCTTTTAGCTTCTTTGGATCATATTGTCAATTGCCTTCTCATCTTTGAATTTCATTGCCTGCCCTCAGGCTTCCTCCCTGATGTAAAGAAAAAACACCACTGCTAAACCTACTCTGCCAGTAGCGATTAGGAATACCTTCCCATGAGAGTTTACACTTTTCACCACAGCTCAGAATAAAGCTCTATCACATCCATTTAATGAAAGTACACCGTGAGGATAACTTCTGCTTATAACTGTTTAGGGTCATCTTCATAAGTGACTTCAAATACACTGCAGTTCAATCTGCGTTCAGGGTCTCACTAGCATGTCATGACGAACACTATTGCTTAACACAGGTGACGAATATCTGGTAGTGACATCCTCATTGGAGAGGTTTTAAAATTTCAGTACGGCTGGGAGACAGTATATGTAACATCCAGAAAATGAAATTTCACTTTGGAGACAATCTCTTGTTTATATCTGTATAGGATTATCCTGAAAATTGCCATTTACATCATTGCTGTTAATGACCTACACATAGGAATTCTCTCCTTGTAATGCCAGAAAGTTCTTGCTGAACTTGCTTGCAAGTATCTTTAAAGACCACCTTCCCCTGAGATCTTTTAAACTTTCCATTGTAGCTGGGAGAGAATATCTATAACATCCATTCCATGAACATACTCTGTGGTGGAAAAGTCTTCCTTTTAGTATTTTGGATCACATAGTAAAGTGCCTTTTCCTCTTTGTAGTTCATGTCCTGCACTGTGGCTTCCTTCCCACAGGCAAGACAAAATACCACTGCTCAACGACGTTTACCAGTAACTCTTTGAAACACTCCTAGGAGAGCTTTCAAACTATCACCACATGTGGTGCAGATTATCATTACCCTACATTCAATGAAAGTGGACTCTTCAGAGAAACTCTGCTTACAGCTGTTAGGGATGATCTTGAGACGAGACTTTGACTACACTGCAGTTCAGTCTGCCTTCAGGTTCTCAGTAACATATCATGATGAACACTATTGCTTATCACAGTTGGCCAATATCTGTAAGTAACATCTTCATATGAGTGGTTTTCAAGTGTCAGTACAGCTGGCAAAGGGTATCTATAACATCCATCAATTGAAATTCCGGTGTAGAGAAAATCTTTTGCGTGTATCTGTATAGGACTATTCTGAAAATTGCCTTTTCCAACGTTGCAATAAATAACCTTTATCCGTGCTCTTTCTCCCAAGTCAGGTAAAAAATGTTTGCTGAACTCAGTTTGGAAGTATCTTTAAGGAGGCTCTCCCTCTGAGAGCTTTTAAACTTTTCACTGCAGTGAGGAGCGAATATCAATAACATCCATTTTAGAAATGTACCCTGTGGAGAAAAATTCTTCCTTTTAGCTTTTTAGGATCATATTGTAAAGTGCCTTTTCCTCTTTGTCGTTCATTGCCTGCACTGAGCCTCCCTTCCCAATGGAAATACAAAACACTCCTGCTCAATGACCTTTGCCAGTAGCCATCAGAGCGTCTTCTTAGGAGAGCATTTGAACGATCACTACAGGTGGTGCAGATTATTGTTATGATCAACTCAAAGAAAGTTGACGCTTCAGAGAAACTCCAGCTTGTGGCTGTTAATGGTCACCTTGAGAAGAGACTTTTAATAGACTCAGTTCAAACTCTAGTCCGAGTCGCACTAGCATATCATGATGAACTATATTGTTTAAGACAGGTGGCCAATATCTGAAAGCAACATCTTTATCTTAGAGGTTTTAAAACTTCAGTCCTGCTGGGAGAGAGTATCTATAACATCCATAATATGAAAGACAAGTTTGGTAAAAATCTCATTCGTGTATATGTAGGTTCATCATGCAAATTGCCTTTTCCCTCATTGCATTTAATGGCCTTCACTCAGCTCTCTTTCCAAAGTAAAGCAAGAAAACATTTGTTGAACTCAGCTTGCAAGGTCCCTTAAGAATGATCTGCCTCTGAGAGCTTTTAAAATTTCCACTGCAGCTGGGAGAACTTATCTATAATATCCATTCCATGTAAGTACCTTGTGGAGGAAAACACTTGCTTTTAGCTTCTTCAGATCATATTGTCAATTGCATTTTCATCTTTGCATTTCATTGCCTGCACTCACGTTTCCTCCCTGATTTAAAGAGAAAACACTACTGCTAAACCTACTCTGCCAGTAGCTGTTAGGAACACCTTCCTAGGAGAGTTTCAACTTATCAACACACCTCGGAAAGAAGATCTATTAAATCCATTCAATGAAAGTATACCGTGAAGATAACCTCTTCTACTACCTGCTTAGGATTATCTTCATGAATGACTTTAAACGCACTGCAGTTCAGCCTGCATTTAGGGTATCATTAACATATCATGATGAACACTATTGCTTAACACAGGTTGCCAATATCTGTTAGTAACATCTTCATATGAGAGATTTTAAATTTTCAGTACAGCTGGAGAGAGTATGTATAACATCCATGAAATGAGAGTTCAGTGTGGAGAAAATCTCTTGGTTGTATCTGTATAGGATTATCCTGAAAATTGCCTTTTCCACCATTGCAGTTACTGACCTGCACTTAGGAATTCGCTCCCAGGTAAGGCAAGAAAGATCTTGCTGAACTCAGATGGCAAGTGGCTTTCAGCAGATCTGCCTTTGCGAGCTTTTAAACTTTCCACTGCAGCTGGGACAGAATATCTATACCATACATTCCATGTAAGTACTCTGTGGAGGAACATACATCATTTTAGCTTTTTAAGATCATCTTGCAAAGTGGCTTTTATCTCTGCAGTTCATTGCTTGCACTCAGGCCTCCTCCCCAAAGTAAAGACAAAACACCACTGTAAACCTATATTGCCAGTTGCTGCTAGGAGCACATTCCTATGAGATGTTAAAATTGTCACCAAAACCGGGGAAGAAACTCTATCACATCCAGTCAACGAAGGTACCGTGTGAAGAATATCTTTACTTCTCGCTGTTTAGAATCATATCCATGAGTGACATTAAAAACATTGTAGTTCAGTCTACCTTCAGGGTCTCAATAGCATATCATTATCAACATTATTGTTTAACACAGGTTGCAAATATCTGTTAGGAATACCTTCATATGAGAGGTTTTAAAGTTTCAGTACAGATGGGAGTATCTATAACATCCATAAAATGACAGTTCATTGTAGAGAAAATTTCTTGCTAATATCTGTATAGCACTATCCTGAAAATTTCCTTTGCATCCTTGCAGTTAACAACATTCACTTAGTAATTCTTTCCCCATTTAATGAAAGAAAGACCTTGTTGAACTCAGATTGCAAGTAGCTTTCCCCAGGATCTGCCTCTGAGAACTTTTAAACTTTCCACCGCAGCTGGGACACAATATCCATAACATCCAGTACATGAATGTATCCTGTGCAAAAAAACTCTTCCATGCAGATTTTTGGATGATGTGGTTCAGTACCTTTTCCTCTTTGCGGTTCATTGCCTGCGCTGAGGCTGTCTTCCCAATGGAATGACAAAACACCACTAAGCAACCAAGTTTGCCAGTAGTTTTCAGGATCATCTTACTAGGAGAGCTATCACTACAGGTGATGCAGATGATCCTTACCATCCATTCGATGACAGTTGACTCTTCAGAGAAACTCCTCCTTGTAGCTGTTTAGGATCATCTTGAGAATTTGAATACACTGCAGTTCAAACTACATTCAGGGTCTCACTAGCATATCATGACGAACACTTTTGTTTAACACAAGTACCAAATAAGTGTAAGTAACATCTTCATATGAGAGGTTTTAAAATTTCAGTACACCTGGGAGATATTATCTATAGCATCTGTAAAAGGTAAGGCCAGTCTGGAGCAAAATTCTTGCTTGCATCTGTAGAGGACTATCCTGAATATTGCCTCTCCCAACATTGCTGTTAACGACATTTACTTAAGAATTTTCTCCCTGGGGCCTGCCCGGTGGCGCAAACAGTTTGGTGTGCACACTCCACTTTGGTGGCCTGGGGTTTTCAGTTTCCCAACCCTGGGCACGCACCAATGCACTGTTTGCCAAGACATGCTGTGGTGGCGTCTCATATAAAGTAGAGGAAGATGGGCACAGATGTTATCTCAGGGCCAATCTTCCTCAGCAAAAAAGAGGAGGATCAGCATCGGATGTTACCTCAGGGCTTATCTTCCTCACAAAAAAAAAAAGAGAATTCTCTCCCATGTAATGCCAGCAAGTTCTTGATTAACTCTGCTTGCAAGTACGTTTAAGAAACATCTACCCCTGAGAGCTTTTAAACTTTCCACTGTAGCTGGGATAGAATATCTATTGTATCCATCTAATGAACATACTCTGTGGAGAAAAACATTTCCATTTAGTTTTTGAGGATCATAATGGAAAGTGCCTTTTCTTCCTTTTGGTTCGTTGCCTGCACTGAGGCTGCCTTCTCAATGGAAAGACAAAATACCACTGCTCAGGCACTTTTGCCGGTAACAACTAAGGAAATAACTTCGTGCCCTGTCTCTCTTCCCTCCAGCAAATGAGGTCCACCTTCCTTAACCAGGTTGGGGACATATTGCCATTTCAGGTCTTGAGAAGGAATATCACATTCCTTTGAGAAGGCAATTTCTGATCCCGGGTTCTAAGTAGAGCACTAGGAACAAGTTAGTAATTGAATTTTAATGATTACTGGAACTTCACTGAACTATGTATAACACCGATTGTTGGAAATAACTTCATGCCCACTATCTCTTCCTTACATCTAGTAAAGATCAAAAACCTAAAATAGGGGCCGGCACCTTGGCTTAGAGGTTAAGTGCACGCATTCCGCTGCTGGCGGCCCGGGTTCGGATCCTGGCGCGCATCGACACACCGCTTCTCCGGCCATGCTGAGGCCGCGTCCCACATACGGCAACTAGAAAGATGTGCAACTATGACGTACAGCTATCTACTGGGGCTTTGGGGGGAAAAATAAATAAATAAAATCTTTAAAAAAAAAAAAACCTAAAATAGGTATATAACAGAATGCAGTTTCAGGCCTTGAGATTGAATCTCATATTCCTTTGAGAGGGCACTTTCTGACCCAGGCTTGTAAGCAAATGTCTAGAAACGACTTTGTATATGAGCGGCAATCATTAATACAGCTGAGCTAACCTATGGCTAACACCCATTTCTGGAAATATCTTCATGCCCAATCTCTCTTCCTTCCAGCTCTGAAGGTTTACTATCCTAAAAGAGGTTTTGAATATATTGCTGTTTCGAGGCTTAGGAGGGAATATCACATTCCTTTGAGAAGGCATTTCTCGTCCCAGCATGTAAGTAGATGTCCAGGAACAAGTTAGTATATGAGTGGCAGTCATCACTACAGCTGAGCTCATCTGTATTAAATACCCATCCCGGGAAGTATCTTTGTGCTCACTCACCCTTCCTTTCAGCTCGTGAGAATCACCTTCCTAAACCAGGTTTAGAACATAATGCTATTTTAGTCGTTGAGAGCAAATCTCACATTCCTCTGTGAAGACACTTACTGATAACTTCTTGTAAGTAGATGTCTAGGAACAAGTTTATATTGGAGCATCAATCAGTACTACAGCTGAATAAAATGATTTATAATACATATTCCTCGAAATAACTTCATGTAAAAACTCTCTTCCTTCTAGCACTAAGCATCACTAAACTAAACCAGTTTTGGACCATATTGCCTTGTTGGGCCCTGAGAAGGATTCTCGCATTCCTTTGAGAAGGCACTTTCTGATCCCAGAGTGGAAGTAGATGTCTAGGAACAATTTGTATATGAGTGGCAAGCTTTACGACAGCTGAGCTAAGCTGTGTATAATACCCATTCCTGAAAATAACTTTGTGCCTCATCTCTCTTCCTTCCAACTCATAAGGATCACAAAGCTAAACCAGGTTTGGAACATATTGCCATGTCACTCCTTGAGATGGAATCTCATATTCCTTTGAGAAGGCACATTCTGATCCTGTCCAGAATGTTGAAGTCTAGGAATAAGTATGTATATGAGTGTTAATCGTTACTAGATCTGAGCTCAACTGTCTATAACAACCATTCCAGGTAATACTTTTTTGCCTCATCTCTCCTCCTTCAATCTCATAAGGATCACAAATATAAACCAAGTTTCATGCATCATGCCATTTCAGGCCTTGAGAATGAATCTCACACTACTTTGAAGGCACTTTCTGATCCCTGCTTTTAAGTAGATGTCCAGGACAAGATTCTATATAAGTGGCAATCGTTACTACAACTGAACTATTCTTTGAATAACACCCGATCCTGAAAATAACTTCATGCCCAATCTATCTTCCTTCCAGCTCGTAATGAAGACCTTCCTCAAGCAAGTTGGGAACATATTGCCATTTCAGACCCTGAGAAGAAATCTCACATTCCTTTGAGACAGCAGTTTCTGATCACAGCATGTATGTAGACGTCTAGGTTCAAGTTTGCATGTGAGTGGCAATCACTAATACAGCTGTGCTTCTCTCTTCCTTCCATCTCGTAAGGATCACAAACCTAAATCAGGTTTGGAACATAATGCCATTTCAGGCCCATGAGAACAAATCTCACACTTCTTTGAGAAAGCACTTTCTGATCTCGGCTTGGAAGTAAATGTCTAGTAACGAGTTTCTAAATGAGTGGCAATCATTACTACAGCTGAGCTAAACTATGTATAAGAACCATCCCTCAAAATAACTTCCTACCCCATCTCCCTTCCTTCCAGCTCTAAAGGATTACAATCCTAAGCAAGGTTTTGAATGTAATACCATGTCGGGCCTTGAGAATGAATCTCACGTTACCTTGAGAAGGAACTTTCTGACCCCAGCTTCTAAGTAGATCCCTAGAAACAAGTTTGTATATGAGTGGAATCATTACTACAACTGAGCTGAACTATGAATAACATCTATTCCTGAAAATAACTTCGTGCCGGTCTCTCTTCCTTCCAGATCATAAGGCCCAGCTTCCTCAACCACGTTTGGAACATATTGCCATTTCCAGCCTTGAGAAGGAATCGCATATTCCTTTAAGAAGGCACTTTCTGATCACTGCTTCTAAGTATATGTCCAGGAACAAGATTCTATATAAGTGGAAATCGTTAGTACAACTGATCTATTCTATGAGTAACATCAATTCCTGGAAAAAAACTTCATGCTCAATCTCTCTTACTTCCAGCTCTTAAGTACCACCTTCGTCGACCAAGTTTGGAACATATTGCTGTTTCAGGCCTTCAGAAGGAATATGACATCCCTTTGAGAAGTCGCTTTCTGATCCTGGGGTTATGTAGTTGTCTAGGAACAAGTTTGTATATGAGTGGCAATCATTACTACCCCTGAGTTAATCTATGTAGAAAACTCATTCATGGAAATGTCATTGTGCCCAATCTCTCTTCATTTCATCCAGTAAGGATCACAAACCTAAGCCAGCTTGGGGACATATTGTGGTTTGGGGCCCTGAGAAGGAATTTCACATTCCTTTGTGAAGGCCCTTTGTGTTCCCGACCTGTATGTAGATTTCTATGAACATGTTTGCATATGAGTGACAATCATGATGACAGGAGCTAAAGTATGTATAACAGCCATTCCTGGAAATCACTTTGTGCCTAATCTCTCTTCCTTTATCTCATCAGGATCAGCTTGCTTAACCATTTTTGGAACATCATGCTATTTTGGGCCTTGAGAAGGAACCTCATAGGGTCCACCCCCATGGCGTAGTGGTTAA
Organism: Diceros bicornis minor; assembly: GCF_020826845.1. Lineage (NCBI taxonomy): Eukaryota > Metazoa > Chordata > Mammalia > Perissodactyla > Rhinocerotidae > Diceros > Diceros bicornis. The sequence goes on along the minus strand of NW_026690883.1, from coordinate 300,562 downwards.
GTGTGCACCCTCTGTTGCTGGTGGCCAGTGTTCAGATACCGGGCACACACCGACACCCTGCTTGTCAGGCCATGCTGTGGTGGCATCCCACATAAAGTGGAGGAAGATTGGGACGGATGTTAGGCCTGGGCCAGTCTTCCTCAGCAAATAGAGGAGGATTGGCACGGACGTTAGCTCACGGCTGATCTTCCTCACAAGGAAAAAAGAGAAGGAACCTCATATTCCTTTCAGAAGGAACATTCTTATCCCAGCTTCTAAGTAGAAGTCTAGGAACAAGTTTGTATATGTTTGGCAATCATTAGTACAGCTGAGCTAAACTGTGACTAACAGCCATTCCTGGAAATAACTTCATGCCCAAACTCTCTTCATTCTGGCTCGTAAGGACCACCTTCGTCAACCAGGTTTGGAACATAGTGTCCTCTCAGACCTTTAGAAGGAATCTACATTCTTTTGCGAACACACTCTCTGATACCAGCTTCTAAGTAGACATCCAGGAACAAGTTTGTATAGGCGTGACTGTCATTACTACAGCTGACAAACTTGGTATAACACCCAATCCTGGAAATCACTTTGTGCCTAATTTCTCTTCCTTCCATATCGTAAGGATCACAGACCTAAACCAGATTTGAACGATAATGCCATTTCAGTCCCTAAGAAGGAGTCTCACATTGCTTTCAGAAGGAATGTTCTGATCCTGGCTTTTACGTAGATGTCTAGGAACAAGTTTGTATATGATTGGCAATCATCCCTACAGTTGAGGTGAACTTCACATAACACCCATTCCTGGAAGTAACTTTGTGCCTAATCTCTCTTCCTTCCATCTCATAAAGATCAGAAACCTAAACCAGATTTCGAACATACTGTCATATCGCACCTGGACAACAAAATTCACATTCCTTTGAGAAGGCTCTTTCTAATGTTGACTTCTAAGTAGATGTCTAGGAAAACGTTGCTATATGAGTTTCAATCATTAGTAGAGGTGAGTTTCATTTTGTATAACACCCTTTCCCGGAAATAACTTTGTGCCTTATCTCGCTTCCTTCAATCACGTAAGGATCACAACCCAAAACGAGGTTTGGTAAATAATGCCAATTCGGCCATTGAGAACGAATCTCACATTTCTTTGAGAAGGCAATTTCTGATCCTGGCTTGTAAGTAAATGTCTAGGAGCAAGTTTGAATATGAGTGGCAATCATTACTACAGCAGAGATGAAATATATATCACCTATTCTTGAAAATAACTTGGTGCCCAATCTCTCTTCCTTCCAGCTCGTAAGCATCACCAACCTAAATGTTTTGGAACATATTGGCATTCGGACCCTGAGAAGGTATCTCACTTTCCTATGAGAAGGCACTTTCTAATCCCAGCCTATATGTAGATATGCAGGAACAAGTTTGTAAATGAGTGACAATCATTATTAAAGCGGATTTAAAGGTGTATAACACCTAATCCCTGAAATAACTTTGTGCATAATCTCTCTTCCTCCCATGTTGTAAGGATCACTTTGCTCACCCAGGAACATAATTTGGAAAATAATGCCATTTCTGGACCTGAGAATTAATCTCACATTCCTTTGAGAAGGAAATTTCTGATGCAGGCTTCTAAGTAGAAGTCCATGAACAAGTTTGTATATGAGTGGCAATCATTCCTACAGCTTAGCAAAAGTATGTGTAACGCCCATTCCTGGAAATAAATTTGTGGCTAACCTCTCTTCTTTCCATCTTGTAATGGTGAAAAACCTGAACCCGTTTTGGAGCATAATGCCATTTTGTGCCCTGAGAACGAATCTCATACTCCTTTGATAAGGTACTTTCTGAACCACCTTGTAAGTAACAGTCTAGGAACGAGTAGCTATATGAGTGGTAATCGTTAGTACAACTGAGTTAACCTATGTATAGCACCTGTTTCTGGACATGACTTCATGCCCAATCTCCCTTCCTTCCAGCTGCTACAGATCTCCTTCCAAAAGCAGGCTTGTAAACAGCGCCATGTAGGGCCTTGAGGCAGGATCACTCTCAAATGCCTTGGAGAACACAATTTCTTTTCCAGGTTTGAATGTAGACGGTATGAAACAGCTTGGTATCTGAGAGGCATTCATTACTACAGCTGAATTGAACTATGTATTACAACCATTCCTGATAGTAACTTCATGCCCAATCTGTCTTCCTTCCATCTCCCAAGGATCGCCTTCCCAAAACAGGTTTTGCACAGGGCCATGTAGGGCCTTGAGAGAGAATCTCATGCACATGCCTTAGAGAAGGCTCTTTCTTATCCCGGTTTGTAAGTAGATGGTAAGAAACCTCTTTCTATCTGAGTGGCATCACTACTACAGCTGAGTTAAACTATGGATAACGCCAGTTCCTGGAACGAAGTTCAGGCCCAATATCCCTTCCTTCCAGTACATGAGGATCGCCTTCCCAAGGAAGGTATGGAACGAGGACCATCTAGTGCCTTGAGACAATCTCACTCAAAAGCCATAGAGACCACACTTAATGATAGCGGATTCTAAGTAGATGGTTAAGAACATGTTTGTATCTGAGTGGCAAGAATTGCTACAGCTGAGCTAAACTAAGTATAACACCCATTCCTGGAAATGACTTAGTACCCAATCTCCCTTCCTTCCAGCTCCTAAGGATCGCCTTCGCAAAGCAGGTTTGGAAACAGGACTGTGTATTGTCTTGTGACAGCATCTCACTCATAAGCCATTGAGAGCGTGTTTTCTCATACTACATTCTAAGTAGATGGCTAGAAGCATGTTTGTATCTGAGTGACAGGCATTACTACAGCTGAGCTAAACTAAGTATAACTCCCATTTCTGGAAATTACTATGTGCCCAATCTCCCTCCTTCCATCTCCAAAGGATCACTTTCCCAAAGCAGGTATGGAAACAGGGCCGTGTAGGGCCTTGACACAGGATCACTCTCAAATGCCTTAGAGAACGGAATTTCTTATCCTGGGTTGGAAGTAGATGGCTAGAAACATCTTTGTTTGTGAGTGGCAATCATTACTACAGCTGAGTTAAACTATGTATAAGACCCATTCCTGGAAACAACTTGGTGCCCAATCTCCCTTTCTCCCAGCTCTTAAAGATCGCCATCCAAAACCAGGTTGTGCACAAGGCCATGGAGGGCCTTGAGAGAGGATTTCACACACATGCCTTAGGGAAGGCACTTTCTTATCTTGGCTTGTAAGTAGATGGAAAGAAACATCTTTCTATCTGAGCGGCAATCACTACTGAAGCTGAGTTAAAGTATATATAACACCTATTCCTGGAAAAAACACCTTGCCAGATCTCCCTTCCTTCCAGCGCATAAGGACCGCCTTGCCAAAGCAGGTTTACACAGGTTCATGAAGGGCCTTGAGAGACAATCTCACTCACATGATTTAGAGATTTAGGTTTAGGGTTAGGGTTAGGGCTAGGTTTAGGGTTAGGGTTATGGTCAGGCTTAGGTTTAGGGTTAGCTTTCGGATTCGGGTTAGGGTTAGGGTTACTGTTAGGGTTAGTGTTAGGGTTATGGTTTGGTTCCGCTTACGGTTAGGGTCAGGGTGCGGGTTAGAGTTCAGGCTGGTTCATGGTTAGGGTTACATTTAGGATTGGGATTAAGGTTAAGTTTTGGATTCTGGTTAGTGTTCGGGTCGGGTTAGGCTTTGGGTGAGGGTTAGAGTTAGGGTTCAGGATTGAGTTATGGTTAGGCTTAGGGTAAGTGTTACTGGTTGCTAAGAATTAGGGTTAGCGTTGCCTTCCCATTAGGGTTAACGTTCGGGTTATTGTTAGGGTTCAGGTTAGGGTTAGGGTTATGGTTCAGGTTAGGGCTTAGTTTAGGGTTAGTGTTAGGGTTAGGGTTGGGCTTAGGATTAGGGTTAGTGTTCTGGTTAGGTTGGAGTTAGGGTTCGTGTACTGTTTTGGTTTAGGTTTAGGGTTAGAGTTAGCCTTCAGGTCAGTGGTCAGGTTAGCTTTAGTTTAAGCTTTGTGTTATGGTTCAGGTTAGGGTTAGGTTTAGTGGTCTGGTTAGTGTTAGAGTTACAGTTAGTGTTAGTGTTAGGGTTAGGGTTGGGTCGGTCTTCAGGTTAGGGTTAGAGTTAGGGATCGGTTTACGTTACGAGTTAGGGTTAGGGTTCGAGTTAGGTTTAGGGGTATGGTTGGGTTCGTGTTCGGGTTAGCGATAGGGTTCGGCATATGGTTAGGAGTCTGGTTTGTGTTCGGATTAGATTTAGCTTTAGTGTTCACGTTAGGGCTAGGGTTCGGGTTCGGGTTAGTGTTAGCATTAGGGTTAGGTTTCAGGTTAGGATTATGGTTAGGGTTAGGGTTAATGTTAATTTTAGGATTAAGGTTAGTATTATGGTTCGATTTCGGGTTAGAGTTAGGGTTAGTATTCATGTTAGGGTAAGGGCTATGGTTTGGGTTAGCATTAAGTTTAGTTTTAGTGTTAGTATTTGGATTAGGGTTATGATGTGGTTTAGGGTTAGCTTTAGCCTTAGGGTTCGCATTAGGGTTAGGATTACGGTTCGTTTCATTTTAGAGTTAGGAGTTGGGTTATGTATAGGGTTATGTTTAGTGTTCGGATTAATGTTACAATTAGGTTTCACTTTCGGTTTAGGGTTAGCCTTAGCTTTAGGGTTCGGGTTAGGTTAGGGTTAGGGTTGGATTTAGGGTTATGGTTCGGAGTAGTGTTAGGTTTAAGGTTAGGTTAAGAATTGGGGTTAGGGTTAGGATTGGGTTAGTGTTAGAGTTAGTGTTCAGGTTAGTGTTAGGGTTAGGGTTCAGCTTCAAGTTCATCTTAGGGTTGGGTTAGTGTCAGACTAGGAGTCGAGTTAGTGTTAGGGTTACAGTTCAGGTTAGGGTTTCTGATAGTGTTAGGGTTAATATTCGTGCTCGGATAATTGTTAGCTCTAGGGTTAAGGTTGGGTTCTGGTTAGGGTTACATCTGGGGTTCAGGTTAGGTTTAGGGTTCAAGTTCTTGTTCGGGTTAGTGTTAGTGCTACGTTTCGGGTTACACTTAGTGTTAGGATTAGGCTTACAGTTATTGTTAGTGTTACATTTAGGGAGAGGTTAGTGTTCAGATTAGGGTTAGGGTTAGGGTTCGGGTTCTGCATTGTGTTAGGGTTTCAGTTATTGTTGGGTTTGGCTTCGTGTCAGGGTTAGGTTTTGGGTTCGGTTTAGTTAACGATTAGGGTGAAGGTTAGGGCTAGAGTATGGTTTCAGGTTACTATTAGGGTTGGGGTTGGGGTTAGGATTAGGCTTCGGTTTAGTGCTAGGGTTAGGGTTAGGGTTGGTTTGGGTTAGGGTTAGAGTTTTTTAGGATTAGGTGTAGGGCTGGGTTAGGGTTAGGGTTCAGGTTTGGGTTAGGATTAGGGTTAGTGTTAGGGTTTGGGTTACGGTTAGGCTTCGGGTTAGCGCTAGGGTTAGGGTTAAGGTTGGGTTGGGTTATGGATAGCATTAGGGTTCAAGTTTTGGTTAGAGTTAGGGTTCGTGTTAGGGTTATGGTTTGGGTTAGTGTTTGGGTTGCTGTTAGAGTTAGAGTTAGGGTTAGGCTTAGGGTTAGGGCTAGGTTGACTCTTAGGGTTTGGTTGGGTTAGGGTTAGGGTTTGAGTTAGTGTTTGAGTCATGGTTAGGTTCCAGTTTCTGGTTAGGGTTAGGGATAGCGATAGTGTTCAGGTTAGTGTTAGGGCTAGAGTTCGGTTTAGGCTTGGTTTTGGGTTAGGGTTAGAGTTCAGATTAGGTTTATGTTTAGCGTTAAGTTTAGGTTTCAGGTGAGGATTAATGTTAGGGTTAAGGTTACAGTTAGGGTTTGTGTTAGGGTTAGGGTACAGGTTAGGTTTAGAGTTAGAGTAAGAGTTAGAGTTAGTTTTATGATTCAACTTCAGGTTAGGCTTTGGATTAGGTTTCTTGTTAGGGTAAGCGTTACAGTTTGGGTTAGGGTTAGGAATATGGTTAAGTTTAGTTTTAGGGTTAGTGTTTGGATTAGCGTGAAGGTTAGGTTTCAGGTTAGGGATTGGTTATAGTTAGGGTTAGGGTCGGGTTAGGCTTCAGGTTAGGATTAGGGTAAGGGTACGGGTTAAGTTTAGGATTAGGGTTAGTGTTCCGGTACGAGTTAGTGTTAGGGTTAGGCCTAGGGTTAGTGTTAGAGTTGGCTGCGGGTGTGGGTTAGGGTTAGGGATATGGTTACTCTTAGGGTTAGGTTTATGTTTATGGTTGGGTTCCGGTTAGGTTTAGGGTTAGGGTTCAGGTTAGGGTTAGGGTTAGGTTTAGGTTTAGGATTAGTGTTAGGTTTCAGGACAGGGTTAGGGTTAGGGTTACTGTTAGGGTTACGCCTAGGCTCTGTTTGGGTTACAGTTAGTTTTAAGGTTAGGGTTCAGGTTAGGGTTCGGGTTAGTGTTAGTGTTAGAGTTCAGGTTAGGGTCTGGGTTAGGGTTCAGGTTAGGGTTTAGGGTTGGGGTTGTGGTTAAAGCTAGGGTTAGGGCTCTGGTCAGTGTTAGGGTTAGGGCCAGCACCGGTTTTCTTTAGGCTTAAACTTAGTCTTAGGGTTTAGGGTTAGGTTTATGATTAGTGTTCGGGTTAGTGCTTGGGCTAGGGTTGGGGTTAGGCTTCGTTTTGGGGATCTAGGAAGTTTTAGGGTTAGGGTTGGGGTTCGAATTAGTGATAGTGTTACTGCTATGGTTTGGGTTATGGTTAGGCTAAGGTTTATGGCTAGGTTTAGGGTTGGGTTAGATTAGGGTTAGGGTTAGGGTTAGGGTTATGTTTCGGGTTAGGTTTAGTGTTAGTTTTCAGGCTAGGGTTAGGGTTAGGGTTAGTTTTAGGGTTACTGTTAAGGTTAGGGTTAGTGCAAGGGTAGGGTTCGGTTTTGGCTTAGGGTTATGGTTAGATGTAGGGTTAGAGTTAGTGGTCTGATTGCAGTTCAGGTTCCAGTTCGGGCTCATGATTCGGGTTAGGGTTAGAGTTAGGGTAGGATTAGGCTTCGGATTAGGGTTAGGGTTAGGGTTCGTGTTAGGATTAGGATTAGTGTTAGGGTTAGAGTTGGGGTTCGGGTTTGGGTTACATTTAACAGTAGGATGGGTTCATGCTTTGGGTTAAGGTTATCATTTGGTTCAGGTTAGGGTTTGGGTTAGCATTATGCTTAGGGTTAGTATTCTGGTTACATTAGGGTTAGTGTTCGGGTTAGAGTTTAGTTGCGTTAGAGCTAGTGTTTGCTTTATGTTTATGGTTAGGTTTAGGGTTAAGCTAGGGTTCAGGTTAGAGTTATATTAGGGTTAGGGTTCGAGTTCTGGTTAGTAATTGTGCTCGAATGCAGTTTAGGGTTATGTTGTGTTAGGGTGTGGGTTAGATTTAGATTACCGGTTATGGTTAGGTTTATGGTGTGGGTTAGTGTTAGGGTTAGGGTTCCATTTAGGATTTGGGTTAGGGTTATCTTTATTGTTAGTGTTCAGGTGGTTTAGGGTTAGAGTTCCTGTTGTGGTTTAGGTTAGGTTTAAGGATAGGGTTAGGGTTAAGGTTAGGGTTTGGTCTCAGGTTACGTTTAGTGTTAGATTCTGGGTTTGGGTTCAGGGTTAGGGCTAGGGTTGGGTTTGCATTAGGGTTCTGGTTAAGCTTATGGTTTGGGTTAGGTATAGGTTTAGTGTTATAGTTAGTGTTCAGATTAGGGTTAGGGTTAGGGTTAGGGTTAGGGTTCGGGTTCGGGATCTGGTTAGGTTTAGGGTTAGGGTTAGGCTTCTTGTTAGGGTTAGAACTAGGATTCAGGTTAGGTTTAGCATTATGGTCAGGTTTAGGGTTAGACTTATGGTTAGGTTTACAGCTCAGGTTATGGATAGGTTAATGATTCGCGTTAATGTTATGGTTAGGGTTAGTGTTAGGGTTAGGATTGGTATTAAGGTTAGGTTTATTGTTGGTGTCAGGGTTCTGGTTAGGGTTAGGGTTAGGATTCAGCTACATTTTAAGTTAGTGTTCGGATTCAGTTTAAGTTTAGTGATATGATCTGTTTAGGGTTAGGGTTAGTGTTACTGTTGGGGTTAGAGTTAGCATTAGGGTTCTGTTTAGGGCAAAGCATAGTATTCGTGTTAGTGTTACTGTTAGGGTTAGGATTCAGTTTCAGTTTACAGTTAGGATTGCATTCGGGTTAGGTATTAGGGACAGGCTTATTGTTCAGATTAGCTTTATGGTTTGGGTTAGGGTTCTGTTTCAGTTTAGAGTTAGCATTCAGGCTCTAGTTATGCTTAGGGTTAGGTTTTCGGTACCATTTGGAATTAGCATGCAGACATGGGTTAGTGTTACTGTTCTGTTTACACTAATGGTGGGGGTTCTGGTAAGGGTTAGGGTTATCGTTAGAGTTCGGTTCAGTTTGGAGTTATGGGTAGTTCAGGTCAGTGTTAGGTTTAGGCTATGATTTGGGCTTCTTTAGTGTTAGGGTTAGGTTTCAGGTTCAGTTTAGATTTAGGGTTTTGTTTCAGTTAGGGTTGTAGTTAGGGTTAGGGTTCAGTTTAGGCTTAGTATTAGCATGCAGGTTAGTGTTAGTGTTAGGTTTAGAGTTAAGGTTAGGGTTTGAGTTATGGATAGGGTTTGGGTTTGGAGTTCGGTTATGGTTAAGGTTAGGGTTAACCCAACTTTGGGCACTTGGAGGACAAGGGCTTCACTACTCCAGAGAAGAGGCTGGGATCTGTCGCCTGAAGGGCACACCAAGGGTGGCCCCAGATCCTTAGGTCTCCTTCCTGCTGTGGCCAAACTCACTGCCTTGCCATATGCCTCCCTCCGCACTTGTGACTCTACATTGGCTTTCTTCTACCTGGCTGGAGTTGAAAAGTACAGGCGTGGGGTGAGGCCATTAGTTTGGTCATTCCAGGAAGAAATGAGGCCCAGGACGAAGAAGCTGGCTGAGGCAAAGCCTTGACCTCGCACCCCAGTCCACCTTGGCAGCAAGGGCCAAACTACCACTTCCAAAGAAGGGAAGTGGCTGGCGAGCTGAGTGGGTGTGGGGGGATAGGAGGGAGACAACAGCTGAAGCCAAGTCAAGAAAGGCAGCGTTCCTTCTTCACCTGCACGTGGCAGGTGCGAGAGAGCGCCCCAGTTGGTCAGAGACCAGCAGGCTGGTGAAGCGTTCAATGAGGACCCCCGACGCCTGGTGGCCGTGCTTGCGCCTTTGGCCTGACACATTGAACCCAAGCCCGCAGGGGTCCCTGAGCAGCCAGAGAAAGATGGGCCCATGAGAGAGGTAGGCAAGGTGGGCAGGTTGAGTCCACATCTCTCCTCAGGTCCCTGAAGGAGAAAGAGAGAGACACAGAGAAACAGAGAGAGAGAGAGAGAGATCTCTGAACTATGAGTCACTGCCTCCACCACTGGTGTCAACTCACACACCATCCCACTTCCCCCCGCCACCCCCATGTCTGCCCCTGGGCCAGCCCCACCACAGAGAAGTTGGTTCCTTGTCACTTCCACGCTGTCCCTTCAGGACCTGATGCCAGGGCAGGGGAAAACTTTCAAAGGTTTCCATGTCCCTATCCATGAGAATGGTCTTCTTCCCCTCTCAAATCTGAAAACCTCACCCCCAACATCCTCCTTTGTCTTGAACTGAAGATAGTATTGAAGAGGAGAACTCTGTCATTGTGTTGAGAGACTCAGTTTCCCTTGTTTCTCCCATCTACACATGTTATTAAGCTTGAGATTATTTTCTCCAGCTAACCTGTCCTGTTAATGATTAGGCCAACCATAAGAAATATAACGGAAAGGGCGGAAGGAAGTTCTCTCTCTGCCACTGAAATCCCTGAGCTGGGTCCCTCCCTCAGACCTGGCCATGGACAGCCCTTACCCAGAGGCCATCTGCCAAGGCATCCCAGGAAATGCTTACTGCCAGCCCCCACACTCTCGCCACTGCCAAGTCCATCATCCTCCCTTGGGAGGCCCAGGCAGTTCAGGGACCCGGGTGTGGGAGGCAGCCAATTCCCAGGTCTGGCACACCAGTTGCAAGGCCGCTTCCATCGCTGACAGTGTCTAGCACACACCCCAGAAAACTTGGCAGCAGGCCCCAGGGCTCTTTCCTCCAGAACTTGTCCCCTTGGAAGGGGCCTGGCCGAGGAGTATGGGCTGGCCAGCCAGCCGGTCGACTTGGGACAAAGGAGGTGAGCCGAGCCATCCTTCCAGTTGCCCTGGGCTTGGCACTGGCCACCTCAGGGAGAGGGCCTCACTGGTGCCCTTCATGGTGGATTTCTCCCCAGAGCCATGGCCTGGGCACTAGGAAGTCCAGGCCCTCCTGACTCCAGAGAAGAGGCTGGGACCTGTTGCCAGAAGGGCTTTCCCAGTGTGGCCCCGGCTCCCTGGGCCTGCAGCCTGCTGGGGCCACACTCACTGCTTTGCCATATGCCTGTTTCACTCCTTCTGACTCCACAGAGCCTCTCCTGCACCTGGCTGGAGTCTACAAGTGCAGGCGTGGAGTGAGGCCATGGTTTTGTCTTTCCAGGAAGAAATAAGGCTTGGCATGAAGCAGCTGGCCCAGGCAGAGCCTTGACCTCGCACCTCAGTCCGCCTTTGGCTACCAGGGCCAGACCACCACTTCCAAAGAAGGGAAGCATCCAGCGAGCTGAGTGAAAGTGGTCGGATGGGAGGGAGACAACAGCTGAAGTTAAGTCAAGAAGGGTGGTGTTCCTTCTTCACCTTCAACTGGCCGGCGCAAGAGAGCGCCCCACCTGGTCTGAGCCTCACTGGCTGACAGGACCTTCACTGTGGACCCCTGAGGCCCAACTTCTGTGCATGCGCCCTTGGCCTGAGTGGTTGAACTCAAGCCGCAGGGCTCCGGGAGAGGCCAAAGAATGGTCCACAGGAGAGGTAGGCGAGGTGGGCAGGGTGCGCCTCCCCTCCTCGCCTGAGGGCCCCGAGAAAGGGAGACACAGTGACAGCCAGAGAGATGGAGAGAGAGAGAGATCCCTGACCTCTCTAGATTTCAGGTTAGAGTTATGGTTCCGTTTAGCTTTGGGGTATGATCAGGTTATTTTTAGGGTTAGTATTACCGTTGGGGTTAGGGTTAGGGTTAGCGTTAGGATTAGGGTTCTGGGTAGGGTTAGGGTTTGGGCTTGGTACGGGTTTGTTTTACATGTAGGGTTTGGTTTAGAATTTAGGGTTACTGTTAGAGTTAGGATTAGGGTCAGTGGTCGGGTTCAGTTTAGTGTTAGAGTTAGTATTAGGTTTCGAGTTAGAGTTAGAGTTAGTGTTAGTGTTAGTTTTCGAGTTAGGGTCAGGGTTATTGTTTGGTTTCAGTATCGGTTTAGGCTCAGGGTTATGGTCGGGTTAGGCTTTAGGTTAGTGTTAGGGTTCTTGTTATGGTTAGGATTCAGGTTAGGGTTCGGGTTAGGTTTAAGTTTAGGGTTAGTATTAGGATTAGGGTTATGATTAGGTTTCGGGTTCGGGAAAGTCTTAGCTTTAGCATTAGGTTTCTTGTTAGGGTTAGGTTTAGAGTTAGGGCTAGGTTTAGGTTTAGGGTTGAGTTCAGATTATGGTTAGGATTAGTGTTAGGTTTTAGTTTCGGATTAGGGTTAGGGTTAACATTAGTGTTCAACTGAGGGTTAGAGTTAGGGTTAGGGTTATGGCTGGGTTTGGATTAGTGTTTCTGTTAGGGTTAATGTTAACATTAGGGTTAGAATTATTGTTAGAGTTCGGGTTAGGGTTAGGGTTAGCAACAGGGTTCAAGTTAGGTTAATGTTATTTTTAGTGTTAGGGCTAGTGTTCGAGTTAGGGTTAGGGTTAGGGTTCGGTTTCAGGATCAGGTGAGAGTTAGGGTTAGCGTCGGGCTAGGATTAGGGTTATATTTAGGGTTACGGTTCGGGTTAGGGCTGCTGGTAGGGTTAGGGTTAATTTTCCTGCTATGTTTAGAGTTAGGTAAAGTTAGGGTTGTTTTGGGGTTAGAGTTAGGACTAGGTTTCGGGTTCATGTTCCAGATAGGGTTAGGGTTATGTTTTTTTTTTGTTATGGTTAGGATTAGGGTTACTGTTAGGGTTATGTTAACGCTTAGGGTGAGATTAGTGTTTGGTTTAGGGTTAGGGTTAGGCTTTGGGTTCTCGATGGAGTTAGGGTTACGGTCGCATTAGACTTTGGGTTTGTGTTAGTTTTAGGGAAAGGGTTAAGAGTGGGGTTAGAGTCAAGTTTAAGGTTAGGTTAGGGTTATGGTTAGGATTAGGGTTAGGGTTAGTGTTCACATTAGGGTTAGGGTTAGTTTTAGGGGTAGGGTTGGGTTCTGGTTCGGTTAAGGGCTAGGTTTCGGTTTAGGGTTAGCTTTCCGGTTCATGTTCATGTTAGAATTAAGGTTAGGATTAGGGTTACTTTGAGATTTAGGCTTAGGTTTATTGTGAGGTTTGCCTTTGGGTTAAGGTTAGGTTTTGGTTTTGTGTCGGGATAATTTAGGTTCAAGCTTAGCTTCGGATTAGGCTTCGGGTTAGAGTTACTTTTGTGGTCCGGTTTAGGGTTTGGGTTAGGGTTAGTCTTATGCTTAGGGCTAGGTTTAGGGTTAGGGTTGGGTTGGGTTAGGGTTACTGTTAGGGTTCATGTTAGCCTTAGGGTTATGTTTAGTCTTAGAGTTAGTGTTCAGATTAGGGTTAGGATTAGCTTTCAGGTTCGGGTTAGGGTTAGGATTAGCTGTAGGGTTTGGGTTAGGGTTAGGAACTGGGTTCGGGTTAGTGTCGGTTTTAGGTTATGTTTAGTGTTAGGGATAGGGTTAGGGTTGCGGTTATGGTTAGTATTAGGGTTAGGGTATGGTTTCGGGTTCAAACATGAATTAAAGTTAGGGTTAGGGTCGGGTTAATTTTAGGGTTAGGGTTTGGGTTAAGCTTAGTTTTAAGGGTAGTGTTAGGTTTAGGGTCAGTTTTGGGTTAGGGTTACGGTTATCGTTAAGGTTTGGGTTAGGGTTAAGATTAGGTTGGCTTATGGTTAGGGTTAGGGTTCATGTTAGCGTTAGTGTTAGTGTTAGGTTTAGGTTTAGAATTATTGTTCATATTAGGGTCAGGGTTAGTTTTCGGGTTCAGGTTAGGGTTAGGATTAGCGGTAGGGTTCGTGTTAGGGTAATGGCTAGGTTTCAAGTTAGGGTTGCGTTTTGGTTAGGGTTAGGATTCGGTTGAGTGTTAGGGTTAGTGTTAGAGTTAGAGTTAGAGTTGGGTTTATGCTTAGGATTAGGTTTAGGATTCGGGTTAGGGTTAGGCGTAGGGTTAGGGCTAGGGTTAGGGTTCAGCTTAGGGTTAAGTTTAGAGTGCGGCTTAGTGTTAAGGCTAGTGTTCTAGTTAAATTTAGGTTTAGTATCATGGTTAGGGTTCAGGTACGGGTTACAGTTAGCTTTAGGTTTCATGTTAGTGTACAGTTTAATGTTAGAATTAGGGTTAGGGCTAAGGTTAGGGTTAGGATTGGGTTGGATTAGTGTTAGCATTAGGGTTAGGGTTAGGTTTTGCTTTCGGGTTAGGTTAGATTTAGGGTTCGGGTTCGGGTTAGGGTTAGGGTTACTGCTGGGGTTTGGGTTATGGTTAGACTTAGAGTTAAGGCTAGGTTTAGGGTTACGATTCGGTTGGGTTAGGGTTTTGGTTAGGATTAGTGTTAGTGTTAGGGTTAGGATTGGGATTATGCTTAGGATTAGATTCTGGATTCGGGTTAGGGGTAGGCTTAGGGTTAGAGCTAGGGTTAGGGTTCTGCTCAGGGTTAAGTTTAGAGTGCGGCTTAGTGTTACGCCTAGTGTTCTAGTTAGTTTAATGTTAGTAACATGGTTAGGGTTCAGGTTACGGGTTATGGTTAACGACAGGTTTCATGTTAGTGTACAGTTTAGGGTTAGAATTTGGGTTAGGGCTAAGGTTAGCGTTAGGATTGGGTTGGATTAGTGTTAGCATTAGGGTTAGGGTTAAGTTTTGGGTTAGGTTTAGGGTTCAGGTTAGGTTTAGAGTTAGTCAGGGTTTGGGTTCGGGTTAGGGTTAGGGTTACTGCTAGGGTTTGGTTTATGATTAGGCTTAGAGTTAAGTCTAGGTTTAGGGTTACAGGTGGGTTGGGTTAGGGTAAGGGTTAGGGTTCTGGTTAGGCTTATGGTTAGGATTAGTGTTAGCTTTCAGGATAGTGTTAGGGTGAAAGTTCATGTTAGGGTTAGGGCTAGTGGTCGGGTTAGGGGTTGGTTGGGTTAGGTCTAGGGTTTGGATTAGGTTTAGGCTTAGTTCTAGGGTTAGAGTAAGTGTTCGGGTTAGGGTTAGATTAGGATTGGAGTTCGGCTTAGTGTTAGTATTGGGTTTGGGTTCAGTTTAGGCTTAGCATTCAGGTTAGTGTTCGGGTTAGGGTTAGGGTACATGTTAGGCTTAGGGTTATAGTGTGGGTTAGTATTGTGGTTCGGGTTAGTGTTAGGGTTCATGTTTGGGTTAGAGTTAAGGTTCATGTTCGGGTCAGGGATACATTTCTGGTTAGGGTTTGGGTTAGGTTTAGAATTGGGTTTTGTGTTAGGCTTAGGGTGTGTGTTAATGTTAGTTTTAGGGTTTGTGTTAAGGTAAGGGACAGATTTAGTGTGATGTTTAGGGTTAGGGCCATTGCTAGTGTTAGTGCTAAGGTTAGGATTAGTTCTAGGGCTTGGTGAATTTTTATGGTTCGTTCTAGAGCCAGGGTTAAGGTCAGGTCTAGGACTGATTTTGGGTTATGTCCAGGGCAAGCAGTAGGCTTGGTGTTACAATTAGGGTTAGGGTTATTGTTGGTTAGGGCTAAGGTTAGGGTTAGGGTAAATGTTAGAGTTATGGCCATTGCTAGTGTTAATGTTAAGGTAAGGGTTAGATCTAGCGCTTGGTGAAGGTTTACATTTCCTTCTAGATCCAGGGTTAGGGTCAGGTCTAGGACTGGTTTAGGGTTAGGTCCAGGGCAAAGAGTAGGCTTGGTGTTACAATTAGGGTTAGGCTTATTGTTGGTTACGGCTAAGGTTAGTGTTAGGGTTAGTGTAAGGTTTAGGGCCATTGCTAGGGTTAATGTTAAGGTTAGGGTTATGTTTAAGGCTTGGTCAAGCATTAAGGTGTGGGCTAGGGCTAGCATTAGCATCAGGTCTAGGACAATGTGAGGGTTAAGTTTAGGGTTAAGGTTAGGTTTAGGGTGAGGTTTACCATTTGAGTCAGGGTTAGTGTTGCTTAGGGCTAGGGTAGGGTTACTCTTAAGGTTAGGGGTGGGTTATGATTAGCTAATTCTGGGTTATGACTAGATAGGGCTAGTATTAGTGTTATGGTTATTATTAGTGATAGGGGAGGTGGTTTAAGTTTCGGTTAAGGTTAGGTTTAACGGTAGGTATAGGATTAGAAATAGGGCTAGATTTTGCGTTAGGACTGGTTTAGGGCTACAGCAATGGTTAGGGTTAGGGTTACGCTTGGGTTACGTGTAGGGTTAAGGTGAAGGTTAGGTGTGGGGGTAGTGTTAGGGTTAGTGTTATGGCAAGAGTTATCCTTAGGGCTGGGATTAAGGCTAGGTTTCATTATTATATTTAGGGTTAGGTTTCTCTTTAAGTTTATGGCTAGATTTATTTTTAGGGTTAGGATGAACACAACTTTAGCTAGGATGATCCCAACTTTAGCTCTAGGCCTAAGCTTATCACAAACCCGAACACTAGCACTAGCACTAACCCTAATCGTATGCCTACCCCTAACACTCAGTGTAACTGTAACCCTAAGCCAACTCTAACCCTAACTTTAACACTAGTCCTAACCCTAGCCCTAACAGTAACCCTAACACTAGCATAACACTAACTCTAACCCTCCTCCTAATCCAAACCAAAGCCCTATGCCTACTACTACACTTTCCATTGTCCCAACCCTAAGGCACACCCAACACTAACATCAGACACAATCCTAATCCTACCCCTAGCCATAACCTCAAAACCAGCCCCATCCCTGCCTCAAACAACCTCGCCTAACACTAATAATAACACTAATCTTAGCCCTATGTAATCATAACCCATCCCTAGCTAATCATAACCCAGCCTTAGCCCTAAGAGTAACCCTACCCTAGCCCTAAACAACACTAACCCTAACCCAAACGGTAAACCTCACCCTAAATCTAACCTTAACCCTTATCCTAACCCTCATATTGTCTTAGACCTGACACTAACGCTAGCCCTAGCCCACACCTTAATGCTTGACCAAGGCTTAGACATAACCTTACCTTAACATTAACCCTAGCAATGGCCATAAACCTAACATTTACCCTAACCCTAACCTTAGCCCTAACCAACAATAACCCTAACCATAATTGTAACACCAAGTCTACTCCTTGCTCTGGACCTAACCCTAAACCAGTCCTAGACCTGACCGTAACCCTAGCTCTAGAGCGAACCGTAAACATTCACCAAGCTCTAGAATTAACCCTAGCCTTAGCACTAACATTAGCAATGGCCCTAACCCTAAACATAACACTAAATCTATCCCTAACCCTAACACAAACCCTAAAACTAACAGTAACCCGCACCCTAAACCCAACCCAAAACCAAACACTAAACCTAACCCAAACCCTAACCAGAACGGTATCCCTGACGCAAACACGAACCATAACTCAAACCCGAACATGAACCCTAACACTAACAAGAGCCACAACACTAACCCACATCATAACCCTAAGCCTAACACGTACCCTAACCCTAACCCGAACACTAACCTGAATGCTAAGCCTAAACTGAACCCAAACCCAAATACTAACCCTAACCAGAACTCTAATCCTAATCTAACCCTAACCCGAACACTTACTCTAACCCTAGAACTAAGCCTAAACCTAATCCAAACCCTAGACCTAACCCAACCAACCCCTAACCCGACCACTAGCCCTAACCTTAACATGAACCCTATCCCTAAGCTTAACCCTAACCCAAACCAAATCGTAACCATAACCGAAAGCATAACCCCACCTTAACGCTAAACGTAACCTGAACCCGAACCATAAGCATAACCTTAACACTAACCCTAATCCTACCCTAACCCTAAACACTAACACCAACACTAACCCTAAATAAAACCTGTGCCCATACCCTAACCCTAACATTAACCATACCCATAACCCTAGCCCTAACCCCAACCCCAACCTGAAACCTAAACCTAACTGTAACCTGAACTCTAACCCTAACACTAACACTAACCCTCAAACAAACCCTAACCCGAACACAAACCTTGGATCTAACTGGAATCCAAACATAAGCCTAACCCTAACCCTAACAGTAACCCTCAGTCTAACACTATCCTGAAACCTAACACTAATACTAACCATAAACCTAACCAGAACCTTAACCCCTACCCTAACCCAACCCAACCCTAAAACTAAACCTAGCCTTAACTCTAAGCCTAACCATAACCTCAACCCTAGCAGTAACCCTCAGCCTAAACCCTAAACTGAACCCTAAACCTAACCCTAACCCTAATGCTAACCCTAAGCGAACCCAAACCTAACACTAACCTTAGCCCTAACCCTAATTCTAACCCTAAACTTTACACTAACATGAAACCTAATGTTAACCACAAACTGTACCTGAACCCTCACCATGATCCTAAACCTAAACCTAACCAGAACACTAGCCCTAACACTAAGCCACACTCTAACCTTAACCCTAAGCTGAACCCTAACTCTAGCCCTAACCCGAATCCTAAACCTAATCCTAAGCATAATCATAACCCTAACCCTAACACTAACACTAACCATAACGCTCAACCGAACCCTAAGCCTAACCCAACCCAACCCTAACATGAAACCTAGCCATTACCCTAACACGAACCCTACCGCTAATCCGACCCTAACCTGAACCCGAAACCTAACCCTAAACCTAACCCTAATCTGAACACTAATTCTAAACCTAAACCTAAACATAACACTAACGCTAACATGAACCCTAACCCTAATCATAAGCCAACCAATCCTAACCCTAACCCAAACCTTAACGATAACCCTAACCTTAACACTACCCCTAAACCAATCCTTAACCCAAACCCTAATCCTAAAATTAACCCGACCCTAAACCTAACTTTAATCCAATCTTGAATCCGTAACCATACCCTGACCCTAATCCTAACCATAAAATCAACCTTAACACTAACACTAACACTAACACTAACCCTAATCTTCACACGAACCCTAACCCTAACCCTAACCTGAAACCAATTCTAACCTGAATCCTAGTCCTAACCCTAACCAGAACCCTACCACTAATCTTAACCCTAACGCGAACCTGAAAGCTAACTCTAACCCTAATATGAACACTAACTCTAAGACTAAACATAACCCTAACTCTAACACGAACCCTAACAGTAACCCTAACTCAACCCAACCCTAACCCTAAACCTAACCTTAAGCATAAACCTAACCCTAACCAGGATCACAAAAGTAATCCTAACCCAAAGCCTAATTCGATGCTAACCTTAAACCTAATCTTATCCCCACCCAAAACCTAAACCTAACCCTAATCCGAAGACAAACCTCACCGTAAACCTAAGCCTAAACCTCACAGTAACCCTAATCCTAACCCTAACCCTAGATGAACATGAACTGGAACCGTAACCCTAAACCGAACCTTGCATCTAAACCGAACCAGAACCCAACCCTACCCCTAAAACTAAAACTAACCCTAAGGTGAACACTAACCCTAACCCTAACCCTAACCCGAAACCTAACCCTAACTCAAACGCTAACATGAACCATAACAGTAAACCTAACCTGATACTGACACCAAACACTAACCATAACCATAAACCAAACACTAACCCTAACACTAAACATAATGCTAACCCTAACCCGAACCCGAACCCAACCCTAACCCTCAATCTAACTGTGATCCTAAACCGAACACTAACTCTAACCATAACCCTAACCTGAACCCTAAGCCTAAACCTAACCCTAACCCTAACGTTAACCACAAAATGAACCCTAACTGTAACCATAATGCTAACTCTAACATGAACTAACCTTAACCCTAACCCGAACCCGAATCCTAAACCTAACACTAACTCAAACTCAAATTCAACCTGAACCCAGCCCTATCCCTAATCCAAAACTAACTCTAAACCGAGCCCTAAATCTAAGCTTAAACCTAACCCAAACCCTAACAATAACCCTAACTCGAACCCGAACCCCAAACCTAACTTTGTCTCTAAACCCAACCTTAACCCTTTCCCTAAAACTAACACAAACCCAAAGCCTAATCCAACCGTAACGCTAACCCTATTGAGAAACCAAACCCTGACCCTAACCCTAAGCCAAACACTAATCTCACACTAAACATTAACATAACCCTAACAGTAACTCTAATCCCAACCATGACAAAAAAGCAAAACATAACCCTAACTCTATCTGGAACATGAAACCGAAACCCAGTCCTAACACTAACACGAAAACAACCCTCACGTTACCTAACCCTAAACATAACGCGAACATTAAACCTAACCCTACCAGCAGCCCTAACCCTAAACGTAATCCTAACTATAACCATAATCCTAGCCCGAATCTAACCCTAACTCTAACCAGATCCTGAAACCGAATGCTAACCCTAAACCTAATTTGAACACTAGCCCTAACACTAAAACTAAACCTTACCCTAACCTGAACCCTATTGCTAACCCTAACCCTAACCAGAACTCTAACGATAATTCTAACCCTAATGCTAACACTAACCCTAACCCGAACCCTAATCCAAACCCAACCATAACCCTAACCGTAGCCCTAACTCTAACCCTGAATTGAACCCTAAAGTTAACCCTAACCCTAATCCGAAACTAAAACCTAACCCTAAATCTAACCAAAATCTGAACCCAACTTGAACCCTAAACCTAAACCTATCCCTAACTCTAACCCTAACCCTAACAATAAACCTAACACTAGGCTAAGACTTTCCCGAACCCGAAACCTAATCATAACCCTAATCTAAATACTAACCCTAAACATAAACCTAACCCGAACCCTAACCTGAAGCCTAACCCGACAATAACCCTGAGCCTAAACCGATACCGAAACAAAACACTAACTCTGATGCTAACCTGAAAACTAATACTAACACTAAACCTAACACTAACCCTAACTCTACTTGAAACCTAATAATAACTCTAATACTAAACAGAACCCAACCACTGACCCTAATCCTAACCCTAATTGTAACCCTAAACTCTAAACCTAACCCTACATGTAAAACAAACCTGTACCAAGCCCAAACCCTAACCCTACCCAGAACCCTAATCATAACGCTAACCCTAACCCCAACCCCAAAGGTAACGCTAACCCTAACAATAACCTGATCACACCCCGAAGCTAAAGTGAACTCTAACTCTAACCTGAAAACTAGAGAGGTCAGGGATCTCGCTCTCTCTCCATCTCTCTGGCTCTCTCTGTGTCTCCCTTTGTCGAGGACCTGAGGGGGGTGGAGGCGCAACCTGCCCACCTCACCTACCTCTCCCGTGGGCCATTCTTTGTCTGGCCACTCCGGGAGCCTTGCAGCTTGAGTTCAACCACTCAGGCCAAGGGCGCATGCACAGCCGTCGGGCCTTAGGGGTCCACAGTGAAGGCCCCACACACCCGTGAGGCTCAGACCAGGTGGGGCACTCTTTTGTGCCAGCCAGGTGAAGGGGAAGAAGGAACACAGCCCTCCTTGACTTTGTTTCAGCTGTTGTCTCCCTCCCATCCGACCACTTTCACTCAGCTCGCTGGATGCTTCCCTTCTTTAGAAGTGGTGGTCTGGCCTTGTTAGCGAAAGGTGGACTGGGGTGCGAGGTCAAGGCTCTGCCTGGCCCAGATGCTTCATGCAGGGCCTCATTTCTTCCTGGAAAAACAAAACCATGACCTCACCCCACGCCTGCACTTGTCGACTCCAGCCAGGTGGAGGAGAGGCTCTGTGAAGTCAGAAGAACTGAAACAGGAATATGGCAAAGCAGTGAGTGTGGCCCCAGCAGGCTGCAGGCCCAGGGAGCCGGGGCCACACTGGGAAAGCCCTTCTGGCAACAGGTCCCAGCCTCTTCTCTGGAGTCAGGAGGGCCTGGCCTTCCTAGTGCCCAGGACATGGCTCTGGGGAGAAATCCACAATGAAGGGAACAAGCGAGGCCCTCTTCCTGAGGTTGCCAGTGCCAAGCCTAGGGCCACTGGAAGGATGGCTCGGCTCACCTGCTTTGTCCTAAATCAGCCGGCTGGCCGGCCGGCGCATACTTCTTGGCCAAGCCCCTTCCAAGGGGACATGTTCTGGAAGAAAGAGCCCTGGGGCCTGCTTCCAAGTTTTCTGGGGTGTGTGCTGGACACTGTCAGAGGTGGAAGCTGCCTTGCAACCAGTGTGTCAGACCTGGGATCTATCTGCCTCCCACACCCGGGTCCCTGAACTGCCCAGGCATCCCGAGGGAGGATGATGGACTTGACAGTGGTGAGAGGGTGGGGGCTGGCAGTTAGCCTTTCCTGGGACGCCCCGGGAGATGGCCTCTGGGTATGGGCTGTCCCTGGCCAAGTCTGAGGGAGGGACCCAGCTCAGGGCTCTCAGCGGCAGAGAGAGAACCCCCTTCCACCCTTTCCCTTAAATTTCTTTTGGCTGGCCAAATCATTAACAGGACAGGTTAGCTGGAGAAAATAACCTCAAGCTTAATAACATGTGTAGATGGGAGAAACAGGGGAAACTGAGTCTCTCAACACAATGGCAGAGTTCTCCTCTTCAATACTATCTTCAGATCAAGACAAAGGAGGATGTTGGGGGTGAGGTTATCAGATTTGAGAGGGGAAGAAGACCATTCTCATGGATAGGGACATGGAAACATTTGTCTGAAAGTTTTCCCTTGCTCTGGCATCAGGTGCCAAAGGGACAGCATGGAAGTGACAAGGAACCAACCTCTCTGTGGTGGGGCTGGCCCAGGGGCAGACATGGGGGTGGCGGGGGGAAGTGGGATGGTGTGTGAGTTGGCACCAGTGGTGGAGGCAGTGACTCATAGTTCAGAGATCTCTCTCTCTCTCTCTCTGTTTCTCTGTGTCTCTCTTTTTCTCCCTTAGGGACCTGAGGAGAGATGTGGACTCAACCTGCCCACCTTGCCTACCTCTCTCACGGGCCCATCTTTCTCTGGCTGCTCAGGGACCCCTGCGGGCTTGGGTTCAATGTGTCAGGCCAATGGCGCAGGAACGGCCACCAGGCGTCGGGGGTCCTCATTGAACGCTTCACCAGCCTGCTGGTCTCTGACCAACTGGGGCGCTCTCTCGCACCTGCCACGTGCAGGTGAAGAAGGAACGCTGCCCTTCTTGACTTGGTTTCAGCTGTTGTCTCCCTCCTATCCCCCCACACCCACTCAGCTCGCCAGCCACTTCCCTTCTTTGGAAGTGGTAGTCTGGCCTTGGTTGCCAAGGCGGACTGGGGTGCGAGGTCAAGGCTCTGCCTCAGCCAGCTTTTTCGTCCCAGGCCTCATTTCTTCCTGGAATGACCAAACCATGTAATCACCTCCCCCCCGCACTTTTCAATTCCAGCCAGGTAGTGGAAAGCATCTGTAGAGTCACAATTGCGGAGACAAGCATATGGCAATGCAGTGAGTTTGGCCCCAGCAGGACGGAGGCCTAAGGATCTGGGGCCACCCTTGGTGTGCCCTTCAGGCGACAGGTCCCAGCCTCCTCTCTGGAGTAGTGAAGCCCTGGCCGTCTAAGTGCCCAAGGTTAGGGTTAACCCTAACCTTAACCATAACCGAACCCCGAACCCAAACCCTATCCATAACTCAAACCCTAACCTTAACTCTAAACCTAACACTAACACTAACCCGCATGCTAATACTAAGCCTAAACTGAACCCTAACCCTAAATACAACACTAACTGAAAAAAACCCTAAATCTAAACTGAACCTGAAACCTAACCCTAACCCTAAACAGAACCCAAAACATAGCCTAAATCTAACACTGACCCGGCCTACCTGTAACCGCAAACTGAACCGACCTCTAGTGATAACCCTAACCTTTACCAGAACCCTCACCCTTAGCGTAAACAGAACAGTAACGCTAACCCGTGCCTGAATGCTAAGTCTAAACGGTACCGAAAACCTAACGGTAACCTTAACTAGAGCCTGAATGCCAGCTCTAAACTGAAACGGAAACCTAACTCAAACCATAAAGCTAACCCGAATACTAAGCCTGTCCCTAATACCTAACCCGAATGCAATCCTAACTGTTAACTGAAACTGAATCCTAACCCTAACCCTAACACTAACCAGAATAGTAATGCCTCGCCCTAAACAGAACCCTAATGCTAACTCTAACCCCAACAGTAACACTAACCTTAACCCTAACCTGATCATAACCCTAACCCTAAACTGAATCCGAACACTAACATAACATGTAGCTGAATCCTAACCCTAACCCTAACCAGAAACCTAACACCAACAATAAACCTAACCTTAATCTCAACCCTAACCCTAACCCTAACACTAACCATAACATTAACACGAATCATTAACCTATCCATAACCTGAGGCATAAACCTAACCATAACCTTAACCCTAAACTTAATCCTAATGCTAAACCTAACCTGAACCCTAGTGCTAACGCTAACAAGAAGCCTAACCCTAACCCTAACCCTAACTGGATCCCGAACCCGAATCGAACCCTAACCCAAATCTGAACACTAACTATAACACTAAACCTAAACCTAAGGAAAACCATAAGCCTAACCAGAACCCTAACGTGAACTCAACCCTAGCCCTAACCTGAAACCAAACCCTGAATCTAACACTAAACATAACCTGAAACTGAAGCCTAACCTTAACACTCACCCTATCCCTAAACCTAACCTAAACCATAACCCTAATCCTAACCATTAATCTAACTTAACCCTAATCCTAACGTGAAAGCTAACCCTAATCCTAACAGTATACTTAACATGAACCCTAACCCTAACCCCAAACCTAACCCTAAAACTCTACCTACCAATAACCCTAACAAGAATGCTAACCCTAACCCACCTGAACCCTAACACTAAAGTTAACCCTAACTCAAACCCCAACCCGAACCCTAACCCTAACACTAACCCGCACCATAACCGTAACCGGTACCCTAAATCTAACCCAAACCCTAACCCAAAACCTAACCCTAAACCACATTTGAACCCAATTACTAACGCGAATCTGAACCCTAACCCTAACATAACTCTAAACTGAACCCTTAGCCTAACCCTAAAACTAACCCTAAACCTAAAGCAAACACTAGCTCCAACCCAACTAAACCCTAACCCGAACATTAACCCTAAACCTAACCAGAACTCTAACCCTAAGCATAATCCTAACTCAAACCCTAACCTGAACCAAATGGTAACTGTAACCCAAAGCATGACGCCATCCTAACATTAAATGTAACCCAAACCCGAACCCGAACTCTAACCCTAACACTAACCCTAATCCTAACGCGAACCCTAACCATAACCCTAACCCGAAGCCTAAACCTACCCTAACTCTAACCCTAACCCAAATCCCGAACCCGAACTGGAACCAGAACCCCAATCAGACCACTAACTATAATCATACACCTAACCATAACCCTAAGCCAAAACTGAAGCCTAACTCTTGCACTAACCCTAACCTTAAGAGTAACCCTGAACCTAACCCTAACCCTAACCCTAGCCTGAAAACTAACACTAACCCTAACCCGAACCCTAACCGTAACCCTTACCCGAACCCTAACCCTAACCCTAATCTAACCCTACCCTAAACCTAGCCATAAACCTTAGCCTAACCATAACCCAAACCATAGCAGTAACCCTATCACTAATCCGAACGGCAACCCTAACCCTAAAACTTCCTAGATCCCCAAAACGAAGCCTAACGCCAACCCTAGCCCAACAATAACCCTACCACTAATCATAAACCTAACCTTAAACCCTAAGACTAACTTTAAGCCTAAAGAAAACCGGTGCTGGCCCTGACCCAAACACTGACCAGACCCCTAACCCTAGCTTTAACCACAACCCCAACCCTAAACCCTAACCTTAACCCTAACCCAGACCCTAACCTGAACCCTAACACTAACACTAACCGGAACCCTAACCTTAAAACTAACTGTAACCCAAACAAAGCCTAAGCGTAACCCTAACAATAACCTTAACCATAACCCTGTCCTGAAACCTAACACTAATCCTAACCCTAACCCTAACCTGAACCCTAACCTGAACCCTAACCCTAAACCTAACCGGAACCCAACCATAACCATAAACCTAACCCTAAGAGTAACCATATCCCTAACCCTAACCCAAATCCGAACCCAACTCTAACACTAACCCTAGGCCTAACCCTAACACTAACTCCTACCAGAACACTAACCCTAGCCCTAAACTTAATCCGTACCCTAACCCTAATCCTAACCTGAAGCCTAACCCGAGCCTAACCCTAACCATAACCAATCCCTAACCTGAAATGGAATCCTCACACTAATCCAAACACTAACCCTAAAACTAAACTTAACCTTATATCTAACCCTAACCCAAACTGTAAGGCTTACCCTAACACGAAACCTAATCAAAACCCTAACCTGAAGTCGAATCATAAAACTAACCTTAACTCTTACTCTAACTCTTACTCTGACTCTAAACCTAACCTGTACCCTAACCCTAACACTAACCTTAACCCTAACCTTAATCCTCACCTGAAACCTAAACTTAACACTAAACATGAACCTAATCTGAACCCTAACCTGAACCCAAAACCAAACATAAATCGAACTCTAGCGTTAACACTAACCTGAACACTATCGCTATCCCTAACCCTAACCAGAAACTGAAAACTAACCATGACACAAACACTAACCCAAACGCTAACCCTAACCCTAACCCAACCAAAGCCTAAGAGTAAACCTAGCCCTAACACTAAGCCTAACCATAACTCGAACTCTAACAGCAACCCTAACCCTAACCATAACCATAACCCTAAATGTACCATAACCCTAACCTAAACTTGAACCCTAATGCTATCTGTAACCCAACCCAACCCTAACTCTAACCCTAGCGCTAACCCGAAGCCTAACCCTAACCAAAACCCTAACACTAACCTCAATCCTAACCCAAACCTGAACCCTAACCCTAACCCAGTCCTAGCCCTAACCCTAACAATCTCTAACCCTAACCCAAACCAACCCTACCCCTAACCCTAGCACTAAACCGAAGCCTAATCCTAACCTCAACCCCAACCCTAATAGTAACCTGAAACCAAACTCTAACCCTAACCCTCACCCTAACCGTTAACTAAACTGAACTCAAAACCTAACCCTGACACGAAGCCGACCCGACAATAACCGAAACCCTAACACAATCCAGAACCCGAACCCTAACCCTAACCCTAATCCGAACACTAACCTCTCCCTAAATGTAACACTAACAATAACTGTAACCCTAATCCTAACCCTAAACATAACCCGAAACGTAACACTAACACTAACCCGAACAAGAACTTGAAACCTAAACCCAACCTGAACCCCAGATCTAACCCTATAGCTAACCATTATCCTAACACGAATATTAACCCTAACATTATCAGAAACCCTAACCTGAACCGTAACCCTAACCCTAACCCGACTCCTAGCTCGACACTAACCCTAACCCTAACATGATCTTGAAGCTGAACCCTAACCCTAACACTAACCTGAACACTAACTCTAACACTAAACCCAATCCTAACCCTAACCCCAACCCTTAAACTAACCTTAAACCTAACACTACACCGAACCATAACCCTAAATCCAGCCCTAATTCTAACCCTAACCCTAACCCGAATCCAACCCTAACCCTAACCCTAGCACTAACCCGAACACTAAAGCTAAGGCTAACCCTAAACCGAAACTGAAACCTAGCATAACATTAATCGGAACACTAAACATAACCCTATACATAACCCAACTCCAACCCTAAACTGAAGGCAACCGTAATCCTAACCCTAACGTGAACCCTAATGCTAAAGCTAACCCTAAACCAAACCTGAAACATAACCATAATCCTAATCCAAATACTAACACTAAAACTAAACTTAATGCTAACCCAAACCATAGCCCTTACCCTAACATGAATCCTAACCCTAACTCTAACCCGAAATCGAACCATAATACTAAACCTAAGCCTAAACTTAACATTAACCCTAAGCCTAACCCTAATCCTAATCTGAAACCTAACCCTAATGTTAACATTAACCAGAACCCGAACCCTAGCCGTAACGTGAACACTAATGCTAAATCTAATCCGAACCCGAACCTGACCCCTAACCATAACCCGAACCCTATCCCTAACACGAACACGAACCCAACCATAGCCCTAAACCTAACCCTAATCCTAACACGAACCCTAACCCTAACTCGTACCCTAAACCGATCCCTAACACTAACCCTTACCTGAAGACGGACCCGACCCTAACCCTAACCCTAACCCTAACCCTAACACTAACCCTAACACTAACACTAACTCTAACTCTAACACTAACCAGACCACTAAACCTAACCCTAACCCTAACCTGAACCCTAGCACGAACCTTAAACTAAAGCTAACCTGACCACTGACCTGAGGGCTAACTCTAACCCTAAACCTAAACCAAAAAAGTACACGAACCCTAACTCCAACCCTAACCAGAACCCTAACCCTAACCCTAACCCCAACCCTAACCCTAACACTAACCCTAAACTAAACCCTAACCGGAACCATAACCCTAACCATAACAATAACCCGAACGTTAACCCTAATGGGAAGGCAACGATAGCCTTAATTCTAAGCAAACAGTAACACTTACCCTAAGCCTAACCATAACTCAATCCCGAACCCTAACTCTAACCCTCGCCCAAGGCTAACCCGACCGTAACACTAACCAGAATCCTAAGCCTAACCTTAACCCCAATCCTAAATATAACCCTAGCCATAAACCAGCCTGAACTGTAACCTGCACCCTGACCCTAACCCTAAGCGGAACCCAACCATAACCCTAACACTAACCCTAACCCTAATCTGAACCCGAAAGCTAACCCTAAACCTAAACCTGACCCTAACCCTAACCCTAGCCCTAACCCCAACCCTAACCCTAAACCTAAATCAAACCAGTACACAAACCCTAACCTGAACCCTAAGCCAAACCTTAACCTTAACCCGAACCCGAACCCGAACCCTAATCCTAACCCTAAACCTAACCCGATCCCTAACCCAAACTCTAACACGAACCTTAACCCGAAAGCTAGTAATGATTCACACTTGGATACAAAGACGTTTCTTTCTGTCAACTTACAAACCGAGAGAAGAAAGTGTGTTCTCTAAGGAATTTGAGAGTGTTCCTGTCTCTAGGAACTCCACGGCCTTGTTTCCAAACCTCCTTTCGGATGGTGATCATTAGCAGGTGGAAGGAAGGGAGATAGGGCATGAAGGTACTTCCAGGAATGGATGTTATGCATAGTTTAACTCAGCTGTAGTAGTGATTGCCCCTCAGATACCAAGATGTTTCTTACCATCTTCTCACAAAGCCAGGATAAGAAAGTGCCTTCTCTAAGGAATTTGACTGAGATTCTGTCTCAAGGCCCTACATGGTGCTGTGCACAACTTTCTTTGGGAAGGCCATCCTTAGGAGCTGGAAGGAAAGGAGATTGGGCATGAAATTACTTCCAGGAATGGCTGGTATCCATCGTTTCACTCAGCTCTAGTAGTGATTGCCACAAAGATAGAAAGATGTTTGATAACATATACTTACTGTCCAGATTAAGAAAATGCCCGGTCTAAGGCAAGTGAGCGAGATTCTCTCTGAAGGCCCTATGTGGGCCTGTGTAAAACCTTTTTGGGAAGGCGATTTTTAGGATTGGGAAGGAAAAGAGATGGGGCATGAAGTTACTTCCAGGAATGGGTGCTGTACATAGTTTATCCGAGTTGTAGTAGTGATTGCCACTCAGATACAAAGATGTCTCTTACCATCTAAATACAAGCCAGGATAAGAAAGTGCTTTCTCTAAATCATGTGAGTGAGATTGTCTCTCAAGGCCCTTCATGGGCCTGTGTAAACCTGCTTTGGCAAGGCGATCCTTTTGCACTGGAAGGAAGGGAGATCTGGCAAGAAGTTTTTTCCAGGAATGGGTGTTATACATAGTTTAACTCAGCATCAGTAGTGATTGTCACTCAGATAGGAAGATGTTTCTTTCCATCTACTTACAAGCCGAGATAAGAAAGTGCCTTCCCTAAGACATGTGTGTGAAATCCTCTCTCAAGGCCCTCCATGGCCCTGTGCACAACCTGGTTTTGGATGGCGATCTTTAGGAGCTGGGAGAAAGGGAGATTGGGCACCAAGTTGTTTCCAGGAATGGGTCTTATACATAGTTTAACTCAGCTGTAGTAATGATTGCCACTCACAAACAAAGATGTTTCTAGCCATCTACTTCCAACCCAGGATAAGAAATTCCATTCTCTAACGCATTTGAGAGTGATCCTGTGTCAAGGCACTACATGGCCCTGTTTCCATACCTGCTTTGGGAAAGTGATCCTTTGGACCTGGAAGGAGGGAGATTGGGCACATAGTAATTTCCAGGAATGGGAGTTATACTTAGTTTAGCTCAGCTGTAGTAATGCCTGCCACTCAGATACAAACATGCTTCTAGCCATCTACTTAGAATGTAGTATGAGAAAACACACTCTCAATGGCTTATGAGTGAGATGCTGTTGCAAGACAATACACAGTCCTGTTTCCAAACTTGCTTTGAGAAGGCAATCCTTAGGAGTTGGAAGGAAGGGAGATTGGTTACTAAGTCATTTCCAGGAATGGGTGTTATACTTAGTTTAGCTCAGCTGTAGCAATTCTTGCCACTCAGATACAAACATGTTCTTAACCATCTACTTAGAATCCGCTATCATTAAGTGTGGTCTCTATGGCTTGTGAGTGAGATTGTCTCAAGGCACTACATGGTCCTCGTTCCATACCTTCCCTAGGAAGGTGATCCTTATGTAACGGAAGGAAGGGATATTGGGCCTGAACTTCGTTCCAGGAACTGGCGTTATCCATAGTTTAACTCAGCTGTAGTAGTGATGCCACTCAGATAGAAAGATGTTTCTTACCATCTACTTACAAACCGGGATAAGAAAGATCCTTCTCTAAGACATGTGCGTGAGATTCTCTCTCAAGGCCCTACATTGCCCTATGCAAAACCTGTTTTGGGAAGGCAATCCTTGGGAGCTGGAAGGAAGAAAGATTGGGCATGAAGTTACTATCAGGAATGGTTGTAATACATAGTTCAATTCAGCTGTAGTAATGAATGCCTCTCAGATACCAAGCTGTTTCATACCATCTACATTCAAACCCGGAAAAGAAATTGTGTCCTCCAAGGCATTTGAGAGTGATCCTGCCTCAAGGCCCTACATGGCCCTGTTTACAAGCCTGCTTTTGGAAGGAGATCTGTAGCAGCAGGAAGGGAGATTGGGCATGATGTCATGTCTAGAAACAGGTGCTATACATAGGTTAGCTCAGTTGTACTAACGATTACCACTCATATAGCTACTCGTTCCTAGACTGTTACTTACAAGATGGTTCAGAAAGTGCCTCATCAAAGGAGTATGAGATTCGTTCTCAGGGCACAAAATGGCATTATGCTCCAAAACGGGTTCAGGTTTTTCACCATTACAAGATGGAAAGAAGAGAGGTTAGCCACAAATTTATTTCCAGGAATGGGCGTTACACATACTTTTGCTAAGCTGTCGGAAGATTGCCACTCATATACAAACTTGCTCATGGACTTCTACTTAGAAGCCTGCATCAGAAATTTCCTTCTCAAAGGAATGTAAGATTAATTCTCAGGTCCAGAAATGGCATTATTTTCCAAATTATGTTCCTGGGTGAGCAAAGTGATCCTTACAACATGGGAGGAAGAGAGATTATGCACAAAGTTGTTTCAGGGATTAGGTGTTATACACGTTTTAAATCCGCTTTAATAATGATTGTCACTCATTTACAAACTTGTTCCTGCATATCTGCATATAGGTTGGGATCAGAAATTGCCTTCTCAAAGAAATGTGAGATTCGTTCTCAACGGCCGAATTGACATTATTTACCAAACCTTGTTTTGGGTTGTGATCCTTACGTGATTGAAGGAAGCGAGATAAGGCACAAAGTTATTTCCTGGAATGGGTGTTATACAAAATAAAGCTCACCTCTACTAATAATTGAAACTCATATAGCAACGTTTTGCTAGACATCTACTTAGAGCCTTCTCAAGGGAATGTGAGTTTTGTTGTCCAGGTGCGAAATGACAGTATGTTCGAAATCTGGTTTAGGTTTCTGATCTTTATGAGATGGAAGGAAGAGAGATTAGGCACAAAGTTACTTCCAGGAATGGGTGTTATGTGAAGTTCACCTCAACTGTAGTAATGATTGCCAATCATATACAAACTTGTTCCTAGACATCTACGTAAAAGCCAGGATCAGAACATTCTTTCTGAAAGCAATGTGAGACTCCTTCTTAAGGACTGAAATGGCATTATGGTCCAAATCAGGTTTAGGTTTGTGATCCTTACGAGATGGAAAGAAGAGAGACTAAGCACAAAGTGATGTCCAGGAATGGGTGTTACACCAAGTTTGTCAGCTGTAGTAATGACAGTCACGCCTATATAAACTTGTTCCTAGATATCTACTTAAAAGCTGATATCAGAGAGTGTGTTCGCAAAAGAATGTGAGATTCCTTCTAAAGGCCTGAGAGGGCACTATGTTCCAAACCTGGTTGACGAAGGTGGTCCTTACGAGCCGGAATGAAGAGAGTTTGGGCATGAAGTTATTTCCAGGAATGGCTGTTAGTCACAGTTTAGCTCAGCTGTACTAATGATTGCCAAACAAAACTTGTTCCTACATTTCTACTTAGAAGCCGGGTTAAGAAGGTTCCTTCTGAAAGAAATATGAGGTTCCTTCTCTTTTTTCTTTGTGAGGAAGATCAGCCCTGAGCTAACGTCCATGCCAATCCTCCTCTATTTGCTGAGGAAGACTGGCCCAGACCTAACATCCGTCATAATCTTCCTTCACTTTATGTGGGATGCCACCACAGCATGGCCAGACAAACTATGTGTCGGTGTGTGCCCGGTATCCAAAAGCGGGCCACCAGCAACAGAGGGTGCACACTTAACCACTACACCATTGGGCTGGACTCTATGAGGTTCCTTCTCAAGGCCCGAAATACCGTGATATTCCAAAAATGGTTGAGCAAGCTGATCCTGATGAGATAAAGGAAGAGAGATTAGGCACAAAGTGATTTCCAGGAATGGCTGTTATACATACTTTAGCTCCTGTCGTCATGATTGCCACTCATATGCAAAATTGTTCACAGAACAAGTTCCCTACATACAGGTCAGGAACACAAAGGGCCTTCGCAAAGGAATGTGACTTTCCTTCTCAGGGCCCAAAATCGCAATATGTCCCAAACCTGGCTTAGGTTTGTGATCCTTACTGGATGGAAGGAAGAGAGATTGGGCACAATGACATTTTCATGAATGAGTTTTCTACATAGATTAACTCAGGTGTAGTAATGATTGCCACTCATATACAAACTTGTTCCTAGAAATCTACATAACCCCAGGATCAGAAAGCAACTTCTCAAAGGAATGTGATATTCCTTCTGAAGGTCTGAAACAGCAATATGTTCCAAACTTGGTCGACGAAGGTGGTACTTACGAGCTGGAAGTAAGAGAGATTGAGCATGAAGTTTTTTTCCAGGAATTGATGTTATTCATAGAATAGCTCAGTTGTACTAACAATTGCCACTTATATAGAATCTTGTTCCTGGACATATACTTAGAAGCAGTGATCAGAAAGTGTCTTCTTAAAGGAATATGAGATTCTTTCTCAAGGCCGGAAATGGCAATATGTTACAAACGTGGTTGAGGAAGCTGGGCCTTATGATCTGGAAGGAAGAGAGACCGGCACAAAGTTATTTGCAGGAATAGGTGTTATTCATAGTTCATCTCAGTTGTAGTAATGATTCCACTCATATACAAACTTGTTTCTAGGGATCTACTTAGAAGCTGGGATCAGAAAGTTCCATCTCAAGGTAATGTGAGATTCCTTCTCAAGGCCCGACATGGTATTACATTCAAAACCTTGCTTAGAAATGTAATCCTTCAGAGCTGGAAGGAAGAGAGATGGGGTAGGAAGTTATTTTGAGGAATGGTTCTTATATATAGTTTAGCTCAGCTGTAGTAATGATTGCCACTCATTTAGAAACTCGTTACTAGACATTTACTTCCAAGCCGAGATCAGAAAGTGCTTTCTCAAAGGACTGTGAGATTTGTTCTCAAGGGCCTGAAATGGCATTATGTTCCAAATCTGATTTAGGTTTCTGATCCTTATGAGATGGAAGGAAGAGAGAAGCACAGCTCTATTAGTGATTGCCACTCACATACAAACTTGAACCTAGATGTCTACATACATGCTGTGATCAGAAACTGCTGTCTCAAAGGAATGTGAGATTTCTTCTCAGGGTCTGAAATGGCAATATGTTCCCAACTTGCTTGAGGAAGGTCTTCATTACGAGCTGGAAGGAAGCTAGATTGGGCATGAAGTTATTTTCAGGATCGGGTGTTATTCAAAGAATAGTTCAGTTGTAGTAACGATTGCCACTTATATAGAATCTTGTCCTGGACATCTACTTAAAAGCAGGGATCAGAAAGTGCCTTCAAAGTAGTGTGAGATTCATTCTCAAGGCCTGAAATGGCATGATGCATGAAACTTGGTTTATATTTGTGATCCTTATGAGATTGAAGGAGGAGAGATGAGGCCAAAAGTATTACCTGGAATGGTTGTTATAGACAGTTGAGCTCAGATCTAGTAATGATTAACAGTCATATACATACTTATTCCTAGACTTCAACATTCTGGACAGGATCAGAATGTGTCTTCTCAAAGGAATATGAGATTCCATCTCAAGGAGTGACATGGCAATATGTTCCAAACCTGGTTTAGCTTTGTGATCCTTATGAGTTGGAAGGAAGAGAGATGAGGCACAAAGTTATTTTCAGGAATGGGTATTATACACAGCTTAGCTCAGTTGTAGTAACGCCTGCCACTCATATACAAACTTGTTCCTAGACATCTACTTCCATTCTGGGATCAGAAATTGCCTTCTCAAAGGAATGTGAGAATCCTTCTCAGGGCCCAACAAGGCAATATGGTCCAAAACTGGCTTCGTTTAGTGATGCTTAGTGCTAGAAGGAAGAGAGTTTTTACATGAAGTTATTTCGTGGAATGGGTATTATAAATCATTTTACTCAGTTGTAGTACTGACTGATGCTCCAACTTGTTCCTAGACATCTACTTACAAGAAGTTATCAGTAAGTGTCTTCACAGAGGAATGTGAGATTTGCTCTCAACGACCAAAATAGCATGATGTTCTAAACCTGGTTTAGGAAGGTGATTCTCACTAGCTGAAATGAAGAGCGAGTGAGCACAAAGATACTTCCCGGGATGGGTATTTTATACAGGTGAGCACAGCTGTAGTGATGATTGCCACTCATATACAAAGTCGTTTCTAGACATTTGCTAACAAGCCTGGGTCAGAAAGTTCCCTCTCAAAGGAATATGAGATTCAGTCTCAAGGCCTGAAGCTGCATTCTGTTATATACCTGTTTTAGGTTTCTGATCTTTATGAAATGGAAGGAAGAGATAGTGGGCATGAAGTTGTTTCCAACAATCGGTGTTATAAATAGTTCAGCTAAGTTCCAGTAATCTTTGAATCTCATTTACTAACTTGTTCCTAGAGCTCTACTTAGAACCCGGGATCAGAAATTGCCTTCTCAAAGGAATGTGATATTCCTTCTCAAGGCCTGAAATGGCAATATGTCCCCAACCTGGTTAAGGAAGGTGGACCTCATTTGCTGGAAGGAAGAGAGACAGGGGACGAAGTTATTTCCTTAGTTGTTACTGGCAAAAGTGCCTGAGCAGTGGTATTTTGTCTTTGCATTGAGAAGGCAGCCTCAGTGCAGGCAACGAACCAAAAGGAAGAAAAGGCACTTTCCACTATGATCCTCAAAAACTAAATGGAAATGTTTTTCTCCACAGAGTATGTTCATTAGATGGATACAATAGATATTCTATCCCAGCTACAGTGGAAAGTTTAAAAGCTCTCGGGGGTAGATGTTCCTTAAACGTACTTGTAAGCAGAGTTAATCAAGAACTTGCTGGCATTACATGGGAGAGAATTCTCTTTTTTTTTGTGAGGAAGATAAGCCCTGAGGTAACATCCGATGCTGATCCTCTTTTTTGCTGAGGAAGATTGGCCCTGAGATAACATCTGTGCCCATCTTCCTCTACTTTATATGAGACGCCACCACAGCATGTCTTGGCAAACAGTGCATTGGTGCGTGCCCAGGGTTGGGAAACTGAAAACCCCAGGCCACCAAAGTGGAGTGTGCACACGAAACCGTTTGCACCACCAGGCAGGCCCCAGGGAGAAAATTCTTAAGTAAAAGTCATTAACAGCAATTTTGGGAGAGGCAATTTTCAAGATAGTCTTCTACAGATGCAAGCAAGAATTTTGCTCCAGACTGACCTTTCCTTTTACAGATGCTATAGATAATATCTCCCAAGTGTACTGAAATTTTAAAACCTCTCATATGAAGATGTTACTTACAATTATTGGGTACCTGTGTTAAACAAAAATGTTCGTCATGATATGCTAGTGAGACCCTGAATGTAGTTTGAACTGCAGTGTATTCAAATTCTCAAGATGATCCTAAACAGCTACAAGGAGGAGTTTCTCTGAAGAGTCAACTGTCATCGAATGGATGGTAAGGATCATCTGCATCACCTGTAGTGATAGCTCTCCTAGTAAGATGATCCTGAAAACTACTGGCAAACTTGGTTGCTTAGTGGTGTTTTGTCATTCCATTGGGAAGACAGCCTCAGTGCAGGCAATGAACCGCAAAGAGGAAAAGGTACTGAACCACATCATCCAAAAATCTACAAGGAAGAGTTTTTCTGCACAGCGTACGTTCATGTACTGGATGTTATGGATATTGTGTCCCAGCTGCGGTGGAAAGTTTAAAAGCTCTCAGAGGCAGATCCTGCGGAAAGCTACTTGCAATCTGAGTTCAGCAAGGTCTTTCTTTCATTAAATAGGGAGAGAATTACTAAGTGAATGTTGTTAACTGCAAGGATGCAAAGGAAATTTTCAGGATAGTCCTATACTGATATTAGCAAGAAATTTTCTCTACAATGATCTTTCATTTTATAGATGCTATAGATACTCCCATCTGTACTGAAATTTTAAACCCTCTCATATGAAGGTATTCCTAACAGATATTTGCAACCTGTGTTAAACAATAGTGTTGATAATGATATGCTAGTGAAACCGTGAAGGTAGACTGAACCACAATGTTTTTAATGTCACTCATGAATATGATTCTAAACAGCGACACGTAAAGATATTCTTCACACGGTACTTTCGTTGAATGGATGTGATAGAGTTTCTTCCCCGGTTGTGGTGACAATTTTAACATCTCATAGGAATTTGTTCCTAGCAGCAACTGGCAAAATAGGTTTACAGTGGTGTTTTGTCTTTATGTTGTGGAAGATACCTGAGTGCAGGGAATGAAGTGCAGAGATGAAAAGGCACTTTGTAAGATGATCTTAAAAAGCTAAAAGGACGTATGTTCCTCCACAGAGTACTTACATGGAATGTATGGTATAGATATTCTGTCCCAGCTGCAGTGGAAAGTTTAAAAGCTCGCAGAGGCAGATCTGCTGAAAGCTACTTGCCATCTGAGTTCAGCAAGATCTTTCTTGCCTTACCTGGGAGTGAATTCCAAAGTGCAGGTCGGGAACTGCAATGGTGGAAAAGGCAATTTTCAGGATACTCCTATACAGATACAACCAAGAGATTTCCTCCACACTGAACTCTCATTTCATGGATGTTATAGATACTCTCTCCAGCTGTACTGAAAATTTAAAACCTCTCATATGAAGATGTTGCTAACAGATATTGGCAACCTGTGTTAAGCAATAGTGTTCATCATGATATGTTAATGATACCCTAAATGCAGGCTGAATTGCAGTGCCTTTAAAGTCATTCATGAACATAATCCTAAGCAAGTACAAGAAGAGGTTTTCTTCACGGTATATTTTCATTGAATGGATTTGGTAAAGCTTCTTTACGAGGTGTGTTGAAATGTTGAAACTCTCAAAGGAAGGTGTTCCTAACAGCTACTGGCAGAGTAGGTTTAGCAGTAGTGTTTTCTCTTTAAATCAGGGAGGAAACGTGAGTGCAGGCAATGAAATGCAAAGATGAAAATGCAATTGACAATATGATCTGAAGAAGCTAAAAGCAAGTGTTTTCCTCCACATGGTACTTACATGGAATGGATATTATAGATAAGTTCTCCCAGCTGCAGTGAAAAATTTAAAAGCTCTCAGAAGATCATTCTTAAAGGATCCTGCAAGCTGAGTTCGACAAACGCTTTCTTGCTTTACTTTGGAGAGAGAGCTGAGTGAAGGCCATTAAATGCAATGAGGGAAAAGGCAATTTGCATGATGAACGTACACAGTTACACGAACGAGATTTTCACCAAACTTGTCTTTCATGTTATGGATGTTATAGATACTCTCTCCCAGCACTACTGAAATTTAAAACCCCTAAGATGAAGATGTTGCTTTCAGATATTGGCCACCTGTCTTAAGCAATATAATTCATCATGAGATGCTAGTGGGAACCTGACTAGAGTTTGAACTGCAGTCCATTAAAAGTCTCTTCTGAAGATGACCCTTAACAGCCACAAGCTGGAGTTTCTGTGAAGTGTCAACTTTCTTTGAGTTGATCATAACAATAATCTGCACCACCTGTAGTGATCGTTCGAAAGCTCTCCTAAGAAGATGCTTTGATGGTTACTAGCAAAGGTGATTGACCAGGAGTGTTTTGTATTTCCATTGGGAAGGGAGGCTCAGTGCAGACAATGAACGACAAAGAGGAAAAGGCACTTTAAAATATGATCCTAAAAAGCTAAAAGGAAGAATTTTTCTCCACAAGATACATTCCTGAAATGGATGTTATAGATATTAGCTCCCCGCTGCAGTGAAAAGTTTAAAAGCTCTCAGAGGGAGAGCCTCCTTAAAGATACTTCCAAGCTGAGTTCAGCAAATATTTTTTACCTGACTTGGGAGAAAGAGCACGGATGAAGGTTATTTATTGCAACGTTGGAAAAGGCAATTTTCAGAATAGTCTTATACACATACACACAAAAGATTTTCTCTACACCTGAATTTCAGTTGATGGATGTTATAGATACCCTTTGCCAGCTGTACTGACATTTGAAAACCACTCATATGAAGATGTTACTTACAGATATTGGCCAACTGTGATAAGCAACATTGTTCATCATGATACGTTACTGAGAACCTGAAGGCAGACTGAACTGCAGTGTAGTCAAAGTCTCTTCTCAAGATCATCCCAAACAGCTACAAGCAGAGTTTCTCTGAAGAGTCCACTTTCCTGGAATGTAGGGTAATGACAATCTGCACCACATGTAGTGATAGTTTGAAAGCTCTCCTAGGAGTGTTTCAAAGAGTTACTGGTAAACGTCGTTGAGCAGTGGTATTTTGTCTTTCCTGTGGGAAGGAAGACTCAGTGCAGGACATGAACTACAAAGAGGAAAAGGCACTTTACTATGTGATCCAAAAAACTAAAAGGAAGACTTTTCCACCACACAGAATGTTCATGGAATGGATGTTATAGATATTCTCTCCCAGGTACAATGGAAAGTTTAAAAGCTCTCAGAAGAAGGTGCTCCTTAAAGATACTTGCAAGCAAGTTCAGCAAGAACTTTCTGGCATTACAAGGAGAGAATTCCTATGTGTAGGTTGTTAACAGCAATGATGTAAAAGGCAATTTTCAGGATAATCCTATACAGATATAAACAAGAGATTGTCTCCAAAGTGAAATTTCATTTTATGGATGTTATATATACTGTCTCCCAGCCGTACTGAAATTTTAAAACCTCTCTAATGAGGATGTCACTACCAGATATTCGTCACCTGTGTTAAGCAATAGTGTTCGTCATGACATGCTAGTGAGACCCTGAACGCAGATTGAACTGCAGTGTATTTGAAGTCACTTATGAAGATGACCCTAAACATTTATAAACAGAAGTTATCTTCACGGTGTACTTTAATTAAATGGATGTGATAGAGCTTTTTTCTGAGCTGTGGTGAAAAGTGTAAACTCTCATGGGAAGGTATTCCTAATCGCTACTGGCAGAGTAGGTTTAGCAGTGGTGTTTTTTCTTTACATCAGGGAGGAAGCCTGAGGTCAGGCAATGAAATTCAAAGATGAGAATGCAATTGACAATATGATCCAAAGAAGCTAAAAGCAAGTGTTTTCCTCCACAGAGTACTTACATGGAATGGATGTGATGAATAGGTTCTCCTAGCTGCAGTGAAAAGATTACAAGCTCTCAGTTGATGATCGTCCTTAAAGATTCCTGCAAGGCGAGTTAAGAAACACTTTCTTGCATTACATGGGATAGAGAGCCTGAGCGAAGGTCGTTAACCGCAGTGATCTAAAGGCAATATGCAGGCTGATCCCATAAAGAGACACGCCTCAGATTTTCTGCATATTTCACTTTCATCTTATGGATGTTATAGATACCCTCTCCCAGCTGTGCCGAAATTTTAAAACATCTCAGATGAAGATGTTACTTACAGATATAGGCCACATGTGTTAAGCTATAATGTTTGTCATGATATGTTCATGAGAGCCTGAAAGTGGATTGAACTCTAGTGTATTAAATATCTCTCCTCAAGATGATCCTAAACAGCTACTATCAGGAGTTTTTCTGAAGATTCAACTTGAATGGAATGGATGTTAAATATAATCAGCAAAACCTTTAATAATACTTTGAAAGCTCTCATACAAACCTGTCCTTACAGCTACTGGCAAAATTGGTTGAGCAGTGGTGTTTTGTCTCTATATAGTGAAGGAAACATCATTGCAGGCAATGAACAGCAAAGAGGAAAAGGCAATTTAACATATGATCCTAATACCTAAAAGGAGGACTTTTTTTTGCACAGAGTATGTTCCCGGAATGGTTGTTGGAGATATTCTCTCCCAGATGCAGTGAATTGTTTAATAGATCTCAGAGGAAAAACCTCCTCAGAGATACTTGCATACTGAGTTCAGCAAACATTTTCTTGCATGTCTTGGGAGAGAGAGCCTGAGTGAAAGTCGTTAACTGCAAAGAGGGAAAAGGCAATTTGCAAGAAGATTCTATATAGATGCAAGGATGAGATTTTCTCCACACTTGACTTTCATTTTATGGATGTTATAGATACTCTCCTCTAGCTGCAGTGAAACTGATAAACCTCTCATATGAAGATGTAACCTATGATATTGACCACTTGTGTTAATCAATAGTGTTCATCATAATATGCTTCTCAGACCGCGAATGCAGATTGAACTGCAGTAATTAAAAGACTCTTCTCAAGATGATCCTAAACACCTACAAGCAGGAGTTGCTCTGAACAGTCAACTTTTATTGAATGGATGGTAATTATCATCTGCACCACCTGTAGTGATAGTTGGAAAGCTGTCATAGGACGTTGTTCCTAACAGCTACTTTCAAACTTGTTTGAGCAGTGGTGAGTTGTCTTTCAGTTGGGAAGGGAGCCTCAGTGCAGGCAATGAGCGACAAAGAGGAAAAGGCACTTGAACATATCCTAAAATGGTAACTTTAAGAGTTGCTCACCACAGAGTAGGTTCATGGAATGGATGTTAGAATAATACTTGCCCCACTGCAGTGGAAAGTTTAAAAGCCCTCAGAGGCAGATCCTCCTGTAAAGTACTTGGAAGCAGAGGTCAGCAAGAACGT
Organism: Diceros bicornis minor; assembly: GCF_020826845.1. Taxonomy (NCBI): domain Eukaryota; kingdom Metazoa; phylum Chordata; class Mammalia; order Perissodactyla; family Rhinocerotidae; genus Diceros; species Diceros bicornis. Next base: position 259,811 of record NW_026690883.1, on the reverse strand, counting down.
TCTTGCTTTACATGGGGAAGAATTCCTGATTGAAGGTAGTTAACTGCAATGTTGATAAAGGCAATTATCAGGATAGTCGTATACAGATAGAAGCAAGAAATTTTATACATACTAGACTTTCGTTTTATGGATGTTATAGATACACTCTCCCAGTGTTACTGAAATTTTAAATCCTCTCATATGAAGATGTTACTATCAGATACTGGCAAGCTGTGATAAGCAGTAATGGTCATCATGATATGCTAGTGAGACTCTGAATATAGATTGAACTGCAGTGTAGTTAAAGCCACTTAAGAACATGGTCATAAACGCTTACAAGAGGAGGTTTTCTTCATGGTGTCCTTTCATTGAATGGATGTGATACAGCTTCTTTCCGTGCTGTGGTGAAAAGTGGAAACTATCCTAAGAAGGTGTTCCCAACAGCCACTGGCAAAGTAGGTTTAGCAGAGGTGTTTTCTTTTATATCAGGAGGGAAGCCTGAGTGCATGCAATCAATTGCAAAGATGAAAGGCACTTTACAATATGATCCTAAAAAGCTAAAAGGAAGTGTTTTCCTCCACAGAGAACTTACATGGGATGGATGTTACAGATATTCTCTTGCAGCTGCAGTGCAAGTTTACAAGCTCTCAAAGGAGGATCCTGCTTAAAGCTCCTTGCAAGCTGAGTACAGCAATTACTTTCTTGCCTTACATAGGAGAGAGAGCTTGAGTGACGGTCGTTAACTACAATGATGGAAAAGGCAATTTGCAGGAGGATCCTATAGACATACCAGCCAGAGATTTTCTGCACACTTGACTTTCATTTTATGAATGTTACAGATACTCTCTCCCAGCTGTAGAGATAAGTTTAAAAGCCCTCCAAGGTAGAGTTGACTTACAGCTACAGGGTTGTTGGGTTCAGAACGGGTGTTCTTTCATTATATTTGAGGGAAAGCCTGAGTGCAGGCCATGAAGATCAATGATTGAAAAGTTCACTCATCAAGATGATCTTCAACAACTAAAATGAGTTTTTTTCCACAGTGTATGGTATTTCAATGGATGTTATAGATACTTTCTCCCAGCAGTAGTGAAAAGCTTAAAAGCTCTCATGGGAAGATCTTACTTACAGCTAATGGCAACCTTTGCTCAGTAAGAACATTCTCTCCTATACTGTGAGAGAGAGCCTGAGTAAATGTTGTGAGCTGCAATGTTTGAAAAAGTACTTTCCAGTGCAAATGCTAAATAGGTACAAGCAAGAGTTTTTATACACACTGTGTTTTTCATAAATGGATATTATAGATATTCTCTTCCTTGTGTAGTGAAAAATTTAAGCCCTCTCATAGGAAGATATTCCCAACAGCTACTGGCAAACTGAAATCAACGATCGCATTCTTTCGTTCCATGTAAGAGAAAGCCTGAATGAAAGACGCCAACTGCAACCTTTGAAAAGGGACTTTTCAAGACGATCATAAACAGATTTAAAAAAGGAGTTTTTCTTCACACTGTACTTTCATTGAATGGATGTTACAGATAATCTGTACCAGTTGTAGTGAAAAGTATAAAAAGTCTCATTAGAGTATGTTCCCTAGAGCTACTGGCAAGCTGAGTTCAGCAGAAATGCTCTTTCAATACATTAGATAGAAACCTGAGTGTAGACTATTAACAGGTTATGTGTGATATCAGTCGTGTGTCCTTTGTAAGATTACTCATATATTTATGTGTGAAATCACACCCATTGTTAAGAGTAACATCACATCAATAGTGACATCACTCCCACTGCTCTCTGAGATAAGTGACATGTAAATTGTGACATCACTCCCATTGTGTGAATGTGATATCACACCCAATGTTATGTGTGATGTGATACACTTGTTTATGGGTGACATCACAGCCCTTTGTGTGTGCCAACATCCTCATTGCGTGTCACATCCCATCAATTGTGAGTGACATCAACCTTAATTGTCATATGATATCAAACCATTATTATGTGCGGTGTTACTCCCAGTATTATGTATGACATCACACCACTTGATTGTGACATCACTTTGATAGTGTGTTTGACATCACTCCAACAGTGTGTGACATCGCTCACATTTTGTATGTGATATCATTCCAATCGTTATGTGTGATATCATTCCAATCGTTATGTGTGACATCACACCCATTTTGAGACATCACACACTTTGAGCAGGATAAAACTAGGTTAGCCTTTCACATCTCTCAAATTGTGTGATATCACTCCCGTTGTGTGAGGGCAGTCATATTGTTAACTTTGATATGACATCCAGAGTTTGTATGAAATCACTCCCAGGTTTCTGTGAAGTCTTTCATATTTTACTCTGACTTATATCCCTATCGTGTGTTTTATGTAACTCTCATTGTTATGTATGAATTCGCACTCATTTTCCTTAGAGATACCACTCCAAATGTCCATGACAGCACCAGGTGGGTGTGTGCTTTCACACACTTTGTGTGTCTGACCTCACTCAATGTCTGTATGACATCACACCAATGGTGTATGTGTGATAGTGCTCACATTTGTGTGTGAAAACACACACATTGATATGTCTGACACCATTCACATTTTTGTGACATAATTCACATTTTTATGTATGACATCACACCTATTGTGTGTGTGTGACAACATTCACATATGTTGACATCACTCCAATTGTGTGTGACATCATTCGAATTTACCATATGAAATGGCTATTGTTAAGTGTCATGTCACTCCCAATATTCTGTGTGATGTCACATTAATTCTCGAGGACATCGCTCTACTAGTGTTGTGACATCACTCCCATGGTGTTTCTGTGACTTCACTCATATATTTTGGGTGACATCTTTCTGTTATGTGTGATATCACGCCTGTTGTGTTGTATGACATCAGACCAATAGTGTGACATCACTCCCACATATGTGTGACATCAGTCACATGTCCTTTGTGATATTACTCACGTTTATGTGTGAACTCAATCTCATTATGTGTGACATCACATCAATAGTGTGACATTACATCCGCTACGTGTGACATCAGTGACATGTTCCTAGTGACATAATTCACATTTTAAAGGGTGACATCACTCCCAATGTGTGCATGTGATATCACTCCCACTATTTTGCGTGGCGTGACCACATGCTTGGTGACATCACATCAATTGTTTGAGTGTGACAACATCCTCATTGTGTGTCACACCACAACATTTGTGTGTGACATTAACCTTAATCCCCGTATGATATATCAACCATTATTATGTGTGGTGTCACTCCCAGTATTATGTATGATATCACACCAATTGAGTGTGGCATCACTCTGATAGTGTTTGACATCCTTCCAATGGATTGTGACGTGGTTCACATTTTGTGTCTGACATCACTCCAATCGTTATGTGGGACATCACACCCATTTTGGGACATCACACAACATGAGTGTGCTAACAATAGGATAGACGGTCGCATCTCTCAAATTGTGTAATATCATGCCCATTGTGTATGATGGGAGTCATATTCTTAACTGTGATGTGACACCCACTGTTATGTATGACGTCACTTCCAGGTTTCCGTGAAATCGCTCACATTTTACTCTGACATATCGCACTGGTGTGTTTTGTGTAACTCTCATTGCTATGTGTGAATATTCACTCATTTTCCTTAGAGACACCACTCCCGTTGTCTGTGACATCCCAAGGTTGGTGTGAGCCTTCACACACATTGTGTGTCTGACATCACACCAATGGTGTACTTGTGACAGGGCTCACATTTGTGATTGAAAACATACCCAATGATATGTGTGACACCTTTTACCTTTTTTTGTGACATAATTCACATTTTTATGTATGACATCACACCTATTGTGTGTGACAACTTTCACATGTGTTGAAATCAAACCAATTGTGTGTGGGTTAGGGTTAGTGTTAGCATTAGGTTTAGAGTTTTGGTTAGGGTTAAGGTTAGGGATAGGGCTAGGGTTAGGGTTAGGGCTAGGGCTGGGTCTAAGGCTAGGGTTAGGTTTAGCATTAGGCTTATGGCTAGGGATAGGCTTAGGGTTATGGCTAGGGTTAGGTTTGCAGGTAGGGTTAGGTCTAGGGCTATGTTTAGGTTTAGGGCTAAGGCTAGGGTGAGGGCTAGGTTTAGGGTTATTGCCAGGGTTACGGATAGGTCTAGGGTGTGTGTTAGGGCTATGATTAGGGTTAGGTTTAGTGTTAAGTTTAGGGCTAGGTTTAGTGTTAGGTTTAGGGCTAGGGTTAGTGTTAGAGTTAGGGCTAGGGTGAGGGTGAGGTTTAGAGTTAGGATTACTGCTAGGGTTAGGCTTATGGCTTAGTTTATTGTTATGGTTAGGGTTAGTGTTAGGGTTAGGGTAAATGTTATGGCTGGGGTTATGTCCAGGGCTAGGATTAGGATTAGGTTTAGTGTTAGGTTTAGGGCTAGGGCTACTGTTAGCTCTAGACTTAGAGTTAGGGCTAGTCTCGGGCTAGTGTTAGGTCTAGAGCTAAGTCTAGGCCTAGTGTTCTGGCTAGGGTTAGCCTTAAGTTTACAGTTATGGTTAGGGCTTGGTCTAGGTCTAGGTCTAGGGCTAGCATTAGGGCTAGGGTTAGAGTTAGGTTGAGGGTTATGGTTAGGTTAAGTTTATGTTCAGGGTTAGTCCTAGTGTTGGTGTCAAGGTTAGGGTTCTTGGTAGTGTTCAGATTCAGGTTTGTGTTCGGGTAAGGGTTTGGGTTCGTGTTTGGGTTCTGGTTCTGTGAGGTTTAGGGTTAGGATTATGGCTTAGAGTCAGTTTTAGAGTTAGAGTGAGGGTTAAAGTCAGGATTAGGATTAAGTCTGTGCTATGGTTAGGGTTAGGTTACAGATTAGGGTTAGGATTAGTGTTAGCTTTAAGGTTATGTTAGTGATAGCGCTAGGGCTAGGCTTAGGGTTAGGTTTATGGATAGGATTTGGGTTAGCGTTAGGATTAATACTCCGTTTAGGGTTAGGGTTACACATAGTGGTAGGTGTTGGTTTTGGGCTACAGTTCGGTTTAGTGTTAGTGTTATGGCTAGGGCTAGATTGAGCATTAGGGTTAGTGCCATGGTACAGGTTAGGGCTAGGCTTAGGGTTAGAGTTAGGTCTAGGTCTAGAGTTATGGTTAGGGCTATGGCTAGGATCATGGTTCGGTTTAGGGTCATGGTTTGTGTTAGTCTTAGTGGCAGGGGTACTGTTAGGTTTAGGATTAACTGTTGGGCTATTGGTTGGGAATGGGAGAGATCGGTTTAGGGTCATGGTTAGGGTTAGGATTAGCATTAGTGTTGTGGCTACGGTTAGGGATAAGGTTAGGGTTTGGGCCAGGGTTCGGGTTAGGACTGGGGTTAGACTTAGGGCTAGGGATAGGTCTGTGTTAGGGTTAGTGTTAGGGCTAGTGTAAGGGTCCGGTTTAGGGCTGGGTTAGAATTAGGTCTAGGACAAGTGTTAAGGTTAACGTTACACTTAATGTTAGGATTTGGCATAGGCCTAGGTTTAGGCTTAGGGTTGTTTTAGGCTTAAGATTGGGATTTGGGTAGCGGTTTTGGTTGGGGTTGGGGATAGGGTTACTGTTAGGGCTTGGGGTTGGGTTAAGAACAGAGTTCTGGTTAGTCTTAGGGCTAGGCTTAGGGCTAGGGCTAGGGTTAGGGTTAGGGTTACGCTTGGGGTAGGTTTAGTGTTTGGATGATGGTCAGGTGTATGGTTAGCATTAGGATTAGGTTTTGGGAAAGGCTTAGGTTTAGGTCTAGGGTTTGAGCTAAGGTTAGGTTTAAGGTTAGAGTTCAGTTAGATTTATGGCTATGGTTAGTGTTAGAGCTAGGCTTAGTGCTAGGATGCTGGTTAGGGCTAGGGCTGCGGCTGGCTTTAGGCTTATGGCTATGGCTAGGATTAGGGTTAGTGTTAGGGTTAATGTTGTGTGCGTTAGAGTTTGGGTTATGGGTAGGGTCAGGGTTAACTTTAGGGTTATGTGTAAGGTTAGCTTTATATTTAGGGTAAGCATGGGGCAGGCCCCATGGCTTAGCAGTTAAGTGCGTGGGATCCGATGTTGGTGACCCAGCTTTGTATCCCAGGTGCACACCCACACCGCATTTCCAGCCATGCTGAGGCCGCGTCCCACATACAGCAACTAGAAGGATGTGCAGCTATAACATACAACTATCTACTGTGGCTTTGGGGGAAAAAAATAGGGTAAGCGTTAAGGTGAAGGGTAGGAGTAGTGGTAGAGTTAGGGGTAAGGTTAGAGTTGGGTTAGAGTTAGGGTTATGCTTGGGGTAGGGTTAGGGCTTGGGTTAGGGTTAATGTTAGTGTTAGCATTAAGGTTAAGGCTAGGGCTAGGGTTAGGACTATGGTTAGGGCTAGAGTTAGGCTTAGGGTTAGGGTTAGCATTAGTCTTAAGGCTAGTGTTAGGCATAGGGTTAAGGGTAGTGTTAAGGTTAGCACTAGGTCTAGGGATAAGGCTAGGGCTAGTGTTAGTTCTAGGGCTAGGTCTAGGGTTACTGTTAGGGTTACAGTATGGGTTAGGGCTAGGCTTAGGGTTAGGGTTAAGGCTATGTTTAGGATTAGGCTTAGGTTTAGAGCTAGATTTATATCCGTGGTTAGGGTTAGGGTTAGGACTAGGGCTTGTGTTGGGGTTAGGGCTAGGGCTATGATTAGGTCATGGTTAGCATTAGGGTTAGGGCTACTGTTGGGTTAGAGTTATGGTTAGGGTCAGGTCTACAGCTAGGGTAGAAGTTAAGCTTATGGCTAGGGTTATGGTTAGTTTTATGGTTACAGTTACGGTTATGGTTACAGGTAGGTCTCGGGTTAGGCTCAGGTCTCTGTCTAGGGTTTGGCTTAGCCCTAGGTCTATGGCTAGGTTTAGGGTCAGGGTTAGGTTTAGGGTTAGTACTAGAGCTACGTTTAGGTTTACATTTAGGGGAAGGGTTAGAGTTACAGCTAGGTTTAGGGTAGGGTTAGAGTTAGGGCTAGGGTTAGGGTTCGATCTATGGTTATGGTTAAGGTTATGGTTAGATTTAGTGCTAGATTTATGGGGAGGTCTAGCGTTAGGGTTACTATTATGACAAGGGTTAGGGTTAGGACTAGGTTTAGGCCTTGGATTAGCCTTAGGTTTAAGCTTAGGGTTTGAGTTAAGTTTATAGCTACAGTTAGTGTTAGGTCTAGAGTTAGTGCTACAGTTAGGATTAGGGCTAGGGCTGGTCTTCGGTTTAGGGTTAGGGTTAGGGCTAGGGTTCGGATTACAGTAGGGTTAGGGTTAGTTTTGGGCTAGGGTTAGGACTAGAGCTAGAGCTAAGGCTATCATTAGGGTTACGACTAAGTTAGGGATAGTGTTAGGACTAGGGCTATGCTTAGGATAAAGGCTAGGGTTAGGATTAATGTTATGGTTATGGTTAGGGATTGTTTAGGTTTTCAGTTAAGGGTAGGTGTAGGGGTAGGTGTAGGTTAAGGGTTAGGTTAGGTTTAGGGATAGTGTAGTGGTAAGTGTTGGGTTAGGGTTAGAGTTAGAGGAGTGGTAGGCTTAGGGGTAGGGTGAGGGTTGGGTTCGGGTTAACGTTACGATGAGTGTTAGGGCTGGTGGTAGCATGAGAGTTAGCGTTAGGGCTCGAGTTAGGCTTAGGGCTAGGATTATGCTGATGGCTAGGCTTCAGCCTAGCACTAGGAGTAGGGTTAAGAGTAGGGCTAGGATTAGGGTTATGGTTAGCATTATGGGTAGGGGCAATTTTAGGGCTACAGCTAGGGTTAATGGTAAGTTAGGGTTACATTTAGAGTTAGGGTTTGGGTTATGTATAGACTTAGGGTTAGTGTCAGGTTTAGGGCTAGTATCATCTTTAGGAGTAGGATTAGGACTAGGGTTAGGGTTAGGGTTTGGACTTGGGCTAGTGTTGGCATTAGGGTTAGGGCTTGGATTAGGGCAGAGTTAACATTAGGGTTAGGGTTATTGTTGGGTTATGATTAGTGTTGGGTGATGGTTAGTGTTAACATTAGGGTCACCTCTAGGCTAGGGTTGGGGTTAGACCTAGAGCTAGAGTTAGAGTTAGGATAAGTTTTAGGTTTAGGGTTAGTCCTAGAGTTAGGGTTAGGTTTACTTTTAGTGGTAGAGTTATTGTTAGAGGTAAGTTTAGTTTAGGGGCAGGGCTAGGGCAATTGCTGTGGCTCGGTTTTTGTTAGAGACAGAGTTACCTTTAGTATTAGTGATCAAACTAAGGTTAGGGCTGTGGCTTAGACTAGGTTAAGTGTTAGGGTCAAGGTTAGCCTAGGGCTGAGTTAGAGTTAGGGTTAATGTTAGGCTTAGGGGAATGGGTAAGGTTGGGGTTAGACATGATTTAGGATTTGGTTTAGGGGTAGTTTTAGGGTTAGGGTTAGTGATAGGGCTAGTTATAGGGTTATGGTTAGAGCCAGGGCTATGGACAAGGTTAGGGTTAGCGTTAGTGCTAGGACTAGGTCTAGATTTATGATTAGGGTTAGGGTTAGGGTTAGAGGTAGGGTTAGTGTTAGGGTTCGAGTTATGGCTAGGGCTAGGGCTAAGTTAAGGTCACATCTAGGGCTAGGATTTGTGTTGGGTTAGGGTTAGCATTGAGGGTTAGGGTTAGGGATATGGTTAGGGTTAGAGTCAGGTGTAAGGGTAGAGTTTGGCATAGGGTAGTGTGAGGGTTTGTGTTAGGGTTAGGACTAGTGTTAGGCTAAAGGTAGGGCTAGGGCTAGGGCTAGAGTTAGGGTTAGTGTTAGGGTTAGTGTTAAGTCTAGCACTATGGTGAGGGTATGGCTAGGGCTAGAATTAAGGTAAGATTAGGAGTTATGGTAGGGTAAGGATTTGCTTTAGGGTTAGGTGTAGTGCAGGGTCACGGTTAGGGCTAGGTTTAGGGTTAAGGGTAGGGTTAGTGATATGGGTATGGGGATGGGTTTATAGTGGGAAATGGGGATGGCTTTTTACTGTTTGGTTAGGTTCAGGGTTAGCATTAATGTTTTTGCTAGGGTTATGGATAGTGTTAATGTTAGGGTTAAGGTCAGGGCCTTGACTAGTGTTAAGGATAGGTCTAGATTTAGGGCTAGGGCTAGACCTGGGTTTATGGTTAGGACTAGGACTATGGTTAATTTCATGTGTAGGGCTGCGTTAGTGTTAGGTCTAGGGCAATGGTTAACGTTAACCTTACAGATGGGGTTAGTGCTAGGTTTAGGGTTACGGCTAGGGTTGTGGTTACTGTGAGCGATAGTGCTAGGGTTAGGGTTAGGTTTAGGGTAGAGGTTGGGTTGGGGTTGGTTTAGGGTGAGAGTTAGGGCTCAGGGTGGCGATGGAGTGTTAGTGCAATGGTTAGGGTAGGACTATAGTTAGTGCTAGGTTTAGTGTTAGGCTTAGGGCTAGGGTTACTGCTAGGTCAGGTTAAGGGCTAGGGCTGTTGTTGGTTTTATGTTTAGGGCTATGGCTAGGATTAAAGTTGGGGTATGAATGGGTTAGGGTTAACGTTAGGGGTAGCGTTATGTGTAGAGCTGGGTTAGAGTTCGTGTTAAGTTTAGGGGTAAGGGTGGGGGGGGTTAGGGATCTGTTTGGATTAGGGTTAGGTCTAGAGTTAATAGTAGGTGTAGGTGCAGGACTTGGATTAGTGTTAGGGTAAGGTTTATGGTTAAGGTTAAGTTTGGTACAGAGTTAATGTTAGTTTTATGGTTAACGTTAGGGTTATGTTTGGGGTTAAGCTTGCATTAGGGTTAGGTTTAAGCTTAGGGTTTGGATTAGGATTAGGGGAGGTGTAGGTGTAGGGATAGATTTAGGCTTAGGGTTAGGGTTTGTGTTAGTGCTAGGACTGGGGTTAAGGTTAGTGTTAGGCTTGGCTTAAGGTTAGGTTTAACAGAGCGGTACGTGTAGGGATAGTTTTAGGGTTAATGTTAGCGTTAGGGTTAGGGGTAAGTTTAGGGCTAGGGCTAGGTTTAGGGTTAGGGCTGGGGCGAAGGTTAGGATTATGGCTAGTGTTAGGAATAGTGTTATTATTAGGGATGGAGTTGGGGTTAAGTTTGGGTTAGGGTTAGTTTTATGGTTAGTAGTAGCGTTGGGTTTAGGGTTGCATTCGAGTCTGGCCTATGGTTATGGAGGGGCTAGGGTTTTGATTAGGATTATTGTTTAGGGAAGGAGTAGGTGTAGGAATAGGTTTAGGGTTAGTGTTCGGGTTAAGGTCAGTGGTAGTTGTAGGGTTTGGGTTAGGGTTAGTTATAAGGTTAGGGTTAGATTTAGGTTTACGGCTAGTGATAGAGTTGGCATTAGGGTCTAGAGCCATGGTTAGGGTTAAGCGTAGGTTTATTGTTAGGGGTAGGTCTGGGGTACAATTAGGGTTAGGGTTTGGGTTTGTCTTAGGTTTAGGGTTAGGGTTAAGTCTGGGTATAGGGCTGGTTTTAGAGTTAGGGCTAGGGTTAGGGTTAGGGTTAGTGCTAGGTTTAGGGCAAGGGTTTGGTTTAGGGTTAATGCTAGGATTAATGTTGGGGTTAGTTTTGTGGTTGGGTTAAAGAGTTAATGTTAAGGTTCAGGGTAGTATTAGGGGTAGGCGTATGGTTAGTGTTAGGGTTAGCATTAGAGTTAGGGTTAGGGTTAGACTTAGGGGTAGGGGTTAGCTAAGATTTAGGGTTATGGTTACAGTTAGGCATAGGGTTAGGGTTAGGTGTAGGAGTAAGTTTAGGGTTATGATTATGCTTAAGATTAGTGTTAGTGTTATCACTAGGGATTGGGTTATTGTTAGGCTTAATGTTAGGGTTAGTGTTATGGTTAGGTTTGGGTTTAGGGTTGGGTTAGTGTTAGGGTTCGTGTTACCTTAAGTCTTAGGGTCTGGGTAAAGAGTGTTTTAGGGATAGATGTAGGGTTACAGTTAAGGTTAGGGGTAGTGATACGGTTAGCTGTGGGAATTGCATTAAGTTTAACATTAGGGCCAGGGCTAGAGTTAGGTCTAGGGTTAAGTTTATGACTAGGGCTTGGTCTAGGGCTTAGACTAGGGATAGGTTCAGTTTTACTGTTAGGTTTAGTGTCAGATTTAGGACTAGGCATAGGGCTGCGTTAGTGTTAGTGTTCGGGGTTGGGCTACGTTTTCGGCCTAGTTTTAGGGTTAGGGTTACAGTTAAGGTTAGGTTTAGGGCTGGGGCTCGTTTTAGGATTATGGATAACATTAGGGTTAGTGTTAAGGCAAGGGATAGTGTTAGGGGTCAGGTGGGGACAAAGATTAGGGTTAGGGTTGTGACTGGGTTTACGGCTAGGGTTAGTTCAAGACTTGGGTCAAGGTTAGAGTTAGCGTTATGGTTAGAAGTAGATTTAGGTTTAGGGTAAGGGTTATGGTTAGGGTTAGGGTTAGTGCTAGGGTTAGGTTTATGGCTATGGCGAGGGTTAGGGCTAGGTTTAGTGTTAGTTATAGGTTTATGGCTATGGTTAGGTTTAGAGCTAGGCATTTGTTTAGGGTTAGGCACAGCGGTAGGGTTATTAGGTTTAGGGTTACGTAAAAGGTACAGTTACAGTTAGCATAAGTTTTAAGATTAGAGGTAGGCGTAAGGATAGGGGTGGGGTTGGATTAGGTTTATGGTTATGGTTAGGTTTTGGGTTAGGGTTAGTGTTCGTGTAATGGTTAAGGTTAGGGCTAAGGACAGGGCTAGATTTAGAGTTATGACTAGTGTTATGGTTAGTGTTAGAACTAGGGCTAGGGTTAAGGATTAGAACTTGGGCTAAGATTAGTGTTAGAGTTAACATTAGGGTTGGGTTATGCTTGGGGTTATGGATATTGTTAGAGGTAAGGGTAGGTGTTTGGCTAGGTTTAGGTTTAGGTGAGGGGTTGGTGTAGGGGTAGTGTTAGGGTTAGGGTTGCATTAGGGTTAGGGTTAAAGATAAAGTTAAGCCTAGAGCTAGGGTGAGAATTAAGGTTCAGGTTAGGGTTAGGGTTAAAGTTAGAGTTAGGTTTGGTTAGGTTAGGGGTAGGGTTAGGGTTAATGTTGGGTTAAGTTTAGGGGTGGGTTAGTAGTAGGGGTAGGTGTTGGGTTAGTGTTTGGCTTAGGGTTAGGGTCAGGGTTAGGGTTAGGGTTATGGTGAGAGTTAGGGGTAGGTTTAGTGTTAGAGTTAGCATTAGGGCTAGAGTTCAGGTGAGGGCAAGGGTTAGGGTTAGGGCTGATAATAGGCCTAGATTTATGGATAGGTTTAGGACTAGGGTTAGGGTGGGTTATTATAAGGGTTTGTGTTAGGGTAGTTTTAGATCTACGGTTAAGGTTAGTGCTGCGTTAGAGTTATAGTTAAGCTTAGTGTTTGGTTTATGGCTAGGGTTAGGGTTAAGGCTAGTCTTATGTCTAGGCTTAGTGTTAGGGTTAGGACTAGGGCTAGTGTTGGGTTTAAGGCTATGGTTAAGGTTAGCCTTAGTGTTAGTACTAAGTTTAGGGATAGTGCTATTTTTAGAGTTAGCGTTAGGGCTAGGACTATGGAAAGGGCTAGGGTTATCATTAGGGCTAAACCTAGGTCTATAGTTATGGTTAGGTTTAGAATTTGGCCTAGAGCTAGGGTTAGGGTTAGGGATATGGTCACGTCTGGGGCTAAGTTTAGGGTCATGTCTGGGGCTTGGATTTGTGTTAGGGTTAGGGCTTGTGTGGAGTGCTATGGTTAGGTGTAGGCTTAAGTCTAGTGCTAGGGTTAGGGTTATGGTTAGTGCTAGCTTTAGGGTTAGTGTTATGTGTAGTGCTAGCATTTTGGTTAAGCCTAGTGTTAGACTTAGCAATTGGGTTAGGCTTAGGGCTGATATTAGGGTTAGGGTTAGGTTTAAGAGTAGGTTTAGTGTTCAGGCTACCATTATGTTTAGTGTTTAGGTTTGGCTTAGGGTTAGGAATAGGCTTAGGGTTAGGGCAAGAGTTTGTGTTAGGAGTCTGTCCAGGATTAGGGTTAGAGTTACGGTTGGGTTAGACTAAGTTTTAGTGTTAGGGTTAGGTTTAGTGCTATGACTAGTGTCTGGGGTAGTGGTAAGTGTTGGCTTAGGGCTAGGGTTAGGGTTTGGGCTAGGGTTTGTGTTAGGTTTAGGGTTAAGTTTAGGGATAAGGTTTGGGCTAGAGCCAGGTTTAGGATTAGGGCTAGCATTAGGTCTAGGTTAAGCGTTATTTTAAGGCTATGGGTAACATTAGAGTAGGACTAGGGTTTGGGTTATGGGTAGGGGTAGGCTAAGTGTTTGGGTTAAGAGTATGGGTAGGGATAAGGTCACAGTTAGGGTTAGGTTTAGGGTTAAAGTTGGGGTAATGTTAAGGGTGGGTAATGTCTAGTCTTAGTGTTATGGTTAATATTAGCGTTTGTGTTAGCATTAGGGTTCTGCATATGATTAGTGTTAGGGGTAGGGTTAGGCTTAGGCTTCGGATTGGATTAAGGTTAGGGTTAGAGTTTGGGTAGGGTTAGAGTTAGTTTATGGAGAGAAGGAGGGGTAGGGTTGGGGTTAAGGTTGCATTCGGTTTAGGGTTAGGATTAGGGTTCGGGTTCCGGTTAGGGTTAGGGTTAAGGTTAGGCTTAGGGTTTGGATTAGGGTTTGTGTACTAGTTTGGTTTAGGATTCCAAATGGCAATCTGTGCCAAATGTTTTTTAGGTATTATGTGATCCTTACTAGCTGAAAGGAAGGGAGATGGGGTATGAATTTATTTCCAGGAATGGGTGCTAGACATGATTTGGCTCAGCTCTACTCTGGATTCCCTGTCCTATACAAACCTGTTCCCAGGTTTAAGGATAGGGTTAGGGTTAGGTTTTGGTTACGGTTAGAGTTAGTTTTATAGAGAGAAGGAGGGGTAGAGTTGGGGTTAGGGTTGCGTTAGGCTTGGATTTAAGATTAGGGATAAGGATAAGGTTTCGGTTAGAGTTACAGTGAGGGTTAGGGTTAGGGTTAGGGCTAGGGTTGTATTAGTGTTAGGGTTATTGTTAGGATTAAATTTAAGTTTAGTGTTAGCCTTAGTGTTTAGAGTTAGTGTACTAGAGTTAGCATAGTGTTAGGGTTAGGGTTAAGGTTTGGGCAAGGGCTAGGTTTAGACATAGAGTTAGAGTTATGGCTAGTGTAAGGTCTGGGTTTTAGGGCTAGGGCTAGGGCTAGGATTAGTTTCAGCTGTAGGTTGGGTTAGGGCTAGATCTAGGGCAAGGGTTAGGGTTAGGGTTACAGTTAGGGTTAGGGTTAGGGCTAGGGCTAGTGTCAGGGTTAGGGTTAAGTCTAGGACTAGGGTTAGTGTTAGGGATAGGGCTAGGCTTAGGCTTAGTGCTAATTCTTGAATTATTGTTATTGTTAATGTTAGTGTTTGGGTTGGAGTTGTGTTGCGGTAAGGGTCAGGTATAGGGTTAGTGGTAACCGTAGGTTTAGTGTAGGGGTAATTGTAGGTTTAGATTTAGGGTTAAGGTTAGGGATAAAGGTTACGTCTAGAGCAATGGTTAGGGTTAGGGTTAGGGCTATGGTGAGAATTAGGCTTCATGTTCGGATTAATGTTAACATTAGTTTTAGGGCTAGGGTTGGGGTTTATATCATGAATCCTAACCCAACTTTAGCTCTAACCCTAAACCTACCCCAAGCCCTAAAACTCCCCCAGCCCTAACCAAATCATATGCACACTCACTGTAACTGTAACCCTAAGCCAACTATAACCCTAACTTAAAACCTAGTCCTAGCCCTAGCCCTAACAGTAACCCTAACCCTAGCATAACCCTAACTCTAACCCTAGTCTTAACCCAAACCCAAACCCTACGCCTGTTCCTACACTTTCCATTGTCCCCACCCTAAGGCACACACAACACTAATGGCAGACCTAACCCTAATCATACCCCTAGCCCTAACCTCAAAACCCGCCCCTTACCAAACCATAAAAATGAATCTAGTTATAAACCTAAAGAGAATCCTAACCCTAAATGTAATAACTAAACTTAGCCCTAAGCCCAGCCCTAACGATAACTCTTGCCATAACACTAACACTATCACTACACATACTCCTAACTCTCACCATAACCCTACATGTAATCCAACCCTAATCCTATCCCTAGCCCTTGCTGTAGCCCTAAACCAGTCCTAACACAAACACTAGCTCTATTCCTAATCATATCCCTACTGTTAAACCTAACCTTAACTGAAACACAAACCACCTCATGTAACTCTAAGAATAACCATAACATTAATCCTAGCCCTAGCCCTAAACATAACCCAGCCCTAGCCCTAAGCCTAACACTAACCCTACCCAAACCCAACCCTAACCCTAACCCTAATCTGAACACTAACTCTAAGACTAAACATAACCCTAACCCTAACATGAACACTAACAGTAAACCTAACCCAACCCAACCCTAACCTTAAAGCTAGCCCTAAGCACAAGCCGAACCCTAACCCAAACCCTAAACCGGGCCCCAAATTTAACCCTAACCCGAAACCTAATCCGACACTAAACATAAACCTAATCTTATCCTGACCCGAAACCTAAACCTTACCCTAATCCGAAGGCAAACCTCAAAATAAAGCTAAGCCTAAACCTCACAATAACCCTAATTCTAACCCTAACATGAACACGAATCGGAACCCTAACCCTAAACAGAACCCTAGATCTAAACCGAACCAGAACCCAACCCTACCCCTAAAACTAACCCTAACCTTAAGGTGAACACTAACCCTAACCCGAACCTGAATCCAAACCCTAACACTAACTCAAATGCTAACCTGAACCCTAACAATAAACCTAACCTGATACCGACACCAAACACCAACCATAACCCTAAACCAAACACTAACCCTAACACTAAAACTAACGCTAACCCCAACCCTAATCCGAACCAAAACATAACCCTAACTTGAACTCTAAGCCAAAACCTAACCCTAACCCTAACAATAACCCTAACCCAAACCCTAACCGTAACCATAACGTTAAGTCTAACACGAAAAATAACCCTAACCGTAACCCGAATCTGAATCCTAAACCTAACCCTAACTCGAACCCAAACCCAACCTGAACCCAGCCCTATCCCTTATCCAAAACTAACCCGAACCCCAGCCCTAACCCTAAGCCTAAAGCTAACCCGAACTCTAACAATAACCTGAACCCCAAACTTAACCCAGACTCTAACCCGAACTTTAACCCTATCCCTAAAACTATCACAAACACAAAGCCTAATCCGACCCTAACACTAACACCATCGAGAACCCAAACCTTAACTCTAATCCTAATCCAAACACTAACCTCACCCTAAACCTTAACATAACTCTAACAGTAACCCTAATCCTAACCGTCCCAACAAAGCAAAACATAACCCTAACCCTAACCAGAAAATAAACTTGAACCCTAGCCATAATCCTAACCCAAAAATAACCCTGACCTTAAACCTAACCCTAAACTTAACATGAAAATTAACCCTAACCATATCAACAATCCTAGCCTGAACTGTAACCCTAACCCAAAACCTAATCTTAGCCCGACTCTAACCTTAACCCTAACCAGAACATGAACCTGAACCCTAAGCCTAACCCTGACTCGAACACTAGCCCTAAACATTACCCTAACCTGAACCCTATTGCTAAGCCTAACCATAACCTGAACTCTATACATATTTCTAACCCTAATGTTAACCCTAACCCTAATACAAACCCAACGCTAACCCTAAACCTAACCCTAATCCTAGACCTAAATCGAACCCTAACGCTAACCATAACCCTAATCAGAAACCAAAACGTAAACCTAACCCTAAAGATAACCCAAACCCAACCCTAACCCTAACCCTAACCCTAGCCCTAACCCTAACCCTAACCCTAACAAGAAACCTAAAGGTAAAGCTCAGCATTTTTCGAACCCGAAACCTAATAATAACTCTAATCCGAATACTAACCCTAACCTCAGCATAACCCAAATCCTAACACTAACCCGAACGCTAACCTGAATCCTAACCCTAACAAGAACCCGAACCCAAACCCGAACCCTAACACTAAACCGAAGCCTAACCCAACCAGAACCCTAAGCCTAAACTGATATCAAAACCAAGCCCTGACCCTGACATTAATCTGAAAACTAACACTAACACTACACCTAACCCTAACCCTAAATCTAACTCGAACTCTAACACTAACCCCAACGCTAAACTGAACCTGACCACTGACCCTAACCCTAAGCCTAACCCTAAACTCTAAAACTAACCCTACACGTAAAACAAATCTGTACCAAACCCAAACCCTAACACTAACCAGAACCAGAACCCTAATGCTAACCATAACCCTAACCCCAAAAGTAACAGAAACCCTAACACTTACACTAACCAGAT
This sequence comes from Diceros bicornis minor, assembly GCF_020826845.1. Lineage (NCBI taxonomy): Eukaryota > Metazoa > Chordata > Mammalia > Perissodactyla > Rhinocerotidae > Diceros > Diceros bicornis. The sequence continues at coordinate 242,594 of NW_026690883.1, read as the reverse complement.
GATAACTCTATGCTAACTGAACCCTAAGCCTAACCTGAAATCTAACCCAAACCTGGCAATCAACCATAACACTAACCTCAACCCTAACCCTAAGACTAACCTAAACTCAAACATACCATTAACGCGAATCATAACCCTATCCCTAGATAGGGATATGATATCCCTAGAACCATAAACCTAACCCTAACCAGAAACATATACCTAAATATAAACCTAACACAAACCTGAAAACTAAACCAAACCCTAAAACTGACAGTAACTGGAAACCAAACACAACACTAAAGTAACACTAAGAGTACCCCAGGAAATGGCTCTGGGGAGAAAAGCATGATGAAGGGCACGTGTGACGCCTTCTGTTTGAGTGCAGAGGTGCCAGGCAGAGGGCGACAGGATGGCTGGATCGGCTCACTTGCTTTCTCCAAAGGAGGCTGGACAACCAGCCAAACATCCTACCTGGGCCAGGCCACTTCCAGAAGGAACAAGGTCAAGAGGACATAGCCCTGGGGATGGCTGCCAAGTCTCCTGGGGTGTGTGCTGGGCCCCGTCAGAGGAGGAAGCAGCCTGGCAACGGGTGTGCCAGACGTGAGATCAGAAGGCCTCCCACACCCGGGTCCCTGTCCTGCCCAGGCCTCACGAGGGAGGACGATGGTCATGGCAGTGGCGAGTGGGGTGGGGCTGCCGGCTAGCCTGCCCCGGGATGTCCCGAGAGAGGGCGCCTGGGGATGGGCTGCCCCTGGAGAAGTCTGAGGGACCGACCCAGCTCGAGGCAGTCGGGGGCAGAGAGAGAATCCCACTCCACCCTTTCCCTTAAGTTTCTTATGGCTTGCCAAACCGTTAACAAGACAGGTTCGCAAGAGAAAATCATACCCAACTGAAGAATATGAGTGCATGGCAGAAACCTGGGAAAATAAGTCTCTCCACACAAAGGCAGAGATTCTCATCTTGCATCCTCTCCTGAGCTTATGAGAAAGGAGGATGTTGGGGGTGGGCATGTGGAAGTCAAGACTGGAAGAAGACAATTGTCATGCAGAGGGACATGTAATGTCTTGTCTGAACCATTTCCCCTGCACTGGGGTCAGGTCCAGAAGGGACAGCACGGAGGTGACCAGCAACCCGCCTCTCTGTGGTGGGGCTGGCCACGGGGCGGGCGTGGGGGTGGTAGGTGGAAGTGGGATGGCGTGTGAGTTGGTACCAGCGGTGGAGGCAGCAATTCAGAGGTCAGGGATCTCTCTTTCTATCTCTCTCACTCTCTCTGTGTGTCTCTCTCTCTTCTCTCCCTCGGAGACCTGAGGAGAGAAAGGTGGGGCGCCCTACCCACCTCGCCTACCTATCCCATGGTCCCTTCTTTCTCTGGCAGCTCTCGGAACCATGTGGGCTTGGGTTCAACCCCCTCAGGCCAAGGGTGCATGCTCGGCCACCCAGGACTAGGTCTGGCCTTGGGGGTCCTCAGTGAAGGCCCCATCCTCCCGCCAGGATCTGACCGGCTGGGGCATCCCTCGGCGACTACCAGCTGCAGCTGAAGGAACCCCACCCTTCTTGACTTGGCTTCAGCTTCTGTCTCCCTCACCTCCCACAATTCCTCACAGATCGCAGGCCTCAGCACTTCCTTGGAAGGGTGGGTCTGCCCAGAGTGGCCACAGTCAGACTGGGGTTCGAGCTCAAGGTTCTTCCTAGGCCAGTTGCTTTGTCTTGGGGCTCATTTTTTTCTGGAAAGACAAAGCCATGGCCTCACCCCATGCCTAGACTTGGCGACTGCAGCCAGGTGGAGGAAAGGCTTTATGGAGACAAAAGAGCTGAGACAGGCATATGGCAAAGCAGGAAGTGCGGTGCCAGCAACCCGTAGGCATTTGGGAGCCTATGCCACACTGGGCAAGCCCTTCCGGGGTCAGTTCCCAGCCTCCTCTCTGGCGTCGGGAAAGCCTGGCCTTCCTAGGGCCCAGGCCATGGTTCTGGGGAGAAATCTGTGATGGAGGGCACCCGTGAGGCCCTCTGCCTGAGGTCGCAGGTGTCACGCCCAGGGCAACTGCAAGCCTGGCTCTGCTTGCCAGCTTTATCAAAAGGAGTCTGGCCAAAAAGCCGAACCTGGCACCTGGGCCAAGCCCCTTCCGAGGGGACAAGTTACGGAGGACATAGCCCTGGGGACGTCTGCCAAGTCTCCTGGGGCGTGTGCTGGGCCCTGTCAGAGGAGGAAGCAGCCCAGCAAGTGGTGTGCCAGACCAGAGATCAGGCGGCCTCCCACACCAAGGTCTCTGTCCTCCCTAGGAATACCAAGGGAGGACGATGGTCTTGGCAGCGGCAAGAGGGGTGGGGTGGGCGCTGAGCCTGCACTTGGATGCCCCAGGAGAGGGCGCTGGGGGATGGGCTGCCCCTGGCCAGTTCTGAGGGACCCACGCAGATAGGGGTTGTTGGGGGCAGAGAGAGAATCCCCCTCCGCCATTTCCCTTCAGGTTCTCTTGGCTGGCCAAATCATTAACAAGACAGGTTCAATGGCGCAAATCAGACCCAGCTGAGGAACATATGTCCATGGGAGAAACCCGGGAAACAGTCTCTCCACACAATGGCAGAGACTCTCATCTTGCATCCTCTCCTGAGCTAATGACAAAGGTGGATGTCGTGGGTGGACCTGTGGGATGAGAGAAGGGAGGGAGATGATTATCATGCAGAGGGACATGTAAAGGCTTGTCTGAACAGTTTCCCCTGCAATAGGGTCAGGTCTGGAAGAGAAGGCATGGAGGTGACCAGGAACCGGCCTCTCTGTGGTGGGGATGGCCCCGGGGCGGGCGTGGGGGTGGTGGGTGCAAGTGGGATGGTGTGTGAGTTGGCACCAGCCAGCAGAGGAGACAGCGACCCAGAGGTCATGGATCTCTCTCTCTCTCCCCCTCGGGGAGCTGAGGAGAGGAAGGTGGCGCGCCCTGCCCACCTCGCCTACCTCCCCCATGGGCCCTTCTTTGGCCGCTCTGGGAGCCCTGCGGGCTTGGGTTCAACCCCTCACACCCCCGCACAGGTCAAGTGTGCATGCACGACTGCCGGGGCCTAGGGCTGGCAGCGGGGGTCCTCAATGAAGGCCCCGGCTCCCGCCAGGCTCGGACCGGCAGGGGCAGACCTCTGGCGCCACCCTGCTGCAGCTGTTCCATCGCCGCCCTTCTGGACTTGGCTTCAGCTGTTGTCTCCCTCCCCTTCCCCACTCCCACTCAACTTGAAGGCCGCTTCCCTTCCTTGTAAGCATTGCTCTGGCCCTGATGGCCACAGGCATGCTGGGCTTCAAGCTTAAGGCTCTGCCTGGGCCAGCTGCTTCATCCAGCGGCTCATTTCTTCCTGGAAAGACAAAGCCATGGCCTCACCCCATGCCTGAACTTTGCGACTGCAGCCAGGCCAGGTGTAGGAAAGGTTCTGTGGAGTCAGAAGGGCCGAGACAGGCAGATGGCACCACAGGGCTAGGGAACCAGGGCCAAACTGGGCAAGCCCTTCCGGCGACAGGTCCCAGCCTCCTCCCTGGAGTCGGGAAGGCCTGGCCTTCTTGGTGTCCAGGCCACGGCTCTGGGGAGAAATCTGCCATGGAGGGCACGTGTGAGGTCCTCTGCCTGAGGTCGCAGGTGTCACACCCAGGGCACTGTAAGTCTGGCTCGGCTTGCCTGCTTTCTCTCAAGGAGGCTGGCCAGCCAGCTGGACCTGGCACCTGGGCCAGGCCCCTTCCAAGGGGACGAGTTCCGGAGGAGATAGCCCTGGGGATGGCTGCCAAATCTCCTGGGGCGTGTGCTGGGCCCCTGTCAGAGGAGAATCAGCCTGGCAAGCGGTGTGCCAGACCTGACATCTGGCAGCCTCCCACACCTGGGTCCCTGTCCTTCCCAGGCCTCCCGAGGGAGGACGATGGTCGTGGCAGTGGCGAGTGTGGTGGGGCTGGCGCCGAGCCTGTCCTTTGATTCTCCGGGAGAGGCACCGGGGGATGGACTGCCCCTGGCCACGTCTGAGGGACCGACCCAGCTCGGGACTGCCAGGGGCCAACCACAGCATGTCCACAGCCCTCTCTGCAGATCGAAGCACCAGGCAAGCACCTGCCATGGCTGATCCCATTAGTCCCTACAAGATCACCATGAAATTTATTCTCCCCCCCAACATTTCAGAAGAGCAAACTGAGGCTCAGAGAGATGTGGGGATTTGCCCAAGGTACACAGCTGGCAGTGGGCAGAGTCACCACTGTGCTGAGGGGTGAGTGGCTACTCACCTAGTAAACAGCTGGTCCAGGACCCGGTGGGATGTGTCTGAGGCTGAGTAGTTGACCATGAAGGTGGTGAAGCTGGAGATGTTCCTACTCAGGAAAGCTGGTGCAATGGACTCTGTCAGCTTCTCCATCATGCCTGCCTGGAGGCCACGCATCCTGCAGGCCTCATTTAAATTCACAGTGGACTCATCCTCACACTGGGGGAGAGGAGGAGGAACATACAGTCAGTGACATCATGGTGAACTACCAGGAGGAATGACGTGTCTCTCTACCCTCCTGTGTAGCTTCTGGAGAGGAGTGGAGGTCCAGATTCCTTTGGGAGTGGGACTGTGGGGCACTGTAGCGAGAAAATTCTGGGACAGCGGGTCCCAGGGGAATCTCATATTTGAGTCTGGATTCTACTACTGCCTTGATCATCTCAGGGTCCTGGGTGTGAAGACCCCTCTGCACCCACACTCACCTCAGAGCAGCCCTGGTCATTGATGGACTGGTGCACCTGTGTCCACTCCAGGGAGATGGCGAACTGGAAACCATCCACCAGCTCCTCGACCATCTCCTGGGTGCAGCTCTGCAGCGACAGTGCCCAGCAGTCAAGCCAGGAGGGATCAGGGGCCTGCCTGGACTTTGCCACAGTGGGAAACCCCACCACAGATCAGGCACAGAGGGGAATCTGCATAGATTCCACCAGGGAAGGAATGCGAGAACACCTTGAGAGCCCGGCATTCACATGCAGATAGAGGAGCTTGGTCCCCAGCACTCACCTTCCTCTCCTGCAGCCAAGATCTTGAGCATGAACATGACACACTGCACGACTCCCACCATCTAGCTTCCTGCTCCTGCCCAGGCTGGGTCCTCCTCATCCCCAGCTTCCCTAACTCCGCCTCACACACAAACACACACAATGAGGGTCAAGTGGTGTGGGGCTGTTCTTGTGGGATCACAGTTCTGGCATGACCTAGAGTGGTCTGCCCTGGCCTACACTGTTACCTCATGGTTCCTCCTGCCAAAAGGCCACACACATTCGCGGTGAGGGCTGAGCCAATGTCTAAAGAGACTTAACACGCCGCTCTCTTCCTTGGCTTTCAGGGGGCCAGAGCCTCCGAAAGTCACGGGACAACACGAGAACATCCTGCTGTGTCGAGTGTCTCCACTCAAATGAACTGGACAGGAGGCTGTGATTACAATGTGGGTGCCTGGTAACCAGAGTTCTAAGTTCTGTTGGGTGCTGTCACCAAGGAAGTGAGGTCACTTCTTCAAGGTTTTTTTACTTAGCCCCTTCCTTCAATGAGACTCACCCAAAGCCCCCGCTAGGCTGTTGGCTGCTCTCCCTCCTTGCCCATGTCATCTCCATCACTGTACACAAATACCCATCACCACCCTCCCCACAGCTCCTTGGGAGTGGATCCAGGCCCCAGCTTTGAGGAGACAGAGCTGAGGTCAGACCTCTTTTTTCCTACCAGTTATGTGTCCTGGAAAAGCTGCTGTGTCTCTCAAGATCTCCCCAGTCTCCCAAGCTGCACAATGAGGATTGGGCTAAAAACAGCTTCCTAGGGACCTCATCAGGTGTATATGTAATAATACGTACAACACCTGTGGGCTGGTGTCACATGTGTCTAATGCACACACTTAGAGATGGAGGAAGTACAAGGAGTAGGACATCACATAGAATACCAGTCAGAACTTCTCTAAGTCCCAGATGTGTGATCTTTGGTAAGTCACTGCTGCTCTGGGCCTCATTTTCAGGTCTGGATCCTGAAGGGGTTGAAATTAGAGGATATTCAGACATTGTGATCCACTGGCATTAACCCTTCCACGGTCCCCTGTTTTACTCAGAATCAGTCCCAAGAGGCTCATGTTGGCCTATGTGGTGGGAGCCTCCACAATGTTCCCAATGCTCCCTGCCTCCTGGAGTGCACATCCTTGTGTCACCACTAAGTGGTCAGTATCTGGCTTATGAACAACAGAACACAGCCAAGGTGATGGGATGTCACTTCCAAGTTTTAATTACAAAACCTCTGTCACTTCCCTATTACTGGCTTACTTAGGTTCCCTACTTACCTCCCTCCTTCTGTTTCCATCTCTCTCTCTCTCTCTCTCTCTCTCTCTCTCTCTCTCACTCGCTCTTACTCTCGCTCTCACTCTCTATCAAATCACCAGAACTGGGAGAGCAAGTGCTGATGTTTTCAGTTGCACTATGTAGAGGCTCCATAGGAGAGAACTGAGGGAGTGTCCAGCCAACAGACAGACAGGAGCTCAGACTCTCAGTCCAAATGGACCCTGACAAAACCCATGTGAGTGATCTTGGGTGGGAATCCTCCCCCATTTGAGCCCTGTTGAGACCACAGCCTCTTCTTCACAGAGACTTTGAGACAGAGGCACCCAGCTAAGCCATGCTTGATGCTTGGCTAACAGAAACTGTGAGATGTTAAATATTTGTACTTTATAGGTGGCAGGATTTGGAGTAATGTTGTCACAGAGGAACAGAAAGTAACAGTCTACCATGTCCCAGGATCCAGCCTGATCACCCTCCTCTCTCCACTCCTCTCTCTTCTCAGGCTCCCTCCAGCCACACTGGCCACATTTCTGACCTTTCCTGGTCAAACTCGCTTCTTCCTGTGAGTCTCTGCACGAGGGAGCCTTCTCCTTGACACACTAACTATTCCCAGACATAGGCAGGGGTGCTTACACGTGTCATTCTGGTCACAGCAAAGGTCTGAAATGCCTCAGGGCAGCCTTTCAGAAGCTCCTAGCACAGTCTCTACCATCACAGATCTCACATCCAGAAGAGCATTACATGATTTCCTCCTCCTTCCTCCCATTGAGATAAAATGAGTGCATGAGGAAGGGCAGTCTGTTTTGGCTGAAGAAAAGGCAACTCCCTCTGGTTATAGCAGGCACACGACTATCTCTTCCAGGCCAAATTTTTCCCACCACGAGTCCATTGTTTAAGGAAATCATCATTCCCTCTCTTTCATGGGTCTGGTTTCCCCAAGAACACAGTGAACCATCCCCTCTCCCTGTGCTGCATCACCATAAACCCACAGCCAGAAGATAAGCACCAGGTTAAAACACCACCAGATCCTGAATTCAGTCACTGCTGAGACCCTCCCATCAATGTTGTCATTCAATCGTGACTCCTGAGGACAGCTTTCCCCTGAGACCCACTCCCAGCCTGTCCTCAGCTTCTTATAGCAACACTGAGATTTCCTCAGAGTCCTCCCAACCTGGGCAAGAAACATTCTGAAATGTTCTCTTTATTAATTTTCAGGGACTGGGGACATAGGTAGATGTAATTTGAGTGTGTATGTGCAGTAGTTTCTACGCACGTATTCTGTTTTTCAGACAGATAAAATAGCGTGGCTACTCAATGCACCAAGAAAATGGATAACTGATCAAATTTTTTCATGATGTGAAGTCTTTAGAGAGTAAATGTCAGGGTTAAGAGCACAGACTATGGAGCTAACACCTCACGTCCAAATTCCATCTCAATCTCTTATTAGATATTTGTATTGACTGAGTTATTTACCTGATTGGTGCCTCAGTTTCTTCATCTCTCAGTTGGCAATAATGATCAGCATACCTATTTTGTAGGTTTATGGAGAGTATTAAAGGAGTTAATGTTTGAAAAATGCTTGGAACACCTAGTGTATTACCAGTGCTGTACCTATATATTAGAAATAAAATTTAGAAATTCTTCTGACACTGCCTGTGAGCCCCAGAGGGTGAGACTGTTGCCTGGATGTATGTAGAATGCACTCCATGACATACGATGAATAAATGAGTGAACAACATTGGCGAATGCATTACCAATGTCACCTATGTCACCCTACAGGCATTCCCAAGCCGAACCACACACAGACATTCCTGCTCTGTCCTGCATCACAGTTCTTGGAGGAATGACTGCAGTTTCTTGGACCCTGGGAACAGTGCCCACTAAAGGTTCTTTTCTGTCAGCAAGCACCAGTCTTTGTCCAATTGCTGCAGCTCACACGATCTGCGCTCTGATCCTTGTCTTCACTCGAGGGAGAAGTGCCATCCCCAGAGCTGGGCACACGCAGAGCCTGAGCCTTAGAGAAAATGATTCCCTGGCCCTGGGGCAGGTAGAAGAGCACAGGGACAGAGTGGGACTTGGAGAAAATCCTCCAGGTGTTGTCAGAAGGGATGGAGGCAGGGGATGTGTCAGCAAGGACTGGTCTGGTTGGTGGGCCTTGGTGGTTAAATAGTAGGGGGGCTGGGAAGTTTCATAGCTTCTAGCATAATACAATCAATATGACGGTCATGAAATCAGAATCAGCCTAATTAAGGCCAAATTAACCCAATGTCAGCTGTTCCCTGACTCTCTAATCCAGTAGTGACTTATAATAAGGGTATTCGTGTTCTATCATCTCCTTTTCATTGATTGGCTAGAGTAATTATTCTTTACATAGCCTGTCTATTTTTACATAGTAAAGAAAAAGTGAGTTTTAAAACAACCCTTCTTGGAAAAGTCTCCCTAACATATTGAATTAATAACAGAAGCCACGACAGGAAATTCACCACTTATTTTGAGCTTTAGTCTCTGGTTTTAGATCTTCCTAACTGGTAATTTACCTAGACTTCTGTCTTCTTTCTTGAGATTAGTCCACATAGGACTAAGTAAGAGTGCAACCTCATACCATGTGAGAAGTGGTGGGACTCTAGGAAGAGGTTTGTTTCATTCTATCAGTGTGCGTGTGTGCGTGTGTGTGTGTGTGTGTGTGTGTGTGTGTGTGTGTATGAGACTTTTTGCTGCATCTGGCAGTGTGGGCCAGTTTAGACTCCTTTTCTAGGGAAAAAATTTCCCTAATCACTTTCTCTGGACTTTCTTTTCACTGATGGCTTCACCAGCACTGTCCAATAGTAACATTAAACACTCTATATTATGGAATTTAAATATTTTTTAGTAGCCACATTTTAAAAAATGAAAACAAACAGGTGAAACTAATTTTAATAGTATATTTTAACCCACTATAACCAAGATATTATCAATGTGGGTGCAGTCTATACAAAACTTAATAATGAGAGAGTTTACATTTTTTTCCTGAGTTTCATAAATCTAGTGTGTACTTCCCACTTACAGTACAATCTCCATTTGTAAGTTGAGTTTTTTCAGACATACATTCTCTGCACTGAGATTTAATGTTCACAGTTGTCAAATAAGAGTCACTAGGAGTGGGGTGGATGATAATTTCACTACTGATTTAAGCTCTAAGGGAGCTATGAACACCAACTGGTCAATGGGTTAATCAAATGAATAGTCATATAGTATAGAAGAATGGTATGATTTGGGATTTAGAAAAAGACTGGGGACCGTGTGTCCTGACAGGGAGCTCCAAGGATTTTGTTGTTGAGAGTGACAAGGACAAAAAGAGAATAAAGTCATACACATAAGTGTCTAACAACATGGGGGGGAAGAAATGACCTGCCGTAGTCCTGAGTTTTGACCTCGTGGTTTTTTTTCTTGACCCAAATCTCTTTGATGATGTCCCAGGACACAGGTCAGATTAATCCCCACAGGGAGAGAGGGAGAGTAGAAGTACAAGGCATCTGACATAATTGTCCTGGGAAGGCAGGCTTCATTTACAACTCTGATCCACTTTCACAATTTATTTTTATAGGGTAAGAGGAAAAGAAGTATGATGGTCCAATCATCACAGAGGAAGTGAAATGATTGTGGAAAGCAATCTAAACCAAAGCCTGGTTTGAGCATCTCCATCCCTTTGAGGATGTCCAGTTACATATTCAAGAGGCCAGTTACTAGAATCACATTCTATCCTGGCAATGATGTCAGATGCCAGCAAAGGGAGGAAACCTTGGAGCAGCCCCAACTCTGCTGGCAGAAGAGACTGCAAGGTCTCCAGGCCTGCAGAGTACAGGAGAACTGTTAAGTGCTTTGGACCTTGCCAAAGCCCTGCACAACCTTGCACCTAGTAGCACAGGTGTATCCCTGTCAGGTGAGCTCGCAGGTGTTCTGAACTCCAGTCCCATGCCCACCCCTGCCTGGTCTTCAGATTCGGCATAGATGATCCCAGGAGCTGGTCTGTACATCCCACAGCTCCTTTGCAAACGTCTTCTGGTGACTGAGGAAGATATCAGGAAACAGGAAGGGAAAGTGAAGACGGCAAGAGACAGACTCGCGGTAGCACTGATGCAGACAGACTCGCTAGCCAGGCAGGGAGAGTGAGGGGCCAAGAAGGACATCCCGACAAACACGATGAAGAAAACAGAAGACGGCGCAGATGACATGGAGCTCACACTACTTTAATGCCTCTGCAAGGGTCCTGATGTCTTCTTGCTTTGAGCTCTTGAAACTTTAATATATACCAATAATTTTCTTTTCTTTGATTCCTTTGCATGACAGAGAAGATACAGACAGTGATCCTTCGGAGGTGAGAGATTGGGTTTCAGGTGAGGAGAGAAAGGAGATCTTTCCTTCTCATTTTGTTCTCTCATTTTCCTTTACTGAGTGTTATCTATTTGTATTTTAAGACCAAGAGTTATCACAATCAGGGGATTCCTTAGAGTTTTGCCCTCACAGTCACAGAGAAAACATACCTAGTCCAAATGGATTGTCCTTTTTGTGTAATATTGCAATAGATTCCAACATAATATATCACTAAAGAGCTGTTATATCTGTCTTCTCAAAAAAGACACCTACTTCTGGGTCTCTATTTTTCTGGTATTTGTTGCATGTTGAATCACAGTTGCATATAATGAAATATTGGATTGTCCCTTTTTTTAGATTTATATGTGTTGGAAATTTGATTCATGAAAATTGATATGCCATTGTGGTATGATGCTGTCAGGAGAACGACTGTTTTCAGCATCACAAGTCTCACAATAAGCCAGTGTGTTGGGATTTGTCTATTTGCCTGATCGAGTATGTTGCACTCTTCAAATCCTCTTTATCATTACTTACTTTTGTCCCACAGATTTATCAGTTTCTGAGAGCAATGTGTTAAACAATAATAGAGTATCTTAAAATTTATATCTTCCCTAAAAAATGAGTTATCTTTTAGCTAAATCTTCTCTCCTCTATTCTTCCATGTGGTAATCATCTGGAATTTTCATTCGAATGTGTTTTTAATTTCTTGTTTTAAAACTAATACTAAATTAGACAGACGTTTTTTTCCTTTCCTCATGACTCCTGTTATGTTTTCCTGGGTTCACATTTCTTCTTCCTGATGTACATTCTTTACAGGTTCTTTCACTGCAGGCCTGTGAGAGGTCAACTTTGAGTCTGTTTGTAAGTCAGAAAACGTCTTTCTTTCTTTGACACATAGTTTGAATAGGTGTTTAATTTAGCTTTGTAGTAATTTTTTTCCTTCTTTGTCAAGTTATTTAATATTTCTGAGCCTCCACATCTTTATTTTAAAATGGGAATAAATCTCTAAAATTGTGACTGTAACTGAGATAATACATGCAGAGCTTTCCAGTCATGTTGCTTAGAAGAAATTGGTCAATAACGATAACTATTATCAATCATTATAATGATATTATAATAATTAATATATAATAATATATTAATGTATAATAATAATTATACATTAATTTATAATTATAATGTACAGTATATAATGTATAATGTATGTGATGTATAATAATAATACATTAATATTATTAATCATTAGAATCTTCATAGTGTGCATTCTCGGAGAATCACTGCTTCAGATTGAGAATGTGAAGCTCACACACAAAAAGTCTGAGAGAGTGCCATGACTGTGACTTTAATTCTCAGCCCTTGGGTATCTTCAGCTGTGGTCATCTGCACAGTGTGTACAGATAATGTAATCTGTTCCCACAGACCCACTGCAGAACAACGCAGCCTGCCTCATGCCTGGAATGCTCTGGGCTGCTTTTTGGGGAGCCTCTGCTGTGAGGCTAGTTGGACTCTGTACAGAGAAAGATGGAAAAAGGCTCTTTCTTTTCCCTCAGATTTCTCCCACCGAGTATTATTCACTTTTACATCCAGAGCAGATACTCTCTTCCCAGAGCCTTGGTGTTTCTCTGGGATTCAGACTTCCCAGACACCTAGTCATTTCAGCTCCCAAGGCCCAAGGTGACTGCAGAGTCATGTCTCACCCATTCCTCCCATCTTGGTCTGTTTCCCGTCATGGAGGACCCATGAGTGGGGAGAGGAGCCATTGAGGGAGATTGATCTGGAAGTCCTGGTGAATCTGAGCTTCAGAGAATGAAGCAGAAAAGGGGAACCTGAGACTGCCAGGCCTTCAGTGGGTGAGGAATATGGAGGAACCGAGAGGGGTGTGATGGCTGCACAGAGTGAAGGGGAGGGATGTTCCAAATTTTCCTAAGAAGGGAAACCTTGCACTGAAGTGGGGATTCGATTTTACATGATGGCAACGTCTGTGCTGGTTTCACCAATTCTTGTGTCCCTGAGGGATGAACTGGTGTGACACCACAGGACAGAATTTGCAGTCACTTTCAGGACTTAAGGAATGTGAAACCTCTCAGCTTAGTCCCCTGTGAGCCAGTCAGGGGCCAAGTCTAGAAAGGCTCGGAGCCTGTGTCAGTCCAATGTGGTTTCGTTCTATTCCAGTCAAGCTCCTCTGGACCCCAGCTGGGAAAAAAGGACCTCAGATCTAGTCATATCTAGTTATCACAGCTTCTGTAGGTCGCCATGAGGCAGGTAATAGCCCAGGCATCGTCACTGGACCTCATAGTCGCCCTCCTTCTTCTGCTGGCAGACAGTGACTTGTGAGGTGAGGAGAGCACATCAGAATGTTCCAGTCAGCTTCCCAGTATGGGAGACTCCAGGGGAAGGAGATGCCAAAGCCACAGAGACCCGATGCCTCCTGTGTCTCCCTCTTCCTTTTTTCCACTTAATTTTCACCCTCAGTCTTTCTATTCCTTCCCTTTTCCCTCGTTCGGCTCTCTCTCCCTCTCTTTCCCCCACATGTTCTAGCTTAATTGAGGTATTAAAGACATACAGAAAACTGCATACATTCAAAGTGAACAATTTGATACATTTTGATTATAACTTATTGAACCATCACCACAATCAAGAAAAGGAATGCCCATCCTCCCCAAATTTCCTCATGCTCATTTTAATTCCTCCTTCCCTGCCATTTGCAAACACATTCTCATTCCCAGGCAATGAGTGATCTGGTATATATCTCTATAGATTTTCCTAAAATGTTTATAAATGGGATCATATACTATGTACTCATTTTTTACTGGCTTCTTTCACTCAGCATAATTATTTTGACATTTATGCTTGTTATTGCATGTACTATGAATTCATTCCTATCCCCAACCCTTCCCTGGCAGCACTGTGCACACACCCGAGCACTTCCCAGGTTGGTGTGAGAGCCAATAGTAATGCTGCATCCCCAAAAGTAGGAATGTGCCTTGGTGCAACTCTGGGAGGGGTTGGCGGGAGCCCTGGACCCGCACATGAATGCTTTCCTGGATGGTTGGAAAGCACACTGTGCCACTGCAGTCCCAATGATTGGCCAATGCTCAGAACCCATGAAGAAGCCCCAGCCACCAAGCACAGAGGCTGGCATGAGCATAAGGAAAGGCAGCAGCAGATATACACGCACATGCAAATGCTTTCCCAGGTGGCACAAATACCCATAGTAATGCTGCGGTCTCACAACTGTGTACGTGCCTCCATGTGGTGGCAGCTCTGAGCCCAGTGGGAATGCTTTCCCAGCGAGTGGAAACACCCACTGTACCCACACAACTTCCAGCATATGGGGTGGGATCAGAAACACAGCTCATGCTTCCCCCACAGCAGTAGCAGGTGGAATCTACGACCTGACACTACCACAAATACACAGGCAAAAGATTAGTTCATCAAACACCATAAGAAACTACAGTAACAATTCAGGGCAGAAGGAAATGACAAATCTCCAGAAACGAAACTTGAAGTCATAGAAATTTACAATCTAAATGACACAGTTCAAAATAACTGTCATAAAGAAACTCACAAAGTTACAAGAATGTTCAGATAGTTTGATGAACTCAGGAATAAAATTAATGAGGAAAAGGAATACTTCATCAAAGAGACTGAAGCTATTAAAAAAAAAGCTGAAAATCTGGATATGAAGAACATAATTAAAAAGATAAAAAAGAATCTAGACTCCTTAAAAAATAGAGCTGATATCATGGATGAAAGAATTAGTGATTTAGAGGATAGAAATATAGAAATTCTTCCAGCGGATGAGGAGAGAGAACTCTGATTTTTAAAAAAGGAAGGAATTCTTGTAGAAATATACGACTCAACTATAAAAGCAACATAAGAATTATACGTATTCCAAAGGGATAAGAGAGGCAGAAAGGAGGAGAGAGCTTGTTCAAAGAAATAATAACTGAGAACTTCCCAAACCTGAGGAAGAACCAGACTTACAAATACATGAAGCCAACAGAATAACTAGTAACATCAACGCTAAAAGACCTTCTCCAAGGCATATAATAGTAAAATTGGCAAAAGCCAATGACAAAGAAAAAATATTAAGGGAAGCAAGACAGAAGAAAATAACCTACAAAGGAACACCTATCAGGCTTTCAGCCTATTTCTTGGCAGAAACTTTACAGGCAAGGAAAGAATGGAATGATATATTAAAAATACTGAAAGACAAAAACTTTCAGCCAAGAATACTCTATCCAGTGAAACGATCCTTATGATACAATGGAGAAATAAAAGTTTTTCCAGATAAACAAAGGCTGAGGGAGTTCAATGCCACTAGATCTCCCATACAAGCAATGATCAAGAACGTCCTCATACCCGAAATAAAAAGAAGGCAAATGTCTACAAAGCTTTGAGCAAAGAGATAAATAGACAGACAAAATCAGAAAGCTACAGCTCTGTTTCATGACAGGGTAGCAAATAATTAATTATAACTTAAAAGAAGAAGGGAAGGAAAGCATCAAAAGTAACTGTAAACACTTCAACTTAGTCACAAACGCACAAAACAAAAATGAATAACTTGTGACAACAATAACTCAGAAGGAGAAGAGGAAAGGGATGGAACCTGCTTAGGCTAATGGAGATAAGAGGCTCTCAGAAGATGGACTATCTCATCTATGAGATCTTCATACAAACCTCACAGTAACCAGCAAACAAAAAATCAGAGCAGAGCCATAGATCATAAAAAAAGAGAAAACCTCCATGAAAACCCCCAAAGTGAAATGGTAGTCAGAAACATAAAAGAAGAGAAACAATGAAAATATAGATTAGGTGGGATTAAGCCCTCAAGTATCAATAATCACTCTAAATCTAAATCGATTGAATTCTCCAATCAACAGACACAGAGTGGTGGGGTGGATTAGAAAACAAGACCCAACAATACGCTGCCTCCAGGAAACACATCTCAGCTCTAAAAACAAACAGGCTCAGAATGAAGAGATGGGAGAAAATACTCCAATCAAATGGCAAATACAAGAAAGTAGGTGTTGCCATACTTATATCAGACAAAGCAGACTTCTAGATAAAAAAGACTATGAGAGACAAAGAGGGGCAGTATATAATGATAAAGGGGACTTTCCACCAAGAGGACATAACACTTATAAAAATATATGCACCTAACACAGCAGCACAAAAGAATATAAAGCAACCCTTAATAGACCCAAAGGGAGAAATTAACAGCAACACAATAATAGCAGGAGACCTGAACACCCCACTTACATCCAGGGATAGATCATGCAGAGGAAGGCAACAAGTCAATAGTGGAATTAAATGAAACATATGATCAGATGAACTTAATCGATATACATAGAGCATACCCTCCCAAAACAGCAGAATACACATTCTTCTTAAGTGCACATGGAACATTCTCAAAGATAGACCATATGTTGTTAAACAAGGCAAGCCTGAATAAATTTAAGATTGAAATCATATCAAGCTTCTTTTCTGACCACAATGCTATGACACTTGAAATCAACTACAAGAAAAAAGATGGGGGAGTCACAAATATGTGGAGACTAAAGAACACACGACTGAAGAACCATTGGATCAACGAACAAATCAAAGGAGAAATAAAAAAATACCTGAAGACAAATGAAAATGAAAAGACAACAAAACAACTCTTATGGGATGCAGCAAAAGCAGTTCTAAGAAGGAAATTCATAGCAATACAAGCATACCTCAACAAACAAGAAAAATATCAAATAAGTAACCTTAAACTACACCTAATAGAACCAGAAAATGAAGAACAAATGAAGCCCAAAGTCAGCAGAATGAGGGAAATAATAAAAATTAGAGCAGAAATAAATGAAATAGAGACTAAAAAAACAGTAGAAAGGATCAATGAAACAAAGAGATGGTTCTTTGAGAAGACTGAAACAAAATTGACAGACCCTTAGCCAGACTCACTAAGAAAAAAAGAGAGAAGGCTCAAAGACATAAAATTAGAAATGAAAGAGGAGAAATTACAACAGATACCATAGAAATCCAAAGGACAATAAGAGAATACACTGAACAACTTATATGCCACCAAATTGGATAACCTAAAAGAAATAGATAAATTCTTAGATTCACACAACCTCCCAAAACTGAATCAAGAAGAAATAGAGAAAATGAACAGACAAATCACATGTAAAGAGAACGAAATAGTTATCAAAAACCTCCCAAATAACAAAAGTCCAGGACCAGATGTCTTCTCTGGAGAATTCTACCAAATATTCAAACAAAATATAATACCCATGTTTCTCAAACTATTCCAAACAGTTGAAGAAGATGGAACACTTCCTAATTCATTCTATGAGGCCAACATCACCATGACAGCAAAAGCAGGCAAGGATAGCACAAAGAAGGAATATTACAGGCCAATATCGCTGATGAACACAGATGCAAAAATCCTCAACTAAATATCAGCAAATTGAACACAGCAATATATTAAAAGGATCATATACCATGATCAAGTGGAATTTATACCAGGGATGCAGGGATGTTTCAACATCCACAAATGAATCAATGTGATACACCACATTAACAAAATGAGGAATAAAAATCACATGATCCTCTCCACAGATGCAGAGAAAGGATTTGACAAGATCCAACATCCATTTATGATAAAAACTCTCAATAAAATGGGTATAGAAGGAACGTACCTCAACACAATAAAGGCCCTATATCACAAACCCACAGTCAACATCATACTTAATGGTGAAAAACTTAAAGCCATTCCTCTGAGAACAGGAAGAAGACAAATGTGCCCACTCTCGCCACTCCCATTCAACAGTACTGGAGGTTTTGGCCAGAGCAATTAGGCTGGAAAAAGAAATAAAAGGAATCCAAATTGGAAAGGAAGAAATGAAATTCTTGCTGTTTGCAGATGACATGATTGTAAATATAGAAAACCCTAAACAATCCATCAGAAAACTATTAGAAATAATCAACAACTACAGCAAAGTTGCAGCGTACAAAATCAACTTACAAAAATCAGTTGCATTTCTATACTCTAATAATGAACTAACAACTAACAGAAAGAGAACTCAAGAATACAATCCCATTTACAATTGCAACAAAAAGAAAAAAGTGTCTAGGGATAAATTTAACCAAAGAGGTTAAAGACCTATACAATGAAAACTATAAGACATTATTGAAAGAAATCAGTGATGACCTGAAGTAATGGGAAGATATTCCATGCACATGGATTGGAAAAATAAACACAGTTAAAATGTCCATATTACCTAAAGTAATCTACAGATTCAATGCAATCCCAATCAGAATCCCAATGACATTCTTCATAGAAATAGAACACAGAATCCTAAAATGTATATGGAATAACAAAAGACCTTGAACAGGCAAAGCAATCCTGAGAAGAAAGAACAAAGCAGGAGGCATCACAATCCTAACTTGAAAATATATTACACAGCTATACTAATCAAAATGGCATGGTGCTGGCACAAAAGCAGACTCATAGATCAATGGAACAGAACTGAAAGCCCAGAAAGAAAACCACACATCTGTGGTCAGTTAATCTCTGACAAAGGAGCCAAGATCATACAATGGAGAAAGGAACGTCTCTTCAATAAATGCTGTTGGGAAAACTGGACAGCCACATGCAAAAGAATGAAAGTAGATAATTATCTTCCACCATACACAAAAATTAACTCAAAATGGATAAAAGACTTGACTCTAACACTTGAAACCATAAAACTCCTAGAAGAAAATATACGCAGTACAGTCTTTGACATCGGTCTTAGCAGCATCTTTTCCAATACGATGTCTACTCAGGCAAGGGAAAGAAAAGAAAAAATATACAAATGGGACTACATGAGACTAAAAGGCTTCTGCAAGGCAAAGGAAATGATGAAATAAACTAAAAGACAGGGCCGGCCCCGTGGCTTAGTGGTTAAGTGCACGCGAACATCTACTGGCGGCCCAGGTTCGGATCCCGGACGCGCACAGACGTACCGCTTGTCCAGCCATGCTGAGGCCGTGTCCCACATACAGCAACTAGAAGGATGTGCAACTACGACATACAACTATAAACTGGGACTTTGGGGGGAAAAAAAAGGAGGAGGATTGGCAATAGATGTTAGCTTAGAGCCGGTCTTCCTCAGAAAAAAAGAGAAGGATTAGCACAGATGTTAGCTCAGGGCTGATCTTCCTCACACACACACACACAAAAAACGAAAAGACAACCCACCAACTGGGAGAAAATATTTGCAAATCATATATCTGACAAGGGGTTAATCTCCAAAATATATAAACAACTCATACAACCCAACAACAAAAAAACAGATAATCCAGTCTAAAAATGGGCAGAGGATATGAACAGGCATTTTTCAAAAGAAGATATACAGAAGGCCAACAGACACATGAAAAGATGTATAACATCACTAACTATTAGGAATATTCAAATCAAAACTACAATGAGAGATCACCTTACACCTGTCAGAATGGCTATAACTTCCAAGACAAAAAATAACAAATGTTGGAGAGGATAAGGAGAAAAGGGCACCCTCACACACTGCTGGTGGGAATGCAAACTGGTGCAGCCACCAGGGAAAACAGTATGGAGATTTCTCAAAAAATTAAAAATAGAAATATCATACCTTCCAGCTATCCCACTACTGGATATTTATCCAAAGAAACTGAAATCAACAATTCAAAGAGATTTATGCACCCCTGTGTTCACTGTGGCATTATTCACAATAGCCAAGACATGGAAGCAATCCAAGTGCCCTGCTACAGACGAACAGATAAAGAAGATGTGGTATGTATTATATACAATGGAATACTACTCAGCCAGAAAAAAAAAAGACAAGATCGTCCTGTTTGCAACAACCTGGATGGACCTTGAGGGTATAATGATAAACGAAATAAGCCAGACAAAGACAAATAGCATTATTTCACTCATATGTAGAAGATAAACATATCCAGGGATAAAGAGAACAGATTAGTGGTTACCAGAGGGGAAGGGGGCTGGGTGTTGAGTGAAAGAGTTAAAGGGGCACATATGCATGGTGATGGATAAAAGTTAGACTACCGCTGGCAAGCACGATGCAGTCTATACAGAAATTCACAAATAATAATGAACACCCGAAATTACACAATGTTAAAACCCTTTATAATTTCAATAGAATAATTAAAATAGAAAAAAAATAATTCATTCCTCTTTATGGTTGCATAGTATCCCACTGTGGGGATATACCACACTTTGTGTATCCGTTCACCAGTAGATGGACATTTGGGTTGTTTTCCATTTTTATCTACTATAAATAGCTTGTTATCAACATGTGTGTACAAGTCTGTGTATAGACATATGTGTTTATTTCCCTTGGATGGATTCCTAGGAGAGGAATGGCTGGGTAGACGTATGTAATTTTTAAAGACGCATCCAAGCTATTTTTCACCAGCACTCGATGAGAGTTTCAGTGACTTGACATCTTCAACAACACTTGCTATAGTCAGTCTTTTTAATTTTAGCCACTCTTAAGTGTGGTGGAATCTCATGATGACTGTCACTTACATTTCTCCAATGACTCATGTGGTGAAGGAGAAGGCAAGCCAGGCACAGACTGGGAGAAAACATCTGCAAAACATATCCCTAGAAAAGGACGGGTATTTATAATATATAAAGAGCTCTTACAACCCAATAGTAAGAAGACAAGCAACACGTCATGTCTTACCAAGACAGAGCAGATCAGGCCTGTGATGAGCACCAGGAGTCCCGCCAAGCAAATGAGGATGAGGGCCCAGAAGAGGAGGTCTGGGGAGACATGTGGTGGGGTAAGCCACATCCTGTCATCACCCCAGGGCTCCTGGTGACCCCACTGTGCCTCAACCCTCCTTGACAAGGGTTGGCCAACTTTCCTCATCATCCAAGACCCTGTGCGCATGGTTCTCTTCGATGAGGCACAGCATGAAGATACTCGCCCCCTACCATGGGCTGGGGCTTCCTGCAGGTTTACCAGGCTTCTCAGTCAAGGCATCATCTCTGTTGGGAGAATATTCTGGAAGTGAATGAAATGGAGAGTGCATGTGAGTGTGTTTCACTCTTTTTAATAAAACTTTTTAGACACAGAAAAATAAAGGGAACAGTCTCATAAACATCCATCATCTAGATTTAACAATGTATATTCCATCTAATTAAAACAATATTGCATCAATGTATAAATTATTAACATTTGCCACCCTTGATTCATCCCATGTTTTCAATGAAATATTAAAGTCAAGTAGACATCATGATGTTTCACCCCATTTTAGTTTCCATCTCTAAAAAGTGAGCATACTTTGCTACAAATACAAGACCATTATCACAGAACAAAAATGTAATAAACTAAAACAAATTCCTACCTCTGGGCACAGAGGACTGAATTTGGGCTGGACTTTCTTATGACAGCCGGGGGCAGAATGGGTCATCACAGTTGGCAAGCCTATGGGATCTCTCTAAATTTGTAAAATCCAACTCAAAAGTGTTCTTCCGTGCCTAGAAACACATCATCCCCTTCTCCTTTATCTATTTGCTTAATATTCATTTTCTAGGATTAACCTACAATGTAATTTCCTGCAGGAAGTCTTCTCTGATTTCCACCTGCAAGTATGAGTTTGTTCACATCAAATAATTGATAAGCTTCAATTCTCTATTCTTGTTATTCCCAGCTACAACATAAACTCCAGGAGGGTAGGACACACAGCACCCAGTGGGCAGGGGGGAGGGGTGAAGGTCCCCCTACTTGTACCTCTACCTAGACAACATCTTAGAGGTGTGCTGTCTGATATGGAGCAGCAACAAGTCTCTTTTTGAATTAAAATTAATTTTAGTTAAATAAAATAAAAATTCTAGTACCTCAGTAACATTAAAAGTCAGTAACAATAAAGACCAGTCACAATACCATCCTTCGAGTACTCAACAGCCACATGCGGCTGTGCACTGGAGAGCACAGATATAGAACATTCCACCACTGCAGAAAGTTCTAGCGCATTGGTGATCATCTAGAGTGGGACTTGGCAAACTATAGCCTGTGGATCAGAAACTACATCCACCCCCAAACCTGTGAGTCTGCTTCACACACAGCTGGAGGCCCTCACTGACCATCTGATCCAGTTGCTGTCAGTGCAGAGATAAGGAAACAAAAGTCCAGAGAGGGGAGGTGACTAGCTTTAGGTCACAGAGCTGTCTAGGAGAAGGTGAGTGCCTCCTATATTACACTGGTTTCCTTTTCTCTCTCAATGGTGGGTAAAGACTAGGGGACTACGCCACCTCCTGCCAGCCTGAGAAAGTTCAATGCTCTCTAAGCCCCAGGCATCCAGAGTCCCCGGAAAGGCCTCACTTTCTTTCCCAATGACCAGGGAGCCTTATCATCCCCAAGGATACTCTTCCTGTCCAGGGTCAAGTTCTGCAGTTGGGTCCATTCTGGGTCAGGCGCAGGAATTCCTCATAGATGGCAACTCTGTCCAGTCTCTGTGTCAAGGTGGCAAGGTACACAGGGAGTCTGCTCCAGTGTGGTTACTGTGGGTGTCAGACCTCGAAGGGCACAAGGGATGAATAAGGGTGTCTAGAATTCTACCCTGATTCTAGATTCCCTGCGTCAGGGTCCTGTCCAAGAGAACTTTCTGCAATAATGTAAACATTTGTCTGCACTACCATATACACTCATTATTAGCCCCATGTTGTTATCAAGCACTTAAAATGTGGCTAGTGTATGTGAGTGAGGAACTGAATTTCTCACATAATTTCATTTAAAGTAATTAATTTATAAATAAATAACTACAGGGAGAACATTTTTGAAACTTTGGAGTAAGGACTTCTGGAAATGCATAAAAACAATGAGAACACTGGTAAAAATGGTCAAAATCAACTTTTCAGAAGTCTAGAAATTAATCAATGGCTTGTAAGAATCTGAGGAGGGTTTAGTGAAGAAACATGGTGGAATCTTGATAAAGGGAGCCAACTTGTGGCACTATAACTTGCACTGTCCCATCCTGCTCTCACAATATCCTCCATAACTTTGAAAACCGTCATTCTCAGAACTATAGTGGCTGAGACATCCAGCAGCCCAGCAGCCATAATGGGTTTGGAGCTCTGAAAAGACCCATCCCCACCGAACTGTCACTAGCTGACCTGCCTGGCATCTCCCTGAAAAAGCCCCATGTTCAGGGCTTGTCGTTACTTGACTCAGAGCTTGCCCAGGGAGGAAAGTCCGTCCCCAGGGCACTTGCTAAAAACAATCAGGGCTAATTGTTTTCTATTGTAGTTGCCTGAGGGAGTGATACCAGCTGAGGCAGGCAAGAGGTGAGCCAAAATCTTAGAAGAAAAATTGGGAGAATGAGATGTCCACAGGGGCCTTTGAAAAGCTCCAGTGTATTTGCGGGCATCTAGAAGGCCACAAGGGCTCAGGGCTGTGGCACGCCCAAGAAAGACTTGAGAACATCTTAATCTCTCACCTCTAGTTGAAGGGTTGGCTTAATATCTGAAAACTTGATTATGTAATACACCATATTAATAGAATAAGGGCCAATACCACGCAATCTCAACCACATATACAGAAAAGAATTTCACAAAATACAACGCCCTTCATGTCAAAAAAAGTAAACACTCAACAAATTAGGAATAGAAAAAAACTTTCCCAACCTACAAACAGCATCGATGAAAAACCCACGGCTAACACCATATTCAATGGTGAAAGACTGAAAATTTCCCCCTAAGACCAGGGACAAGACAATGATGTCTTCCCTTATCTCGTATGTTAATCACAGGTACTAGAGGTTCTAATGAGGGCAATTAGGCAAGAAAAAGCAATAAAAGAAACCCAGATTGGAAGGGAAGAGGTAAAACTATTTGTTTTGCAGATGAGAAGATATTGTATATAGAAAAACCTAAAAAATACACTCCTCCCCACACACAATATGTGAACCGTATCGCAATAGGTGTATAAAAAATTTAAATTGCCCCATGTGGTTAGCGGCTCCACTATTGGAGAGCACAGTTAGACTGCTGATATTTGTTGAAAGTCTCCAGAA
Source organism: Diceros bicornis minor (assembly GCF_020826845.1). Lineage (NCBI taxonomy): Eukaryota > Metazoa > Chordata > Mammalia > Perissodactyla > Rhinocerotidae > Diceros > Diceros bicornis. The sequence continues at coordinate 218,919 of NW_026690883.1, read as the reverse complement.
GAGGAGGAGGAGCAGGGTGCTGGAGGTTGGTGGCACCAAATGTTAATGCTTTTCTCATCCCCCAAAAACCTATGGAAGGAGATGTTAGGATTAGCTGACAAGGATGTGGGGCAGAATGGACACGATTTAAGTGACTTCCAGATCAATGATATGTCACGGGAGCTCAGAGTCATCAGCCACCATCTCAGCCAATGCTTCCAATCTAGTCAACCTACATCAAGTAGGTGACCAGGCAGGAGTGGAATATGTCTCAAAGCTGGCTGCCTCTGTAGAGCTTGGTGACCTAGAACAAACACGAGGGAGAGTGGGTGAGATGAAGGTCTCCTGGGGACACAGGGGGCCACTGGAGCCAGTGAAAGATCACAGACCTTGGGGCAAGGGAGACCTGACTTCAAATCCTGGCTCTGCCCCTAGCTCACTGTGTGACCTTAGGCACAATACTCCCCTTTCTGAGCTTCAGTTTACCCCTGTGAGAAATGGGGAAGGCAGCTAGGACATCACCTCTGGACACTGAGAGAGCCCAGACATGCAGGGAAAGTGAAGGGTTGAAACAATCACATAACAGATGTAAGTCAGATGGAGGAATGACGGTGCCCTCAGGGCAAGGAGAGACGGGAGAGGGAGACCCCACCTGGTCCTGGGTGTCTCTCAGCAGGGCGGTGTACTCCGAGGATGTGAGCTCCGAGTTGCTGAGGTTCCAGCTGATGATGCGGAAATGTAGCTGGTGCTCTCTCTTGATGGATAAACTCTGGGCTGCAGAGCCTGGAGCCACCGAGAGGAAGAGCAGACAGGTGGAGACACTCAGCTCCCAGCACAGAGGCATGGTGGCCCACGGGGTCAGGGTGGTGGGTGCAGACAGCGTCCACACAGGTGGCTGCCCCATCCTTCTCAGGCCTGGGGAGAGAGGGATGTGGGGACTCTAGAGAGAGGTCCTGAAACCTCTGGGGTTGGGGGCCAGAACAGGAAGGAGGAAATGGGAGGACAGTGTGGAGAGAGAGAGGGGTGGTCACAAAAGTGGTCATTAGGGGCAAATGCTCAGGGGAGGGTCTCACTTGAGGGAGACCAGTCAGCAACTTGAGTAGAAGGGACCCAGGCTGCTCTTCTTGAACAATGATCCAGCTGGGGAGGAAGTAGGAGGAGGAGGAGCAGGAGGGACAGGGGTTGGAGGAGGGGCTGGGTGGGATTTAACCCACCAGGAGCTGTTGGGACCAGGGTCTCACCAGGCTCTGCAGGACCCTCTCAGTGAAGTTGAACGTGGCCTAATCGTTGCTCATGTCTGATGAATACCGGAGGGTGGAGATGGTGACGTTGACTGTGAGGGTCTTCAGGTTGTGCCCCAAAGCCGCAAGACGAGAGGGAGAGTGATGGCCATCTCTAAAAGCTGGCCTGAGACTAGACCAGAGTCCTGCACTCATTGTAATCTGTCGTCTTCTGTCCCAGTGGCACCATCACCCACCCGTGTGGTCACCCAAGTCAGAACCAGCATATCTGCTCAGCTCCTCCTCCCTCCCAGTAACACCCATTCACCTTGCACACTTGTCCTCACATACACTCTCTCTCTCCATTCCTGTCCTAGCTCAGGTCTTAACTTCCTTCACCCGGACCAACACCCCAGCAGGCTCACTGGATGCTCTGTCTAAAGGATGTTCTACATGGACTACTAGAAGAATCTTTCTGAAATGAATACCTCACTAGGGCCACCACTGCTCTAGTACCACCCATGGCTCCCTATGGCCTTCAGTGTTTAGTTCAACCTTCTTGACCTGGCACTCAAGGCTCTACTCAATCTGGCTCCTGCTCACCTTTCAGTCTCATTTTATCCATCTACTGCGGGTTAAACATTATGTTTCATGCAACCCAAATTCGTTTTAATTCTCCCCATACGGCATGTTGTTTCGGGCCGGAGCCTTTGCTCATGGAATCCTCTGTGCCAGGAAAACCCTTCGTCCTCTATTTGCCAGGGTCCCTCCTACTCATTCTTAAAGACTTCATTCTGGTGAAACTTTCTCTAGCAAGCTCCTCCCCTCCAAATTATGCCAGGTGCCTCTCCCCGAAATATTCCACATTGTATTATAATGGTGTGTTAATTTCACAAGACTAGGGGCTCTCTGAGGGCTGGCCTTAGACTAAATCGTTGGTATAATCTTTGTGATCAGCATGATTGCCCTAAAACCAGAATTTCACACCCTGGATTCCCAGCTCCTGGATCACAACTGGCTCATGGGGAGTGGGGCCAGAGAGCTTCTCTTGGGAAGGAAAAGGGGCCCCCAGACACCTGTGGTGGCTTCTGGTGGCACAGGTGATGATCAAGTATGCAGGGACGTGGTGGCCGGCTCGGGAGCTGTGGAGAGGGCTGTCAGCAGGGAGGGACAGAGTGGGAGGAGCCCCGAGGCTCACCCGGGCTCCAGCACTGGCTGTCTCAGGACCACCATTCACAGGTGAAGCATAAATGAGAGTGAGGGGATGGGTGACTGTGTGAGTAGAGGGATGAGCAAGCCTGTGGATGAGAGGAGCCCGAGAGAGAGATAGGTGAACAAGAGTGACTGAACTCGGAGGAGAGACAGATAGGCAGAAAAATGGGCAGATGGATAGGATACCTGGAAAAGGAGGACCAAGGGCGGCGCTTTAGCAGAATTAAAGTGAAAACCACGTGGGGTCAGAATGTGGTGGAGAACATGTCTGTGTCTAAGGCTTTCTCACACTGGGCTGGGACTCTCCACCAGAACCCGGGAGGGAGAGAAGGGATGAATTAGGGCCCTTCCAGGTCCTTCCCTCACCAAGGACAGCAGGTGAAGGAGAACAAGTGCTCCCAAACTCCAAATGCAGATGGGACCCAGGAGATCAGGGCCAGGAATACTCACTGTTGGTAGTCGGGGCCACGGCTCCATAGGTGTAATCTGTGGAGAGAAGGCGAGAGGAGCTGAGCAAGAGTTGGAGTGAACATAAAGAATTAAGGGAGAGGAAGGATGTAGGGACCTTTGTGGGAAAAGCAGAGGGGAAAGCAGCGGGGACGAGTGGAGGGGTGTTCAAGGGGAAGGCAATGAGATGGAAGGTGGCTGGACCCAGTGATCACACAGTGATGAGAAGACTGAACCCAGACCAGGAGGATAGAGAGATGGATCATAGCTCACTTTAGAGCAACGGAGGGAACACAGAACTCTGACTGGGAGAGACAGTGTGGCTGTAGCACAGCCCCTCACCACTGACGTAGAGGCTGTCCCAGTCCAGGGTGAAGGAGCCCAGGTGGGTGACGCGCTGAGTCTCATGGCTCAGCTCCCAGTAGAGTCACTCTCTGTCCAGCCCGGGACATGCTGGGGTCAGAGTGGACGGTGCACATGATGTCCACCCCAGTGGCTGCCCCACCCTTCTCAAGCCTGGGGGAGGAAGATCATGGGGATGTGGAATACTGAGCAGGGTCGTTCTGGGTGTGGAAAGCGAGAGAGGGGAAGGGAGGAGGGTAATGGAGATGCTGAAGGGGCTGCTCTGATGCCTGGAGGGGCTCTCCTAGGTGTCTCCCGTGTGAGACAACCCCCTCACAAGTAAGGCCTGACTTCTTTTAGGATGTGGAGGAGGGGCCTGTGAGTGGCAAAGAGGGGTGAACACACAGACCTGGGTGAGGGGGCGCCTGCAGGTCTGCACGGACAACAGTGAGAACAGTCAGTGCCCTGTGCCATCTGACACATGCAGGCAAGAAAGTACCGTTATGTTCTCTCGGTTCTACACTCCAAGGTCTTTTCTTTCTACTTCTTTCCTACTCCACAGCCATCACCCAGGCCTAGGGAACAATCATCTTATTCTTAATCTTATTGCCAGCACCTCCCATCTTGCCTATTAAGTCTTCATTCTTAACCATGAAGTCCATTTTAACCCACATGCTTAGACCAAACGATAATCACATCATCCTTCTACTCGCATCTCTCCAGAGGGTTCCCACTGGTCTTAGAACAGAGTCCCAGTCACCCTTGATCTGGTCCTGCCTGTCCCCCCTCGCCGGTGTGGCTCACACCCCTACCCCTGTGTTGACTCGGCTCAGCCATCCTTCTTCTCAGTTCATGGACACACCAGGCTCTCTGCTTCAGGGGTGTCCTCATGCGGGTCCCTCTGCCTGAAACGTTTTCTTGAACACACTCCCACACCCTCACTCCAGTCTAACCCTCCGACCAGCTAAATCCAGTCCCAACTCCAGCTCTCAAGCTAAATATCAGCCCTTCTCAAGAGGGCTTCTCTGCCCCCTCAGGTTGATTCCCCTTGTGCCAAACTCCCACATCACTCTCATCATTAACTTTTCAAAATCCAAATTCCCAAATACAATATAAATTCCATGGAGGTGGGACAAGGTCTCTCTGGTTCTCCAGGTCCCCATGCATGTGGCCCAGGGCCTGGCTCATGAGATGAGGAACCATCCCGGTTTGTCTAGGACTGTCCTGGTTTGAACACTAAACGTCCTGTGTCTTGGAAAACCCCACTGTCCTGAATAAACGAGGATGGTTGGTCACCATTAATTATACACTCAGAGACTATCTATTGCATGACAAGCACACATTCCCCTCAAGAACATCACAGGAAAGCTAGAATGAAAAAGGCACACACACATACACACACAATTAGAAGAGGTCAACAACTAAATACAAAATTACTTAACAAGATTCTCTGCAACATGAATCACCAGACCGTTATTTCAGAAAAGTTTCAAGAAACAAAGTTAATTCCCTTTACAAGGCAAGGTGGAGAGGACAGTCTTTTTGGAGACTAGCGCCCATCCCTTCAATCTACAGTGTTGCTTAGTACTCCTCCAAATGATTTGGAATGTCATAAAGAAAAAAATGCTCAAAATGAATCTGGTTACTGGCAAATTCAATTTTAAATTTGTTATTAATACAAAGAAGTTCCAATCATTTTTTTCCCTGAATGCTCCTTTATTTCAAATTTATGTGGAGGATTTATAGGACTTTAGAAATCAAATTGAATGGGTCTAAGGAATGTTGCTGAGTATCGCTGCTAATATTTCATGGGATGTCTTCTAATACTACATACACACGCAAAACATTTCTGTAGTTATATTATATATAAATCCTGACTTTTGAGTATTATGCAATGCAAGTAAATCTATATTTTCTACTATAATACACATTTGCAGTTATTTAGGTTTGTTTCATATGTTTTTATTTGCATATAACTGTACTTACTGAAATATTTACCACACAGAACCACACACAGTTTACCATCTTTCCATCCATCAAACATCAATAATTTTTCTCAAGATACCTTCACTCTCAGTGACTCCAGGTGGTGACAACCCGAGCCCAGGAAAGCTCACTAGCAGGTCTTCTGCACAGCGGAGGCTGCCGGAACCTGTTGGTACCAGGTCCACAGGGTACTCACCTGGTCACACAGAAATCCATGGATCAGAGAGGACAGGTGGCCCCTGAGCCTGGTTTCACCTCAAACTTGAGGTCCACGGATGCTTTTCGTGTCTGAGGGGGGAAAAAAAGTGCAAACAAGCTTTTGAGGCCTTTTATAGGGTGTTGGATGGAAAGGCCAACCCCATTCACTTTTCTTTTTTTGTATTTACTGATTTAACTGTAAGTGTTGGCTGTGGCTGGATTTTCCCGATTCCTATCCAGCCGTCTGCTGCTCCCCGAGATGGGAGAAAGCAGCTTCGTGCTGTGTGCACTTGAGTCACTCAACTCACTTGGCTGGACAGAGACTTTTTGGTGACTCTGGACCCTTTAAACAAGCTTGTCATTTAGGGACCCTGTAAGGGACTCGCTGACTTGTCAACAATTTCCACACTTCATTCAGGGCTCGGGAGATTTTCAGGCCCTGGAGCAGGTTTCCCAACCTCGGCACAACTGACATTTGGGTCCGGATAATTCTCTGTTAAGCCGTCCTGGGCCCTGGAGGACGCTGAGCAGCATTCCTGCCTCTCCCTCTAGATGCCAGGAGCGCCCCCATTAGTAACAACCCAAACATTGCCTCCAGAAGCGGCTAAAGCCCCCTGGGGACAAAATCACACGGAGGACGGTGACGGGGACTCTGAGGAGGGGACGGTGGCGCCCGGAGCCAGGAGGAAGAGCAGCCTCGGGGGCCCTAGCGAACAGCCCTGGGGAAACGGGGCTCCGGGGGGACGGAGGGACGCCAGGCCCTGACAGGGCTGCCCGCCGCCCAGGCCCCTCCCTGGACCGCGACCGGAGCCGGGACCGCCCGCCGCTTACCGCGCCCCGCCCCTGAGGGCGAACATCCACGGGAATGCGGTCCGCGCCGAGAAGACGGAACACACCGCACAGAACGCCCGCTCCATCCATGCCGCCGCCCGCGCTTCCGGTTCCGGTCTCGGGTGGGCGTTCGGGGAGGACGAACGTTTGGGGGCTGCGGGTTGAGGTGGCGGGCGGGGCGAGGCCGTGCACCCCAGCCTCACAGGAGGTGTCTAGTTTCTAGAGTGAGTGAGAAGCTGGAAAGCGGGCTGGGTCACCACCAGGGACAGGGACAAAATCTAGGGGCGGGGCTGTGTGCGGGAACCAGTTCTAGGGGCGGGCTGTGGGCGGGACAAGGCTGTGAGTGACAGCAGGCCGGGGAGGCAGTTTTATGGGCGGGAACAAGGGTGCAGGCAGGGCAATGAGCCGGGACCAGGCTGTGGGCGGAGGCAGGCCCAAACGTTGTGGGCAGAGACCAGTTCCAGGGGCGGGAAGAGGCGGGGGTGTGGCTGGAATAATTCAGGCAGACTTCACAGGGGGAGGAAATCAGCTCCAGGGGCGTGGCTGGAGGCGAGGCTTTCCGTGGACCCCTAGACTGTACAGGTAGCTGGATGTTGAACAGCTGTTCTTCATTCCTTTCCCCACCTTTACACAGCCTCATAGAATGATGTGCCCATATTCAGAATTCTAAATTTTTTGTGTGTTTCCTGTTCTTAATTTCGTTAAAAAATTGGATCATATATTCACATTTCTCTACAACTTGCTGTTCCAAGCCAGTAGATAAGGATATAATGCTATTTTAATTTTAAAAATCTGGGGGGAGGGAGGCCTACATTGTAGATGCACGTATAGGAAACCTTCAAAGAGTGGTGCAAAGTCAATAAAATATTCTCACTCTACCACTGTCTCCCGGGACTTTTGCACAGAGATAAACATCCTTTCCTCCTCTATCCTTCCAGACATACTGTGTATATGTGGGACTGTGTATATGTTCAAGCCCAAAAGGGATGTCCCCAAGCAAAACCTGAAGCCCATGAATTGTCTCATGCATCAGAAGTTAATGAGAAGAGATTTAAATTTCTGGTGGAAGGAGATGAACCAGTGATGAATCCATAGGAAGACAACAAAGAAACAAGAGAATTTTACCATTTAAAAGGTCAAAGGAAAAAGTGAGAAAGAAAATGTATTCGTACTATCTGACGTCGCACATCTCTGGATAAGATTCATATGCTATAAAATAGTAAACACTTATGTCATAAAACAGTAGACATTGAATTTTGATTTATCCTAATTCATTAAATAGTTATATTAGGCAAGGGGAATTATGTTTTTAACATATGTAAGAACTCTTCGTGCTGATTTTTTCAGAGAAGAAATAAACTATAAATAGTCAAAAGCTGAAAAATGAAAAAGCTGTATGGGTAGCTAATTTAGAAATATAGGTTTTCAACCAGAAAATTAAAGAAATTGTTTTTGGAACCAGAGTCAAGAGTGGGGAAGGTAGCTTTTCATTATAAGGCTTGGAGTATTATTTGAGAGATGTGCGTATACATACACACAGACGCACACACACGGGAGCCTGAATTTGTATTCCAAAGGGATCATCAAACTCTACAAAGAATTTGTAAAAAGGATTCACTTTACAAGAGTAGAACGTATTTTGAAAACTACAGACTTCAAGCATTAAAAAAGCTGTCATCATCCCTGTGGAAAAATGAATGGGGCATCACTTTCCAATCCACATGTTGATAAGCATTTTACATACATTACTCTTGAGTATTCTCACAGCAACCCATAAGGAAGATGGTATTATCTATCTCCATTTTGCAGATGAGGAAATTGGCGACAGCATATTGCTAAAATTTTCATATAAGTTCTCAATAGATATTGTTTTATGTTAAAATTGTTTATTGAATTTTCTTTTCATTAATAAAATGATATGTGTCACTCTTACAAATAAGCAAAGACTGTGTAAAAACAATTTAGCAAAACGAAAGTTTTCTTTTGATATAATTAAATATAGCAATCACTTTATTATTTTTCTGCTGTCTGCCTCACATCTACAAAGATGGTTCCTATCCCAAAGGCTTACTAGAAAACTCTACTAAAAATCAAGAATCAGGCAATACCCATATTATGCAAGGTTCCTGAATACATGCAAAAAAGCCATTATAATAAATTTTTGTACAAAAATCTTAGATCATTCATGAACTGATAACAACACAAATCATGATTAGGCAAGGTATTTCTGTAGAATGAAAAATATTTAAACTTTAGACATTTAGAAAGGTAGTTCATTACAGTAACTAATGTATATAAGAAGAATTTTTTCAAACTCACTAAGTGCCAGGAAATCATTTGACAAAATGCACTGCAATATTATTCACAATAACCAAGAGATGGAAACTACCTAATTGTGCACCCGTGGGTGAAAGGATGAAGAAAATCTGGGGCATCTATACAATGGAATATTATTCAGCCTTAAAAAGGAAGGAAATCCTGTATTCAGAATTGCTTGCTTGGATCATTTCAGTAGCCATGTGCTTTCTTCCTTAGTACCCTCTGATCCATTCGCCAACCAGGAACCAAGGTGATCCTTTTACAATGTAAGTGCCACAACCTCTAATGGATCCCGAAAAGAGATTTTGGAGGTGGACTGCCTGTGTACCAGCTGTGTGACTTTGGTCAATTATATAACCTCTAATATTCCTCATCCATACAATAGAGGTTAATAGTATTGTCTCCATGGCATTGTTGTGAGGATTAAATGAGTGAATACATGTCAGATGCCTAGAAAGTGCCTGGCACATGATAAGGCATCATGAAAAATTTAACTGTAATTATAACCAAATTAAATATTGTGATGGCCTATTAATTAAGTTGAACCATATGAAATTTCTAATATTCAACCATTTTGACCCATTATTATTGTTGAATAAATGACAAAAGTCTAGGCAGGTTTGTTAGAGTCAAAAAGGATTGGATAAATGAAAATATTATTAGAAAAAATAAGCTGAAATAGATTGCTTTGCAATTTACAAAGCAGTTTCTCATACTTTGTTTCATTTAATCTCTATAGAATGCTTTTCAGGGTATTATTACCACTGTCTCTGAAGGAGTAACTGACTTTCCCCAAATCACACCACATTAAATAACACAATTAGAGTGGAAACATCATTTCAAGTATAAATCCCATATGATATTTTTTTCCCTTCATAATATCATCGGTCCTCTCAAGAAAGTGATGAAATAATGCTGATTCATAAGAACTTATTCTTAAAGAGACATACTCTCAGATGATAAACACTATGTCTTTGAAACAGGGGTGTTGCGAGAAGAAAGTTGGGACCCACGCTTTCTGGGTTTTCAAGTCCATGATTAGACTTCTGGTAAACAGTCAAAGAAGGGAAAGGGTGAATAATAGTCCAGAATGAAAAAAGTTTGACGTATATGTAACTTTATTGATCACCTCAAGATTCTCTTTTTGTTTATGGTCTGTGTCACCCTACTAGAATATAAATGCTCTTAGGGTAGATCACTGCTATCGTGCAGCAAGTGGTAGGCGCTGAGTAAATATTTATTAAAGGAGTGAAAGTGGTCTTGAATACATCTGCTGTTTACTCACCAGAGAACAGCCTCATAGCAGGCAAATGGCATCATTAACAAAATTTTAAAAATCATATCCTTATTAGCTTGTAACCATGGATACAAGGCTCCCATTTATTTCATACTTTCTAAGTACTTAAGCATTCTGGTGTGTTAGGGAGTGTTTCTACAGCCTTGCTGTAAAATAAAGCAAGACTTTTTGGCCCATTGATTGCTGTTTCCAGCAGGGCCCATCTCTATACTTACCTCTAAACAATTAACTATAGATTTGTTATCCCAATGAACAGCGATTTGGTATGGAACCTGTTTTATCAGTGTCATGCGAAAGTAGACATTTGATATGTCTTTAAGGGGTGATATGGATAATAATGTTGATGCAGAAGAAGACAAGTGAAAATTCTCTCTGGTCTTTGTCAAGTGCATCTGGGTGAAGGGTATCTTGTTGTCACTGGATTTCAGAACTCAAAAAGACTCGTCCAACTCTTCATGTTACTGGTGAAGAAACTGAGGTCTAAAGAGGTTGAGAGATTTGACCAAGACTAATTCCTGGGACTAGAGAAAGATCCTCTGATTCTCAGCTGGCCACATTGTCATAAGATCTCCAGCTCCAAACAGCCAAGAGAAGCAAGTCTGTTGATTTCCAGGCAGAAATGATTCCCCTTCATGTTTTTACTTTTTCTCCCTTAGATGTCTGCTCTGCCCTGACAAGGAATTTATCTGATGTTTACACTACACTTAAGAAGAGGAAAATGCTCCTGGCAAACACTTGTGATTCAGTGTGGCACTGGAGAGCACAGTCATGAAAAAATGAGAATCAACAGAATAAGAGGTAAATAATATTAGAGAAGAAGAGAAAATCTATTATTTTAGTGGGACATAACTTATAAAGTTTAGAACTGGTAAATAAGTGCAGTAATGTATAAGGAAGCTAGATTCCTATATGAACCATCAAAAATACTGTTACATGAGCAAGAATTAGTTTAAACATGTAAATAATTATTCCATTCATAAGAGCAATGAATGATTTAAGAAGAGTAGTTAAAATAATTGGAACTACACATTAGTTATATGAAGAAGATTATAAAGAGATACAAAGTGTGTAAAAGCTCTGATTAAATGGAGAGATATACTATACTTGTGATTGAAAACAGTGTTTCAAAGATATCAATTTTCCAAACATTATTCAGATTCCATATGCTTCAAATCAACTTTTAAAATGATGTAGTGTTTGTTTTATAGACTAAAAGATATCTATTTGTAAAATAAAACATTGGACCATCAACTAACATTATTCACAAGTAAATCATTCCAAATGGATTATAAGGGCTAAAATTAAAAGTAAAAATCCCCTGCGTATAACAGTGGTGGATGACAATATAGAAGAATATCCATAATCTTAAAATTAGTGAAGCTATCCTTAATATATATGCTTAAAGATGTTTGGTTGAAAAGAGGAAGGAGAAAGAGTAAGATGGAACATGATATGGTCTCTGATTTTCTTTCAGAGACTTAATCTAGAGAAAAATATTCCAGTCTATGATATTGGATAAAGAAATGGAAATCTGTGATAATTACACAAATAATGAGAGGACATATATAAATGGTAGAATTATGTATCAATTAGCTTCTGCTGTATAACAAACCAACCTAAAATTTGGTGGCTTCAAATAAAAATAGTTTATTTTTTCTCAAGATTCTGTGGGCTAACTGGGCAGTTATTTTGATCTGGACCTATTGGTGGCTCAGCTGGGATTGGCTGGTCTAGGACGGCCTTACTCACATATCTGATTGTTGACTTGAAGTCACCTGGAGTAATGGAGATGTGCAGTCTATCTAGACTCATTCACATATTGATGGCCTCAGGCTTCCCAAGGGCAGACAGAGAAGGACAGGTACCAACAATGAGCAAGTGTTTTTCATGCCTTTGCTTATGTCATTTGCTAATGTCCCATTGGCCAAAGCAAGTTACAAGGCCAAGTCTACCCAGAGTCCACGTGGGATGCTACGACCAAAGAGACAGTGGGAGAAGACTAATGTGTGGCCATTTTCGCAATCTTTCACACATAATTTTAGAGGAGAATTAGTATGAATGTTTTTGTATTTGTTCATTTGAATGCCCGAGGAAAATTGTACAAAGCCAAAAGAAACGTAAAGCAAAAAATTAAGTGGAGATATAAGGTAAGTTTAGTTGGTACTTAAAGTGGATCTGCAAAAATGTGGTAGTTTATTTTTCAAGTGTAGGCAAGTTCTTGTGACCTATGAAAATAACTTACATTTCGATTATTTTCTCGCTGAATGTGTTTTATTCGTTAATACATTTGATGTGTTTCTCTCTGGCCTTAGGAAAACAACGTAGCACTTGGGAGAAAAGATGCAGCCTAATAGCCCCACACTGGAGGCCAAGATGGAGCAGACATCTACAGCCACCATGACCTTACCCTTGGTGCTGTGGTAGACGGGGAGGAAGGTGACCCAGACACTGCAGAACACCAGCATGCTGAACGTCAGGAACTTGGCTTCATTAAAGGTGTCAGGCAGGTTCCGGGCCAGGAAAGCCACAGTGAAGCTGCCCAGGGCCAAGGAACCCAGGTATCCCAGGACACAGTAGAAACCAGTGACCGAGCCCTTGTTGCACACGATGAGGATGTGGCGGTGTTCAGAGTGTGCATCTGTGTCAATGAAGGGAGGAGAGGTTCCCAGCCAGATTCCACAGAGACTCAGCTGGATAAAGGAGCAGATGGGAATGATGAAGTTAGGTTCCTCTGACACCAACCACTGCCTCATCCTTCTCCCTGGTGCAGTGACCTTGAAGGCCACAGCCACAGTCATAGTTTTGACCAAGACACTGGAAACAGCCACAGTAAATACAACTCCAAATGTGATTTGTTGAAGAATACAGGTGGCTGTCTTGGGACGACCAATGAAGAGTAAGGAGCAGAGGAATCAGAGGGTGAGGGAGATGAGCAGGATGTAGCTGAGAGTCCGATTATTGGCCTTGACTATGGGAGTGTCTTGGTGCTTCACAAAGACCCCCAGGACCACAGCTGTGAGGACAGAAAAGCACAGAGCTGTGCAGGCCAGGGCCATGCCCAAGGGGTCCTCATAAGCCAGAAAGGTCACAGCTTTTTTGAGGCAGCAATCTCACCCTCTGTTGACATACTGATGATCTGGACACTTCACACACTGATCCATGTCTGGGGAGAGATGCAAAGTGTCCTGAGTCCAGGTTCAGTCATTCTCTCTCATTTACATGCCCCCAAAGAAGGCATTGGGTAAGTTTAGCCAATTATCTTCCTTTGTTGCTCCAGGCATCAAATAACAGAATGCTCTACAGAGAACCATTCCCAGTTAATACTGCCCATCTTATTTATGATTAAGTAAGCAAAGCTATTATCCTTCTCAGTATTTATCTTGCATATTCATGAAAGCACTTTTTTCTCAGCAGAAAACCAAATGTCCTCCCTGTCTCTCTGAGCTATACCCCTGTAAGCTATGGCCTAGGTTTACTCATTCAATGAGCAAGCAGTTATTGGAAAACCTCCATGAGCCAGATAATATGCTACATTCTAGGGAAACAGAGATGACCAAGTCATAGACCTCATTCCTCGGGAGTTTCAAAATGAGACCATTTCTACCATCTAAAATGATCTCCAAAACATTTCATCTTGATTTCACTTCCACCACTTCTGTTAAGATTTTAGTCACTTCTCTCCTATGTTACCACAAGATCTTTTTACTCTGGTTCCCTGCCCTTGTCCTGCATCACAAGTGACACTTTTACATGTAAGTGGGATCATGTTTATCCTCCATTAAAAAATCCGACAAACTCTTAGGAAGACCAAAAAGACTGTATAACCTTGGTCTTGCCTACCTCTACTACCTCTGCTCTGATTTTTAAGATTCCCAAATCTTCATGTGGTTCTGAAACTGTTCCGTGCCCACTCATCCCTGCAGGTATCAATACATGCTTTTTCCTTCTACAGGGGCATTGCTCCTTCCTCTTTATGTCCCTTTAAATTCCCTCACTTTTCACTTTTAGAACTACAATCTGCCTGATAACGTTTTCTGTGGATGGTGTGAGTTAGGGTTGGCGAGTCATTGTCTTCTCCATGAAGACAGCCAATTTACCCAACATGGTTTATTGAAAAGTCTTTCATTTTCCCATTCCTCCTCAGTGTTTCCTTGTAAATCAGACGTCTATACGCGAGTCCCTATATGAGCAGCTTGTATCTGAACTTACCATTTGGTTCCGTTGATTTACTTGTTTATCCTCTTGATGAACCTCCTCTACTGTGATGCTGTAATACTTGATGTCAGGTACAGTAAGTCCTCCCACTCTATTCTTTGTCTTCAAGATTTTCTTAGCTAAGTTTTTCCTTTATCATTTCCATAAGAATTGTATCAATTGTAATTTCCACAGAACGGGTCAGCATTTTAGCTGCAATTTTGTGGAAGCTGTAGATTAATTTGGACAGTTTTGATATCTGTAGAATTTTGAGTCTGTTCAGTCACGAATTTGATTTATCCCTCCACTTCTTTCAGCCTTCCTCCATTTTTCTAAATGCTGTTCTATAAATTTATGGACAAAAATCTTTGGAAAGTCTCATTAAAGTTATTTCTAGGTACTTCATACTTTAAGATGTTGTAAATGTCATTTTTTAAAATTTAAATTATGAATGCTTATGACGGGTAGATGGAAGCAAAACTTTCTATATTAACCTTGTACTCAGCCACCAATAAACTCAGTTAATACCTTAATTTATATGGTTTTTACATTTATACTATAATATCATGTGAAGATAACATCAATTTTACTTCTTCCTTTGAAGTAAATTATTCCTTTTATTTCTTTTCCTGCCAATATTGTATCAGACAAGACCTCCAGTCTAACGGCTTATAGAGGCAATGATGTTGAACATTTTTCTCTTATCCTTGCTTTCAACAGTGCACCATGAAGTTCCATTCTGTGAATACTGTGTATGGGAGTAAGAGAGTTTCCTTCTGTTCCTGATTTGGTAAGTGTTGTTTCTGTAGTTGTTGTTTGTTTTAAAATATGAATAGGTGTTTAATTTTACTAGTTTTTCTTACAGTTATTGAGATTATTATTTCTCTTTTTTCAGAGATTAGTGTACTGAATTACATTGCGTGAACCGAATTTGGTCATGATATGTCCTTCTTATAAAATATGGCTAGATTTGGAACCTTGATTTGATTTGATTTTTTTTTAGTATAAATGAATTTAATCCAAGAAAGAGAGTGGCCTGTAATTTCCTTTCTTGCAATGATTTTGTTAGATTTTGGTAGCAATGTTAATCTCGTCTCTCAAAGTGAGTCAAAAAGTTTTCAGTTTTTCCTATTCTCTGGAAGAGTTTGAGTAGATGTATATTATTTTTTTCTTGAATATTTGGGCAGATTCATCAGCTTTGTACCAAATAAATAGCTTACAATAAAAGTTTGTAGAAATGTTTTAAAGGATGGTCTCAATTTCTGTAATAGGTATGGCAATATTCAGATTTTTCATTTTTTCTTGAGGCAGTTTGGTAACTTTTATTTGCCTAGAAATTTGTGAATTTCCTCTAAATTTTCATTGTATCAACATGATGTTATTTATGTTTTCTTCATGTTAAAATTTTTCCATATGATCTGAACAGATTACTCCCTTTTCAGCCTTGGTATTATTTTGTTGCAATTTTTCTCTTTTTTTGAACACTAGTACTAGGATTTTATTGAGCATATTTGTCATTTATTAGAATCTAATTTAGTTTTATTTATCCTTTTGATGTTTGTCTTTTATTTTGTTAACACTTCCTCTGATATTTATCATTTTGTGCTTTCTCTTTTCCTTGTGTTTACTTTTCTGCTCTTTTTATAGTTTGTGATGAATGCTTAGAACTTAGAAATTCAACCTTTCTTTATTTAAATATACACAATAATATATAAATATATATAATCTAGGATTATACATTTCTCTTTAAGGATAGATTTAACTCCACCCCATAAGATTTGATGAATAGTATTTTTAATTGGAAATACATTCTAATTTCCATCATAGTATACTCATTAATCATCGGTTGTTTACAAGTGTATTTATTAATCTCCAAGCATGTAGGAATTGAAGTTAGTGGATGTAGTGTTCTTTAGATGTGCATATGGAACATATACCCAAACTTACCACACGCCAAATGTGCACGTGGAAGCTTTATCCAAATTGACGATATGCCAGACTATATCATCAATCTCAGTACATTTCAAAAAAATTGAAATTATACAAAAGATGTTGTGAAATTAAGCTTCACATCAATCACAAAAATAAAATTAGATAATGCCACCATTGAGGGGATTCCAGTATTGCACCATTTAATATCATAAATCTGAGTAATTCCAAGATGTTAATTATTGTATGAAAAATCTTCAGGGTTGGTTTTCCGTCCCTCTTCTACTTCATGACCCAACTCCCAAACCCACATTGTCTGTGTTCTACACATGTTGAACCTTTTCTCAGCTCCCTAGAATATTAAATGCAGGGCTAATTTGTCAGTTTCTGCCATTTCTAAGAATTCCACCAAGAATTTAATTCGCCTTCATTAGTCTGATATAATACTAATGCTACTGCCTCTATGAAGAAGTCCATGACACTTCCCTCCCCACAAACATATATACTATCACTTATTTCATCCCATGGGTCTCTGCGTACCTATATTGCAGCCCTATGTCACCACCTTGAATTCACATCACTGCATGTTGTCTCCCCTACTCACCTGTGAACTGGAGGAGATCAGAAAACAAGCTGTACCATAAGCTCATTGTACACCATGTAAATACTTACTTCTTAAATCAAACACAACCTTTCTGAGCTCCTGCTCTGTGCCAAGAACAGCACCAGACACTGGAAAAATAAATATTTGTTCAATGTGATCTAAATGTAGCTTTAAAGAAGATGAAAATTAAGGACTTAGAATACCATGTGTTAGATTCCATGAGAGAGATTTAAGTTAGTTACTGTGGAGTGGTCGTAAAGGGTTTCCTTGAGATCATAATGCCTGTAATGATGCTAAAATGAGACAAGCAAGCTAGTTCAAGGTAGAGAGAGAGAGTATCATTTTGGGAGGAAATATTATTGGCTATAAAAGTTACATTACTAAATGGAGGAAGGCAACATTTTGACACTACAGTCCTCATCAGAGCTTTTCCGTTTCTTTGGGAGAACCGTGCATACAAAAGAGAGGTGGAGAGCCAGCCCTGATAGCCTAGTGGTGAAAGTTCAGTGCTCACCACTTCGGTGGCGTATGTTGGTTTCCTGGTCATGGAACCACACCATCTCTCTGTGAATTGCCATGCTGTGGTGGTGGCTCACATAGAAGGACTAGAATGATTTATAACTAGGATATACAGCTATGTACTACAGTTTTGAGGACAATAATAAAAAAGCAAGATTGGCAACAGATGTTAGTTAGCTCAGGACAAATGTTTCCCTTCAAAAAAAAAAAATAGAAGTGGAGAATGTCGCTGCAAGGCATATACTCACCTATCTCATTGGAAGTCACATTCTCTGGGCTGGGAATGCAAGCAAAACAACAGGCAGCATTGCTCTCTTGAGGGCTCTTCCTGAGTCCCGGACTGCAACTCTCACTGCGTGCAGAGTGTGGAGTCTGGAGAAAATCAGATAACACTTGGTAACAGCTGTGACTTTTACCTAATTTTCAAGTAACTAGAGTGTTTTAGAGTATTGGGCCTTAACAAACATAATCTTGAAATATCTAAATCCAATTCATTGGTTGGACGCCATGCTTATTGTATGATATAAAACACTGGTACACCTCAGAAATACTGAGGGTTTGTTTCCAGAGCACCGCAATAAATCAAATATTGCAATAAAGTGAGTCACACCAATTTTTTGATTTCCTAGTGCATAAAGAAGTTATGTTTACACTATACTGTAGTGTACTAAGTGTGCAATAACATTATCTCTAGAAAACATGTACATAACTTAATTTTTTTAAAAAAATTATTCCTTAAAATTACTAAACACTTTCTGAACCTTCAACAACTTGCAATCTTTTGCTTATGAAGGTCTTGCTTCCATCTTGGATTGTTGGTAAATGAAAAAATTACTTCAGTTGGAAGTGAATTGTTAAATTCCCATATGTGGCCCTTTATGAAGCTCTGAGGGGACACAAAACTCCAACAAGATTTTGGTTATTCATGTGTGGTGTAAGTAATTGTGATTGGGTTCAAGCCACCTCAGTAATTCCCGTGTCCCACTCAATCACCTCCTCAGACAAAGACAATTCTTGACCACGTGGAGCATGTTGGGAATATTCTCCTACTTTCACCTTAAGTCCTAGACCTTCTGGAAAATTCCAAAAGTTGAGAATGGTTTACTCTGAATCTGATTTTCCTTCATCAGCCAAATTCACTGAGTCACCAGCAGGATTGTTAAATTCTATGTTCCTCAGAAAGGGGTGCAGCTAAAAGAGACACATCATCCTGTGGTGAAGTGGGCCCAGGTGTTAAAGAGAAAAACCCTGAATTGAGGACAGCCTTTCATTGTCTGTAATCCTTGCTTCATAATGTACCTTTATTACAAGTATCCAATGAAGTAAAGCAAATGAAATCATATGGAGAACTACAATATCATAATGTTTCTAAAATATCAGTTAGTTTCAAGAGAAAATGCCTAAAGACAAGAATATCAAGATGATCAGTGGTGATAGGATTCAGACAAATCTCGAGTACAAAGTCCAATCTAGCCACGCTCATACACTCTCTGAATTTTCCCAGACCATCAATCTGCAAAATGATGTTAGCAATACCTAAAGTTGTTTCAGAATTAAATGAGATAATTTATGTAAAGTATTCACTATGATGTTCAGCACCAGATAGGCACATAAAGGACAAGTTCTCTTCTTCTTGTCATTGAGGAGCTTCATGGGAGAAGACAGGATATTCCCTATTGAAACATTAGGCAGGCAAGATGTTGGGATCCTTTGTAACACAAAGCATTGATATTGACTCATAGCTCACTTCCTCGTTGCCACTAGAACCTTCTTGTAAATGACTTACTACCCAGGACTAGATATACCTCCTAGAGAGTGAAACAAGTATAGAAACTCTTGTGCTTTTCTTGGAGAAAGAATCCTAACTGCTTGGTTTGAGCACCTGTGGAAACATAAGAAAGTCACTTTTACGAGTGTACATTCTGTTAAGTCAAAGAGACTTTACCTGCCAGGGACAAAACACCAGACCTTCCACACTTCGCATTGGCTGCATTTCTGCATGTTGAAGAAGCATCTTGTGAAGGTTCCAGGCCACAGCATACACAGCATTTTACATACTGTAACTCCATTCAGTCATGCTTGTGTCAAAAATCTGCCAAGGCAGCCATCCTAAGGAGGCATTAGGTGGACAATTCTCCAGTGTTTTACAGTAAGACTCAGAAATTGTGCAAGGAATAAAGGGAAACCACAACATAGTGAGGTAAATGTCTTCTGGATATTTGGAAGTGTTAACTGTCTGGATAAAATTTTCAAAGCCAGGGACCTCACTACGATGGTGTGAAAAAATGAGAGTCTCATGCAATGAGTCAAGGATGAAATCTCTCTCACTGTGGATAAAATCCCACTCTGATGTCGTGACCCAGACTTTCCATATCACTAAATACTCCCAAGTATAAAAGCTCAAGCTTATGAGAGAGTTGGCATCACCATAAATGATAACCACATTCCCTTCTGTTTCCTCTACTTGCAAATCCTATGGCCATGTCCTTGAGTAATATGACCTTTCAGTCACAGGAATCATTTCCACAAAGGTTGCACAGATTCCATTCCGGTCCATCTCTCCTCTCAAGTCTGAAAGAAACTCAACACCTTTCTTGTCTTCCCTGATGACCAGCCCCACGCAGATCCAACTGAAATGAAGCAGCAAAGAGTCCATGCCAATGGCTAGAGATGTGTCCCTGGGGGCCATCTAATAGAGAGATGGAAACTGCTCATCATCATTCATGGTAAGATCAAAAGGACCATAGGTAAGCTAAAAGGAAAAGACAATTGGAAGCAATATGAGGAAGGAGATTGGCAAAAATCACACTCTCAGTCCTGAAGGCTGTTCAGCAACACCTGGAGTGGTAGAAGGGGACAATTGCTCATTACATTTTCTAATCATTTTCCACTCCCTGAAAGCTTTCTATAAAATAAGATCAGTCAGACTTCCAGGAAACTGCTTTGTCTCCTTCTCCCTCAACCTTCTCTCTACTCCAAATAAAGGAAATGTCATACTTCATCAAGGTCCTGTACACGGACCCTTTGAGATCATATCCTTTGAGAGATGCACAAACCCAGTCTCCTCCTCTCTTCCTTTTTAAGCCCCTGAGAATGGCACCAAAGGAGACGTGGTTTCATCTCTCCCCATCCCACCCAGTCTTACCTGTGGAAATTTGTACAGTTCCAGCAGTGTTCCAATCTGGGCAGAAATTGCCCAGGTGGTTCCTGTAAGGACCGCTAGAGACTTACTCTCTCTCCTGCAGTCGTAATTAGGGATGTCCTTGCCCAACTCTGAGAGCCAAATCAGGGAACTCTCCAATGTCTTCCTTTCACTGGGCAGGGCATTATAGAGATCAAATCCCAGAGACATGTTGGGCAAGATATAGGGTTCCTGTTGATTTCCTCAATGGCAAAAACCAAGGACAGAACATACTGGTAGTTCTTGTACTGAAACCTGCATAGAAGGATAAGGATCCTTAGGGAAAATACTCAAAATGATTTCCTTCAAACACAATACAATGACTTTATTAAAATGAATTTGCTATTGACTCGAATGTCTGTGGCAACAGATGGCACTCCTGAAGCCTTAGAATTTATAACTAAAGAAAATAACATGACT
This sequence comes from Diceros bicornis minor, assembly GCF_020826845.1. Taxonomy (NCBI): domain Eukaryota; kingdom Metazoa; phylum Chordata; class Mammalia; order Perissodactyla; family Rhinocerotidae; genus Diceros; species Diceros bicornis. The sequence continues at coordinate 198,241 of NW_026690883.1, read as the reverse complement.
CCAGCTGTGGAACATCCTTACTGAATTCCACATTCATGAAAGAAACGGGTTAAATACACAGAAGAAAGTACAATGAATGGAAAAACAGATCACATTCAGAGTAGACTTGTAAATGGCTCTTTGGTTCAGGATCCAAAATGCTTGTTTATATGAGCACACCATTAAATCCTTTCTAGAAGAGCAACAATATCAGCATGATATTGGAGAAAGCCCTGGAGAGGAAGAATAATTGCAACTGAAAGATACATGACAAGCATAGACGCATGACGTGCATGATGAGAATGGTGCAACAGAAGGCTGTCAATCAAATTGCCTAACCTCTGTCCCCTCAAACCTGTGCGTCTGCCACCATCAAAACCAGGAAACTAAGGTGAACTTCAGAGATCCAATGAAGGAGGAATCATCAACAGGCAGGAACAATTGAAAGAATCAAGAAGGACTGAAAGGACTAGCAACACTTAGGAATCTAAGAGAGAGAGCATTGTAAAGTTTAAAAAGCTTCTCATCCATTTCTTATTTTAAAAATATAAAATTAAAATTAATCATTAACATCTTTAACGGTACCTATTCCTGATAGCCCATATTGTCTTCATCTTTTCTACAAAATTTCTAAACACAAATAACACCTAAGCCAAAGAAAATTCTCTGCATTTCTATTGCCTGGGATTTGTAATAGCATCAAGAATAAAATAGAGCATTCACTTGTACTTATTTCAAGTGTTCTATTATTTGAGGATTGATTAGTACCCTAGTTCATGCTCACTGCTTGTTAATGCTCCCCGTGTCCCTGTGAAGAATAGGTGTTCTTCACTTGTTGGGTATAGGGTTCGATGTGTATCCATTAAATCCAACTTGCTAATTTGTTTTTCAAACACTCCATTATTAGATATATGTTATTCTTTGTCTCAGAGGAAAGTTGAAATTCTTCACTATGATGATATATTATGTCTAACTCTCCTCTTCCTCTGCCTCCTTCTCCTGTACTTCCTCCTCCTCCTCCGACTTTTTCTTCCTATCTTCTCCTTCTTCTCTTCCTTCTCCTCCTTCCTTTCCTAGTTGAGGCTATATTATCTTCACATGACATCGTGTGTAGTATAACGACTATATCTTCATGATAAGTTGAACTTATATACCATTGGGGATTAACCACTTAATTCCTAATGATGCTTTTTTCCTCATCTGTTTTATCTCATATTATTATAGCTACCCTGGGTTGATTTTTGATTGATATTTTCCTAGCATATCTTTATATCTTCTATTCTGTTTTGAATTTCTAGTTTTCCATGTTTTTTAGTTTTCACAAGTCTTGTAAACAAGATACAGCTAAATTTATCATTGTCGCATCAAATTTAACAATCTGTATTTAACTCGAGAATTTATTCCATTTACATTTGTTGTGATTATTTATATACTTCTTTTGCTCCCACTATCTATATGTTTGCCTTCTATTTTTTCCACAAGTTTTATTATGTTATTTCCCTTTAAAATTTATTGATTTATACTTGTTTTCCATATTCTATTGTATATCCTCTATTTGGGTGAGAGTTATATTCTCTACTTCTATTGTACCACCAGCCCACATTGCCTGAAGTGGATATAGTTTCTCATCTCCTGAGAAATTTATAGACCATTTAACTTTCAGTTTTACCCTCATGACTCACTTGTTTTTGTTGTACAGTACTTTATTTCTCCTTTTTCTTTACTCTCTCTCATCATCTCCATATCTAAATTATCTTTCATGTTTTTTAGTTCCTTGTCTTTCTATGCTGCATTCTATTTCCTTCAGAATTCAAATTTGGTTTTCTATTCTCTCTTCTGTTGTAGAACCCATCTATGAAGTTTTAAAACTCAACAGTTATGTATTTTTAATCTCTTAATGTTCTATAAGGACCTCTGCCAAATATGTCATATCATTTCTAGAGTCTCCTGTTTGATTTTGTTGTTCCATTTTTGTTGTTCCATTTTTTATACACAGTTATTTTATATCTTGAAGTTGGTAAGTCTAATAGTGAAGGTTTTAGTGTTTAAATCTATTGTTTTATTTTTAATTTTCTTATGTCTTATGACTCTTATCGACAATGGCATGTATTCCTTATTTGTTTGGAGAACTTTGATTATGAGCTCATATTTGTCTGATTTTAATGTGTACAGAATGTAAGGCTTTAGTTCAGATTCTTTCCTCCAGAGAAGAATGTCACTGGTTTCTGCTCACAGTCATGTGAGTTGACACCACGCTAAATGCCTTTTTTGTGTGACTCACAACTAATCTGTGAGTCCCAGATTCATTCCCTCAAGTCACTGGTGACTCAAAGACAAATCCTTTCATTAGAGGATCATACTGGCCTTTGACCACTGGGTGAATCCAAATTTGTCTAGTGCTTACAATTTCCTTCTTCTGTCCTTTGAGACTTGGCTTACATCATGTGAACTCAAGAATGCAATAACATTATATTTTATGGAAGATAGTGTTATGTGGAGGGAAACCCCTTTGAGGTATCTAGTCCTCCATACTCCTAGTATTTCATTCTTTTGGATACTTCTTTGCATTTCTTTCTTTTAATAAAAATTATTTCTTTAACTTGAAAAGAAAATAAATTTTAAACTCAAACGTGTGAGTTTGGGGGTATAGAAATAATTTACACGCTATTCAACAAAATAAGTTTAAGATATAGAAAACTTTACAGTAATGTATGTATGGATTAGGTACATTTAACTGAAACTAAGAACCTCTATTTAGAACATATTTAATCAAATTTTAGGGGAAGAATCATTGAGATGCACACTCCAGGAACATTCTGTTTCTGTGAGGTGCACACATAGTACACATATACCTGATCACCATGTGACAAGCCATGATATGGCCAACTTTAGTTCAACTTAGTTCAGGTGTGATATGATCAATTAAACTTGAAGAAGGGAGAGTGTCCAGAATGTCCAGAAGCCCCATGTGTTTCCAATGTTAGAGCATTAAATACTGAGAACAAGGAAGAATGGTGCAGGTGTTGTATAAGTAAATTGCAGGTGTTGTATCAGTAAATTGCAATGTCTAAAGAGCAGAGAACAGCATCCACATTAAACTTATTGCAGATTGTGTCACATTTCTCAAAATAAAGCACTCCTTTCAGAAGCAAAATGAAGAACGTTTTTGTGTCAGTTGGGGCCTCCAAATGCTGAGGTGGATTTAGGAGTACAAGAAGATTATTGTGGCATAACACCTGTGAAAAATCAAAGGATTGGGTAGGGACAGCCTGCACACTCAGATACGGATTTTACTGCCTCTGAAATGAAAAAAATAAGGAATGTTAGGCAGAGGAGCTTTGAATCACAATGTGGAGATGCTAGTCTCCACCCAAGACCTACTGAATCAGAATGTTTGGGGTGGGGTACAGCAAACCTTCTGTGTTTTAACAAGCCTTCTAGATAATTCAGATCCATAATCAAGTTTGAGGTTGATGGGTTTCAAAAAAAAGCGCTGTACTAAAGAAGTGAACACTGAAAAATTAAAACAGTTGTCTCAGCACTTTGTGTTATTGTGATTTTTAAAAAATGCAGAACACAAACTACTTTAAAGAATGTGCATAAAATTTAAAACCATCTTCAACCAAGAGCTTAATCTATACTGGATTAGGAGAAAAGAGACACTGGATTTGGAGAAGAAGAAAAGAAGTAAAATACTAATTAATTTTTCATCTAACATTGAGGAGGCAGTGAGGCAAGACTTCAGATTCTGGGTTCTTCTTATTTCTCATATTAAAAATATTGTAAAATAAGGGCCAGGCTGGTGGCATAGTGGTTAAGTTTGCACGCTCTGCTTTGGTGGTCTAGGGTTCGTGGCTTCGGATCCCGGGTGCGGACCTCTGCACCACTCATCAAGCCGTGTTGTGGTGGTGTCCCATATAAAGTAGAGGAGGATGGTCATGGATGTTAGCCCAGGGCCAATTTTCCTCAGCAGAAAAAAAAAATCTAAAATAGAATTTGAAAAAGATGTATATATCCAACTTCGTGGAGAAAAGTTTACTAAGGAAAATTACTTTAAATGGAGCAAAACAAGGAAAAAAGAAAAAAAACAAAGTACAAAATTTTAAAATAGAACCACAGAGATAATGCTACATATAGCAGTTATACTATACTGAAGTTAATTAAATCAATTTTTCAATATTGTATTTTACTCTACATTCCACGAAGACATAGGAAACTAACACTGAACATAGATGCTGAAAGAAAGGAGATTGTCAGTGATATTCCATACACGTGCTCACAAAAGTAAAGCCACAACTAATATGAAACTTTTATACATGAATGTGTATAATGGTACACATATCTGAAGGCAAAATATTTAGGGACTAAAAGGTGGTTAGCAGGCAAAATGTATATGTTCAATTATAGTATCATATATTTAAAAAATGATTTTAAAAATATGAAGTGAAGTGAACCTAACTACAACCAAAGTAAGAGTATTCAATTAACTTCTCAGTATTTGTCCAAAAAAAGTCAATATAGGAATCATATATATTGTTAATCTTGATTTATCATTAAATATGTTTGGAGCATACACACACACGTGCCCGCATATAAATATCAAACTTCCTACTCCAAAGCAAAGAAAGCATATTATTATAAAATCAGGTCTTATCCTTGTCCAGCAAGCAATTTCGACATAGCAATCAATTCCTGAAGCCTCCAGAAGAGAGATTGATGGCCAAGCACAGAAATTCTGACTCACTAGCTCATCAGAGGAACGGACAGATTTGAAATCCAGTTCCTTAACCAACTTGCACGCAAAAATGTTCATTAACTGCCAACATATCTTAAACAAATCAGACAATTTATAAGCCAGTAAAGACTCTCATGAATAACTGTTTGATCAAGCAGGAAATCAAACCAATGATTAGAAAGGAGTGGTGATGGTTTGTAATTGTTATTTGAGTGGTGAACACGATGTAATCTATGCAGAAATAGAAGCATAATGATATACACTTAAAATTTATACAATATTGTAAACCAATGTTACTGCAATAAACAAAAATTAAAAATAAATAAATAAATAAATGAAGGATTAGCAAGGAGCCCTAGAGAGTGAGGAGAGAGAAAGGAAGAAGATAAGAAAAAGGTCTGCTCTGTGAGAAAATATCTGAGCAAGGGAGGGGGAAAGAGAGGGGGAGGAAAGGGTGAGAGAGAATCCCCCTCCGCCCTTTCCCTGCAGGTTCTTAGGGCTGGCCAAATCATGAACAAGACAGGTTGGCTGGAGAAAATCAGACACAGCTGAAGAACATGTGTCCATGGGAGATACCCGGGAAACTGAGTCAATCCACACAATAGCAGAGATTCTCATCTTGCATCCTCTCCTGAGCTAATGACAAAGGTGGATGTCGTGGGTGGGCCTGTGGCATGGGAGGGGGGATGAAGATGATTGTTATGCAGAGACACAGATAAAGGTTTGTCCAACCCGTTTCCCCTGCACTGGGGTCAGGTCTGGAAGGGAAGGCATGGAGGTGACCAGGAACCGACATCTCTGTGGTGGGGCTGGCCCCAGGGCGGGCGTGGGGCTGATGGCTGGAAGTGGGATGGCTTGTGAGTTGGCACCAGCCAGCGGTGGAGGCAGAGACTTAGAGGTCAGCGATCTCTCTCTCTCTCTCCCTCCCTCAGGGACCTGAGGAGAGTAAGGTGACACCACCTGCCCACCTCGCCTACCTCTCCCATGGGCCATTGTTTCTCTGGTCACTCCGGGAGCCCTGCGGGCTTGGGTTCAACCCCCCATACCCCTGCACAAGCCTAGTGCGCATGCGCGACCGCCAGGGCCTAGGGCTGGCCTCGGGGGTCCTCAGTGAAGGCCCCGCCCTCCCTCCAGGCCTGACTGGCTGGCGCCACCCAGCTGCAGCTGTTCCATTACCGCCCTTCTTGACTTGGTTTCAGCTGTTGTCTTCCTCCCCTCCCCCACTCCCACTCAGCTTGAAGGCCACTTCTCTGCCTTGGAAGCATTGCTTTGGCCCTGATTGCCACAGGCGTACTGGGCTTCAAGCTCAAGGCTCTGCCTGGGCCAGCTGCTACGTCCAGGGGCTCATTTCTTCCTGGAAAGACAAAGCCATGGCCTCAACCCACACTTGCACTTTGCGTCTGCAGCCAGGCCAGGTGTAGGAAAGGCCCTGTGGAGTCAGAAGTGCTGAGACAGGCAGATGGCCCTGCAGGGCATGGGGGCCAGGGCCTAACTGGGAAAGCCCTTCCGGCCACAGGTTCCAGCCTCCTCCCTGGAGTCAGGAAGGCCTGGTCTTCCTAATGGAAGCCAGGCCATGGCTCCGGGGAGAAATCCGCCGTGGAGGGCACGCAGGAGGCCCTCTGCCTGAGGTCGCAGGTGTCTCGCCAGGGGCACTGCAAGCCTGGCTGGGCTTGCCTGCTTTCTCCAAAGGAGGCTGGCCCACCAGCCGAACCTGGCACCTGGGGCAGGCCCCTTCCAAGGAGACGAGTTCTGGAGGATATAGCCCTGGGGACGGCTGCCAAGTCTCCTGGGGCGTGTGCTGGGCCCCCGTCAGAGGAGGAAGCAGGCTGGCAAGTGGTGTGGCAGACTTGAGATCTGGAGGCCTCCCACACCTGGGTCCCTGTCCTGCCCAGGCCTCCCGAAGGAGGACGATGGTCGCGGCAGTAGTTAGTGGGGTGGGGCTGGTGCCGAGCCTGCCCTTGCATGCCCCGGGAGAGGATGCCAGGGGATGGGCTGCCCCTGGCCAGGTCTCAGGGACCCACCCATCTCGGAGCTGACAGGGGCAGAGAGAGAATCCCCCCCCACCCTTTCCCTTCAGGTTCTGATGGCTGGCCAAATCCTTAACAAGACAGGTTGTCTGGAGAAAATCAGACCCAGCTGAAGAACATGTGTCCATGGGGGAAACCCGGGAAATTGAGTCTCCCCACACAATAGCAGAGATTTTCATCTTGCATCCTCTCCTGAGCTAATGACAAAGGTGGATGTCGTGGGTGGGCCTGTGGAATGGGAGAGGGGAGGAAGTCTATTGTCATGCAGAGGGACATGTAAAAGCTTTTCTGAACCGTTTCCCCAGCACTGGGGTCAGGTCCGGAAGGGAAGGCACGGAGGTTACCAGGAACCGGCCTCTCTGTGGTGTGGCTGGACCTGGGGTGGGCGTGGGGGTGGGGGGTGGAAGTGGGATGGCATGTGAGTTGGCACCAGCCAGCGGTGGAGGCAGCGACTCAGAGGTCAGGGATCGCTGTCTCTCTCTCCTTCTCTCTCTCTCTGTCTCTCTCTATCTCTGTCTCTGTCTCTGTCTCTCTCTGTCTCTCTCTCTCTCTCTCCCCCTCTACCTCGGGGAGCTGAGGCATGGACCGCCTCTGACATCCTGCTCTGAGCCTCCCAGACCACCACCCTAACAGCCTGGTGACGTCTCCCGGCCCCTCTGAACAGGGCCTGCTCCAGGTCGCTGCCCTGCAGATATGTCTCACCGTGGTCCTCGTGGGTGCCATCCAGATTGGTCTGTATCTTCTCAGTAGAGCCAGGGAGAGGCCCTTGGACAGGCTGTGGGGACCCCAAGTCCTCTGTTAGAAAGTGACTTGGCCAAGCACTCAGGGGACCTAAGAGGGCCCCAGCTTCTGCCTCAGAGATGGGGCGCTGTTCTCCTTGACACCTCCTGGAACAGGCAGTTTCTCCTCTCCTGGTTCTGTCCTCTTCTCTCTCCTTGTCTCAGCTCACGCCCTCCAGCTGCATGTCCTGGGTGACAGAGATCTGGACACAGGCCGGGGCTGGGCTGGCGTTCCCTGGGGAACACTTCTGGTGAAAGGGAGCTGTGAGTGTGCGTGCATGTGTGTGTGTGCATGTGCGCACATGTATGTCACTTATAAGCATGCCTAAGCCAGCAGTGGCACACAACACACACACGTGCTCATTCTGAGGGTGGGCCCAGTCCCCCTCACGATGCCCAGCGTTTCCCACCGCCTTGACTGTGTCCGCCAGCTTCAGACAAGTGCAGTCAACCTTCAAGAAGGAGAGAGCACTTGGGTCCCATAGCTGCTCTCGAGGGGACCAGGATGCAGACAGTTGGAGCAGAGGCTCTGCACGCATGTTCCGGGAGCGCCCGAGTGTGACCAGTCTGGCTGCTCCCCACTCAGGAGCCACATGGCTGGACCAAGTTCTTGAGTGGCTCCAGTCACGGCATCGCATCTGTATGGGGGGCAAGCACCCCCACAAAGCTCGTGTCCTGGTCCTGAGTCCCGACTGTGGCATGGCCAGCAGAGCCAGCAGCATCCCCCTCATCTCCTCCCACCGTGTCACCCTGTCAGCTCACCAGGACCATCAGACAACCCCATGGGGTCTACAGGGTCACAGTACTGTCAACCCTTTGTTGGAGATGGGGAAGCTGACCCTCTGAGGTCGGGGATGGCGGAGGTGGCTCTGCATCTAAGCTTCCCGTGGGCCCCATGTGTTCATCTCAAGCTGGACTCTGATGGCTGCCCCGCACCAAAAACGGAGAGGAATCCCCACTTCCGGGAGGTGGTCAGAAGGGGAGGTGGTGCAGGTGAAGCATGGCAGGAGCATGCGCTCAATGCACGGTGGCTGCTGGTACAAGATTTACTGTCTTAACAACAGTGTGTCTGGGTTCTGGGGCCCTGCCACCCCATCCACAGGAACTGAGTGTGCAGGTGAGAGCTCCAGTCCTTAGACCATCACCTGATCACCGAGCCCCCCAGGACCATGACCTGCACCCGCTTTCCTGTCCTGGCAATGTCCCTGGCTGGGCTCCCCGTCAATTCCCTGCTTACCCCCACCCTCCCATGCTGGAGCTCTCCACCTCCTCTCAGCTCCAAACCCAAGACCACAGCCCTTCCCCCGGCACTCGGTGGGGAAATACTGCTGCCAGGATCATTCTGGCTCGCGTCTGCCCCTCTCTGGAGACGCACTGGGCGTGCCAGGGGCCGAGGCTGGATGGGAGCTTGTTAATGCTGAGTGAAATGCAGTTGGATCACAACGCTCCTGGCACAACACTCCTCGGTGCCCCAGCTCCTGCTGCCTGCAGAGTGAGGACCACCCTCCTTCCGTGGCACAAGGGGGCCCCCCAACTTCCCTCAGGTGTAACCTCCTCTGTCTTGACCCTCACCCATCTCCCTCTCACCTGGCGTCTGTTAGCACGACTATCTCTGCTGAGCTGTGAGGCAAAGACAAGACTGCTCAGTGGTGTGTCCTTGGATCCTGGGCCCACTCTGACCAGTGGGCATGGTGTCAGGCTGACACTGAATGACTGGCGGGTTGGTGGGGATGAGGGGGGAGAAAAGGAGGTTGGCTTTATTTTTGCCTAAGGACATAGAAAGAAGGAGGGGAGTTGGCTTCTGGGCAGGAACAGACAGCTGTGCTGAGATGGGGACTCTGAAAACAGAATAGGCTTCAGCTGTCCTCTCCTCTTCCCTCCTGTGGTAGCCGGCCCCAACCCTCGTCTAGTGCACCCGTGGCTATTCAGGGGTTCCATTCACTATGCTGCACTCATGTCCTCTGGAAGATGGTAATCTGTTCCTCAAGTCCCCTGCAGTGAAGCTATCTCAACCTTTGAAACAGATGAAACGTACGTTTTTTCCAACTGGGGCTCAAAAGATGTGAAGTTCGTGCAAAGGCAGTTCTAAAAGTGGACGGGTAATTGCTGGTTCTGCTTCCTGTAATGATTTTGTAAGATCACGCCACACTGCCTCCCCCACAGAGAACAACTAGAAAATCTGTACATAATGCAACCAGGAGCTGCTTGACGGCATTGGGGAGTGAACAGTAGCAGACAGATTCCGGGGGAGTAGTTTGAAGTGAATTCCTGTGGCTTCCAGTCTGGGGCCATGTGCAGTCAGAGCAGGGCATGGGAGGCAGTGGCTCTGGGAAAACCACAGTCTTCACAGCCCAAAAACGAGAACAATGAAACTGGGGGGCTGTGGTTGTTACCGAACCAAGTGGGCTTGTTACCAAACCAAGTAGGCTCACTTCCTGGTGAGTTAAATAAGACTATACTAGTGGAAGTTGTCTCACAAAGTAAACTGTATTTGCAGCAAATAAGAGGCTATGAAGAATCATTTCCAAAGTCATGGCGTCCCAGAACTAAGGGAAGCAGGAACTTTTATTTCAGTTGAGGAATAATATTCAAAAGGGAGTGGTAGGTATTCACTTCCACAGGCTCAGTTCGAGAACATGCTTCCACATAATGAGGCCTAAGCTCCTCCTGGAGAGATCTTTGCATTAAAAATAAAGCAAAGGTCATGGGCATAGCTCTTGTGGTGTGGCTTGGTCAGTTTCAAGATGGCTGGTGGTTACATCTCCTTAACCTACAAAAGGAAAAGAAACAGCTTGGAAAAACAGTTAGTTGCTTCCAAACCCACCTTTGAGTTTCTCCAGGCACCTAGTCCCAGACATGGTCACTGAAGAGGGAGGGGGATTGCAGGAGGGGAAGAAATGTGCAGGGGAAACTTCAAACTCTGCCCTCACCTTTCTGACGGACTGAACCACACATGCGCAAGCCACCCGCTAACAACAGAAGATCTGAACTGAGGCTGGAGCTGTAGCTAGGAGCCAGTTTGCGGTTCAAGACCAGCTGAGATCACTACCTGCTGAACCAAGAGACACAGTCATTGGTGGAAAATAACAGAATCCAAGATTTCCACCACACCACAATCATAATGTCCAGGACACAGTGCAAAATCACCCAACATCCAAAAGTCAAGTAAATGGGACACATTATTAAGAGAAAAGAGTATCAACTGAGATAGATCCCAAGATGACCCAGGTGTTGGAACTGGCAGATAAGGATTTTTCTTCATGTGCCATGAAGCTCGGTTATTAGGTGCATAAACAATCTGTATTATGTCTTCTTGATAATGGACCCTTTTGGATTTCACAACGACCTCCTTTATTCCTGGTCATATTCACTGCACCTGAAATCTGCTTTATCTAGTATTAGTATAGCTTCTCCAGCTTTCTTTCAACTAGTGTTAGCATGGCATGTTTTTTCAATCTCTTTATTTTTAATTTATTTGTGTTTTTATATTTAAAGTGGGTTTGGGGTAGGCAGCATATAGTTGAGTTTGCTTTCTTATTCAATCTGACAAATTATGCCTTTTAAATGGAGTTTTTAGACCACTGTCATCTAATGTTACTGCTGATAATAGTTAGATTTGAATCTATCCTGCAATTTGTTTCTTATTTGATCAATCTGTTTTTTGTTTCCTTTTTCCTCTTAGACTGCTTTTTTTTTGGATAATTTAAGTATTTTTTATGATTCCATTTAATCATCTTTTTTGGCTTATTCTGGATAAGTCTTTGCTGTGTGTGTGCGTGTGTGTGCACGCCTTAGGGTTTACAATACACATCTTTAACTTATCACAGTTTATCGTCAAATAATATCAGACCCCTTCATGACGACTGAACGACATCAAAACCTTGCATTCCCACCCCCACTGCAGCCTCCGTGTCCATGTTGTCACACGTTTTATTCGACGTGTTACATACCCCACAGAAAGTGCTCTCTATCCCTTTCTTCACATAAGGTTTCCATATTGTGTCATTTTCCTTCAGCATCTCTCAACGCTGATCCGCTGGTGACCGTGAATTATCTCAGCTCTTGTGTGTCTGAGAAAGTTGATATTTTATCTTATTTGTACTCTTTGCTGCCAGGCATAGAATCATAAATTAGCAGCTTTTTCTCTCAATACTCTGAAGACCTTGCTCCACTCTGCTCTGGCCTCAGTTCCAGTAAGAGATCTGCCTTCATCTTAACCTTTGTTCCTCTGCACTCAGCAGGTCTTTTTATCTCCTGTCTGATTTCATGATTATCTTGTTATCACACTATTTAAGCAATTTAATTATGATGTGCCGTCTTCATACTTCTTAGACTTGGGGTTCATTAAGTGTCTTGGATATGTGGGTTTATAGTTTTTTTTTAAATAAAATATGGAAAATTTTCAGTCATTATTTCCTCAAATTGATTTTTCTGTTTTCTTCTCTTTCTCTTTCTGATTACACATATTTTAGGTCATTTGAAGTTGTCCTGCAGTTAACTTTCTGCTCATTTTCTTTGGTCTATTTTCTCTCTGTATTTTATTTTGAATGGTTTCTATTATATGTCTTCAAGTTCATTAATCTTTTGACTAATTTGCTCTTAATCTGATCTAGTAAGTTTTTCATTACAGATGTTTAGTTACAGACATGTCATCTCTAAAAGTTTTTGGGTCTTTTTCATATCTTCCATATTTCTACTTAACATCATCAGCCTTTTCTTTTTTTTACTGAAGTATTGACATACAATATTATGATAGTTTCAGGTGCACAACATAGTGATTTGACATTTATATACATTATAAAGTGATCACCATGATAAATCTAGTTCCATCTGTCACCATACAAAGTTATGACAATATTGTTGACTATGTTCCCCATCATGTAATTCCATCCCCATGACTTATTCATTTTATGACTGGAAGTTTGTACCTCTTATCCCCTCACCTATTTCACCCACTCCCGACCCCCTACATTGTCAGTCTTGTCTCTAACTTCTTGAACATGTGGAATATGATGACAGTAATAGCATCTCATCTTTGTCTATGAATTACGTCATCTGTGCTATTTGTGATCAGTATCAATTGACAGATTTGTCTCTTCATTACATGATGTGTTTTCCTGCTTTTTTGCATACCAGGTAATTTTTGGTTGGCTGGTAGACGTTGAGTATTTTTCCTTGTTGGAACCTGGATAGTTTGTACTCCTAAAAATATTCTTGAGCTGTTTCCTGGGACAGAGTTGTGTTACTTTGAAACAATTTGAAACATTCAGGCTGATTCTAAGCTTTGTTAGGTGGGATCTGAGTAAACTTTAGTCCAAGGCTGACTGTGTTCCACCACTGAGGCCACTCTGAATACTGGACACAATCTCCTGTGAGTTATGGGGCTTTCCTAAGCCATGTGTGGACTTGTTGAACCCAAACCCTTCCTGTCTGTGTGAGCTCCAAGAATTATTTCCTCTAATTTTTTGGTGTTTGATTCTGTAGTGTTGGGTAGTTTCCTCACATGAGTGCACTGGTCAGTACTCAGTGGAAGATGCAGTGGGCCCACTGAGAATCTGTGACGTTCTCTCTTGCTGCAGTTCTCTCTTCTTGGGTGGTCTTCTGTATGTGCTCTAGTCACCTCAGCCTCCCAGGACACCCAGTGCCATCTCTTCAACTCAGGGAGAGCTCAGGGGTCCACCTGGGTTCTCCTTCCCTGTGCTGGAGCCTGGAATTCTCTCTCCAGGCAGCAGGACCATCACAGGGCCCACCTTGTCAGTTCCAGGTCTCTCAGGGATCACTGAACTCTGCTGCCTGAGACCCACTGTGTGAAAACTACTGTTTGATATATGTTCCCCAAGATTTTCAGTTGTTGTGGGAAGAAGGGTAAATTTGTTCCCTGTTATTTCACCTTGGCTGAAAGCATAAGTATTAAACAAAGATTTTAAAGTGATTGTCATAACTATCCTCCGTGAAGGTAAACAAATATGCTTGCAGCAAATGAAAGAGTAGGAAATCTCAGCAGAAAAATTTTAAAAAGAAAATTTTAGAATTGGAAAATACAATATTAGGAATAACAAATTCTTTACATGGAATTTAAGTAGAGCAATAGAAATTAACATGGAAAATAGAATGAAAAAAGGGTGGAAAAATAACAAAGCCTCAGTCACTCTTAGGGAAGATCAAACTTTAACATACATGTGGTCGGCTTCAAAGAAGGAATGGGGAGAGAGAAAGTGCAGACAAAAATACTTGAAGAAATAGTGGCTGGAATTATCCAAGTGATGGAAGATAGACATTTGCAAATATGATGCTCAACTAACACCAAGCAGAATGAAGACAGTCCCACAGAGACACACATCAGATCAAGCAGCTGGATACCAAGGCTGAAAAGCAAATGTTGGAAGCAACAGAGAAAAATGACACTTCACACAGAGGGGAGTAATGATTTGATTAATAGCTGACTTCTCATCAGAAACTATGGGGACCAGAAGAGAATGAGAAAAGAGATTTAAAGTGTTGAGAGAGAGAAAAAAAGACCTGTCAATCCAGAATCGTATATCCAGCAAAGATATCCTTCGAAAATCACTGTTGAAAGACAACATTTTCAGATTTAGAAAAACTAAAAGAAATTATTACCAGCAAATCTCTACAATAGAAGATGTTAAAGGAAATTCTTTAGGAGAAGGGAAATTATACCAGAAAAGGAATCTCAGATCCTCAGAATGGAATAAGTAGCTTCAGAAATGGTAATTATCTAGGTAAATGTCAAAGGCTACTCATTTTTTCTGCTTTCTCCTTCTAACTTTTGTATAATACACACAACTTAAAGTAAAAACTGTAATATTATGGGGAGGGTAGAAGGATGAATAGGTGAGCATAGAGGGATTTTAGGGCAGTGAAACTATTCTGTATGACACAATAATGGTGGATACATGTCATTAGACATCTGTCCAAACCCACAGAATGCACAACAGCGAGAGTGAACCTGGTGTAAACTGTGGACTTTGGGTGATGATGACATGTCAGTGCAGGTTGGTCATCTGTAACAAATACACCATCCGATGGGCAACGTTGATACTAGGGGGGCTGTGCATATGGGAGCAGGGCATATATGTACCAAACACTCAATTTTGTTGTGAAACAAAAACTGCTCTAAAAAAAAAAGTCTTTAAAATATGATAATATTTTCTTCTGAGGTTCATAAGATATGTAGATGCAGTACATACAGTTACTACAGCATAAAGGATGGGCGGGGTGGCCCAATATGGTTGCAATATTTCCATATTTTACCTGAAGGACTAAAATGTTCATTGTAAGCGGAACAGGAAAAGTTAGAGATGGAGATTGTGAACCCTGGATAAATGACTGAAAAAAAAATAGCCAATAGGGCAAAAAATAAAACAATGTAATCTACCACATCACCAGATTAAAGAAGAAAATCATGCGACATGCAGAAAATGCATTTGAAGAAATTCTACATCCATTTATAAAAGTCCAGGAAAGTAGAAGTAAAGGGAACTTCTCTAACTTGATACAAGGCATCCATGAGAACCTGCAGTTATCACAGACAGTAAGACTAAAGGCTTCCCCTGTAAGTCAGGATCAAGGCAGAGACATCCACTCTCATTGTCTCCAGTCAACACAACACTGGATTCTTAGTTGGTGTGAAATAGCAAGACAATCAAATAAAAGGCATACAGATTGGAAAGGAAGAAGTAAAACTGTCTTTTTTCACAGATGACATGACTGTCTGCGTAAAAAATCCTTAAGAATATAACAAAAAAAAAGGCTACTGGAATTCATAAATGAGTGTAACAAGGTCATAGGATACAAAGTCAACATACGAAAATCATTTGTATTTCTATACGGTGGCAATAAATGATTGGAAATTGACATGTTTTTTCTTTTGCTTGAGGAAGATGGTCCCTGAGCTCACACCTGTGCCAATCTTCTTCTACTTTGTATGGGATGCTGCCACAGCATGGCTCGATGAGCAGTGTGTGGATCCATGCCCAGGATCCGAACCCGAGAACCCAGGGCAGTGGAAGTGAAGTATGCGAACTTAACAACGCGCCACCAGGCCGGACCCCAGAAATTGACATTTTTAAAGTGCAACTTACAATAGCAACAAAAATCATAACATATTTAGGAATAAATCCTATAATATGTCTGTAGAATCTCTATGCTGAAAACTACAAAACACTGATGGAAGAAGTAAAAGAAAACTTCAATAAGCAGGGAAATGATCTTAGTCTATTCGGGCTGCTATAACAAAACCCACAGACTGGATAGCTTATAAACAACAGACATGTATTTCCCACAGTTCTGGAGGCTGTGAGTCCAAGATCAAGGAGCCAGCATGGTCACATTCTGGTGACAGCCCACTTCCTGGTTCATAGCCGGTGCCATTTTGCTGTGTCCTCACACGGTGGAGGGGACAAGGGCTCTCTCTGGAGACTCTTTTGTTATAAAGGCACTAATCTTGTTCATGAGGGCTCGACCCACATGACACAAGCACCTCCCAGAGGCCCCACCTTCTAACACTCTCAACCTTGGGGGTTAGGATTTCAAAATGTGAATTTTGGGAGGATATAAGCATTCAGACCCCAGCAGAAATATACTGTGTTTGTGGATTGGAAGACTCGGTATTTTAAATATTAATTCGCCTTAAGTTGATCTATACCAATTACAATTCCAGCGTATTTTTGGTAGAAACTATGAAGTTGATTCTACACTTTATTTGAGTAGGCAAAGTAATTAGAATAGCCAAAACAATTTTGAAAAAGAAGAACAAAGTTGGAGGCCTTAAACTACCTGCTTTCCAGGCATATTATAACATTACGATAATCAATAGTGTGCTGGTGAACGAATAAACACACAGATCAGTGGAACAGAAGAGAGAATCCAGAAACAGAACCACACGTGTATGAACAATTGATATTTAACAAAGTTTCAAAAATAACTTAATGGAGAAAGAATGGTATTTTCAAAAAGTAGCACTGGAAAAATTGAATATTCATATGCAAAAATATCCACCATAACATATAACACAAAAAAAACCCCAAAATCCTTGGACCCATGTCTCATGCCACATACAAAAATTAACTCAAAGTGAATCATAGCAGTAAGTGTAAAATCTAAAACTATAAATCTTCTAGGAGAAAATATTCATAACCTTGGATTAGGCAAAGATTTCTCAGGTGTGAAACCAAAAGCACACCCATAACAAATTTTGTTTAGTTAAACTTTATCAAAACTAAGAACTTCTTCTCTTCAAAAGACACTGTTGAGAGAAGGAAAACAAGTCAAAAACTGGGAGAAACCATTTCTGCAACACATATCTGTGAAGGCTTTTTATTCAGTGCATATGAAGAACTCTTAAATCTGAATAACAAAACAAACAACCTCGTAAAAAATTGGCAAAAGATTTGAAGAGGCACTTCAGCAAAAATGATACACAAATGGAATGAAAGTACAGGAAAAAATGCTCAACATCATCAGTCATCAGAGAAACTCAAGTTAAAATCATAATGAGATACATGTGTGCACCTTTCAGAATGGCTTAAAAAATTAGCAACAATATCAAGTACTGGCAAGGATGCAGAGCAACCAGAATGCTCGTACACTCCTGCTGGGAAAGCAGAATGTTTCAGCCATAATTGAAAACCTTTTGAGAGTTGCTTGTAAAGTTAAAGAAATGTTGACCATGTAATCTTTCTGATCCAGTAATCTTATTCTTGCATATATGTCAAAGAGAATCAAAAAGTTACGTTCCCACAAAAATCTGTATGTTGATGTTTATAGCAGACTTATTCACAATTTCCAAAAACTGGAAACAACCCAAACAGACAATCTGTAGATATAAACGGTCTTCAGCTAGTAAATAAGTGGCACATCCATCCAATGGAATATTATTCAGTAATGAAAAGGAATAAGCATTTTATATGTGAGACGAAATGGATGAATATCAAATACAATCTGCTAAGTAAAGAAGGTAAATCTCAAGAAGTTGTTACACAGTGTGTGATCCCACCCCTGTGAGATTCAGGAAGAAGCAGAACTACTGATAGGGAGCAGATCAGTGTTGGCTAGTGGGGAGGAGGGGCTGTCACAAGGGGCAGACGGGGAATTTTGGGAGCAGCAGAGCTGTTTTCTGTCTTGATTTCTGTGGTGGTTTATGAATGTATGTGTTCATAACAAATAGTACTGTAAAATAAAAAAACTTGACTTTTATGGCATGTGAATCATGCCTCCATTACTTCCTTTGAAAAAACCAGTAGGAAAGTTTTAAAAAGACAAATAAAGGGGAAAACACTGGAGGAAACGAATAGAAAAAAGAAATAAAATTACAGACCCAAAACTATGTCAATAGCTATTTATTTTTAATTTTATATATTTTTAATAAAAATTATATATTTTAAAGTATCTAATGCTGACTTGATGTACATATACTTAGTGAAATAATTACTGCAGTTAAGCTAATTGACACTTCATCTCCTTACACAGTTACCATTTTTTTGTGATGAGAGCACCCAGCTACTCTTTTAGCGGATCTCAAGTATTCAGCACAGTAGTATTAACTGTGGTCATCGTGCTGTACGTTAGATCTCTGGACTTATTCAACCCATGTCACTGCATCTTTGTACCCCTGACCACCATCTCCCCCCCCAACCCCAGCCCCTGGTAACCGTTCTAATCTCTGCTTCTATGAGTTCCATGTGTCTTTTTGTTTTTTTAGATTCCACGTATAAGTGAGATTATATCATATTTGTCTTTCTCTGTCTGGCTTGTTTCGTTTAGCATAATGTCCTCCAGGCTCGTCCATGTTGTCACAAATGGCAGGATTTCCTTCTTTCTCATGATTGAATAATATTCTGTTGTGTATATGTACCACATCTTCTTTATCCATTCATCTGTCAACGGACACTTGGGTTGTTTCCGTATCTCGGCTACTGTGATTAATGCTGCAGTGAACATGGGGGTGCAGATATCTCTTTGAAATACTGATTGCATTTCCTTTGGATATATCCCAGGGGTGGGATTGTTGGATCACGTGGTAGTTCTACTGTTAATTTTTTCCCTTACGTTCTTTTATTTATCATATATGTGCAGATCTGTTTTATGTACAATGATTGGTTCTATCAATCATACCAAGGTGTTCTATTGATACTATTGCTAATTTTTTGAGGAACCTGCATACTGGTTTCCACAGTGGCCACACCAATTTACATTTCCACCAATGGTGCACAAGGGTTCCCTTTTCTCCACATCCTCAACAAGACATGTTATTTTTTGTTTTTTTTGATCATGGCCATTCTAACAGGTGTGAGGTGACATCTGATTGTGGTTTTGATTTGCATTTCCCTGATGACTAGTGATGTTGAGCACCTTTTCATGTATCTGTTGGCCATTCGTATGTCTTCTTTTGAGAAATGTTTATTCATATCCTTTGCTCATTTTTCAGCTGAGTTACTTGTTTCTTGCTATTGAGTTGTATGAGTTCTTTATATATTTTGGATATTAATCCCTCATCAGATTACAGTTTGCAAATATTTTCTCCCATTCTGTAGGTTGTCTCTTCACTCTGTTGATGATTTCCTTTGCTGTGCAGAAGCTTTTTAGTTTGAATGCATCCCATTAGTCTACTTTTACTTTTTTTGCCACTGCTTTTGGGGTCATGTCCAAAAAAAGCATTGCCCAGACCAACTCAAGTTTTTCTCCTATATTTTCTTCTAATAGTTTTATGGTCTCAGGTCTTAAATTTAAGTCTTTAATCCATTTTGAGTTAATTTTTACCTACGGAGTGAGGTAAGGGTTCAGTTCTTCCATGTGTGGAAAACCAGTTTTCCCAACACTATTTGTTAAAGAGACTATCCTTTCCCCATTGTGTATTCTTGACAACTTTGTCAAAGATCAATTTACCATAAATGCATGGAGTTATTTCTGGGTTCTCTCTTCTGTTCCATTGATCTATGTGTCTGTTTTAATGCCAGTGCCATGCTGTTTTGATTACTATGGCTTTATAGTATATATATATATATATACTACATATATAAATATATATAAATATATATATAGTATATATATATATATGTATATATATATATATGTAGTATATATATATATATATATATATATTTTGATGAGGAAGATTATCCCTAAGCTAACATCTGTTCCCATATTCCTCTATTTTTGGTAGGTGGTTCACCACCACAGCATGGCTTGATGAGCAGTGTGTAGGTCTGCGCCCAGGATCTGAACCTGTGTACCCTGGGCCTCCGAAGTGGAGCAGGCGAACTTAACCACTATGCTACCGGGCCAGCCCCCATAGCTTTGTAGTATATTTTGAAGTCAGGAAGTTTGATGCTTCCAACTTTGTTCTTTTTGTTCAAGGCTGTTGCTGAACAACCTGTGCTGGAAACTCCTATCCCACCATCTTGTTTGCTCATCATTTTACACATTAGTGGACTGAAAAGTTCAGTTAAAGGCCGAGATTCTTGGGATGGATATAAAAATAAGACCCAAATGTATACTATCTACAAAAATTGCACTTTAAATATAAAGGCACAGACAGTATGAAATGAAATAAAAATAAAAATCACAACAATTGGAAATGCAGTAGAGTTGCCTCTTTATGCCTCTTTATGCAGATAAAATCACACATGAGGAAAAATCCGAAGAAACCCACAAACAGTTAGTACAGGTGCTGGAACAACTGGACACCCACATGTAAAAGCGTGAAGCTGGACCCTTACCTCACACCATCCACAAAATGAGTTCAAAATGGATCCAAGGCCTACATAAAAGAGCCAATATTATAAAACTCATAGAAGAAAACATAGGAGTAAATCTTTGTGACTTGAATTTGGCAATGATTTCTTAGATATAACACCAAAAGCACAAGCAACAAAAGAAAAATTAGACAAATTGGACTTCTTCAAAATGAAAAACTTTTGTGCATAAAAGGAGAATATTAAGAAGAAAAAAAAGATAATCCACAATCCAAAATGGAAGAAAATATTTGCAAATCCCACATGTGATAAAGGTCTATTGGCCACCAGGCTAGCTCCCTCTGCCTGGCACGATGCCCTGAGTGATAGAGGTCTCGACCCCACAGCACCTGGACGCTGGTCATCTTCTGCATTGTCAAGGAGTGAGTGCTGGACTGTTCTGACTTATTCAGAAACAGTGATGGAGCCAAGATTCCTTTCACAATCACCCTAGAAGTCAACGGCTTCAGTCTGCTCCTGAAGAACACACGGTGTGTGCGAGTCTGAGAACCAAAAGAATTGTCTTCACTTTTCTGAAAAGTGTGTCTTATTATTTCACATTAGTGACCATTTTCAAACTGGCTCCCAGTGGTGTCCTCTCACTTTGTTTATTTCTCTGAAAGTGTCCGTGGCGCCTTGGCTGTTCTCTGTTCTCAACCCCCACGGTGTGACAAGGCTGATGACATCCGATTCCTGGGATCCTGACCTAGGTGGAGATTAACTCAGCCTCAGCCTGTGATGGGAAGTGATGGTCCCAGCTCTTCCTCCTCTCCCTCCCCTGTTCTCATCCTCCTGCTCTGCACAGTCTCAGAGTCGCCTGACTTCACCACTGACAAGCCCTGCAGAGCCCAGAGATGTCTCTTTGAAGAAAAGAAAATCTCTGGAGAAATCAGAGGGATAAATAAGGAATGCAGCCAATTCCTGCCTTGTCCTTCTCCCAGACTAATCCTGCTGATGGCCAAGAGGATGAACAATGAGAGAGAGTGGTTTCTCTCATTAGAATTTTAAAATCTTCCAAGTAATGGATCGTTTTGGAGCATCCTGTGTTTTCCTGCTTGTCCCAATAATATGTTATTACTAAACTTGAATAATTTTAATGGGGGAAATTGTTATCTCATAAAAATGCTGAGCAGGGGATCCATTTAAAAAAATGTTATCAAGGTAACTCCAGGGGTTTACAAGGAACAAGGAGCCTGCACCCTTGTGTTCCAGACATCAGCTGAGACATTCTTGCCAGGAGCCAGGGCCCTTGGAGGGAGGGGTGGCCATGACCCTCCTCCAGCAGGGCGGGCCTTTTCAGGTGCGTCCCCCCACATAGGCGCACACACCACAGGATCCTAGGTTGGCCAGTGGCAGGCAGCCGGCTAGGGATATGGGGACAAGCGAAAACTGCTCACTCAGACTGGGACACCCCTGGGCTAAACTCAGGAGCAAGGTGTGATCCAGGCCTGTAGACCCACAAACCTCACCATGAGTTCTTTCCATCTGGATACGGCAGTGGAAAGGAGAAGGTGCTGGGCGGGGAAAAGCATTGCGCTGAAAAGAGCTCCTGCCTCTGCCACCCGCCTGGAGTTTGGTCTCCAACAAGCGTGGGTTTTCTCACCTTTAGAGAAACGAGGGGTGGAAGCCATCGAGTTTCCTAGAGTGCTTGAGGGGCCTCATTTTCAGAGCTGCTCAGCTCCCTTCCCTGCCCTCAGTGCGTCCACGGGACCCAAGCCCACGGTCACTCCCTTCCGATCTTTCCCTTTGGAAGCTTCAGATGTGCCCACTCAGGCACCTAGTGGTTTGGGGTCATGAGCTGACGCAATTTTAATGAGTTTCCATCATTTCCAAAGGGAAAAATGGGAGGGAGGTGGCTTGTTACTGAGACAGATAGCAGCGCACCTGGAAGGACAGGACACTCATTTCCATTTACCTCGTCTGATGACCCTCCAGTTCCATCAGTGGTTGAGTGAACGCGGCCTGTTCTTCCCAATCACAGTGCAAGTGTGTAATTTCTCCCAGTGGAATTTGATTTTAATGAGAGGCTAGCTCATAAGAGAGAGTCATTATTTAGATAGCATGCACGCGTCAGGTTAATTTTAAATCGGCTTTTAGGTCAATCTGTCTTAATTATTCCATTAACTGTTTTCGACTAGCAATTTCAATAATTGTTTTAGCATAATACTTGGCAGTGTAATTGCTTTTTGGATTCTGTTCATTGTGATGTCAGAGTCAGATCCTGGGCTCCCTCCTTGTGCCTGAGTTGTGTGTGTGTGTGTGTGTGCATGCACAAGCATGTGGGGGGTGCTTCCACTGATTATTAATGAATGCATTTTCACGAGGCTTGTTGATATCAGGGAGCCCTGTCTTTATTTTTAAAAAATTGTTAAATAAAATTTTAATGTTAGAATAGTTTTAGATTTACAGAAAATTGTGATGATAATACAGAGTTCCCATGTACTTCACACCCAATTTTTCCTGTGATTAGCACCTTACATTAGTATGGCCCCTTTGTCACCATTAAAAAACAGTAGAAAAGATCAATGAAACAAAGAGCTGGTTCTTTAAGAAGATAAACAAAATTGACAAACCTTTAGCCAGACTTACTAAGGAAAAAGGAGACAAGGCTCAAATAAATAAAATTAGAAATGAAAGAGGAGAAATTACAATGGACACCACAAAATTACAAAGGATTATAAGAATACTATGAAAAACCATATGCCAACAAATTGGACATCTAGAACAAATGGATAAATTCTTAGACTCATACAACCATCTAAAACTGAATCAAGAAACAATAGAGAATCTGAACAAACCAATCACATGTGAAGAGATTGAAACAGTAATCAAAAACCTCCCAAAAAATAAAAGTCCAGGACCAGATGGCTTCTCTGGAGAATTTTACCAAACATTCAAGGAAGATTTAAAACCTATCCTTCTCAAACTATTCCAAAAAATAGAGGAAGATGGAATACTTCCTAACTCATTCTATGAGGCCAACATCACTCTGATACCAAAGCCAGGCAAGGACAATACAAAGAAGGAAAATTACAGGCCAATATCATTGAGGAACACAGATGCAAAAATCCTCAACAAAACATTGGCAAACAGAATCCAGCAATACATTAAAAAGATCATACACCATGATTAAGTGGGATTTATACCAGGGGCACAGGGATGGTTCAACATCCGCAAATCAATCAACGTGATACACCACGTTAACAAAATGAGGAATAAAAACTATATGATCATCTCAATAGATGCAGAGAAGGCTTTTGACAAGATCCAACATCCTTTATGATAAAAAGTCTCAACAAAATGGGTATAGGAGGAAAGAATCCCAACATAATAAAGACTATATATGACAAACCCACAGCCAACATCATACTCAATGAGGAAAAAATGAAAGCCATCCTTCTGAGAACAGGGACAAGACAAGGGTGCCCACTATCACCACTCTTATTCAACACAGTACTGGAGGTTCTGGCCAGAGCAATTAGACAAGAAAAAGGAATAAAAGGAATCCAAATAGATAATGAAGAAGTGAAACTCTCGCTGTTTGCAGATGACATGATTTTATATATAGAAAACCCTAAAGAATCCATCAGAAAACTATTAGAAATAATCAACAATGACAGCAAAGTTGCAGAGTACAAAATCAGCTTACAAAAATCAGTTGCATTTCTATACCCTAATAATGAACTGACAGAAAGAGAACTCAGGAATACAATCTCATTTACAATCGCAACAAAAAGAAGAAAATATCTAGGAATAAAATTAACCAAGGAGGTGAAAGACCTATACAATGAAAACTATAAGACATTGTTGAAAGAAATCAATGATGACATAAAGAAATGGAAAGATATCCCATACACATGGATTGGAAGAATAAACATGGTTAAAATGTCCATACTAGCTAAAGCCATCTACAGATTCAATGTAATTCCAATCAGAATTCCAATGACATTCTTCACAGAAATAGAACAAAGAATACTAAAATTCATTGGGGCAACAAAAACCCCAAATAGCTAAAGCAATCCTGAGAAAAAAGAACAAAGCAGGAGGCATCACAATCCCTAACTTCAAAATATACAGCAAAGGTATAATAATCAAAACAGCATTGTACTGGTACAAAAACAGACGTACAGATTAATGGAACAGAATTGAATGTCCAGAAAAAAACCCACACATATATGGACAGCTAATCTTCAACAAAGGAGCTAAGAACATAGAATGGAGAAAGGAAAGTCTCTGCAACAAATGGTGCTGGGAAAATTGGACAGCCACATGCAAAAGAATGAAAGTAGACCATTATCTTTTTCCATACACAAAAATTAACTCAAAATGGATCAAACACTTAAAAGTAAGACCTGAAACTATAAAACTCCTAGAAGAAAATATAGGCAGAACACTCTTTGAGATAGGTTTTGGAGGGATCTTTTCAAATTCCATGTCTACTCAGACAAGGGAAACAAAAGAAAAAATAAACAAGTGGGACTTCATTAGACTAAAGGGCTTCTGCAAGACAAAGGAAATGAGGATAAAAATGAAAAGACAACTGAGTGATGTCAGCATCATGGTGGAGTGATCTTCCCCCATTGAACTCTCCCCCTCTAAGACACAACAAAAAGGGCATTCATATTCCAACAGAAGCTATTCACACAACACAGGCGACATCTGAGGCATTCAGGCAACCATACACCCGAGGACAGAGGTGCTGGAATCCCCAGAGGAATTGGAAGGAGGTTAGAGGAACTCCTTTCCTTCCCCAAGGACTGCGTCCCAGAGACTGAGACCACACAGCTCTCAGAGGAGGGGCAGGGGTGGCTCACTGCGTGAAAACCCGGAGCTCTCCAAGACCCCTCATGGCCTGAGGGGATCCCCCTACGGAGGGAGCTGGACTGTTGTGAGAGTAGTTTCAACCAGCTAGCCCCTCAGGAGAGCAGAGAGTGACAGCGAGGTGAGAAACCTCTGAGATAGGGGAGGAGAAAGTAAGTGCCCCTCCCCCACCTGGCCCACCTGACTGGCGCTTCAGCACAGTGGTGCTTCAGCTCAGCCCCATCCCCAGAATCAGCAGCCCCCAGGAGCCCAGGCCCCACCAGCAGGGGCAGTGTGACCATGCCCCACCTCCACAGGCAGTGGTCCCCAGGTGCCCGGGCCCAACCACCAGCAAGGCGAGCCTGTGCCCCCGCACCAGAGGCAGTGGCAGCTCAGGCCTCACCAGGCCACAGCCCCAGCTGCTCTGGCTGGACCAAGCCACAGCCCCAGCTTTCCTGGCTTCCTCATGTCACGGCCCCAGCTCCTTCAGCTGGACCGCCCCCCATTCCCTGGCTCCAGTGGCTTTGGCTTGGCCTGTGCGCAGGCTCCAGCTGACTTGGCACCAGCAACTTCAGCCCACAGCACTCCAGTTCCAGCTTCTTTGGCCCAGTGGCACCCCAGCTTCTCCTTCTTCAGCTCAGTGCACTCCAGGTCCAGCTTCTTCGGCCCAGTGGCACTCCAGCCCCTGCTTCTTTGGCCGAGCGGCACTTCAGCTGCAGCTGCTTCAACCCACTTGCACCCAAGCCCCAGCTGCTTCAGCCTAGCTGCACTCCAGTCTCAGCTGTTCCCACACTCCAGCTCCAGCTGTTCCCACACTTACCCCCCCAGCAGCCTCCACTCAGCCATGCCTCAGATCAGCCAGGGGTGACGAGAGTGCCTGCAGATTGAGGCAGGCCAGAATACATGGCCCCTGACTCCCAACCAGCAGCAGCAAGAGGAAACTGCGACCATATATTTTCACTATGAGGAAAAGTAAGCCAACACTGACAGGCACCATGCAAAAATATAATAAATCTCCAGACCAAAAGGAAAATGACAAGCACCCAGAAGTCAACCCAGAAAGCACAGAAACGTATCATCTTTTTTTTATAATTTTATTTATTTATTTTCCCCCAAAGCCCCAGTAGATAGTTGTATGTTATAGCTGCACATCCTTCTAGTTGCTGTATGTGGGACCCAGCCTCAGCATGGCCAGAGAAGTGGTGCGTCGGTGCATGCCTGGGATCCGAACCCGGGCAGCCAGCAGCAGAGCGCATGCACTTAACCGCCAAGCCACGGGGCCGGCCCTAGAAATGTATAATCTTAATGGCAGAGAATTCAAAATAGCCATCATAAAAAAGCTTAATGAAATACAAGAAAACACAGACAATTCAATGAAATCAGGAGTTTCTTCACAAAGGAGATTGAAACCATAAAAAAAAATCCAATCAGAAATCTTAGAGATGAAAAATACAATAGAGGAGATAAAGACACATTTGGAAACCTTAAGCATCAGAGCCGACAATATAGAGGAAAGAATTAGCAATATTGAGGACAGCAATGCAGAAATGCTCCAGATGGAGGAGGAAAGAGATTTAAGACTAAAAAGAAATGAAGAAACTCTCCGAGAAATATCCAACTCTAGGAAATCCAACATAAGGATTATAGGTATTCCAAGGGAGAAGAGAGGGAAAAAGGAGCAGAGAGCTTGTTCAAAGAAATAATATCTGAGAACTTCCCAAACCTGGGGAAGGAGCTGGAAATACCAGTGAATGAAATCAATAGATCTCCTAAATATATCAACAGAAAAATACCCTCTCCAAGGCATATAGCAGTAAAGGTGGCAAAAGTCAATGACAAAGAAAAAATATTAAGGGCAACCTGACCAAAATAAATAAATAAATAAATAACATACAAAGGATTTCCTATCAGGATCTCAGCTGATTTCTTGACAGAAACTTTACAGACTAGGAGAGAGTGGAACGATATATTCAAAATTCTGAAGGACAAGAACTTTCAGCCAAGAATACTCTATCCATCAAAAATATCCTTCAGATATGATGGAGAAATAAAAACTATCCCAGATAAACAAAAGCTAAGGGAGTTCATTGCCACAAGACCCCCACTACAAGAAGTGTTCAAGAAGGCCCGCATACCTGAGGAAAAAAAGAGAAAGGGGATTCAAAGTTTTGAACAAGGAGGAAAATAGGTCAATAAAACCAGAAAAATTGCAGTCCTCTATCAAAATATATTAGCAAACACTTCAATATAAAACCAAAGATCAGGGGCTGGCCCAGTGGCGCAAGTGGTTAAATGCACGTGCTCCACTGCAGTGACTCGGGGCTTGCCAGTTCGGATCCCGGGCACACACCCACATACCGCTTGTCAGGCCATGTGGCCTGTGGCAGGCGTCCCATGTAAAGTGGAGGAAGATGGGCATAGATGTTAGCCCAGGGCCAGTCTTCCTCAACAAAAAAAGAAAAAAAAAGAGGAAGATTGACAGATGCTAGCTCAGGGCCTATCTTCCTCACACACACACAAAAAAGATCAAGCACCAAGCATAAATATAACCTCATCATGTTAAACACAAACTCACAACACAAGAAGGAATAAGATATGACAGCAATAACTTAGAAGGGGAAGAGGAAAGGGATCGAATCAACTTAGTCTAAGGGAATAAGAGTCCATCAAAAAATGGACTATCACATACAAGATATTTTTTATACGAACCTATGGTAACTACTGATCAAATAATCAGAACAGAATCACACATGATAAAGAAAGAGAAAACTAAGGGAACTCCCATACAGAACTACCAAACTAAATTAGTAGTCTGAAACACATGGGACAAGAAACAAAAGAAATGCAAAAGAACCAGAAAAAGAGCGATAAAATAACAACAAGCCCCCATATATCAATAAGTACCCTAAATGTAAATGGACTGAACTCTCCAATCAATAGACACAGAGTGGTGGGATGGATTAAAAAACAAGACCTAATAATTTGCTGCCTCCAGGAAACACATCTCAGCTCTAAAGACAAACATAGGCTCAGAGTGAAAGGATGGAAGACAATACTCCAAGCTAATGGCAAACAAAAGAAAGCAGATGATGCCATACTCATATCAGATGAAGTTGACTTCATGATAAAACAGGTAATGAGAGACAAAGAGGGGCAATATATAATGATAAAAGGGACACTCCACCAAGAAGACGTATCACTTTTAAATATATATGCACCCAATACAGGAACACCAAGGTACATAAAGCAACTATTGACAAACCTAAAAGGAGATATTAACAACAACACAATAGTAGCAGGGGATCTTAACACCCCACTCTCATCAATGGACAGATAACCCAGACAGAAAATAAATAAGGAAATAATGGACCTAAACAAAAGCTAAATGAGATGGACTTAATAGACATATACAGAGCACTCCATCCAAACACAGCAGATTACACATTCTTCTCAAGCACACATGGAACATTCTCATGAATAGACTATATGTTGGGAAACAAGGCATGCTTATATAAATTTAAGAAGATTGAAATCATAACAAGCATCTTTTCAGACCATAATGCCATGAAGTTAGAAATCAACTACAAGGAAAAAACTGGGAAAGTGACAAAGCTGTGGAGACTCAACAACATGCTACTAAACCACCAATGGATCATTGATGAAATTAAAGGAGAAATCAAAGCATAGCTGGAGACAAATGAAAATGAAAATACACCGTACCAACTCATATGGGATGCAGCAAAAGCAGTCCTGAGAGGGAAACTCAAAGCAATACAGGCCCACATTAACAAACAAGGAAAAGCCCAAATAAGCAACCTCAAACTATGCCTAACAGAATTAGAAAAATAAGAAGAAACAAAGCCTAAAGTCAGCAAAAGGAGGGAAATATTAAAAATCAGAACATAAACAAATGAAAATGAAATTTAAAAAACAGTAGAAAGGATCAATGAAACAAAGAGCTGGTTCTTTGAGAAGATAAACAAAATTGACAAACCCTTAGCCAGACTCACCAAGAAATAAAGAAAGAAGGCTCAAATAAATAAAATTAGAAATGAAAAAGGAGAAATTACAACAGATACCACAGAAATACAAAAGATTATAACAGAATACTATGAAAAACTATACGCCAACAAATTGGACAATCTAGAAGAAATGGATAAATTCCTAGACTCATACAACCTTCCAAAACTGAATCAAGAAGAAATAGAGAACCTGAATAGACCAATCACAAGTAAAGAGATTGAAACAGTAATCAAAAACCTCCCAAAAAATAAAAGTCCAGAACCAGATGGCTTCTCTAGAGAATTTTACCAAACATTCAAGGAAGACTCGATACTTATCCTTCTCAAACTATTCCAAAAAATAGAGGAAGATGGAATACTTCCCAACACATTCTACGAGGCCAACATCACCCTGATACCAAAGCCAGGCAAGGACAATACAAAGAAGGAAAATTACAGGCCAACATCGCTGATGAACACAGATGCAAAAATCCTCAACAAAACATTGGCAAACCGAATCCAGCAATACATTAAAAAGATCATACACCGTGATCAAGTGGGATTTATACCAGGGACACAGGGATGGTTCAACATCCACAAATCAATCAATGTGATACACCACATTAACAAAATGAGGAATAAAAACTATATGATCATTTCAATAGATGCAGAGAAGGCTTTTGACAAGATCCAACATGGACTTATGATAAAAACTCTCAACAAAATGGGTATAGAAGGAAAGTACCTTAACATAATAAAGGCCATATATGACAAACCCACAGCCAACATCATACTCAATGGGGAAAAAATGAAACCCATCCTTCTGAGAACAGGGACAAGACAAGGGTGCCCACTATCACCACTCTTATTCAACACAGTACTGGAGGTTCTGGCCAGAGCAATTAGACAAGAAAAAGGAATAAAAGGAATCCAAGTAGACAATGAAGAAGTGAAACTCTCACTGTTTGCAGATGATGAGATCTTATATATAGAAAACCCTGAAGAATCCATTGGAAAACTATTAGAAATAATGAACAACTACAGCCAAGTGGCAGGGTATAAAATCAACTTACAGAACTCGGTTGCATTTCTATATACCAACAACGAACTAACAGAAAGAGAACTCAAGAAGACAATCCCATTTACAATTGCAACAAAAAGAATAAAATATCTACGAGTAAATTTAACCAAGGAAGTGAAAGACCTATACAAGGAAAACTATAAGACATTACTGAGTGAAATCAATGATGACATAAAGAAATGGAAAAAGATTCCATGCACTTGGATTGGAAGAATAAACATTGTTAAATGTCCATACTACCTAAAGTCATCTACATATTCAATGCAATCTCAATCAGAATCCCAAGGACATTCTTCACAGAAATAGAACAAAGAATACTAGCATTCATATGGGGCAAAAAAGACCCTGTATAGCTAAAGCAATCCTGAAAAAGAAGAACAAGGTTGGAGGCATCACAATCCTTGACTTCAAAACATACTACAAAGTGATAGTAATTAAAACAGCATGGTACTGGTACAAAAACAGACACACAGATCAATGGAACAGAATTGAAAGTCCCGAAATAAAAACCTCATATCTACAGGCAGCTAAACTTTGACAAAGGAGCTAAGGATATACAGTGGAGAAAGGAAATTCTCTTCAATAAATGGTGCTGGGAAAACTGGACAGCCACATGCAAAAGAATGAAAGTAGACTATCTTCTTTTGCCATACACAAAAATTAACTCAAAATGGATCAAAGACCTGAAGGTGAGACCTGAAACTATAAAACTCATGGAGGAAAATATAGGTAGTACACTACTCGTCATCAGCCATAAAGGGATCTTTTTGAATTTCATGACTACTCAGACAAAAGAAACAAAAGAAAAAATAGAAAAGTGGGACTTCATCAGATTAAAGAGCTTCTACAAGGCAAATGAAACCAGGATCAAAATGAATAGGGAACCCACCAGCTGGGAAAAAATACTTGCAAACCATAAATCTGACAAGGGATTAATCTCCATAAAATATATAGAACTCACACAACTGAATAACAAAAAAACAAACAACCCAATCAAAAAATGGGCACAGGAAATGAACAGACACTTCACCAAAGAAGATATACAGATGACCAACAGGCACATGAAAGGATGCTCAACATCACTAATCATCAGGGAAATGCAAATTAAAACCACACCAAGGTATCATCTTATACCTGTTAGAATGGCTATAATCACCAAGACAAAAAGCAACAAATGTTGGAGGGGCTGTGGAGAAATGGGAACCCTAATCCACTGCTGGTGGGAATGCAAACTGGTGCAGCCTCTATGGAAAACAGTATGGAGATTCCTCAAAAACTTATAAACAGGGCTGGCCCCGTGGTGTAGCAGTTAAGTGTGCTCACTCGGCCACTGGCGGCCCAGGTCTGGATCCCGGGCGTGCACTGACACACTGTTTGTCAGGCCATGCTGTGGTGGCGTCCCACATAAAGTGGAGAAAGATAGGCATGGAGGTAAGCTCAGGGCTGATCTTCCTCACACACAAAAAAAATTAAAAACAGGAATACCTTATGATCCAGCTATCCCACTATTGAGTATCTACCCAACAAACCTCAAATCAACAATCCAAAGAGGCTTATGCACCCCTATGTTCATCGCAGCATTATTCACTATAGCTAAGAAGTGGAAGCAACCCAAGTGTCCGTCGACAGATGACTGGATAAAGAAGATGTGGTATATATATATACAATGGAATACTACTCAGCCATAAAAAAAGACAAAATCGTCCCATTTGCAACAACATGGATGGGCCTGGAGGGTATTATGTTAAGTGAAATAAGCCAGACAGAGAAAGACAAACACTGTATGACTTCACTCATATGTGGAATATCAACTAATACATGGACAGAGAAAACAGTTTGGTGGTTACCAGGGGGAAGGGAGTTGGGGGGTGGGTACAAGGGGTGAAGGGGCACATTCATATGGTGACCGACAAATAATAATGTACAACTGGAATCTCACAATGTTATAAACCATTATGACCTCAATAAAAATTTTTTTAAAAATGATAGAGTAACTAATCAATATATTATTGCAAAAGACTGTCATAAAAAAAGCCTTTTTCTGGAGATTCAAAGCATTATAAAAAGAAACAAATTACAATGGAACAACTTTTAGAGTTTATATTTATAGAAAACAATTTTAGGACAAAAGTTAAAAAAATCAACAAAATAATAGTAAATTACATAACAGTAAATTATATGCTACCATATTATAGGAATTATGCAAATTGCATAGCAGTAATTCTTAAATTTCGATGTTATCGGATGCCTTACCAAAAGTATTATGTTATTGGAAGTGATATTTAGATTAATACTTTACATACATTACTTTCCTCTAAAAGATATTTAAAGTTGAAGGTACTTCATGGGGTAACATTTTAAAGAATTGCTTATCTTTCCAGATACACCTCACTACTTACGAGATCCGGGTACCATATTGGTGTTATTTACTTGGTTGGAATTCCAAAGTGTCTGAACATGAGTGTGCACTAGTGTTGGTAAGATGGCACCCCTACAACATCTCCTGGCTCTGGAGTGTTCTGGGTAAGTGACAGGTGCCTTAAGGCCTCATGCTGACCAGAGGCAGCGATGGCAGTGTGGCAATGGCAAGGGTGGTGGCAGTCGTGGTGGGGGTGTGTTACATGAATCAGAGAGGGAGATGCAGAAACCTCCAGGGGTCTGAAGTCTGTCAGGGGACTTGTTTGTTCAAATATCAAGAGGTCCAAAGAAATCAGTTAGATAAACCAGAAAGAAAAGACAGTCTAGAAGTAGAAAGTGGGAAGAATGAGGAATTGGCCCGGTAGTATCTTCCTTGTTCTGTTGCTTAGAAGCTGAGCACTGAACCTGGGGTCTTTTGCCAACCCAAGTGGCTGCAGGCAAGGAAGGCTGGGAGGCCTTGCCACAGATCGCCCCTGATTCTCCCGGGGCAGAGTGGAGCCAGGAGCCAGTTTGCAGATTCCCTTCACAGGTGAACAGCTGTGGGGACCAGTCAGCCCCGCTGAGGCTGTTCTGAGAAGTGTTCATGCTGTCACACAGGCTGCCCTTGCACTATGGGGCTGGGGCAAAGTGCAAATAGAGACCACGTACCATATAGCTAAATGTTCAAATATATATATACATATAAATCAAGCAACGAATGGTTGAATAACAAATGTCACTCCTTTTTCTCTGGATAAACTAACCCTTCACACTGACCAGGAAGGCCAGATGCAAATGTAATTCTTAGGCTCCTTGGAGTCTTGCACCAGGAGAGGAGGGGAGCCGACCCGGCTAGCTCTTTGCCCCTTCTCTTCTCACTCTCAGCTCTTTCTGACACTGTGAAGGCCCCACCTCTGCGTTCAAATCTGTCCACATTCCTCAAAACTGCCATCTCCTGGGCACACGCAAGCCTAGAGAAACGCACTCCTTAGTGGCAAGATGCCACGCCTCACGATGGCAGACCCGGGGAAGAGAGGACCTCACAGGCCTACTCTGGGAACGGGGCTGAGGCTGTTTGGGCGTGGAATTCTGGACTTCTTGGTAGCTGGGGCATGGATTAGAAGAGGGGTCAAGCAAACTGACTCATGGGCCAAATATGCACCCTCCACCTGTTTTAATAAATAAAATTTTATTTGAATATAGCCATGATCATTCATATACACATTATCTATGGCAGCTTTCTTGTTACAGTAGCAGAGCTGAGTAGTTGTGACAGAGATCATATAGCCTGGAAAGCCTAAAATATTTACTCTCTGGACCAAGTGGGAGTGGGCAGGTTCCAATGGGCTTGCCTCCTTGGCTCCAGGCTTGAGAGATGTGGCTAGAGGAAGGCCAGAGTGGAGTTCCCTAAAGGGTGGAGACCTCAACCTGAATCTGACATTAAGGAAACATCACACAAATCCAAACTGAAGAAAATTCTGCTAAAACAATAGGCCTGTGCTCTTCAAAATGCCCATGTCATGAAAGATAAAAAAGGGTTAAGGAACTATTCTCGATTAAGGAAGAGTAAAGAGACATGACAACTAAAAGCAGTGAGATGACTACAAGACTGGATCCGGGGGCAGGGAAAAAATATGCTATAAAAAAAACAATATTGGGACAAGTGGAAAAATTTTCACAGGTCTGTTAACTAGGTAATAGCACTGTATTCATTTTAATTCCCAATTTGAGAATTATGCTGTGATAATGTAAGTAGATGTCTTGTTTTTTAGGAAATACACAATAAAATAATAAGGATAAAGGGATATGATGGCTGCAACTTACTCTCAAATAATGATAATAAAAATGCATACATGTAGAAAGAGAAAATAAAAATAAAGCAAATGTGGAAAAATGTTAACAGTGAATCTCTGTGAAGTCTTTCTAGGAGGTCTTTGTATTCTTGCAACTTTTCTATAAGTTCAAAATTATTTCCAAGTAAAAAGTGGAAAAATAAAATATAGGGACAAGGCATTCTGTCTCCCCTCCTCACCCACTGCACCCCTCCTCCCACCATTGTGCTCACTATCATTCAACAAACTATAACAAATAACAAATGAAAAGGACATGAGTATAGCTATGGAAAGGAAAAAGAAAAAAAAGTCATTTTCGGCAGTGGATGTAATGACCTCTGCAAGGCCCGCAGTGGTCTTCTTAGGCTTTGCTGACTCACAAGACGACCCAGGCCTCCTCGGCGCAGCTAGAAGGCTACAGGGCAGGAGCCGCAGCAATCACAGAGCAGCCTCAGGTGTTCTTTGCCGCGAGGTCCTTGCTGCACTTCATTCAGTAGGTGCAAGGAGTCGAGATCCACGCTGGGGCCTTTACGAGAGGTGCTTTGATGTAAAGCCCCATGCCTCACAGAGACGATCTCACAGTTCCACAGGCGTAGCTTCCAGGGTCTGTGCACGGGTCGTGCCTAGTTACAAGAGTTTCACACGCAGGAAGCTCAAAACAATCATTTCCCCATCAGGTAGTTAGAGGTTCGCCAGTCCAGATGCAATTTACTAATGATCATTTTTACTGTAAGCAATGTTGCCTAGCTAAATAGTTGACACATACTTTCAGGGAGATAACCTAAGGTTAGAGTCTCATGCAGAAGTGTTTGTTAACCCTTTGCCCATAGTCCACCTCCACGACTTTGGCCGACATTTTCAACATAGAAAAGGACAAGTTAGCACATTTTGTGATCATGAGGATTTGTATTAACCAGTGGGGTAAGGATGTCCCCTCCACGTCCTATGCAACTGGAATAACCTTTGGCCATCTGTCTTTATAATGCCTAAAATACCCCCTTTATTCTGGGAATTCTAGGCATTTTATATCAAATAATATTACACCATAGTTTTCAGCAAATCAAATATACTACAATGAAATTTATTTAACCTTTTTAGAAAAAGTGCAGTTTTTCCCTATACACTAAGTGCAAATCAAGAGTTTTATCCAGTCTAATAGTACAGCTTAGGCCTTTACAATAACCGATGATTGCTTTAAAAATCTGCGTCGCTTTTGAAAATGTTTGCATTCCCATAAATTTTCACTCGATGGCAGCAGAGGACACTGCTCAGGCTCCAGTGCAGCCTTAAATTGACTCAAACATTCTCGGTCCAAAGTTGTTGTCAGACTCCAGGATGCTGTTTAGGTGGCCTGGGGTTACCCTTTGCCACACATGGAGAGCTTTCTTTAACCTTGTATTGGTGACCCCAAACCATATTAAACTGCTGTCATTGTAGCTCTGCCTGGAGCTGCTGGCCACCGCACAGCCCTTTGTCTGCTTGGGTGCTCTCAAACCTCTCTCCATGTAGATTCAAGTTTGAGTGGAATTGCAGTCAACTTGGCAGTTCCACCTGCTTTATCAGGTGGCAGCCCATCACAAGCATGGGGTCTTCAGGTTCATTCTTTTGTCTTCGCAGCCCCCCTCCAACCCTCCGAGCGAGACATTAACCTATCCCGGTAGCTCAGCTGCAGTGGGTTTCGGCCCAGGTCCCCTTCATAAACAGTGAGCAGTGTCTCCTCTTGGTATGAATCTGGTTTTACTCCAGCCCGCTTCTGCCCTAATCTCTTGTCATATGCCACAGAGTTTTCAACTTCAGAGAACAGGCAGATGGACTCCCCCTCTCAGACATTTAATGCCTTGTCAGCTTTCCTTCCCCACCCCTCTATCTCACAGTACATTGGTCAAACTGCATCGAGGGTCCGAAAGTCTAGCCCACTGCTCCACCACTCTGCAATGCCCATGGGGGTGGGTCTTCTTAGATTCAACTAATTCAGATTCACAAGACCACTGCGGGCCACATACCATCCTGGCCTATTCAAGGCCATAGGGCAGGAACCACACATGCTAGCAAGGCAGTGTAGATATTCCTAGCAGTGGGAATCTTTACTGCAGTCCACTCAGCAGACGGCTCAGGTGCAGGAAGACAAGAGCTACACCAGGCAGTCACTCTGATTTAAAAACCTCATGCCCCCAACCCTCGCGAAAATATCTTTGGTGACAACTCCATAGGCATGGTTTCCAGGGTCCCCACAAGGGACTTGCGGGTTAGAAAAGGAACCTAAGGCCATGGTGACTCCCAGTCCAGACAAAAGTTACAAACCAGGAATCATTTTTATTATAAGCAAAGTTGCCTAGTCACATAATCTACACGTACCATCTTTCTGTTTTCAGGAAAACATAGTTAGGAAACTAATCAGAAGTCAGATTCTCATATAAAGAAGAAAAGATTTTAATACATTACTCACAACCTAGAAATTAAAAGAATCGAATGGAAAACTCCTAAAATGAATGAAGGAGTTCAGCAAGGTGGCCAGATGGGGGGAAAAGAGCCTTTTTATATACCAGCAATGATTAGAGAAGTAATGGGACAAATATTTCTCCTATAATAGGAACAGAAACCATAATGACTTAATATACATCATATACATAATATACCAAAACGTGTTCTAGCCCTACATAAAGAATAATTTAAAACTTGATTGAAAATTCCTGAATAAATGAACCATGTTGATTGGATGGAAAGAGTCAATACTGGAGAGATGTAAGTGCTCTTCAAATAAACTACAAATATCGCATAATCTCAATAAAAATCCCAGTAGATTTTTTCTAAAGAATTTGAAAAACTGATCCTAAAGTTTAGCTTGGAAGCATACAGGTGCAAGAAAATTTTGGAAGAAAAGACTTGAACTTATTTTGTAGATATCAAACCTACTAGAAAGTTATAGTGATCAAAAGTGCAGCTTTGGCTTAGAAATATGTGTACATATCAGCAGAGCTGAATAATTATGTTCAGAAAAAAACACTTCAGTTTTCTTTTATGTTGACATAACATCTATACATAAAACACATAAATCTTAGGTGCAGAGCAGTGAATTTTTACATGTGTATACATCTGCTTAGCCACCACACAGATCAAGGTATAGATCATTTCTGGTATCCCAATAGGTTTGCTTGTGCTCCCTCCCAGTCATTATCACTCCCCCCATCAAAAGTAACCATGGGTTGGTTTTGCCTGTTTATGAACTTTATACAAATAGAATCATACAGATGTAACCTTTTGTGGTTGGCTTATTTTGATCAACACTGTATTTGTGATATTCATCCAAGTGCGTGCATGCAGCAGTAGTTGTTCTTTTTCCTTGTTGTAGTATTCCATTCCATACAATAGTATTCTATTATATGAATATAACATAATATAGTTATCCATTCTAATGCTGATGGACATTTGAGTTGTTTCCAGTTTTTGATCATTATGAATAAAACTGCTATGAACATTCTCATTCATGTCTTTTGGTGGACATAAGCACTCATTTACATTGGGTATATACCTAGAAATGGCACTGCTAGGTCATAGGATGAACATGTAAGTATAGCTGTAGCAAATACGGCCAGTTTTCTAAAGTGGTTGCACCACAGTGGGGGTTGAGAGTCTTGGTTTGTAGTGGTATCTCAATTTTGGTTTTACTTTGCATGTCCTTGATGACTAATGATACTGAATGACTTCTCATCATGCCTT
Source organism: Diceros bicornis minor (assembly GCF_020826845.1). Taxonomy (NCBI): domain Eukaryota; kingdom Metazoa; phylum Chordata; class Mammalia; order Perissodactyla; family Rhinocerotidae; genus Diceros; species Diceros bicornis. The sequence goes on along the minus strand of NW_026690883.1, from coordinate 160,141 downwards.
GCCCTTTGGCTATCCTCTTTTGTAAAGGTCACTGCAAGCCTTCTGCCCCTCCTCTCCTCTAAAAAATTGATTCAGATGTTTTCTTATCAATTTATAGGAGTCCTTTGTCAGATACATTTCGCAAATATCTTCTCCTGGCCTGTCATTTACCTTTTACTTTCTTAACGGTGTCTTGATGAATACAAGTTCTACTAATTTAATTAATGTATAAGTTAATCTTATTTAATTTATAAATTAAATTGAATTAATTTGTTAACCTTTTATAGCTACTGTTATTTGTGTCTCATTTAAGAAATCTTTGCCTGCCCTTACAATTAACATTGTCTTATGTTTTCTTTAATAGTATTATTGTCTCATTTTCCACATTCAGGTCCATGAAGGTTCTGAAATTAATTTTTGTGTATTGTGTGAGACAGGGGTCAAGGTTCATGCTTTCTCGTATGACTATCCAATTGACCCAGCCTCATTTATTGGAAAGACCATCCATTCCCCCACTGAATTGTACTGGAGGTTCTAGCTAGTACAATTAAGGTAAGAAAAAGAAATAAAATCGATCTGGAAACAGATCGAAAAGGAAGAAGAAAATGGTCTTTATTCACTGATGACATGATTGTCTACAAATAAAATCCTATAGATTGTATAAAAAGCTACTCAAACTAATGAGCGAGTTTAGCAAGTTTTCAGGATATAAGATCAATATACAAAAATCAATTGTATTTCTATATATTAGCAATAAACCATTAAAAATTTATAAGTAATACTATTTGCAATAGCATAAAAAGTATGAAATAATTAGAGTTAAATCTGACAAAAGATGTGCAAGGCCTGTACACTGAAAACTACAAAACACTTCTGAGAGAAATTACATAATACATAAGTAAATGCAGATACATACCATTTTCACAGATCAGAAGACTCAATATTTTTAAGGTGTCAATTTTCCCTATGTTTATCTATAGATTCATTGCAATCTCAATCAAAATCTGTGCAATTTTTTTTGTTAAAACTGGCAAACTGATTCTAAAATTCATTTTGAAATGCAAAGGGTATAGGATAGCCAAGCCAACTTCGAGAAAAAAGAACAAAATTGAAAGATTTAAATGACCTGATTTCAAGACTTATTATAAAGCTATGGTAATCAAGACCATGTGATATCAATGCTAATACAGATAAATAAATCAATGAACAGAATAGAGATTCCATAAATAAACTCACATTTATATGATCAATTGATTTTCAAAAACGTGGCAAAGGCAATTTGGTAGAGAAAAACTAGTCTTTTCAACAAATGGTTGAAACAACTGGGTATCTACATGCAAAGAAATTAACTTCTACCCATATCTCACACTATATATGAAAATTAATACAGCATAGATCGCAGACATAAATTTAAAATTTAGAACTATAAAACTTCTTGAGAAAAAGTGGACAGAATCTTTGGGGCCTTGGGTTAGGAAAAAATTTCTTAGATATGGAACCAATAGCACAATCTATAAATAAAAATTAATAAATTAAACTTTATCAAAATTTAAAAAGTTTGCTTTTGAAGTATTTAAAAAGTCTGCTTCTGAAACATGCTTTTAATCCACACACTGGAAGAAAATATTGAGTCACATAACTGGAAAGACATATCCCGATAATGTAAAGAACTTTCAAAACTGAATAGTAAGAAAATGAAGAACCATGTTGATAGCTTTGTTTGTAAAAAAAAAAAAAAAACCAGAAACTGGAAACAACCTAAAAGTCCAACAATGTGTGAATGGATAAACAAACTGTGGTATATCCATGTAACGTACTACTACTCAGTGATAAAAAGGAAATGAACTATTGATACACTCAGCAACACTGCTGAATCTCAAAATAATTAAGCCTGACTCTCCTCCTCCCAAAAAAGCACACAGTAAACATTCATAATACAATTCTATAAAATGCAAACTAATCTTAAGTGACAGAAAGAAGATCTATGGTTATCTGAGGAGTGGTCATGGCAGTCTGTGACTGGGAGGAGGAATTGCAAATGGGCAGAAGGAAACTTTTGGGGGTGGTGGCTACGTTCACTCTTGATTGTGGTGACGATTTCAGGGGCATATACATACATACATAAAAATCAAGTTGTACACTTTAAATATGTACAGGCTTTTTGTAAGTCACCTCAATAAAGCCATTTAAGACAAAAAGTATGGAGGAACACAGAGGCCACATACGGTGTTTTAAATGGCCCAGGTTTTGCCATGAGACAAAGCTGGACTGAGAAGTCACTTAGACTCCTTTGTAGAGATAATACCGCCCTCGCAGGGCTTAAGAAACAGCGAAAACTCAGGTAAAGCCCACGGCACTTGGCTAGGTACTCAACTTGGGCGCGCCACTCGAGGTGGAAGGGCGGAGGCAGGCAGCCTGCAATCAACTTCAAGCTGGAGTGCATTTTGGGTCTGTGACTTGAAGCAAGTTCCTTCACTTCTTGGTTTCACTGTCTTAGCTGCAGAGGTGATTAAACGACACGATACACCTAACCAGCCAGGAGCCAGGGACACAGGCGAGGAGGCGTCACGGAGTTCTCTGAAGGAGCAGGTGGAGGTAGGCTGACCGCGCGGGGGAGACTCCGGCTGGTTGCTGGCACCGGACGCAGGCGGGCGGAGGGGCGGCAGGAGTGACCAGAGTTGGGCGCCGTGATGGCTGGAAAGCTCAGAGGATCGGAACAGGAGGGGCGGCAAACACCCGGTCGACCCACGTCAGCACCGACCACCACGGGGGCACCACCTCCCACCCTGCCCTGCGCCCTTGGGCGCAGGCGCAGTGAGGTGGGCGGGGGGGGGGAAGAGCCCCGGCCCCTAGCCCCGCCCCTCCCTAAGCCACGCCCCTCTCCCCGCCTCCTGGTCGGGGCCGCCCGGGGGAGGCGAAGCGGCAGGGCTGCGAGCTACTGTGCAGCGGCAGGTGAGTGCGGGGAGGCGGTCGCAGGGGCCCCAGGTTATTTGCACCGGCTTGTTTGCAGGAAGGGAAAGCGGGGCGTTGCTGGTGCTGAGTGGGACGGGGTCTCTCCGCTCACTTAGGACCGAGCGCCCAAGTCCCGTCGGGAGTGGGACAACGACTCAGGAGGTGTTTCCTGCATCCTTGCGCCGGCGTCAGGGGTACTTGCAAAACCAATGCAGCCCCTGGGTGGTTTGCTTCTTCCCGGGTGGAGAGTTTTCCGTTTAAATATAGTTCTTGCTTCCCGAGCTTGTGAAAGATTACCTATTTTAAAGTTAAAACAAAGTCCCCAGTCCCATCTAGAGATGACATCTTAGGGGCACCTCCATTAGAATGCCACAGTAAAGGTATGTTATTGTATTTTTTCTTGAAGCAAAACAAAATAAAATACATTCTTATCAAAGTATTGTTCTACTACTCAGTTTCATTTCTGAAGACCCCTGTAAAATGTAATATATGAATGCCAATATAGTGTGTGAGCACATGAGGGAACAGGCACAGAGAAGCAAAGTCGCCTCCCAAAGATTTCACACCTATTACGGGCAGATTCAAGGTCGGAAACTCAACATTCCAGCTTCAGAACTCTGCGCTTCTTGCCTGTTCAATATTGCCTCCAGGCTACGTTCTTGTCAAACTGTGGTTAGACATTTATTTACTTCAATTACTTTTTTTTTTTCATAAAGAATAAAATGGCTGGATCCTGGATACTAATTTGCCTCACTAATAGATGAGGCAAAAGTCACCCAGGGTCACCTGATGTGTTCCATTCATACCTGAATTTAAAAGACATATGTTAGGAAATTATTTTACTTGCGATCACGTTATGAAAAACTTACTTACTATTGAAAACACTCATCTATTTCATTTTTGTCTTAAGGTAGTCAAATCTGTGTGTGAGAATACTTGCAGTTTTATAGTAGCTTTTGTCCATTCCTTAGAATTACAGTGGCTCCCTTAAAGAGGAGACCCATCTTCACTGAGAGCTGGCCCACAGTCATCTCCAGGGCTGCATGGTGGCTGCCAGCCAGCTAAGTAGACTCATAAGTGGCCGTGACTGTCAGACTCTCTTGATGCTTGGCAGGTTGCTGAATTTTATTTCCCCACCATAGCAATATCAAACACTATAGGAACAAGAATAAAAACTCTCTATAGATTACACACCAAAACACAAACTTTGCTTACAAAATAGTACTACAGCTTTTCTTCTGTGTAGGCAAAGACTTTTAGGTGGACTTGAGAGGTTCTCTCTGTGTTTAATTTCAGAGGGGTGTGTTTCACATGTTGTCAGGAACAGATGCACAGTTTTATGGATGAGTTGTCTCTTTCCCTCTTGTCTAGCGGTTTTATGGTTTGATAGTTGCCATCACGTGTTGTCCTCCGCCTCCAGCCCAGAACCAGATCTTATGATATTTTGATGCTCTGTTCTGTGATCATATTTGGGAATCTCAGACCCAGTTTAGTTCAGATTCTGTGTTCTTCGCCTCCCCAAGCCCATGGCTTCCTGTGAGGTCAGGGCACCTAGCCCCAGTTGGCAGCTGTCTTTTTCAGCTTCTTTTTAAGAAGAAGGGCCTCGAGCCTCAAGTTTGGCTTGAGACTATTGTCTTGCAGAGAGTAAGACTCCTTTACCCCATAGGAATTGAGTTATGGCTGCCAGTGCTGGGCTCCATGCCTAGGTCCCAGTAGGCGTGGGGCTGCCCTCCTGCCACCACTGCGTACATATGTACCTGGTGCACTGAGACCATTTGTTAATTCTTGAGCCCAACTGTGGCTTATTGGCTTTTCTCTTTTTATATTTTATCATTCATTGTCAGCTCCCAGAGGACAGGAACTGTTAGTTTTGTTCACCAGTGTAACTCTAGCATGCAGAGTGGAACCTGACACATAGTAGATATCCAGTAAATATTCATTGGATAAATAAACATTCCTTGCAGTTTTGTAGGACAGGAATTCAGACAGAAGACAGTGAGGAAGATTCATTTATGCTCCGTGATGTCTGAGACCTCAGCTGGGGCAGGCTGGGCATCTCTCTCTATCGTGTGGTCTCAGGACCTCCCTACCTGTGTCTCCAGCACGGCGGCCTTAGGACAGTTGGAATTTTTACATGGCGGCTGAGGGCTCCAAGAGCAACTGTTTCAAGACACAAGAAATGGAAGCTGCTTGTCTCTTAAGGGCTGGGCCTGGAAGCTGGCACAGCATCACGCTTGAAGTATTCTGTTGGTCAAAGCAGTTATAGAACCTGCCCAAATTTAATGGGAGGCGACATAGACCCCACCTCTAATGGGAGGAGTGTCAATTTATGGTCATCTTTAATCTGCCACCTTGAATATTAGAAAAACATTTGTGTTAGAAGGCATCTCAGAGGTAATATCTTCTCACCTGCCATGCTCTGGACATTTATTTTATAAATAGCAGCCCCAACAAAGGCAGTTCAATTTTTGCTGAGACATTTTCAATGACATGAAAGTAAGCCTTTGCTGGGATGTTAGACCAGCCTCTGACGTTAACTTTGAGATAAAGTGAGTCATAAAAATGGAGAGTTGATTTGATCACTGGGAGTCCTCATTTTTAAGCTAATCTTTTTGAAATTTGTAATACAAAACTCCAAGTAAAGCAACAGTTATAGTGCTACCCAGGGAAAGTGGGAATCTCTGGGATGCTGAAATCTGAACCATGCAGGATGTTAATGTGTCGGGCATAAGTCCTCTAAGTTGCATTTAAAGTGGAGAAAACCAGTTGAGAGGCAACGGCCGTAATTAAAGAGGGGTGCTACAGTCCTGACGTTAGAACAAGGAAGCCAGTCAGCTCGATGGATGTTGTTGAGGCTAAATGGGAAAGACTTTTGTGTCTCATCTGGTGTGGCTGATGAGGGGTGGGGAGAACTGGTGCCTCCAGGGTTTGAGTCTTGGTGGCTGGAGTTGGACTCCTTTCACTGAGGCATTAAAGGAGGAGGATGAACATTTGTCACTGAACTGAGATGATTATGAAATCCAGGCTATATTCTTGAACCTGACACATAAAAGCACAGTTCATCAGACAGAAGATGAGACTGCCAGGCCTCTACTTGGGGACCAGACTACTTCGGACAAGAAATCCGTTGGGCATGCTCACAGACTAGACTAGGTAGCTGTTGCCGTGTTGTTCTGCCAGGAGTTTAGATAGTCTTTCACAGGTAGTGTAAATCTATTGAAGAAGTTTTTAGTGACAGAATGACATAATAAATTAGGAATTTTAAGAAGATCTCTTTATTGACATTGTAGGGAGTCAATTAGGAAAGGGTAAGTCCAGCTATAAGTCTATTTCATTAGTCCAGGGGTGTGAACTAAGCCCAGGTCATTAGTAATGGAAATGAGGTGACAGATTTGAGAGTTCTCTAGGAGAAGGATTCCAAAGGGTTTGGCGATAGAGGGAGAGACAGTGGCAGGAAGAGGGAGAAAGAAGTCTAGGATGAATTGGGCTTGAAGAATACTAAATAGGTGGTGATGTGTTAACTAAGATAAATGGTAAGAGGAAGAGGTTTGGAAGGAAAAATGATGAGTTTTATTCCTTATCCTAATCAGAGTATAATTTGCATATAGTGAAATGCATGGATCTTAAGTGTACAATTCAATCAATTTTGGCAAATGCATATACCCTTGTAACTCACAGTCCTATCAAAATATAGAGCATGTCCATCAGCCCCAGAAAGTTCCTCTGTACCCGTTCCCAGTCAGTTCCCCCTCCAAAAGCAACCATTACTCTGATTTCTATCCCTATAGATTACTTTTGTCTGTTAGAATTTCTGAATGGAAGTATGTACTAATGGCAGCGTGTACTAGTCTGTGTCGGGCTTTCCTCATTCAGCGTAATACTGCTGAGATTAATCTATATTGTTGTGTGTATTAATAATTCAATCCATTTTATTGCAAAGTAGTTTTCTGTTATATGACCATACCACAGTTTATCTCTTCTATTGATGGACGCCTGAGCTGTTTTCAATTTTGGTACTATTGTGAATGAAACTCCTACAAACATTCTTGTACAAGGCTTTTTGTGGATGTAAATTTTTGTTGCTCTTGGATGTATACCTAGGAGAGGAATTGCTGGGTTTCAGTTAAGAAACTGCTTAACAGTTTTTTAAAGTGATTGTACCATTTTACACACCAAAATATGAGAGTTCCAGTTGTTTCTGATCTTCATCAACACTTGATGTTGTCAGTCTTTTTCATTTTAACCATCCTAATGGGTGTGTGGAAGTATCTCATGGGGTTAATTTGCATTTTATTGATGACTTATGATGTTGAGAACTTTTTCATGTGCTCATTGGTCATTTCTTCTTTGTTCACTGTCTACTCAAGTTTTTTGTCCTTTTAAAAAAGTTGGATTGTCTGTTTATTATTGAGTTGTAGAAGTTCTTTATATATTCTTGACACAAGTCTTTTGTCAGATACATGTGTTGAGAATATTTTCCCCAATCTGTAGCTTGCCTATTCATTTTCTTGATGAGTAAGGGTTGAATCCTGGATCCTAGGAAAGAGCTTGCAAATGGATCAATTCTCCCTTATTCAACTTATCTTCCAGTCCTCTTGATCAAGCACCCTAGACTCCAGTCTCACACACGCTATCCTGACTTATGCTGGTCCATGCTGGGTAGGTTTTGTAGGTCCTTGGGGCACAGTCCGTTTGCTCCCTTGTGAGTCTCAATGTGTCAGCATCTGGGTTATGTTGTGACTTAATCCTAATTTTGAGATTAAATCACAGTTGTAGGGATTAAAGTCTTGGTGGCCAGGAAGGGCAGATCCTGAATATCCACACCCCACTGAGATGGAGGTGGGTGGGTGAACATTGTCTTGTGGGGAAGCAGCCTCTGCATCATCTCCAAGCAAGTGGGAGACAGGAGGTTAGTGCATAATGGAAAGGAATGGGCTACCTCTGGAGGCTCAGAGGGTTCAGGGGAATCTGGGGATTCAGGATCTTCAGGGACATCAATCTAGATAACTCCATCCATCTTTTCCCCAACCGGGCCCTGACCTTGGTACAACAGACCTACATTTGTTGGGAATTTATCCATCTTTGGAGTTTGGCTGTTCTGACCATTAAGTCTTGGGCCTGGTCCCCAGTTTCTATGCCTTCCCACAGAGGAGAAGAGAGCCTGTTTGTATACTGCCAAGGTGGCTATGGTGGTTTTAAGATATGTCCACAAATTCTTTGATATTCTTCCCTTCAAAAGGTGGAGGCTAATTCCCCTCTCCTTGAGTGTGGGCAAACCTTGACTACTCACTCCTAACAAATAGAAGAAAGTGAAAGTGATGTTGTACATTTCAGAAACTGGGTCAGAAAAGGCACTGAGGTGTCTTCCTTGCTCTCTCTTGGATTTCTTGCTCAGGAGGAAGTCAGCTGACATGTCATGAGGAAACTCAGGCAACAGATGGAGAAATCCTTGAGGTGAAGAACCGAGGCCTCGTGCCAACAGCCACATGAGTGATTTTAGAAGCAGATCCTTCAGCCTCAATCAAGTCTTCAGATGACTGTAGCCTCAGCTGATATCTTTTATTGTTGTTGTTGTGTGTGTTGATTTTGGAGTGTTGGTTAGAAGTAAGCTCGTTTTACTAATAGAGGCTATTCTCACTTTAAAGAACATTTTTTTGATGCACAGATAAAAGGAGGGCATGTTGGGAGAATAAAAAAATAGTAGATTAAAGATAGACTTTGAAATACTAGACACCAGAGATGTTCTGGAATGGTAAACTCAAAGATGATGGTACATTGTACAATAAAACAGGGGTCAGCAAACCATGTCCTTTGTGTTGACAACCTGTTTTTCTTTTAAATAAACTCCAGATGTTACAATATTATTACGGTGGTAGAGTTTTTATTTTATAACTTTTTTGAGATATATGTCACATACCATACGATTCACCCACTTAAAGTACACAGTGCAGTAATTTTTAGTATATTTACAGTTTTACAACCATCACTACAGTCTTATTTTAGAACATTTTCAACACCGCAAAATGAAACCCCGAGCACATTAGCATCTCTCCCCATTCCTGCTCCATCACTTGACCCAGCCCCAAGCAAGCACTGTTCCTTCTCTAAGGATTTACTATTCTAGACCTCTACTCATTGAGTTCTGCAGATCTTCCAAGTGTTGACACGTTTCATTATACGAAAACAAAACAAAACAAAACAAAATACCATACAGTGCTTAACACTACCCCCGACCTATCAGAAAAGTCTTACATAGTCGAAAGCTGTCAAGCTCTTTGTATCAAGTGAAAGTTTTCCATAATTTTGACTGAGAGCTTGAATTTTGTCATTGTCAACAAATACCGTCAGTTGTTTTCCTTGAAGTGATAGGCTCTTGGAGGTAATTTTTGAGAAAATGTGTGCCAAATACCCAAAACTGCATAACCTCAGTTTGTCAGTCGTTCTTTTAAGTAAAAATGTCATTCTATCAAGAGTGGCTAGGTCAGCTCAGATTGTCACACAAATGCTTCTCCTCAAGACAGCCATTGTCCTTCAGTGTGTAACACAAGTGCTTCCCGCCTACTTCCCATTTCATCACATACTATGTATTATATCAAAATATTAAAAAGAGGTATATTCAAGGTCAAGATTTAATAAAGTTAATAACATATGGGCCGGCCCCGTGGCATAGCGGTTAAGTGCGCATGCTCCACTGCAGGCGGCCTGGGTTCGGATCCTGGGCGCGCACTGAGGCACCACTTCTCCAGCCATGCTGAGGCCATGTCCCACATACAGCAACTAGAAGGATGTGCAACTATGACATACAACTATCTACTGGGGCTTTGGGGAAAAAATAAATAAATAAATAAAATTAAAAAAAATAATATTTACTGCTCCATCAAGAACGTTCTTTAGGGGCCGGCCCCAGCCTCAAGCAGTTAAGTGCGTGCGCTCCGCTGTGGCGGCTCGGGGTTCGCCAGTTTGGATCCTGGCATGCACCAATGCACTGCTTGTCGAGCCATGCTGTGGCAACATCCCATATAAAGTAGAGGAAGATGGTCACGGATGTTAGCCCAGGGCTGATCTTCCTCACACAAAAAAAATAATGTTCTTTAGTAAAACTGGCTTTTTTTTTTCCAGCGTGAGGTCATGCCTGTGAAGACTATGATGACTCTAATATAGTTTGGTGCCACCACCTTGATTTGTGCTGAGGCGTCATCTCTCTTCAGTCATATCTGCTCCCCTCCACCTGGGGGCAGATGACCTCTGTCCCAGCTTCCAGTGGGACAGATAAGTTTTGCCTCTTTCTGAACTTCATATAAATGGAATCATAGAGCATATACTTTTTCGTGCCCGGCTTCTTTCACACAACATTATGTTTGTGAGATTCATACGTGTGTATGGCTACAGTTTATTCTCATTGCTATTTATATTTTCCTTGTAGAAATACTTGTCCCTTCTGTTGTAGATAGATATTTGGGTTATGCCCATGTTTTTGTTTTTGACTCGTGTGAGTAGTGCTGCTCTAAGTACTGTACCTGTCTTTGATGAACATATGTGCATGTTTCTCTTGGTATTTACCTAGGAGTAGAATTGCTAGGTTGTAAAGTATGTGTATTTCAGCTTAGCAACTGCTGCTGGTTGGTTTTCTATGATGTTAGGTTTTTGAAATCATGAAATTAGATTGGACAAAAAACTGTGATTTATATATAACAAAATAAAAGATGGGAAAATGTGTACTAGATTGGAGAGGCAGTTTGGGGCCACACTCTTCGGAGCCTGAATGTCATGTGAAGGCAGAGTGGGCCGGGTGGTACAGTGAAGATGGGGCTAGGTTGAATCCACTCTTTACATTCTGTGTTACCTTGGCCAAGTTACTTAACCTTCTTCAACATTAGTTTCCTCATCAGTAAAACAGGGATAGTACCCACCTAAAAGTGTTGTTTAGAAGATGAAATAAATAATGTATGAAAACTGCTTAGAAGAGGGCCTGGTACCTAAGACATCCCCCAAAGTATTAGTTTCTTTCCTCCCAAAGGATTTTATTTGGAAATATTAGGAGATATTGATAATATTTGAGGAGGAAGATACATCATTAACTGTTATATCCTTTAAAGTGTTTAATAAACTAAAGGTAAGTCTGAGACTGAAGTGTTGGAGTTGCAATCCCCTAATTTTCTGCTGGTGGGTATATTTTATGCCTGGCACAGAATGGGAGTGAGTGCATTTTGAGCTTCATTCTCAAGATATTGTTCTACGGAATGCACAGACCTGCCCATAGATCTACAGGGCTTTGAAGAGTAGAAATAACTTATTGTCATCACATAGCAAAAGCATTTCGGCATTCTTCTTTCTGTAACATCTGCCCCAGAGGATGAAGCCCTAAAAGAGAGGCCAAGGATGCAAATAACTGGTCTTTGTCTCAGCTGTAAAGAGATGACCATTGCTGTCACAGCCAAAGAAAGGCAAGGCCAAAGGAGCTGAAGTCCCAAAGTCTTAGGACCTAATAGCATGAGCAGTTGCGTCAGATATAAGGAGAAGGTAAGGAACAGCATCAGATGAACCTGACTAGAACAAAGGGAGGTGGCCTGGAGATGCTGGTGTTTTGTCTGGATGTAGGGGAGGAGGGAGCAGAGTGGAGGGCACCTCCTGCTTTCCCAGTGGACACAGGCTGAGTAAAGACTTGTCTTCTTCAGTCTCATCATAAATGTGTCAGCCTGTGATTTAGTTATCTGTGGTCTCTTCCAATTAAACAAGATAACGTGCAGCCATGACCATCCTGGAGATGCTCATCCAGAAACTGTTGTTGGAGGATAACTGTTCACAAAGCTTATGTAAAAAAAAAATGAGAGCTCCCTATAGGGAGGCTGACTGGATTAGTGACAGCTTCCTCTCATCCTTCAGTCTCACACCATGCCAGAATAATCTTCCTAAAGTACCACATTGATCATGGGAATCCCTACATCGAATGCTTAAGTGGCTCTCATTGCCTATAAAATCAGTCAGACTTCTCACCCTGGCATTCATGGTCCTCGCTGAGCTGACCTCATTCTGTTGTGAGCCTTCTTTCTGATGACTCAGTAAACCATACTTTCTTCTTTAGCAAAACTAGTTTACTTGAGCTTTTATGACTTTTTAATTCTTTGCGCTTTTATAAATCCTACTCATTCTTCAGGGGCCAATTCAAATTTATTTTCTGTCTTCCCTGAAGTTTTTTCTTTCCAGTCCAGCTTCCAGTATTTTCCTTCCTGTGAATTTCTGTAGCAAATAATTTGTTCATATTTAATTTGGCAACTAATCTTGTGCCATCTTGTGATGATATTTTATGGTGGACTGTTGTTTACACCTTTTTCTCTTTGCTTACATTTTCATTGTTTTATTTTTTTCTCCAACCAATTCATGAGCTCCTTAAGCCAGAGTCCCTGTTATCAAGTTACTTTTTAAAAGAATGAGGTTACTTTTTATGTCTCACTATATCAAGCTAGTGATTTACAAGTAATAGGCCCTTAATGAGAGTTTCTGTGTGTGTGTGTGTGTGATTATATGTGTCTTTTGACAGTAAAAATGAAGATAAATAAAACTATATGCCAGGAAACATCAAGGATATCTTACAAAACCAAAGATTTTCATAAGAAAAACAGAACTGAATTTTCCTGGAGCCAGACATGAGATGTTGCACAGAACTGAGGATGCCACGTCTACTGTGCAGAGACTGGATTGTTGGAGGCAAGTGTGGAAGCAGAGAGATGAGTGAAGAGGCTGTTTCACTCATCCAGAGGAGAGAGAATTGTAGCATATGCCACTGTGTTAGCAGCGGAACTGCAGAGAATTTGATAGACTTGATGTGTAATTTTTGACAATACAATTGATAGAACTTGTTGATAGATTAAATGTTTGGGGAGAGGTAAAATCAAGGAGATGAGAGAAAAATCAGGGATGACTTTTGGAGGTGGTCAACGTTGTAGAAAGAAAAGTAGGAAAGTGTCGGGTCATGAAAGTTGAATATAGCCGGGAAATCAGCTAAGATGAAGAGAAGAGCATCTATTGGATTTAACAACGTGGGTCCCAGTGGCGATCTTAGCAGAAGATTTTGGGTGTGTTGTAGGAACAGAATACACATCACTGTGTGTTGAATAGTGAATGAAGACTGGGAGGGGAAGAAGTGGAGACATGGTGATGAGAGTCTTTGGAGAAGCTTGTCAGTGAAGGAGAGCAGAGAGAGAGCCATCACTGAAGGAGGCCAGAAGGTCAAGGAAGCAGGAGATAAGACAGGCTTACTAAGCAAGTCGGTATTCTGTGTCAAGGACCCCTTGTGGGCAGTGTCAGCAGAAACATGTGGACTGATGATGAGTAATGATGGTTTCTCCACCTTTGTCCTCCATGCAGATACATACCATGGCTCCACAGAAGACCCCAGTTGAGGACATGGTCCCAGGCCAGGGTGGACTCAGCCTCTGAATTGAAGGAGATTATTTCTGACACCTAGAGAATGGGGGATCCTAATAGACTTTAAGGTCCCAAAGAAAAAAGACAATGGCATGGTTTGCCACCTGAGCGTGTGCACTGAAATTTGAAACCATTATACTTCTGTGGTGTTCCCAGTGGTATTCTTCTGTTATTTCTGCTATCTGGACTCATCCCCAACTTACATCACCCCTTCTCCACTTTCTGTCATTCAAGAGTCAGCTCAGTGGCCCCAACTTCTGGGGTGAGAGTACCCCTCCATGCTCTGATGGCACCTGGGTGCCCACTTCCATCTGACTTACTGTGTTGGGTTGGGATGGCACCCACCTGTCTCCCGGTGTGCATTCTCTTCCTCTCTATGCCCCATCACGAGCCTGAAACCTGGAAGCAGAGCAGCTGAAACACAGTTGACATCTGGCAGTTAGGAAGGAGCCCAAAACCCCCGAGTCATATTTGAGCTTCACCATTTCTTGACTGTGTGGCCTCAAGCACATTATTTAACTTCTCTGTGTTTTGTTCTTTATCTGTAAAATGGGGGATACTAAAAGCACTTACCTCATAACACTGTTGTGAGGATTAAATGAAATAATACCTATAAAACAGTAACAGTACCAGGCATATAGTAAGCGCTCAATAAATGTTGCTATCATTATTAAGACATGGTAGATATTGATACATTTTTTATTGAAAGAATAAGTGAGTAAAGGGAAGAATAAAATCTGATGTAAAAGGAACCAGAACATGTGTCAGCCTGTTTTTCAATGCCTCTTCTGCCAGACCGACTTGAGTACATCTCTGGTGAATTGCATAAGTTCTCTGAGCCAATTTTCAGGCCATGTACAAGGAGGAGTGAGGACAGACAAGCAGTGGTTTCCTGAGGGTGCCTGGAACCTGACAGAGCCGTCTGGCCAGTCTGATCAATGAGGATCAAAGGAAGGCTGCCTCTCCATGAGAAGGACAGTATTACTCATGACCCCTCCCTGCTCTCTCACTCCTGGTACCTCCCAAATTAAGTATCTATGTACAAGACCTTGTCTCCAGCTCTTCCTTTATTGATAAAGCTGACACACAGACTGATAAAGGAGGAATATGTAAATATGATTGTGTTAATCGGCATTCTCCAGAGAAACAGAACCACTAGGAGACATAGGAGTGCCATGACCTTCCTTCTGCAAGCTGGAGACTCAGGAAGGCTGGAGGTGTAGTTCCAGTCTGAGTCCACAGGCCTGAGAATCAGGAACAACAATGGTATAAGTTCCAGTTCAAGGGCGGGAGAAGACTGATGTCCCAGCTCAAACCTTCAGGCAGAGAGAGAGAGAGAGAGAGAGGCAGAGAGAAAGAGAATTCAACTTTCCTCGGCATTTTTGTTCTATTCAGGCCCTCAGTAGGTTGGATGAGGCCCACACACAACAGAGAGGGCAATCTGCTTTACTCAGCCCACCAATTCAACTGCTAATGTCTTCCAGAAACACTTTTACAGACACCCTCAGAAATAACGTTTAGCCAGTGATCTGGGCACCTCATGGCCTGGTCAAGTTGACCTATTTAACAGCCTAACTAATGATCATAATTATTAATATAGTTATGGGATATTTACGTATTTATGAAATGTGTATACCACTTTCAACTGTTCTTTGATAAGCAGGACTGTCTTCTGATATGAGTTTATGACCTTTCTGATTTCTTGGTTTTAAATACTGTTCTTTTACAAACTGGCAATGATGATAGATAGTAGTCTCTTAGAAAATCTTGACTTGTCAGAATTAAAAAATCCATAACCCTACTTGGGTCTCTTGTATTTCTAAAACATTTAACTTTGAAGGGATATCCAAAAGACAGAACTCTTGGTTTGAGATTTGGGGGCCAAAGGGTATGGTGATGAACCCTGCGATGGGAAGCAGAGCCACGAGGTGGTGATGCTGGCCCGTCAATTTTGTGGCTCTTGTTCGTGGAGAAACAGGCTAAAACAGCTTCAAAGCTGGTTTTGGCCAATGAAGAGGTAGATTTAGAGTGACAACTTGGATTTTCCGTTTTATTTTCAAGACCTGGTTGGTTTTATATCTTGGCTGTATCCTGGCAAATACTTGCACTTTTGTCCCAAGGTTTGCATGGCAAAGATGGTCCTACAGCAAAATATCAGCTCCCCTAATGTGTGAAAAATGTCTGCTCATGTTAGCCAAGCTCAGTTGTCCCCCACCTATGCTGACATTTTCCTGTGGACATTCTGATTTCTTAGTTACTTTGGGGTAGCTGAAATTCTCTAGTAGGAAAGAATGAACTTAATTAGTCTTATGTATTTTAATTTTTCATTATACAAATAATATATGAAGCAGTACCTTTGTAAAACATTAATTAATTAAAAGTTATATATGAATCAAGCTAAAGGCTCCTTTAACCACAGCCCCTCATATATCTGTTGCTGTAGAAAAAATATTCTTTTCTTTTTGTTTTGTGTGTTTAAAGAAAATGGTATAATATGCACCTCATTCTGCAGCCTCCTCTTTTCACCCAAAACTATATGGGAGATACTTCTGTAACAATTTGCTTGGATCTACTCCATTCTTTGTCACTCTGACACGTTACTATGAATAAACTACATCTTGTTGAACCATTCTTCTTTTTGTGCACGTTTGGGTTGTCCCCATTTTTTGCTATTACAATATTATGAAGAATATTCTTCATAATATTCATAATATTTTCTTCATAATATTTTCTTCATAATAATTTCTTTTTGCATCTGTGTGAAGGTATCTCCTGGGCAGATACTAATAAACAGAACTGCTGAGTCATAGAAAATGCTCATTTGAAAAATTCAACAGGTATTTTCAATTTGTTCTCCAAAAGTTGTGCTTCAGTACTGTATGAGTGGATTCATTTTTCCACGTAACCAACACCTGAAACAAACTTTGTAAATGTTTGTCAATCTGATATCTAAGGCATGTCTCTTTGTTGATTTATTTTGTATTTCTGTCATCTCTGGGAAGGTTGAACACTTCTTGGTTACTGGCATTTCATATTTCCTCCACTGAGAATTGTTTGGCTGTTCGTATCCTTTGCCACACTTCCACTAGATGGTTTGTCTCTCATTAGTTTACAGGTGTTCTTCATATAGTCTGCAGAGAAACCCTTGATTACATGTTGGAGTGTTTTCTTCTGTTTTTTTACTTAATTTACGGTGCCTTTGGTCTTACAAAGTTGTATTTTGCTGTAGTTAGTTTTATGAATCTTATCGACTAGAGTTCTGCTTTCTGAGTCTCGTTTAGCAAGACTGTCTATTATCCAAGATATAAAGATGTTCTATAATCTTTTAAAAACAATCTAATACTTTTAATATTCATTACACTTTTATTGTTTATTATATTTAGATTTGGAGTTGATTTTTAAGGAGTGGTATGAGACCAAATAGAATATTTATTAATATTTTGTCAAATGAATATGTGATTGTCCCAAAATAATTTATTGGCTATTACCAGACTTTATTAACATACATAGTGAATAGTTATGTCAAGTGCTGGTAGATCAAGTAAATCACAGACTGACAAATAACTGTAGGATTTAGCAATGTGGTGGTCACTTGTGACCTTGGAAAAAAGAGTTGTAGTGGAGTGGTGGGGGTTCATTGGAATGGGGTCAAGAGAGAATGAGAGAAATCAGAGATGGTGAGTACACACAGCCATTCCTGAGGTCAATCAGTTGTTCTTTTAAACCAATCAGAAGATGTTTTTGACATTTTTAACAAATGGCTCAAAACAATGAAACTCTTATGTAGATTTTAAAGCAGATTAGAAAGCTTTCCATGTTTAAGTTCTGAAGTATGAGTTTCATACACTCATTGTTTTTGGCAACAGAACAGAGTCAATCCTCCTTATTCAGTAATTTGATATTCGTGAATTCACCTAGTCACTAAAATTTACAGGTGAATCCAAACCCAACACACACTGTGTTTTCCCTGGTAATTCCTGGACGGGTGCAAAGTGGCAGAAAGTTGGAGTTGCCTGAGGCGCACATTCCCAGCTGAGGTAGAACAAGGTGACACTCTTGTTTCAGCTCTCAGGTCAACAAGTGTCCTTTTCCTAGTCTATTAAATGGTACCTTTTTCACCTTTTTTGCTTCTTGCTGCTGTTTTTCCTCTTTGTAATGATCCGCAAACATAGTGCTGAAGTGTTGTGTAGTGTCTCTATGCACAAGAAGCCTGTGATGGGCCATATGTAGAAAACACTTGTGTTAGATGAGCTTCCTTCAGGCATGGGTTATGGATAGTGATATTGGCTGGGAGTTCAAATAATGTGTCTACAGTCTGTACTAAATATGGTCTTTTCAAAAGAGACAAACATAAAACAAGGCTATGCGTTGATAGGTTCCCAAACATGTCACGACCAAAGGCTGCAGAAACCAAACCTTGTCCTTCCCCTAGGAGCACTGGTTCAGTCTGGCTCATGCAGTGTTTGCTAAAAATTGATAGAATGTAACTCTTCCAAATAGGGAGGATCAATGGTAACATGACGGAGATATTTTGAAACTTCTCTTTTAAAAATGATGTCTAAAAAGCAGGTACTTTCTCAACTAATGGTTGACTTGTCATCTTTACTTTGAAAGGACAGAGTTTTTAACAGCATCTGCTCAGAAGCATATCTTTGATAGACACATAAAAAAATCTCAGCAAATTGGGGACAACTGTCTTTTTGCAAAAGAAAATGAGTATAGAACACATCTATTAACTTCAAGACAGTAGTTACCTTTGGGGAGGAAAGAGAGAGGAAGAAGAATGGTGCCTTCTACTGTTTATGTAATATTTCTTAAAAAACAACATCAATAAGGTGTGCTCTGTTAAATCTGAGCAAAGAATAAATGGTTTCTATTATTCTATTCTCCTTCTAAGTATATTTAAAATAAATATGTAACTAGAACTGAGATGAAATAACACTAATGTAATATATGTTATTTGCTAGAGTGCTCCCACCATTTGATGGACAGCTCATGATTGGTTGGTGATGTCACTGACCCCATCCAAAGGTCACGAAATGCTGTTTACCAGCTGTGGAGCTAGAGAAGTCTCGGTCACCAGCAGCAGAGCCAGAGTTACCTCAACCTACAAAGTTAGAGCCACATAGCACCAGATCCTACTCCAGCTGTGGACTAGTGACAGCTCTGGCACCAGCTCTAGAGCTCAGTTGCGGCCAGCTCCAGAACTAGAGCTCCCTCCAGCTCCCACAATTGACCAGCTCCAGAGCAGCAGCCATTTCCATCACTGGCTCCTGCACCAAATCTGTCAAGAATGCAGAGCTAGAGTCGGTCTCAGCACTGGAGCCAATTCTAGAGGCAGGTCTAGCACCATCGCCTGAGACAGACTCAGCTCCAGCCCCAGATCAAGTCCAGCTCCTGGGACAGTTGCACAGCCAGAGCTGGTGGTATCTCCAGCATCAGCCACAGCAGTGGCTCCAGCACTAGGGCAGCTGCAGCACCACCCTCATCGCCAGCAACTAAGGCCCGGCCGGCTCCAGCCCCACCCCAGAGCTGTCCTTCACCTTGCCTGTGAGGGCAGGATGTCTTTTCTCTTTTCTATGTTTTATGATTTCTTATGTTTTATGTGTTCCAATTTAGATTCAATAAAGTTTAGTGTTTTCATCACTTAAAGTTGTACAATTCAGGGCCGGCCATTAACTACATCCTCTATGTTGTGTACCGTCACTGTTATCTAGTTCCAGATCATTGCATCACCACACCAGAACCCCTGTACCCATGAAGCAGCCATGCCCCCATATCCACTCCCCCACCCCCTGACAAGCACTGATCTGCTTCCTGTCTCTGTGCATTTCCCTGTCACTGGTGTGGCTGTCTTGAGCACAGCCAACCCTCCTTTGGCCCCTCCCCCCCATGCTGAAGACCCCTGAGGATGCCAATGTGTTCAGTTCCATGAACCCAATGCCTAGTATGACTTTGACCTGGAGAAGCCCACCGTCACCAAGGGGGTGAGGTCAGGCATGGAGCCAGCTCAACCCTGCTTCACATGAAGAAGAGGGACTCGATATTGCCAAGGGCACCTTCTCCTCAGTCCCTAGTGCTGTTCAGTCACAGGGCCACCCTTCCCAGGGTCTGGCTAGCTGGGGAGATGAGCATGTACAGACTAGAGTGACAAAAACCAAGTGGCCATCTTTTCTGTCCAACCTGCTGGCCCAGGCTACACAGGAGCAGTTTCACCCTGAAACTCTCGTGCTGCAGGCCTGATGCCCGCCAGTCAGCAGGCTGTC
Organism: Diceros bicornis minor; assembly: GCF_020826845.1. Lineage (NCBI taxonomy): Eukaryota > Metazoa > Chordata > Mammalia > Perissodactyla > Rhinocerotidae > Diceros > Diceros bicornis. The sequence continues at coordinate 140,519 of NW_026690883.1, read as the reverse complement.
CTGGCCTCCCGTGGACCACTGGCAGCCTTAGGTGCCTTCTGCCCTCTAGGGTCCAAAGGACTAGCTGACTTTTACCAAGGAGTGCTGCCCATGGGCATGAAGCCCTGCATGCCACTGAGGCACTGCACTCTGTGAACCTCCCTCACACCTTCCCAGGTGTGGGTCACTTTCATCTGTGACTTCAGGTGTCCCAGAGTCCCCACTCACCCAGTGGGCGTGACCTCTGCAAATGTAGCCCTTCCATCCAGCCTCCAAGCCTCCAGGCCCCAACACAGGCTTCAGGACCAGGGACAGCTCCCAATCTAAGTGCTGGGACACCTCAGGTGGGGCCAGGACCTCAGTGGAAGGGACATTGTCCAATGCTCAGCGAGCACTTGGCTGGTTCCTCCAGCTCCAAGGTGGAGGAGAGCAGCATGAGTTTTGACCCAGAGTCCCCTGATGGCAAGGAAAAGAAGGTGGCTGCCCTACCCATTCTCCCTGACAGCCCATTCCCAGTCCCTTCTTGCCCAGGACCAGTGTTACCCATCGACACCTACAAAGCGGCCAAGAAGCCCAACAGCTGGATGCCGGCCTAGGGTGTCCTGCCGAGTCCAGAGACTCTGCTGATCATGCCATCCCCCACAGTTATGGAAATCAACTGCCCCCTTGTCCCCGATGGTCTCTGGTTTCATCTTGGCCTCCAGCAGCATCTCTTCCTCCTCAGCCTCCACCACACCCGTGGCAGCTTTGGTCATACACAAGCGTTGTGTCTCAGGCTCTTCAACCATAGCTTCTCGTTGGCCCTCTGCATCCAGCCAGTGGATGATGCTGCATCATCCCTGTCCACCTGGAATAAACAACAGCAACATGGACAGGAGCGTCTTCTTTAGCCCACTGGTGGGACATGCCCTTGGTCCCATCACTCAGAGCTCTCTGAGCAGATATGTCTTGAATGGCTACTTTGACAAGAAGCCCTCTCTGGGCCCTCCAGGCAACATCCCCAGCCCGGGCAGGAGGTAGGCGACCGCCACAGTGCCCACTGTACATGGGAGGAAATGGAGGCAGCCTTCTCATCCTGTTGGTTCTTGGGGATCTGGGCTTGAGTGGAGATGGATAAGGTGCCCACCAAGCTCCCTCCAAATCTAGGTTCTAACTGCCTGAGGCTCTGATGAGACTGCTCGTTCAAGTCCACCCAACCTGTAGTGAGTCCCAACTCCTTGCCTGAGTCACGGCCCTGTGTGATCTGCTCCAGACACCGTCCCCAGAGTGCACCTCTCACCGCACCCCACCCTCCAAAAAACCTTCCTCCCCAAGCACCCTGCCTAGCCCCTACCCCCTTCAGAGCTCCTAGCCTACAGTGCCCCTCCCCCGAGCCCCCATCCAGGATGGACTCACCTCTGTGCTGGGCTCACAGGCAAACTCCTCAGGCTCCTGTGCTAGCAGAGCCTTTAGGGTCAGATTGACCTGGGGTCAAACCCACAGCTGGGTCACCTCACAGCTCTGTGACAGGCAAGGTCATGTGGTGTCTTCTCGGAGCCTCGGTTTCCTCCATGAAAAATGGGGTCAGTGACTCTGACCTCAGGAGGGTGTGTTGGGATTCAAGCAGGGAGAAGAAGGTGCCCAAAGTGCTTGGACTCAGGAGGTCGCCTGGCTTGGGGAGCCCCAACGCAAGACAAGGCCTCGATGGTCAATGCTGAGCTCAATGGTGGTGAAAAGCAAAGATTTCTAGTCCCCTGTTCACGTCTGGACTTGGTAACTTAGAGCAGAGTGACCTTGAACGCTGGGACCACTGCTCATCTGTAAAATGGGGTGCAATCACTCAGCACCCAGGGGGCTCCCTAATAACAGGAATTCCCTCCAATAGTTGCCCAGCTGGGCTCCCTTCAGCTCCTCCTACACCTGCCAGGTCTGCAGGCAGGGACTGGCTGGACCTCATGTGGTCAGGAGGGGGTGTAGAGGAGGAGGGAAAAGGGTGGCCTGACATCTCCCTGCCCAGGGTCTGTGTCCACCCCTGTCTTCGTGTCCGCAGGACCAGCCATGTACGGAGCCGGACCCTGGGATGCAGTGTGTGGACCAGGACAGTGAGGTCGGTGTATATTCAGTGGCTCTCACGTTCCCAGATGTCCAACCTACTCAACTGTGCACCGTGTGGCCCACCTGGCTTGTGTGGCGTGTTCCTGGTACATAGGGGATCTGAGGGTCACCGAGCAGTTGGCTGGGGAGGGGACAGACGAAAGCAGCCATGCCAGGGGACCGTTGTGTTACATGTGTGTGCTGCGGGCTGTGTCACCCAGAAGTGCTGTCTGCAGGGCCACTCTGTGTGTCTGACCATGGACAGGAGGCCTGGTTTCCCCACAGGAGAGAGGCCTATGAGACGGTGAGGGTATCCCTGCCACACTCACGCAGGCAGAGATCCCGGGCCATGTCCATGCTCATTGGAGCTGATGTTGCTCCATGTCCAACCCTCACAGGACAGTTGAGAAACTGAGGCCAGGTGGAGCAGAGCCAGGCCCTGGGCCCACAAGTTGGACAGAGTCCAGAGAAGAAGAGAGCATTCCAAGCTCTTAGGCCAGCCTCAACACTTCCAAGGGGTTAGCTTTGGGAATGAGAGCTCCTAAGGTCCTGAGGGACCCCTGCCAACGTCCCCCATGTAGGGCTCTTTCCTCTACGCATCCCCACGTGGACACACTCGCACACACAAGCATACACACACTCTGACTGTCCAACCCTGTGTCAGAAGGTAGGTGCACACTGGGGAGGTGGCAGGAGGAAGGAAGAAAGAGGTTGGAGGCAGCTCTGCCATGGGGCAGGGGCATCCGGTCCCCTAGCAACATGCGCAGGCCCATAGCATGAAGGGGAGAGGTGCCAGACTGGTGGGCAGGGGGTCCCCAAGGTGCACAAGGGGATGCAGGGGTTGGGGCCATCCCTAGAGCAGCCTGCAGAGAACCAGGTCTGGCGTCCTGTGTCCACCACTCTGGGCACCGGGAACTAGGATGTGACAACCTAGGGGGGAGGGGCTACAGGAGAGAAGGCCTGATCTTAGGCCTCTGGGGTGCATAGATGGGGTGACTCTCAGGGTCCCACAGGCTTGTAGAAGAGTCTATTGACCTTCGTTCTCCATCCATGACCCACTGTTCTCTGAGTCCTTGTAAAATGCATTCCATTCCCTCGAGGCCTTGCTGAGCAGAGGGCAGCCTGAGAGCTTGGGGACTGGGGCCGCGGGCAGTGCAGAACATGGCAGAGCACTGGTCGACTTGTCTGGGCACCAGGGACAAGGCCATCCTTGTTGGAGCCTCGGGCTCCTCCTTTGGAAGTGAGGTGGAGTCATTGCCCTGGCTGGGGTGAGGAGGCCTTGTGAGTCAATGGGACACGCCAGGGCCAGTGTAAGGAAAGCAGGGAGCAAGAGAGGCTTCTGAGGTCCCTCATGTCCCTCCTGGAGCCCGCAGGTCCTGCTCCTTTGCGCCTTCGGCCCTGGTGGAACCACTGCCTTGAGGACCCCAAACAAAGAAAGGTGTGTGTTTTGCTTTCTGCTTTCCTGCCTGGGGCTGCAAGGCTAGGGCTGACCACCAGAGGTGTCCTGTGTCCACTCGTGCTCAATGGAGCAAATGGAGCAGGGAAGGGTCGCCCAGGGCTCGTTCTGGGTGTTCCCCTGTCCAAAGCAACCTTTGATTACTGGTATTCACGTCCACAATGGGAGCTTCTCAGAGGCGGGAGGGTTCTGAGATCCTCTCATGATTCTGTCAGCTACTGTGGCACCAGCACTCACTCTGAGCAAGGCCCATGTTAGTCCTGAGGGCAGTGCTGAAAGCACCCACATGGTCCCTGTCCTCCAGGAGCTCACAGCCTGGAGATGGAAGGGACAAAATCATGAACAAATCCATGTGAAAAAGAAGAGCAGGTGCTACAGGGCAATGAAGCAGGGTGCTGGAGGAGGGAGGGCCTGGAGCCCCTAGTGTAAAGTGTAAAGGGCCCCCCTGGGGACATTTGTGCCCTGAGCAGAAGGACAAGAGGAACCAGCCCTGCATCTGTCTGTAAACAGCATGCTGAGGGCAAGCTCAAAGGCACAGAGACTTGGAGGCAGAAGAGACTTTGACGAGAGAGGAGGTGAGAAAAGAGCCAGTGTGGCTAGAGTGAGCTGGGGAGGAGAGAAGTGAGGGAGAGAGGATGGCAGGGCCAGACCCAGGCCTGGAAGGAGGTACTAGCTGTCTATGCTGGGTGACAGCATTAGCCTCACTTAGCACTTACAATACCTATCATTGAGCATCTGACAGTGTCTCTACCACAGTCCAGGCTCAGGTCAGCTGGGAGGCTCCCCGTCAAGGTCTAGAAGGAGGCTGAGGCTGTGTTCTCAACTGAAGCTCGATAGAGGCAAGAGCCATCTCGGAGATCATTCACAAGTATCGGAGCAGTGGTAGGATTCAGTTTGGATGGGAGGTTTCAGGCCTTTTCTGTCTGTGGGCCGGGACCCTCTGCCAGTTCTTTGCACTTGGGGGTGTCATAGGGACAGAAGCTCATAATATCTGATCTGGCTTCTCCTGAATAGTGGATCAGAGAGAGAGAAAGAGAGCGAGAAAGAGAGACAGAGACACACAGAGATAGAAAGATGGGGAGGAGAGACGAAGAGAGGAGACACAAACAGAGACAATGAGATAGAGAGGAGAGACAAAGAGAGAGACAGAGGGACAGGGAGAGACCAAGAGAGATACAGACAGCCAGAGACACAGAGACAGAGAGAGACAAAGATAGGGAGAGAGATAGAGACAGAGAGATAGAATGAACACAGGAAAGACAGAAGCAGGCAGAAGTCACAGACTTTTCATTAAACCAACCGTAGAAGTGACATCTGATCACTCGGCCCTATTCTGTTAGTTAGAAGCCAGCCGCAAAGTCCATTCTCACTGAGGAGCGGGGGATTACATAGGATGTGTGCCTAGGAAGTGGGAACGCTGGGAGCCATTGTGGGGGCTGCCCACCACATAGGCTGAGATGACCGCCACTCAGGCACTTGGACCTGAGTCTAAACATAACAGGAGGCCCTGGAGGGTTGCGAACCAGAAGGAGATGATGTTTGAACGTCATTTCATTTCGACCCTCCCTAGGGACACTGGGAAACAGGCAAGAGGGGAAGTGCCTCTCCCAGGCGCCCAGCAGACCCCAGCCTCTTTGCGTTGTATTCTCTGCCACAGCCAGCCATTTCTGTCATCCTTGCACTGCAAAGTCTGTGCAGGAGCTACGTGTGGGAGCAGCCCACGTTTTCACAGGCTCTGAAGGGATCTCTAGGTCTATACACCTGATGACATCCCTAGGAAGTAGATGCTAGAATGACCCCCACTACACAGAGAGGGACATGAACACAGGAGAGACCCTGAGAGGGGAGGCCCTGAGAGACGCAGGGTTGTCCAGGGTGACATCACTGGCAAGAAGCAGGAGCGGGACTGAATTCAACTCTGTGTCCTCAAAGCTGGGGCCCCGGTTGCGTCCAGACCTCCCCAGAGGCTGTGGGGTGGACTGTGTTGGTGTGACTGTGTCTGGACAGGGTATGGAGATAGAGAGTGAGCAGTCAGCAGCCAGGGGGGCCCTTAGGAAGGTCTTGTGTGAGGAGGAAGCTTAGGTAAGGGGATCCCAGGAAGTGACCTCACAGAGCCCAACAGAACTTGGAACCCTGGTAACTAGGCACCCACATCCTAAACACAGCCCCCAAGTGAGCTCACTTGTCTAGCACTTGTCTAGAAGGAGCAACATGTTTAGTTGCTGCTTCCCTATGACCAGGGGCCGGAGCCCCAGGAAAGCCCCCAAAGACCGATGCAGATGCTGGTGCCCTTCTCACGGCCGACGGGTCTGGCCATTTACCCGGAGGGATGGAAAGGTAACATTGGGAGGCCCAGGGAAGGCCATTCCAAACCAGGCTACCACTGTGGTCCCATCAGGGCAGCCCTACATCCACTCCCCATGTGTTCTGGAAGGGCGGGTTCATGTGGGTGGACCACAGTGAGCAGGAGCAGTCGGTGAGGTGTTAGAAGCCTGGGGGGGGGGGTCGGTCAGGTTCAAAGCCAAGGTCAAGGCCGGCTGGGTGGGACGTGGAGTGCGGGGGTGGCGCCCTTCTGCTTGAGGTTTATCCCAAGCCCCTGAGGTGTATGTCTTTCCTCAGGGGTGGAATACTGTGCAGACACAGGTGTGTGCCTGATCTGGGAGAATTAGTTCCAGAGGGCAGAAGCAGCAGCAAGGACAGCTGGGCAGGGCTCTGATGTCTCTGGGACGGAGCCAGTCACTGTCTTTGCAGAGCTCCAGACAGGAAATCAGCGTGGAGCTGGTGGAAGGGGATATTCCATCCATCTCCCTGATGGAGGCGCCGGTGTCCCACAGGACTGGATCAGCAGCTACCGGGAGAGGGTCTGCAGTGGCAGTGATAAAACCCTCAGAGCCACCAGAGGACCCAGCTTCGAACCCGGGAGAACAATCATATCCACCATGTCCTGCAGCAGACCAGGAGGCAGCTGAGTGCCCAGCCTCTAAGAAGGGTGCGCCATCCCCTGCACAGGCTCCTGTAGGATACCAGGAGGCAGAAGAGGCCCAAACCTCTGTGAAGGGAGAGCCATCCCCTGCACAGCCTATTGCAGGAGACGAGGAGGCAGCTGAGATCCCTGCCTCCGTGCAGGGGGCACCATCCCCTGCACAGGCTCCTGCAGGAGACAGGGAGGCAGCTGTGGCCCAAGCCTCCGTGCAGGGACAGACATCTCCTGCACAGCCTCCTGCAGGAGAACGAGAGGCAGCTGAGGCCCCAGCCTCCGTGCAGGCAGAGCCATTCCCTGCACAGGCTCATGCAGGAGAACAGGAGGCAGCTGAGGCCCCAGCCTCTGTGCAGGGAGAGCCATCCCCTGCACAGGCTCCTGCAGGAGACAGGGAGGCAGCTGAGGCCCCAGCCTCTGTGCAGGGAGAGCCATCCCCTGCACAGGCTCCTGCAGGAGACAGGGAGGCAGCTGAGGCCAAATTCTGCGGCCTGGGAGATCTGGCTTACGCACCTCCCTCATTAGCACCTCCAATCCCACCTGTTCCAACTGCTCCGTTACCACACATTTCATTCCCCACCCTGCTTATTGTATTTGTTTCTTTCTTGGTTCCTTTCATTGCTCTGTTTTTATTGTTTATATCTTGAATATTTAAAATAAATTTAACTTTCATCTGTTAACAATTTATTGTTTTTCATTTTAAATTGTACACTTCATGAGCATCAAGTACATTCACAATGCTGTGCATCCATCACCGTTGTCTGGGTTCAGAATATTTCATTCTCCAAAAGGAAACCCTGTTCTAAAAGCAGTCACTCCCCTTTTCTCGCTCAGGCCCTGGCAACCTCTAATCAGTTTTCTGTCACTAACCCTAACCCTAACCCTAACCCTAACCCTAACCCTAATCTGTTCTGGATGTTTCCTGTAAGTGAAATCATGCCGTAGGTGGCCATTGTGTCTGCCCACTCATTTTCACACGGCCTGATAGATTTTCCTTTTCTGTTTTTATTTGAAATAGAATTTCTCTAAATTGATAGGAAAATCCCAGATGGAGTCTAGACTTGATGTATCAAAGAAAGTCCTTTTGGTACATATGTGCATAATCTTGGGGTACAGACTGCTGTTCTAAGTGGGACATCAGAGCCAGAAGCCACACACGAAACGCGTTGCTCTTCATGCCGCCAAAACAAAAACAAGAAAAGGGTTGAAAGCTGGAAAGACAAACCATAAACCGGAATGTATCCTCATAACACAAGGCCAGGGAAAGGTTACGCCTCTTTGTGGTCCAAAAAAACGCTCGAAAGTCAGAGTTTTAAAAAGAGATAAAGAGCAAAAAATTTCAATGCCAACGAGAGGCACTACACAGGGGCAGCATGTGTCAGAGATGCTCGAGCTCCCCGAGGAGGAGAGGCGCACATGGAGACACTGTGGAGAGGGCACTGGGCCCCATCAGATGGGCAGGGTTCCAGTGTGGTGACGACAAGCCCTGGTGACAATGTGAGGAAGCAGAGGCCCCAGTAGACTCCTAGAGACAAGTGTGAAAGGACACTCCTCTCTGGGGACCAGCCTGCAGGAACCATCGCAGTCCCCAGGGGCACGCCTGTGCTGGCGGTGCTGATCCCAGGACTTCATCCCACAGAAATTCCTGCCCAACTTTTCAAAGATGTATTATCCAGACTATTCATCACAGCACTCGTTGCAATAGCAAGCAATTGGAAGGAACGCTACTGTCCATGGCGAGGCGATGGGATCCATCCGTCCCATCTGTAAGACCACGTATATGTCATATCAGCCGGGAGACACGTATCTACGAAAATGAATCTGTGTGTGAGAGAGAGACAGAGATAGACAGACAGAAAGAGAGAGACAGAGCCAGAGAGATACGTACCAAATTGTCCATGGGGTTCACCTCTGGGGATGGGAATTGACACTCGCTTCTCTTCTCCTTTAGGGGCCTGCGTGAATTTTCAACTTGATAGAATGTGCCTCTATTCCTCTTATAATTCTAACAAGATTAAAATCACATGGTTAATGTTATCCATTTGTCACTCATCTTTGGACTGAAGTACATTATTTAGTTTATCTTTGTAAAGGTTTTCATTACAAAGACAGTGTACGTTAATTACAGTAAAAGAATGAATTCTAGGGGAATTAAGTGGAAAATGAGGAGTGCCCTTAACAGACAGTGTTCACCGTTTCAGTCCTTTGCCTTTGTATGCACGTGTGTGCATGTGCCCATTCAGCTGTGTGCATCTGTATGCACATGGGTATGTCTATGTGCAAGCGTGTGTGGGTGTGCACTTGCAGCTATCGTGTGGGAAGGACTGCAGGGAGTGTGTTCTTCTGGAACCTGATTTCCCCAGGGCTGGACCCTGACCAGTCAATCCTCTTTCTCCTCTGCGTCGGCCTCAGAATTTCCTAAGAGCCTCTGCTGGGCAACACGGATCACTTCTGGTTTATCACTCCCGTCATCGTGCTGAAAGGAACACCTGCATCCATAAATCTCTACTTCTTTAGGACCGATCCCTAGAGGTGGAGATTCTGGTTCATAATGTAAACGTGATGTTAAGGTGTTGGTCACAGTCTCTGACACCCAAGGTCTCCTTCTGCCCTGTGATCTTGTTTGGGAACGGGGAGTCCAGAAACCCTGAAGCAGAGACCTGAGGGAGGGAGGGAGAAGGAGGAACAGCTAGGATGCAGGGGATGAAGGTACCTGGGGTGACCTGCCCAGCTGGAAGGCCCCGCTCCTGTTCCTTCTGGCCCTACCACTCCCCTCACTCCTGGCCCCGCCCCTACCACACCTGACTCCGCTTTGGCCTTGCTCCTGCCCCTCCTGCTCCCTAACTCACCTGAGCTGAGCAGCCTGGCCTGCCATCCAGGACAGATGATGATGAGGGTCTGGACACTCCTGCCTGCTCCCTCTCCCTCCAAGCAGAGAGCCCCATCCTCAGTAGGGAAAGGACATCTAGGGCAGTGCAGTGAGTCACAGGGACCTCCTTGAACATGCTCCCTCCAGGGGGAGTTCTCAGTTGCAACAGCAGGACCCACTTGAGCTCGTGTGAACAGAAGTGACTTTGACAAGACACAGTGGAGGTGTCATAGAAGGTGCCAGAAGGTCAGAGCATGGGGCTGGAGGCTTTGGAGAAGGTCATTGTGCACAAAGCACACCTCAGGGTCTTCCAGGAGTGATGGCTGCCTCAGACACTGTGCCAGCCCCCAGCCCACATATCCAGCACATTCCGCCTCTGTGATGGAGGGGCCCTGTTCAGTGGGGATGAGGGAGAGAGCCCTGGTGACCTCGGAGAGGCACTGCCATTGGATCCTCAGTTTCCTCACCTGTGAAGTGGGGTGGCAGCTGACCTTTCATGGTGGTGTCAGACAAGTTCGCTGAGGTTGCACCTGGAGTGCCCTGCACCATCTCAGAGCTCGACAGCTACTAGCTCTAATGAAGAGGAATCACGGGAGGAGAGATGGGGCTGGGTCCTCGATCCCCACCTGGCTGGCTGACTGCCGTGGGACGAGATGGGGTGGAGAAAGGCATTCCAGAGGAATAGCGGAGTCAGAGCGAGTAGGGCATGCCTGGTGGGAGATCAGAGTGGGCAGAGGTGAAGGGCCCCAGGGGGCTCTCAGTGGGGTGACATCAGCAGGAACAGCTCACGGTGATGAGCACTTACCAGGGCCTCTGTTCTCCTCTTGAGCTATCTTCTTGTATCCTCCCCACAACTCCTTGGGGGAGACGCAATTATTGTCTTCATTTCACTGATGAGGAAACTGAGGCTCAAAGAGACTTGCCCCCTCTGTGCCCTGCAGAGTGGCAGAGCCGGGATTTGAACCCAGTGCCATTTAGACCCCGTGGGGCCTGCCTGAGAAGGGCTCCCGCATGCTGAGGGAGGGACCTCTTTTCTCTACAGTTCTGAGAACTTTTGGTCCTGATGCCCAGAGAGACCTCACTCTGCGGGGGGATAGGTTGGTCCTTGGTACTGGGACAACCCATAGCGCCCACGGCTGGCCATTCCCCGGCCACCATACCCAGCCCCAAGCAGACGGAGTGGCCCTGTCCTTTTAGTTCAGTGATGGCTGGAGGCCAGAAGGGTGCAGGCCCCAGGGAGGCCAGGACCCCTGAACCCGAGGAGGCCGCAGTGCAAGACAGTGGTTTGGAATGATCCAAAGTCAGAGAAACAGGGGTCCTAGTCCCTGCTCAGCCTCTTTTTAGCTGATGATGCAGGTGAGGGTCTCAGCCTGAGTGTCCCCATCTGTACAATGAGGAAATAACTTGGCTTCCTGATGGGCTGTTGGGAGACTTCCCTGAGGAATTGCTTGAGCATCTCTAGCCTGGTGCCCGGAGCGTGTTAAGAGCCCCCTGCCAGGAAGTCACAGTGGTCCCCCAGGGCGCATGGTCTGAGAAGTCCCTCCTCAGGTTCCCTTTGTGCTGCCCTGCTCCCAGGAACATTCAGCATTGTTGAGGAGGAGCTGAAGAAGATCCAGGACCACACTGTGTTGCAGGTGACGGAGGCTCAACGCTGGAAGGACAGCTGGACATGTGCCATGCCACCGTCCAGGGCTTGTGTTGTGACCCTCTGTGAGCCCGCCACAGATAAATGTTCCTCCTGTGTGGATCCAGCTTCTGTGATTTACTCACTTATTGCTTCATTCACCCAGTCATTCCTTCACTCATTCCCTCACTCACTCACTCCTGCACTCATGTACTCATTCATGCATTCGTTCATTGTTTCACTCACTCATTCACCCAATACGTTCTGGTCCCTGCCATGGGCCGAGCACTGTAACTTCACCAGTGAGTATGACCCGACGTTGTCCCTGCCCACCTGGAGCTCACATCCACTGTGTGACCTGAAAGAGGGCTGTCCCTCGGGTTAGCAGGGGTGATGAGCACCAGGAATCCACTTCTGAAAGTAGAGGCCACCCATGCAAAGAGAAGAACGGAGAAAACCCATGCTTGGCACTTCATCGACAAAAAAAATAATTAAAAGTTAAGAAAAATAAAGATATCCTATATTTAACAAAATGTGGGTTCTAATCATAAGTGTGCACTCATTCCTACAACCAATGAGAAGTAATCCAGAGTGGACTGGGTATTTGTAACACATTCTTCCCGCCAATAATAGCATTTCAGTAAACATGTTCCAGGGCCTCAAGATTTTCCTAAGGCCTCTGTGATCCTCCAACACTTAAATCTTTCTCCTTGGAAACCTCTGTCCTGTCATCCTTCTTGTCGAATGGCTCTTCCACTGTTCGGGGGCCTACCCTGCACGGCCACACTCGTCAGTGACTCTCCACGTTGTTTGGACAGGCTGCCCGCGTTCCTCTCTCAGCCTCACGAGCTCCTGTTTCTTTGGCAAGGTTGGTGTTTTCACTGGGTGATCACCTGGTATACTTGTTTGCATCTTCCCATGCTGTGTCTCCTCTGACGACTCCAGGAGGCAGGCCTTTTGTCCCCATCTTACAGGTGAGGAAGCTCTAGTCCAGAAAGCTGGACGACCTGCTCAAAGTCACAGCCAGCGTGGAGCCTTGGCAGAGTTTGGGACCCCAAAGCAGACAAGGATGTAGGGCAAGTGGTTTGTTTGCAGGTGATGGAGGAGGCCCGAGGGAGGCCATGGGGAAGGGATCCTGGAAGAGGAGAGCCAGTGCGGGGCCTAACGAGGGAACACTGAGGTGAGTATCCATCCTAGTCCTGTTGGGAGACGAGATCCCACCCGGACTGGCTCTGTCCTCGTGTGTGGAGGGTTTACCCTGGGTCATGAATGCTTCTGTGCTACAGGCTGGCACAGGCTTGCAGGAGAGGAAGCTCCCTGTGCAAGAGAGATCCCTCAGGCAGAGAGTGGATGCAGGTGCTCCAGGGGCACACTGTGGGCCTTCTGGGGACTGGCTCCCAGGGACTGCAGGGACTCAAGTGGGCTGAGGGAACTGAAGGGCAGCAGCAGCAATGTCTGCAGCGCGGGTCTGCACACATGTCCCACACTTATGCCCACAGAAAGGCTGCTCTGCATGACATTTCTCCTCACAGATGCGTAGTTGGCCCAAACCGCCCCTCCACTCCACACTCCCAATTCCCTTCCACTTGTCTCAGGTTACTAGAAATTCAGAATATTTTAGTTGGTGTTGGAGCCCAGAGACTTTTGTTTGTCCTGTCCATGTTCTAACATTGCTGGCTTTTTAAAGATCTCAGGGCTTTGGTTCCAAAACAGCAAGATGATGAGGACCCCAGAGAGTTTTCTGGAAGCAAAACTTTATGCTTTGCAATACTGCCATCCCACCAGCTCTTCTCAAAATCCCTCCAGGACACAGACTCACAATCTTGGATCCTCAGATTGCTGAAAGGATGCGCCTTTAGAAAGTGATGGGGGTGGGGCAGCAGGACACACCAAATGGTTGAGTGAGGAATTTAGCCAATCCTCTTCCTGGAAAGCCATGATCACACCAGACGCGCTGTCAGAAAACAAACTCTGGGAAGAGACCAAAGACATACAACCAACTGAGGAGCATTTGAAGCTGAGGGAAGAACAGTGAGAGTCGTGGTGTTTTTGCCCAGGGCAGGTCCCGTCCCCATCCCTTCAGTGTGACGGCCCTGTGAGGGGAGCAAGCCTGAATGGGCATGGCTTCACTGTCTGAGGTTGCCCGCTTGATGTCGCCATGAGTGGGCAAAGCCCGGCCCCTAAACATTTCTGGAAACAGTAGCCATCTCAGTGGCAAGCTGACGTGGAAGGTCAACTTTGTAGCCGCCTGAGGTTGGATCTAGAACAGAGCAGCGAATCAACCAGGAAGGTGAGACGGACAACCACACAATGAGACAGACACTGTGGCCTTGATGGGCTGCACATAACCCCAGGGGTTCTGAAAGGTTGTGTGCTTGTGCAGGCCTGTGCCCAATCAGGTGAGACCAGGAAGGTGGGCATTGTGGGGATGCTTAGAGACCTGCCACCAGCCTAGGCCCTGCCCCCAGGTGTTGCTGCCTCCCAGGAAGTCCAAGTTGACTGAGGGGACAATGCCCAGCCCTGTGGAAGGTCCCTATCCACTCTGGGGCTCCCATGGAGAGAGGCCTTCCCACCTGGAAACTTCTCCCCAGGTCTTCTTCAGAGGCTGAAACGAGGTGCTCTCAGAGAAGAGAAGATGGTGAGCAGTGAGGAGAGGCTCCTGAGGAGTTGGCCCTCCTGGGGAAGGAAGCAAATGAGCTGGGAGGGTGGAGTGATCCCTGCTTGCTCTGGCCTCAGCCCCTTCAGTGTACATCTCCCTCCTGGAGGGGACAGGAGCCCAGGGAACCCAGGAGAGTACACCCGGGCCGCGATGAGCAACATTCCCAAGGAGGAGGATCTGAGATCAACGCAGGATGAGCCCAGGTAGGAAGGGAGACTTTCGCCACCAAGACACTCGAGTCAAGGTCAGCGTGCCCCTGCAGGGATGATCTCCCTGCCTGTTCTACATGTCCCTTGGACCACTGACTGCTTAGGGACTGGCTTCTGACCAGCAGACCCAGCACAAGTGACAGGATGACCCTTCCCAGATTCCATCACTGAGGCTGTCATTCTCTCTCACTCGCTCTCTTGTGTTCCCTCTTCCCTCTCCCCTTGTTCCCCTCTCTCAGTCTGTCTAACCCCTGGACATGGGGACATACATGGACGTCCTGAGCTCCCCTATGCAGAGGCCCACGCAGAAGAAAACCAAGGGAGTGCCCTGGCCAACAGACAGAAAGGAGCCCGGATTTCAGTGAAGCTGATCCTGACCGAGCCCACAGGAGTAAGCTTGACAGCACATCTCACCCTGGTCCAGCCTCAGTGGAGGCCACAGCCCCAACCTGGAAGTCGTCATGAGCAGAGGCTCCAGCTCAGTTGTGCAGCATTCCTGGTCCACAGAGATGGAGAGAGAGTGAATATTTGCGGTTTAAAGATGCAGGGTGGGGAGCAGTGTTGTGAGAGAGGAGGAGACACCTCACACCATCTGCCAGTTCCCGGGTCTGGCCTGCCCTTCTCCCTCTTCACCCCTCCAGGCTCTCTGCAGCCACAGTGCCCACCTCTGTAACCTCCTCTGGCCAAACTCACTTCTGCATGGGTGGCTCCACACCAGCAGTGTCTTCTCCCTGGCACGCTGATCACAGGTCAGTGCAGCGCTGGGTCCTCATGTCATTCTGGTCACAGCAAATGTCACCTCAGTCAGGCCTTTCAGACCCTCCTACCCAGTGAGACCCCAGCCCTCCCTGCAGGACACTATTTATTTTCATTCAATTCATGCTCTTCTCTTTCACGTGTCTCTGATTTTGTGCTTTTGTCCATCTGCCTCCAGACTGAGCTCCTGGTGGGCAGGGACCACTGGGTAGATTTCAGCACCACCCTTGGGCCCACCAGGGCTCCCGGCCCAGGGTGATGGCTTGGCACATAGCTGTCGAATGAACAAATAGGGACATCTTGGATCCCTCCTTCCTGCTTTTGCTCCACTCAGTAGGTGAAGAGGAACACTACTCATAGGAAGTGCAAGTGGGTCCTGAGGCAGGCGGAGGGTCAGCATGACTTCTGCATGAATCCTCCTTTCCCCAATTGCTCCAGCAAAGCTCAGTGGGCACCACTGACACAGGAGGCTGCCACCTGATGGCCAGCACAGGAACTGCAGCCTCAGGCAGGGACAGCACAGCACCAGGCAGGCATATATTTCTTGTGGAGAAATGCCTATCCAAATGCATTGCCCATTTTTCATTGTGCTATTTGTATTTTATTGTTGAGAGGGGAGACTGTATTATATATTCTCAACAGTAGACCCTTATCAGACATGTAAAGATCTGTAAACATATTCTCACCTTCTGTGAGTCATCTTTTCACTTTCTTGATCGTGTCTTTCAACGCACTCAAGTTCTACTTTTGATGAAGTTGAATTGATCTGTTTTCCCTTTGGTTGCTTATGTGTTGGGTGCCATAATTACAAAAACATTGCCTAATCCAGGACCATGTTTTCTTCCAAGAGTTTTATAGTTTTAGGTCTTACATTTACATCTTTGATGGTAAGAAGATGTAACATTTTTGTATATGGTGTGAGGTAGGGGTCCACCTTTATGCTTTCACATGTGGATATCCACCTGTCCCAGCACTAATTTTTGAAAAGATTATTCCCTCCTCATTGTCTTGGCATCTCAAATAATTCTAGAATCTGTGGTTGTACCAGGTGGTGTGACTTACAGTTCCTTAGAATTTTTCTTTATATGAAGGTTGCTTTTCTCTGGCCTTGTGGACTTTCACCCACTGCATATGTAGACTGATCATTAGTGAAATAATCATATCAGGTATTTGGACTAGTTTTTTCATTGCTTGCGGTGGGTATGTAAGTCCACACCCTGTTACTCCCTGATGGCTGGGTGGAACACATTGCACCATTGTTCTGGCCTGGATTATCACTGTATCCTTCTAACTGGTTTCTCTGCCTCTATATTTGACCCGCAATCTATCCTCAATGCACCAATTGGAGTGACTCTTTAAAACCAGATGTCACACCCTGACATTGTGAAATCTCTCAAGGGGATCTCCATTTCTCTCAGGGGGAAAGTTCATGTCCTTATGATGGACCTCAAGCCCAATACAGTTGGTCCCACGCTCTCTCTGACATCATCTTTGGCCAGTTATCCCCTGTACCATTTGCTCCAGTCCCTCTGCCCTCCATTATGCTCCTGGTACATGCCAGGCACTCTCCCACCTGTAGACTTGCACCCTATGTTCCTTCCACTTGGAATCCTCTTCCACATGATGATTTCATGCCTCATCTTCTTCACCATCTTTAATTCTGTGTTCAAATGTCATCTTGGTGAGGCTGTATTGACCATGTCATTTAAAATATAAACTATCCTCTTGTCCTGACACTCCCTATCCAACTTGTTCCCCTTTCATTTTTCCCCTTAGCACTAACACCCTATAAAATAATCAATAATGATAAGAATCAGTGTTCAATCAGGACACGGAAACCAACCAATAGATTGAGCAGGGACAGTTTATATAATGAACAATTAACCATTAACCTTTAAAGGGAACTATAGAGAATAGCCCAGAATTACAGTAGAGTAGTTAAGAAAGAAACAATTTTGGGAGAGGACCCCCTCGCCAAGGCTGCCTTCAGGCCTTGTTGGAGAAGGAATGATTGCAGCAGAGGGATGGTGGAGAAGATTGTCGTGATTCCCAAGACCAGTACCAGTCCCTGGTCAGGGATGAGCTCAGCAGGTAGGGAACAGCAGGCTGAGACTGGCAAACAGGAAAGCCCTGTCCCCTCCCAGGGGCAGGTAGGCTGAGGCTGGGATGCCTACTGGATTCACTGGGATTCCACTTGCAGTGGTGACACTCATTCTCCTTATTAAACCATCCAAGGGGATGCACTGAATCCACTGTGGATGACCCACTGTGGGTGAGTCCCTGTAGACACCCCTGAATTATGCCACTGCTGGTTGTACTGCAGGAGAAAGAAAAAGAAAAGAATGGAAGCACCATGGAATTAGGATGGAAGGCTCTTTGTCCTAAACCTTCTCTGACAAAGCTTAACCCCTGCCAGGTGCAAAAGAGAAATGTCTACTGGGTGCAGCTCCATTATTGCAGAACAGACAATAGAGGCCAACACTCTGATGTTGTTACACAGGGGCAATCCATTGATAACTGGCACCATAATTCCCTTATTATTTTGTTTATGTATTCCATGCTTTTACTTCCAACTTGCCTCTATTGCTTTATTTGAAGTAAGATTTTGAAGACAGCGTATGGTTGTATCAAGCTTTCTAAAAAAAGGTATTTTGACCCCCCAAAATGCCATTATTAGATCAAAACAACAGAAGAATGAAAAGTACAAAGTAGCTATACTATCAGTGTATGCCTTAAGTAAATAGTTTACTGTCAAATTCCTCTTATATAAGAAAGCACCATGCAGTTTCATTTTAATGATGTTAGCCTCAATAATCTAGTATAATAATAAACTCCTTTGTAATGAGTAACTATATAAAATGAAGTTACAATAATTTACAATTTACGTCTGTGACATGACCCAACTACTCTCTACAAGCACCACTGAAATCTTGATTGATGCTTGGCTACCTTGTTCTACTAGAACTAACGGGAATATTTCACTGCCAACAAATTCTGTTTACCTACTGTGTAGTTTATAAGGGTTGAATTCTTCTCTTCTTGAAAATCACCATTTTCATCTCTCCATATGGATACCTGTTTATCGGCAGATAGCTTTGCAGCCAGTATAGTTTTTTTCAGGAGAGTCTTATACAAGAAGTCATAAAAAATGAGTATAAATAACTTACAATTCTGCAATTTTTATTTTCTTTTTTTTTCCCTGCTTGGAAAGATTTGCCCTGAGCTAACATCTGTTGCCCATCTGCCTCTCTTTTTTCTTTCTTCCCAAAGCCCCAGTACATAGTTCTATATTCTACATGTAAGTCCTTTTAGTTCTTCTACATGAGCCACCGCCACAGCATAGTCAATGAGAGACAAGTGGTGTGGCTCGTGCCTGGGAACTGAACCTGGGACGCTGAAGCGGAGCGTGCCAAACTTTAACTGCTAGGCCATCAGGGTTTGCTCCAGGAAATTTTTCTGGAAAAAAATTGTAATCGAGATGTATGATTTATTTCTAAAAATTTCATAACATACTTTAAAACATGAAATGCTCAACATGTTTAAAAGCACTTTACTACTCAGTTTACCTTAACAAAGATATAGCAAACATTTTGAGAAATATACTTTCAACAGGAAAGTCCAATTGTATCTTTATGCTTTTGTAGATCACTCCCAATAACGTGGCTTAAAAAATATAACTGTAAGATTCTCTCAAGAAAATGTATTTCATTTCTATAAAAATCGTTCTTTACAGCGTCTCAATGTTTGTTTCCTACCGAGCTTCTCAATGTTCTTTAGGCTTAACAATATAGTAGAATCAAGATCCTATAATCTAGCTTTTAATCCCACAATCCGGAAAGCTCTATCTAAGGTCATCAATGACATCTTAAATCACCGAATAATATTATTCCCATTTTATAAGTGCGAATACTAGGTTTTAAAGAAGTCAAGTTCATGCCCAATATTGTTTAGCTAGTAAGAGGCAGAGCCTAGATATGACTGACTCCTGCTGTCTGATTCTAAAATCTATAAGCATAACCTCTAGGTATACAGCCAAACATAACACTCTGTATTCTTGCAACAGAATAAATGCATTTGCTTTTTCCTTAATGTCTGTAACACGGTTCTTAACTATTCCAATACAGTGGTTTCTCCCTTTCTGTAACTGAGAGTGTTCTTCAAAGTACCTTCCTTCCTCTCTGCTCTTCTCTATACATTCCCTACACTCCCAGTGCTTGAATTCATTTAACAAGCATTTATATTATTGAGTCCATACAATTCCAGACCCCATGGAAAAACAATGAAAAAAAAAACCAGTCCCTGGCCTTGAAGGATTTACAGACTATTAGGGGAGAAAGCCCTATAAGCAAGTCCAATACTATTTTCAAAAAAAAAAAACAAGTTTGAGTCTGCACAAACACAGAAGACTATCTATGCCACACAGCACAGGTTTTCAAGCCTTTTCTGAGGAGGACTACAGTTTTTTAAGAAATAGCGTTTCAAATTTCCAAAAGAGCGCGCAAGACCTAGAACTTCCCTGATCCACTGTCCCATTCCCACTACAAGCCATGTTTTTTCTAAGACTCTTAAGAACATCGTTTGAAAACCACTATATTCTAACATCTTAATAGTTTTGCCTTTCATTCCTAGGTCTTTAATCTACCTGGAATGGATTTTTGTGTATGGAGTAAAGTAGGGTTTCAATTTGAATTTTTTCCATACTGATATTTAATAGTCCCAGGACCACTTAAAGATACGCTCCTCCTTTGCCCTCTGCTCTGTAAGAGCACTTCTACTGAAAGGAATCAAGTTTCTGGATACACGTGGAACTGGATTTAGGTTCTCTACTGTTTTCCACTAGTCTAACACTGTGCTAATAGCAAAGTGCTTTAGTTACTATAGCTTTATATAGAATAAATCAGGATATCTCATAGATCAAGTCTTTTCACCTTGACCTGCTCCTTAAAAAATATCTCGGCTATTCTTAGTCTTTTGTATTTCCATATGTATTTTAGAAAACACACGTAATTTTGAGCTCTGTAATTTCCTGGCAAACTGGTAAAATACCCACAAAACCAATCTAGATCTGTGGTTCTCGACCGGGGCAATTTTAACACCCCCACCTCCCACCCCAGGGACATTCAGCAACTTCTGGAAACATTTTTGGTTGTCACAAAGTGGGGGGTAGGCACTACTGGCCACTAGTGGGTTGAGGCCTGGGAGATGCTGCTAAGCATCCCACAGTGCACAGGACAGCTGCCACAACAAAGAATTATCCCATTCAAATTTTAATAGTGCCACTTTTGAGAAACCCTGTCCCAAATAAATCAAGGGGCAAATTTGCATGGGCCCATTAAAAGCCAGGGAACGTCTACCAAAAACAATAGTTTAGTTTTAGAAAAACTGAACTGCCATGTGCCAAATGAGATTTACCCCAATTCATTAAAAAAAATCATATTATTTGCATATACCAAAAGGCTTATCTTCCTGTTCTCTATAGCAGGGACATTTGCAGGAAGCTTATTGGAGGGGTTAAGTCTTTAAAATACAAAGTTATAAAGAAACAAGACATAGCCAGAAGATATTAAAAAAAAAAAAACTCATAGAAATCAGTAAGAAACAACCCAATAGAAATACGGGCAATCTGAATAGACAATTCACTAAAAGGAATATTCAAATGACGAATAAACATATATAAAAATTCTCAACCTCATTAGTCACCAGAGAAATACCAATTCAAACTCACGAGAACACCATCCATGCACCAGAATGCCTAAAATTTTAGAAGACTGGACATATCAAGTGTTAACAAGAATGCTGAACAACGTAATTCCCACATACTACTGGATGTAGTGAAGGGGTTGTATAAACTGGTTCAACCACTTTGGAAAATGTTGGCAGTCTCTACTATAGCTGAACATATCCATACACTATGACAAGCAATGCCATTCCTAGGGATATATCCAACAGAAAATACTTACCTATTTGCAAAAGAATGAACAAGAATATTCATAAAAGCATTAAAAGCCTAATGGAGAAACCATCCAAATGCCTAATAACTGCAGAACGGATTAATAAACTGTGATATGTTCATAGAAGGAAATAATATACCACAACAAGAACTACTACTATATGCAACAACACAAATGAATCCCCAAAATACAATGTTAAGCAAAAGTACGCAGAATCAAGAGTACAGATATCACTCCATTTCTATAAAGAGGCAAAACTCATCAATGGTGACAGAAAGGAGGAGAGCAAATATCTGTGCAGAGAAAGGACAGTGACTAGAAAAGAGCATGAGAAGGGGCTGTAGGGTGTTGGGAATGTCCTATTTTTATCTAGGTGGTAGATACACGAGTGTGTTTACTTTGTGAAAACTCATCAAGCTATACACTTAGGATTTGTATGCTTTTCTGTATTTAGCTTATATCTTATTAAAGAATTTGCTTAAAAATATAAAGAATACAATCCTGATTTACCACATCTGATGCTTCAAGAGATTATTCTAAACATGTTAAAATGCAAGTTGTGTATATATTGACAACTGATTTTTTACCAAGGCACAAAGACAATGCAGTGGATAAAGCATAGCCGTTTCAATAAATGGTGCTGAACAATGAGATATCCATAGGCAAAATAAATGAACTTGGATCCATACCTCCCACCATATACCAAAAATAACTCGAAATGGATTTTAGACTTAACGGTAAAACCTAAAACTATATTTGACAGAAAAACACTTGTATTCAAAATATATAAAGAACTCTCAAAACTTAACAATAAGAAAAAAAAAACAGGCAAAAGATTCGAATAGACATTTTATCAGAGAATATATACAGATGGCTAATAAGCACAGGAGAAGATGATCAACATCATAAGTTATCAGGGAAATGCTGATTAAAACCACAATGAGATACAACACTACATGCATATTAGAATGGCTGACAAGACTGACCATACCAAGTGTAAGCAAAGATGTAGAGAAATGGGAACTCTTGGACACTGCTGGTGGGAATGTAAAATGGTATAATGTATAAACACTTTGGGAAACAGTTTGGAAGTTTCTTAAAGAGTTCAACATAAGTGATCCACTCACTCCACTCTTAGGTATTTGCCCATAAAAAGGAAAGCACATGTCCATAACAAAGACTTACATACAAATGTTCATAGCAGCTTTATTTGTAATAGCCCAAAACTAGAAACAACTCACATATACATCAACACCTGACTGGATAAACAATTTGTAGTATATCCACAGAACAGAACATTACTCCGCAACACAAAGGAACAAACTATTGATACACACAATATGGGTGAATTTCAAAAGAATTATGTTAAGTGACAGAAGCTAGACAAAATCAGTGTACAAATTGTCTGATTCCATTTATATAAACTCTCAAAAATGCAAACTAATCTATAGTGATAGAAAGCAAATCAGTGGTTCTTTGGGGAGAGTAAGTCACAGAGGGGTGGGAAGGAGGGATAACAAAGGTGTATGAGAAAACTTTTGAAGGTAATGGATATGTTCACTATCTTGACACTGACTGAAAGTTTCATGGAGGTACACCTTATGGTGGAGGTCATAACTTATCAAAGCATACCATTTAAATAAATGCAGTTTGTTTTCTCAAGTATATTTCAATAAACCTTTTCTAAAAATAATACAGGTTGCATATAAATATTGTAAACCAGAGTTCTTATAATTAGCTCAAAATCAACTCCATTCATTCACACAACAAATATTTATCTAGCACCTACTATATGCCAAGCACTCTGCTAGGTTCCACGGTTACAATGCTGAGCAAACTGACATGTTTCCTGACCTCATGGAGAACACAGTCTGCTAGGGGAAGTAGAGATTAATAAAAGATGCACACAGACACATGGATAATAAAAACTTCACAGACAAGTGCTGTCAAGGAGACAAACACAGTGAGATGACACACAATAACAGGGAAACCAAATCTGATCTAACGGAAAGGTCAGTATGGCTCCCTCAAGGAAGCGACATTTAAGCAACACCTAATGGAAGAGGAGGATAACAAGTTGAAGATGTAACTTTCCTCAGAAGAGACACTAACATAAGCAAAGGCTCTGAGGCAGAAGAAAGCATGTTCCTTTGAAGGAATGGAAAGAAAGTCAAAAGGCCTAAGGGTCAAAACAGTGTGGACAACACTATTGGTCACCTCTCCAGTAACTATTCCATCTCCTCTTCCTCACTCCTAAGAGAATCACACTTGGGTTCCTGCAGCCACCCTCCTCCACACATAGTCATGTGCTTTAGAGGAAGATGACTCCATTCTTGATTTTAGGAAGTGGATACTGTTGAGACTTAAGTCAGTCATGGCCACCTCTTTTCTCCCTGCCAGTGATTAGTTAAAGAATGGCATGAGTGAAAGCAGGAAAAGAAGTTATTGCATGCTCTAAACAAGAGATGGTAGTTTGGACCAGGGAGTTGTCAATGGAGATAGAGATTTGCACGGAGAAATAAGGTAGAGCAATGTGTACAGGATGTCTCCTAGGTTTCTGGCTTAGACAAATAACGATCAATCTTTTCCATATAGTCAAAGCCAGAGAAATATTTTTTAAAAATGAATAGTCTTACGTTATTCTTAATATATTTCTCCTAAATAAACCTAATTAGAACTAGTCAAGGATCATGCCTAAAACATATCTCATCCTCATGCAGGATACTGGCTTCAGAAGTTCATGCAAAGTTATCCAGAATGAATGAGGCTAACTAGATTTTGTCTAACAATACAAATCAATGTTTTCTAAAATTCTAACCTATAATTAACAATCCTGCCTACAAATAACATCAATTTCTGAATGTCATTTATTTTGCCATGCCTGCTTCAAAAAATGATTTAAGCTAGCAAAATGTGCAAATCAATTAAAAGCCAAGCCAATAATAAAGTAGTCCAAGGATTTCTGACCACTCTTGTGTTATCTAAAATTAATTCCAGAGAAATTAGCTGGAGGTACCTAATCAATTATGCTCATCAAATTTATCAAATTAGGTCTCATAACAACAGTAATGAAGGTTCCTATTACACATACCAACAGACCCAGGCAAAAATATAACCTACCTTGACAAGTTGATGAAGTGCCATTTCTTTCAGAACGTGGTGTACTTGGACTGTTGAAGTGACGTGAAGTTCCTCGGTCCTCGCCATCGTTTGTAAAATTCTTTGAGTGGCACGTACAACGACATGACAACGGTACTTCAGCTTTTTTGCTTAAGCTTTCATCCGCTAGCTTCCCTAACAGTGAAAGAACCTCTATTTATAATATTTCTAATTCAAAAAAACATTAATCATCCTCTGCAGCTACAGTGAGCAACCACTCGAATTTGCCCAGGATTGGGAGGTTTCCCAGGCTGTAAGATTTTCAGTGCTAAACCTGGGAAAGTACCTGGCAAATCTGGACCAGTTGGTCACTCTATCTGTAACATCAAATTAGGACAGGAGAGAAACACTTATGATGTCAGAGACATTTATAGAGAAGTTATCATCAATTTGCATAACTTACAAAAAGATAATAGTCAAAGATTAATAATGTAACAAAGGCACAACCACTTGAGTATTCGTTTATATTGAGACTTATTAAAATATCAAGCAGGGAGGATTAAAAGAAAGACCAAAAGTATATTCTTAGTTACTGCTATTTCTTTAAATGAATCATTCTGGATAAAAAGTACTTTATTATATTTTTTTCAAGTCCCAATAATCAACCTGAATATATCAACCAAATACTTACCACGAAGAAGAGACTGTTGCCACGCTAAAGCAGCACAAAGTAAGACTAAGCTTTTCCCACCTTCTGTAGGGCTCTCCAACAAACAATGCTGCTTACTTTTTAATCCTCGGGCAATCTATTGACACAAAAACAATAAAAAAAAAATCAGTAAACAATTTACTTCATTAGGGTCTGTCTCCATCACAAGTACAAACACAACAAGAAGTAAGGTTGTACTTGAGGGAACATAGCAATAGCAAAAGGGAGAATTAGTATTTATTTCAATCTAGACCTTATTCCTTTATCTTTCTCTCTAAAATTATGTTGGACTTAAAAGCATATAGGCATAAAACAAATGAACAAAGCAATTTATGCCTTAATGATGCAAGCACCGTCATTTCTGTAAAACTAGAGTACACTAATATCTTGGATGAAAACTTAATGGAGGATACTGCTAGGGGGAGTGTAAATCGCTACAACCACTTTGGACAGAAATTAACAATTTCTAGCAAAGTTGAAGATACCCAACACCAGGAAGTCCAGTCCTATGTATATATCCAAAACCTTTCTCACAGGAACATAAGGAAACATGCATAAGAAAGTTCATAGCAGGATTGTTTAGAATTGCAAAAGAATGTAAACAACTTAATTGTCTGTCAAAAGGAAAATGGATAAAAATTATTCTGGTATATTCATACAATGGAATACTACACAGCAATTAAAATAGATTAACAATCAATAAGGCTACTTCTTAAAAATAATGTTAAGCAACTCCAAACACTTCTGAACAAATATAGGTACAGTATCATGTCATTGTACAAAGTTTAAAAACAGGTAAAGTAATGCTCTATATTGTTTATGGATACATACATATGTAACAAAAGTATAACAACACGTCCAGGAAAGAAAAAGAATAAATTCAGCATACTAGTAATGTTACTTGCAAACAAGATATAAAGTAAATATGGCAAAATATTAAGATTGAACAACTCTGGAATGTTGGCTTACTCATTTGTCTATTAATTTTCTATATGATTGAAACATCTCAAAAAGTATGGTGAAAAATATAGTATTCTGTGTAAAAGACAGTAAATACTTTGTAGAAGGTAGTAATTCCGTAAAGTAAATAGAAGTGCCAAATGAGCTGAGAATAGTTTTCAGAATATTCTCCTTTGCCTCCTAACCATATACTGATTATAACGATCAGGATTATTTTTCGAAAGGTTACATGTTCTTCCATGAACCCAGCAAATATTTTCAATCCATTTACTATCTGAGAAAATGAATGTAGTCACAGATTCAGTATACGTTATGAATTATCAGCATCTTTATCTTAATGAAGACTTAACTGCTGAAAGATACTTGCAGAATTCATTATAGCAAGCTACGATGGACAAGCTTTACAAGGAAAGTTCATCTTCACCCCACCAACTGTACATTCAGACCACACTAAAGAGTCATGCTTTCCTGTTTACTTAGATTCCTAACTGCAGCAGAAATGAAAATCAAGACTGAAACAATGCCATTCAAAGAAAACCAGATACCCAACTAGAGTAGGACAGAAGTCTAGAAATAAAAAGGAGATTCCTAAATGTATAAACAAAACAAGTGCAAGTAAAAGAATTTCCTAGTCTTAAGCATCACAGTGGTTGAGAACATGTCTCGGAATCTGACAAATCCGGATTTGTATCCCTACTCTGCCAAAGCTGTGGACCAGGAGGTAGAAGTCCGAGTTCTAGATCAGGTTCCCACAACTCAGATGTGTTTCCTTGATCATGTCTTCACTTCTCTAGACTAAGATCCTTATCTGTAATAATCCCTAATTGAAAAACTGTTGTAAGGGAGAAAATGCCTTGGCACACAGTAGGTGCTTGATAATTCTGATTTAAAGGTCAGTAGGGTATAATGAAAAGAAGATGGGCTTTGGAGTAAAGCAAGCTTAAGTGTGAGTCCCACTGTGTGAATCACTGAACCTCAGTCTGTTTCTTCATCTGTGCAATGGAGATAAGATTATCCACCTGATCGAGTTTTGACGACAATTAACCAGGCATTGAGTTAAGAATTAAGTAAGTTAATGGATAGAACGTGCCTAAACTCCAGTATTTGACACAGAGGAGGTGATCTACTTTAATCCCCACCTCTTCTAAACCACCTATGCTTAATCTAGGATCCAGAGACGGAAGTCGGAGACTGTGATCTCTTGCTATTGCGTGCAGAAATCTTCGTACATGACTGCGTTTCTCTGAACAGAAAGTCCGTGGATTTCTCATTCCCAGAACTATATCCTAATAAAATAACTGAAAACAGAGGGGAGACTGATATGCACTGTTATCAACTGAGGACTTCCTTGCAATAGTGAAAAAATGGCAAATTCGACCTGGGGATGGAGGGATGGTTAAAAGAGCAATTCAACAGCTTATGAAGCCAATTATACCCTGACCCCTAGCCTATGTGTTCCAAAACAAGCTAAGAACCACTATTCTAAGGTATTTCCCAGTTCTAATATTCTGTGATTCTATCTGTGCAACTCTTGAGAAGAGATTTGGTGGACTCTAACCCCTTCACCCCAGCCAATAACGCAATGCTGGCTAGTTCCTCAGATACAGACTAGAAATCCATCCCGTCTGCAATCGCCACAATCCCCCAGGGGATAAAGGACAAGCTGCTGTCATGAGACAGCGGGGGGCCGAGGGGGCCCGGGGCCTCTCCCTGGGGGTCGGGGACAAGCTCCCTCCGGCCTCCGCGTGCTCAGACCCCCAAGGCCCGGGGACGCGGTCACGCCGACGGCCCGCATGGCGGCCAGGCGAGAGCAGAAGGCTCCCTTCGGGCAGGCTGCATGCCGCCCCACGAGAGACAGGCTGGCCTGTTCTGAGGAAAACTGAGGCAGCGCTGCCAGGGCTCCGAGTCCCGGGAGAAAAGGAAATGGTATCTGCGAGCACACACTGCGGAGCCTGGCAGAGAGGAGAGGCCCCAAACCTCTCGCCTCCTCACCGGGCTGCCACTCCCTGGCCCAGCGCTGACTCCGGCGCCTCACCCGCTCCCTCCTCCGCTCTCTCCAGGCCTCGCGCCAGCGCTCTTGTGGACGAATTCCCGCCTCCCGCCCCCTCGACTCCCAGCACCCAATCACCCGCCAGAGCAGAAACCAAGCAACCAATCCTGGCACGAGGTTAAGGGGCGAGAACCCTGGCCCCCGAGGGAAGCTTCCCCAATAAAAACTGACGCAAAGTATTTGGTGGCCCGGAGGCGAACGCTTCAAGAGCGAAGGACGCGAGCAGACCGCAGGATTTAAAGGAAAATCTTCTCCGTTTTGAGATTTTGAAACTGGCGACTTAACCCGTGCATCCGTTTCCTTGGAAACTCGCAGTCTTATTCTTCAGGTGTGTAGACCAACCGAAAGGAAACCCTTTGAAGCCTTGCCGGGCTCTTCCCAGAGCGTCTGTCAGTGCCGCTCAGCTCACGTTTCCGAACTTCAAGGCGGCCCGGGTGTGGCACAGACGGAGGCGGGAACTGCCAGATGCCTGAGCCCTGCCAGGCGAGAAGGCTGGTTGACGACTGGCCTCAGAATCTCAGGATGTTCCAGGCTTCCCCGGATAGCGACTTCAACCAGAGCAACGCTCTAGAGCGCTCCCTCCCCGGTCACTTCTGCTCCATCAAGGCTCATCTGCCTTCTGTCCCTCCTAAAACCTCATTGTTCTTCTTTGCCACGAAGTACACTTCAGCTTCCTCGAAGGTAGGGAGTTAATCATGATCTCTCCAAATTGTGATTTTGTCAATTTCTGAATAGCTTAAGCTTGGCTCCAGTTCTAGTGTCTCAAAAAAGCAAAACCTGAGACAGTTTCTCAAGTTTGAGCAACTAGTTTGGGGAGAGGTTTGCTGCAAGGGGAGCAGCGGGAGGAGAGTGGATTTGTTTGCCTCCCTTTCAGTTTTACTGCATCTTCCCCAATTGCAAAATGTAGAGTGCTAAAGATAAATTCTACCTTTTAATTTAGTAATCTCAGGAACAAAAATTTATCCTCAAAGAGTAATCAAAAGAAAGAAAAAGTAAAAATACCTCAGTTGATAACAGTGCCTACTGCAATCCTGAAAAAAGTCATCAACCTCCCTGTCTAGTAATAGCACCTTATACGGTTATGATATATCAGTTTGATCATTATGAAGCTAATAAAATAATTATCAAAACTAAACAACTTGCCAAAAAAAATTCATATAAAGTTCAATGAAAGAAAGCAGACCCCCTACTGGGTATTATGAATTCCATTCTGTGAAAATATATATGCATAAGCAAAGATAGAGGGAAAGTATAAAAAATGTAACTTACTGTTAAAACAGTGGAATGAAGGATAATTTATCAATACTTAAAAATATCTTCAAATTTTTATTCTGCTTTTATAATTTTTTTAAATATCAAATCGTTTAAGTAACTGCTCCAGGGAAACTACTACGATTTTCCTCCGCTCAATTCCTAAGGCTCTCAACCGACTCTAGCCTTGTATGGCCATTTGACGTGTGGGGCGTTAACAGAAATGGATACACGTAGGCTCTGGATCCAGACAGTCCTGGATTCCAGTCCCTTGAACTGTTCCTTTCAGGTGAACAGTAGTGAAAGAAAACACAAAATACTACAAGTTCATTTGATAAAGAATATGAATGTTTATAAACCGATATTCAAAATAGCTGCACACATCTGTTTTCACTTGAATAAAAAAATCACATTGTGACAAATTTTGTAAACTTAACTTAAAATACATGAATATTAACATTTACTAATATAGTTACAGATTTTGTTTACATCATCAAAGAATGTGATGAAAAACAGCATGTTATTATTTAAACACAGCAGGTTTTGACCAGTCTTTGAAAACTGATCCAAGAATGTGTGCTGCATTTAGTTAGAAACCATTTATTTCAACCTTTTCTGAACTCCTAGAGGTTTCCTACTCACATAAAATATTCCAAAGCCTCAGTTTAAAATAAAACAAAACAAAACAACACAGGACCGCTGTATTTAACCTTAGAAGACTACAAAACTGCCTTGTTTAAAAATATGAAAATTCTTACAGTATTTTTTGTGTATGCTTTTATTTTTCACATCGAAATTACTTGATTGAACATTAAGCATCTGATATCTCAGGGAAGGCCAGCCCAGTATCCTGGTTTTCAGAGCTGACCAGGTGTTTCTGATGCAATCTATGGACCAGCAGAGACCCATTTGACTAAAGAAGAAATAATTAATCAAGTGTTCTCTAGACATTGCTGCATAATGGAATCAACTGGGGAATCTTAAAAAAATATACTAATGCCTGACTCCCAACCGCAGACATTCTGATTTAATTGGCATGGGTTACAATTGGGGATCAAGAGTTTTAACAGCTCTCCAGGTGATTTTAATGTGCAGCAAAATTTGGAGCCACCACAATGATGCAAGACACCACAGTGATCTAAATCACAATTAACCACAAATGACAGATGCCTATAGAGGAAATCTCACTTTAAAGAAGTTTCTCAAGTTGGAAATACTTT
This sequence comes from Diceros bicornis minor, assembly GCF_020826845.1. NCBI lineage: Eukaryota > Metazoa > Chordata > Mammalia > Perissodactyla > Rhinocerotidae > Diceros > Diceros bicornis. The sequence goes on along the minus strand of NW_026690883.1, from coordinate 110,677 downwards.
ATAGTTTCTCTCTGTTTCTTAAGATCAAATTTATGCTTTTTCTGAAAGTTATAATGACTCTTTAATTAGTAGTCTTCAGAGGGGATTTATATTGTTAAACACTCAACAACTTTTTTCAACCATTAAGTTTAGGTTATTGTATATAATCACTGCTATACACTTATCTATTACGTGTAACAATACACTGAAATTACCTTCTAGGCATCACAGTATTAAGAACCATCCATAGTTTATTGACTGTTTGAAGCATTCTCCACAGAACCCCTGAATTCAATAGCTGGTTCATATTGGATGTTAATACTTCTGCATATGTTATAAGTTCACTGGCAGAGAGTAGAGTCAAGCGTTCTAGAATCTGTATCGTTTCCATATGTCTTACTGGGACAGCTGAAAATGCTAAAGGGGAAACTTAGCAGTCATAATCTAAATTCTATACAGCTTACCAAATAAGAAGTAACATTGCTCTATCAGACTACAGGCCAAACAAATCAAGAAAACAGTGTTGCTCTAAACGTAAAACTTTCAATCCTAGCCATAGTTTTGGCCATACTTAAAATAAGGACCTTAAGAAAAATTCATTTAGGTGTAGTTATTTCACAAAGAACAAAACATATCTCATTTAAGAAATCACATTAGTGACCCAAAGACAAGGTTCATTTCCTTGGTGATTCAGAAAAATTTTAAAAATGGATTGAAATATGAAAATATACCCAAGTATTGCCTTTGGTAGTCACATTCATTTGAAAGATTGGAATTTGTTGATACCTATAAGGGTGGCCCCGTTTATAGGTTATAACCACTCAGCAGATTTCTGTTATTTAATAATATCAATACTGTGCTCTTCAATAGAACAGACGCTAACCACATCTGGCTGTTGAGCACTTGAAATGTAGCTAGTCCAAAATGAGATGTGCAGTAAGTATAAAATATATACTGGATTCCTAAGAGTTAGTATGGAACAACGGTAAAATATCTCATTAATCATTTTTTATATTGAGCACCTGATGTAATAATATATTAGATATATTGGGTTAAAAGAAATAATTATTAAAATTAATTTTGCCTTTCTTTTCACATGAATGTGGCTATAGAACGTTTCAAATTATATGTTAAAATTATATGTGTGTCTTGCGTCTTATTTCTATTTGACAGTGGTGATCTAGAACACTATCCAGTAACCACAAGTCCGTTGCTCTATTCCATGGCCCTTATTTCTGACTTCTTTCTATCGACCTTTCACACAACCTGTTCAGTGATATAACGTAGGACCTATGAGGTAACAGATACAAGCATATCAGAAATAAATGGTTAAAACTCCTTAAACTCAAAGAGAATTATTAAAATTATATTCACGAAAACATTATTATACCCCCAGGGAAATTCTGCATGATTTTAAGATTTCAATGAGCCTAACATCTCTTTGCACTACTAAAGGGGAAAAAGGAGTATCAATCTACTATACCTTCTTGGAGTTGTTTAGGAGAGTGGTTTTTGGCATTATTAGTCAGGAGCATTTCTCTTAACAGGGCGTCAGTCCCTGTGATTTTTTCTTCACAGATCCAATCTTTCACAATGCATAGATGCGAGTAGTTAGTTACAAGGAGACATAGTAAAGCAGAATGCGACCCTTAAAAATGTACAGAAAGTCAACTGGATTCTTCATTCTTAAACACAAAACTCATCTCTCTCCTCTCTCCCCCTCCCTTCTCCCTTTCACTATCAGCAATCCAAAGGAAGTTGTACTTCTTGTGCATGCATACTAGAGTTTGAGAACTTCTGTTAGGCAGTTCAGCCAGGGAATCTGCTTAGATAAAGATCCCCAAGTGATCTGATACAGGGAAGTTGGAAACTACTACTTTTATCAAAAGTTCTCAAGCTTTCTTCCACTCTATCCCAACATAAAAATCTTTCATCAGGAAAAGTTGTTTGACATAGCCATAGTTCAAGAGTTGAGAGGGGGAGGAAAGAAAAAGAGGAGAAAAGAATGTCCATTTGGGGGAGATCATATATGATTTTAAAAAGGCCTCACTCAGAAATTCTGATGACTAGTGGTGTAGTGGTTTGCATGCTCTGCTGCAGTGGCCCCAGGTTTGCAGGTTCGGATCCCGGGTACAGACCCACACACCACTCGTCAAGCCATACTGTGTCAGCATTCCACATACAAAATAGAGGAAGATGGGCACAGATGTTAGCTCAGGGCCAATTTTCCTCAAGCAAAAAAAAAGAGAGGAAGGTTGGCAAAGGATGTTAGCTCATGGCCGGTCTTCCTCACCAAAAAAATAAAAAATAAAAGAAATTCTGATAGGCTTCTATAGGAGAACATGTCTTCTCCTCCAACCCAGTTGATAATATTGCTATACATGGGTAAAATTCAAGTTGCTCACTTTAAATACCTAAAAGTTCTCAGGCACTTTATGTATATTTTCTCATTTCACCCTAACATTCCTACAAGGTAAGCAATATTGTCTCCGTTCTACTGTAAGAAAGCAGGCTGAAAGACATTTATTAATATCCCAAAGTCACACAGCTAATTATGTCAACCAGTTGAAGCAGTACTGGTGATACCTACAGGAGGATGCATTTGTCTTCCTTCAAGAAGGTTTAAGGAAGCTCCAAAGGAATGGGAAAGCTTCCTTTTTGTAAATCAAATGCTTGTTTCTAACCTTTTGCTTATACCATGGTTTGACTATTCGTGACTATTATTGTGTAATATCAATAATGAGAAAGTAAATGATGATATTGTAAAAATGCCTATTTAGATATATGAGATACCACTATGCTAAGTGCTTGGCACATAAATACTTAATAAATATTTTTGTTACTATACTACTAGTATCATTATCAGAGTTGTAAGTGTAGTAGTAATAATATTAGTAGCAACAATGGTACTTTAGAGACAATCATCAACTTCTCATGCAACTTAAATCGTACCAGTGCTTAGTCCCAGTAGGGATGGTATCTGCTTCCTGTCTCATAGAAACCGCTTAAAATTGATGTTTCTGTTTGAAAAGACACTGTAACAATCAAAAGTGGTATAATTTTAAAGTTCAAAAGTCTCAATGCACAAGTATGTGTACAGTGAAGACTCTCCCAGGGCCGGAACCACAGCATAGTGGTTAAGTGCTTGCGCTCCGCTGCTGGCGGCTTGGGTTTGGATCCCGGATGCACACTGAGGCACCACTTCTGGGGCCGTGCTGTGGCAGCGTCCCACACAAAGTGGAGGAAGATGGGCATGGATGTTAGCTCAGGGCCAGTCTTCCTCAGCAAAAAGAGGAGGATTGGCATGGATGTTAGCTCACGGCTGATCATCCTCACAAAAAAACAAAACAAAACAAACTTCCAAAAACAGTCATACAAGTGACTGCTTAGAATAGTACAAATCAATCTACATTTCATAATCTCTTCAATAAAACAGTTCCCAAATGCTGCCAAATACAACATAATTTCTTTGGAATTAGATTATGCAAAGATACGAGTAAATAAATGAAGACACCTGGCTGAAATGACCAAAGAAGCTTCATGTTCCTCCTTGAAACCAACCATAACACAGAAAGAAAAAGAAAATTCCAACTTCAAGGAAACAAAACCACACTCAAACGTCATTAAAAAAAGAAAATACTATTAAAAAAATTAAATTTCAAAAATATCACTATTTCTATGAGTTTTACACTAAAACTATTATAGTAATTCTATGCTGTGGAATATTATAAAGCAATTAGAAACAATAAGGTAGATCCACATGTACTCACATGAAAAGATTTTCAAGAAATATATTAAATCTCCAGACCAAAAGGAAAACGACAAGCACCCAGAAATCAACCCTGAAAGCACAGAAATGTATAACCTTAATGACAGAAAATTCAAAATAGCTATCATAAAAAAGCTCAATGAAATATAAGAAAACAGACAATTCAATGAAATCAGGAATTTTTTCACAAAAGAGATTGAAACTATAAAGAAAAATCCATCAGAAATCTTAGAGCGGTTAGTTAGTCTTCACTAAGTGCTTTAAGACATTTGATCAGTTTTAGAACAAGTAGCAGGGATCTTCCTATCGCACACCCCCTCTTTTCCCAGAGTGTGTGTGGCATGAGGGTGGAGGCTGCACGTGCAAGCCGGTCATGGGAAATGTCACTTCAGCACTGGTTTCTGGGCAGAACTGCAAGATTTAGGGTGGAGTTATTTCCTTCTTTCCTCCTTGTCTTCTGGGGTGCCTCCCTCTCCCCACAGTCCCCCAGGTGGGCTCAAGCACCCAGGATGGCAGCTATGATGATGGGTGACCCGAGTTTACTTTTGGTTGGAGAGGCCTACAAAAGGCCAGCAGCAGCCTTTTGTAGGCCACATTTCACATGTGGTGCCTCAGAGAGTCTTTGGAGCCGCAGCAGCACAGAACATCTGATTTCGCTTGTTTTAGTCTCAGAGAAACTGATACATGTTGTTTTGCATGTAGTAGCATCAAAGGGAATTTGTCCTGCAGTTCTGATTGTGCCCTGCCCTGCCTGGCTCTCGACTCTTCATTTTTCTTGCCACATCTGCGTCTGTGGGTGCCATCCACCTGTCTTTCTCAGCACCTGAAGCTCAACTTGAAGCGCACACTGGCCTTGCCTCCCTGGAGTCTTCAAGGGCGCCCTGCTCTATGATCACGTACTTTGGGGCATTAGCTCTAAGCAGCCTGTCCATGGTGGCTATCTGGCTGGTGGCTCACCCTGCCTGGATGCCAACCTGGTTTCCACCCTTCTCATTGAGCGAGGAGTGGACACCCACCCCAGCCTGCAGAGACTCCTGCCTGGGCTCTGCCAGTGAGCCTGGGGACCACCACTGTGAGTTTTGCAGGAGGAAGAGAGGAAGAAGTCCAAGCTCATACCCAACTATGTCTGGCCGTTAGTCCCTTCCAACCTCTTCAGATACTTAACCTGGTCATTTACTGGGAAAGTAACAGGTTTAAAACATGATTCCAGGCCGATGCCCACACCAGGGAGCAGAAGAACAGAGTCTGTCCCCATTAGTCCTGTTACCAGAGGGGCAGGAGCTGGGCAGGGAGCAGGACAGAAGGAAAGACCAGTGCTGCTGCAGCTGCTGTACTTGTCCCTCACCCACACGTACCAGGTTTCCAAATGAGCCTGTGGGGCCAGCACGAGCCACAGAGGAAAGGCAAGAGAGAAGCAAAATCCTTCTTGACTCTTCTTTTGGGTGCCCACTGGGCTCAGTGGAGGTCCAAATGCTTACCCCATTTCTAAGGAAGTGCTTTTGTGGGTCTTCAGACCACCCCCCAGCTGATGGTCTCTGTCCTCAAGCCCCGGACAGAGGTGATGGTGCTCTGAGCTGACAGCTTGTGACAGTCCTTAAGGCCTGGCCTCTGAGGTTCACTCTCATCGTAGGCAGAGTCCCCCTGAAGACAGCTCAGCCTGGGCCTCCTCCCAGCATTCACCCCTGGTGCTTGGGAAGCATGCACAGCCTCACACAGCTCCCTGTGGCCCTGAGGACCTGGGAGTTGGCCAGTCTCTGCCTTTAGAGCCTTGGGACAGGTGTCGGGTACCAGTCTCTGTGAACTTTGAGCCCCAGGGATGCTCCACATGCCTCAGCTCAACCTCGCCCGGGGAAGACAGAGGCAGAATGCAGAGACACTGACAACTCACTCAAAACACAATCTCTCTTTTGGACTTCTGAACCCATAGGCAAGGTGGGACCCCACAGCAGAGGAACCTCTCCTGGAAGGAGGAAACACACTACTATGGTCTGGTAGCTTGACAACACAAGAGTTATCTGGAGGGGAGAAAAACGTGGAAAGATCAGATGAGAGTGACTAAAAGTTGGTGTCTAATGCACAGCTCATACACGTTTACAAAATTAACATGTCAGAACAAAAATAGCCTTCGTTCTCACAGCTCTTCACTTCCTTCTGGGTTTTACTTGCTGCTGTGGCATCCAGGTGACCATCAAGAGCCCAAACGCAGCCCTGCACGCTGTAGACATCAGACTGGAAAACCTTGCACCCTGGCATGGGAGGGCCACCGGGGGAAGATTTGAGCCCCTGGAGCCATTTAAAATTTAGGAGAAACCAGCCATGAAGACTTGGACACCATCCTCAAGGGCAGTTCCTTGCCTTGGTCTGTGTGGATGCACGGTGAAGGAGGGTGCTTCTAGGCCCCAGTGGGTGTCAGAGTCCCTGGCCCACACCAGGTGTTGTCCAGCCCATCCCCAACACCTCCACTCGGCCTGATGGAAGAGGAGACCAGCAACCAGTGGGGTGCTTACCTGCTCCCCAAACTTGCTGGTCCAAGTTGCACTGCAGGGATTCCAAAAGAGCAGAGGATGTTTTGGGGGACAAAATAACATGTTCCATCTGTCATTCATTGCTCCTGACTAGACACAGTTCGTCTTTACAACTGAGACCAAATGGATGGTGAAGGAGTCCTGAGAGGAGAGGGGATGTTGGAGATGCATGACAGCTATTGCTGGGTTAGCCGGTGTCAGCAACACCAGAGCACCCTTCCTGTGACCCCATTCACTCCCATTCAGCTCTGGGCTCTCTGAAGTCCCAGGGAGCAGGGGCCAAGGCTGGGGCCTTAGGAGTCAGACGGGCCCGACCAGCTATGTGACCATGGGCCAAGTGCCTCCTGGATAGGGGGACTCAGGGAGACATAGTATGTGCCGATGCTCACTTATTATTATTCTTCTGATTGCTGTTGTCGTTCCCCACCCCAGACGAGACGCTGGGCTGGATTCAGTGCACCTGCATCTATGGAGTGTCTGCCTGTGGCAGGTGCCAGAGAGGCAATGATGAAAAGGATGCTAAGGAATACTTTAGACCCATTGCAGGCACCACTCAGGAGGCGTGGGAAAGTAGAGAGTGGAGTTCTCAGGAATGGATTGAGTCTTTAGAATATTTGTCCCCAAATGTCCTTAAATAAGATAGACTTTTGGTGCTAACGTGCCGCATAATTAAAACAACATGACAAAATAAACCTATAGGAATTGTGTTCACGGGTTTCCATATCTGAGGGTCTCATCTTTGCAGGGCCTTGATCGAGTGCCGGGCCTGAGAAATACCAGACTTGCTGCCAGTGGCTGAGGACCCAGATGCCAAGATGTGGGGCTCTGAGCCTGCTGCCTGGACAGGACACACTGCTAGCACGGGCTGTCTATGGGCATCCGATCCTTTCTTGACCTACTTGGTGTCAATGCCCATACTCTCTAGTTTTGGGGTGGGACTTTTTCTAGCAGTGACAACTTGGCCCTCAGCTTCAAAAAGTATGAACCAAAGCATATGCTTGCCTTTTGAAATGCTGGGGCCGAAGGCTCTGTGGCCGCCCCATTTGGCCGCACTCTTCATTCCCACACTGGAACATTCACGCTATGTCTGCAAGAACAAGCTACTCCCTACACATGCAATACAGCAAAGCCTTTTTTCCAGGAACACACATGACATCCAGAGAGCTCATCATGGAGACTGGGACCCCAATGGGTTTGACCATGTAGAGTTCATCTTTCCTGCAGACACAACATTTCTATTTCTCCCTTTCTACTCCTGGCGCCTTTTTTGGGTTTCTTACTCAGTTGAGTCCTTTGGGAAGTGGTTGCTGAGCTGTGTAGGAGAGCGAGAGTGGTGTGGGGGCTGATGCCTGATATGAAGGAGAAGGAAGCCCAAAGAGGCAGGAGACCCTCCCAGGAGCCTCACTGGCCCAGCAGGGAGGTGGGAGCCATGGCTGCCCCTGGAGGAGCCTACAGAGTGGAAAGGCCAGCCCAGCGCCCTTCTCCCCAAATCTCCCCATGTGCTCCCTCCTGGGGCACTGCCACTGGTGGCCTTCAGCCAGCTGCTGGTCTTGCAGCTCAGTGGCGAGCTCTCTTGTGAAGAGGCTCTGAGCGGTGCTCTGTGAGGACAACACAGCCCATCTGCCGTGTCATGTGTGCAGGTAAATGCCCCTGCTCACCTTTGGGGAGCAGATTCTCCGGGTCCAGGAAATGTCCCTCCTGAGGGGACACTCAGAAGAGGGAGGTCAGTGGTCAAACCACAGCCCAGACCTGCTGCAGCTGGTCCTGGGGCCAGTCTGACTGTCACTGCCTCCTCTCAGCTGTCCCTTCTCAATGTTACTCACCCTGAGACCCCCTCATTTCAGTCGTTCTCCAGGTGGGTGATGCCAGACTTCCTCCTGCTCACACGCTGGTCAAGAGGGCGGTGCATGTCCACTCATGGTCACTATTCCTAGGAGCAACTGGTCTGCACATATGAGCTGCCTGCCCACTGAAGTCTAGTTACGAAAGTGTTGGGAAGAACCATCTGGAGCAAGAGTCACACTGGTCTCCTCCCAGAGGAACTCAGTTTGAGTCTGCCCAGCACTTCAAAGGCCCTGCCATCCAACTCAGCAGAAGGAAATGACCCACAGCCACGAAGCTGGCCCTGTGGGGGCTCACTGACCTCAACCCTAACCTTGCTGGGGTCAGCCTTGAGGGGTCCCAGCCATAGGTGGGGTTTGCAAAGGCCACTAGACCAGCTAAGGTCACTGATCATTGAACTTTTGCTCCACATCAAGTTCAGAAACCCCACTCAACTCCTCCACCTCCCCTTCTGAGAGGCGCAGCCCCTGGCAACACCTCCTCCATCCACTGTCTTAATCCAGAATGCTTTCATCATCCTATAAAGCTTCCTCATGCTTATTAGCGGTCACTTCTCACTCCTCCCTCCCTTCCCCACCCCCTGACAAACACTAATCTACTCCCTATCTCTATGGATTTTCTGACTCGGGACATTTCTTATAAACGGAATCCTACAATATGAAAATACCTAGCATGATGTTGTGAAGGTTCATCCATGTTATAAGTGTGTGTCAGAACTTCATTCCTCTTTATGGCTGAATGATATTCCATTGCATGGAGAGACCACCTTTGGTTATCCATCCTTCCGTTGGTAGACAGTTGGGTTGTTCCCACCTTTTGGCTATTGTGAATAATGCTGCAATGAACATGTTCATTCATGGACTTGTCTGAGTCCCTGCCGCAATTCTTTGGATTACACAAGTTTTGTAGGCTCTCAATGCACCTTCCAGGAGTTTTCTATTTCCCTTCACAAGCTGTACATTTCATTGTCCTACTGTCTGGCAGACCCAGTCCAAGGACACTGGAAAGCTAGTTTTGCCATTGATCTCAAAGTGCAAGGGTCACAGGGGTGAATTTTTTCTTTATGAGCATCTGGACCAATGAGGGTAATTGACTACAAATACCAGAGGAAACTCTAGCTAATTTAAGCAGAAATAAACTACAAGGAGATGATCCTGTAGTTCACAGAATTCACAAATATCTGGACAATCGCCCTGGAGAATGTGCTGGAAGCAGGGGGACGTGGGACACCCCAGCCCTACTCTAGGAAGAGCCCAGTAAGTAGGCCACCCTGGGCCTTCAGACATGGGGCTGAGGCCACAGGTATCATTCATTGGGATCTGCTCTGTGTTAACACAGCTCCCTGACAACACCTTGATTTCAGACACCTGGTCTCAGAACCGTGAGAGAATGTTTCTGTTATTTTAAACCACCAACATTGTGGTGATTTGTTACAACAGTCCTATGAAACTTACACACACACACACACACACACACACACACACACACACACTCACACAGGCTAATCTCATGCCCAGGGGCAGTGCTCTCCACATCAGGCTGAATCACAACCCATTGAAACGCCCACTTGAAGACTGGAGAACAACTCCTGCCCATGGTCCTGCAGGGGCTGGGCCAGGTATCTTCACATAGACACACCTCCTGTACCTTTTCTGTGCAGACCAGCCCTGCCTCCTTGTCTGCTGGACAACGGGACGCCTTCTTGACTCAGCTGAAGTGGTGCTGCTCAAATCACCAATTTCAACAGACCACTGTTGTTTATCTAATTCACGCAGGTTCCCTCTGGAGGCCCTGGGGAGGATCCATTTTCTCACCTTTTCCAGCCTCTAGGGGTCACTGCATCCCTTAGCTCCTGGGCTCCTCCTTCAACTTCAAGGCCAGCAGTGTCCAGCAGAGTCCTCCTCACATCACATCACTCTGACTCTGCCTCCGTCCTCACGTCTTCTCTCCTCTGACCCTCCTGCCTCCCTCTTCCACTTGTAAGAAATATGATTACTCTGGGCCCACCTGGACAATCGAGGATGGCTCCATCTCAAGGTGAGCTGACCAGCCCCCTTAATCCATGTGGACTTTCATGTCTCTTTGCCTTGAAATCTAACATATTCACAGGTTCTGGCCCTTGACTGGACGGGAAGTGCATTGCATGCAGTGTTGTTAGAGAATCAGTGAGGATCCATCTCTCTGACATGAACAATTCCAAGGCCCTCTGCGTGGGGCAGTGCACACAGAATGCAAAATTCCTTCCTGCCCACAGCAGTCGTGGACGGAGTCATTGGTGTGTGAGGAGCCATGAAAGGGGGACACAACAGGATGGCTGACCCTCCTCAGGAGCAGCTGGAAGACATCTTAAAAAAGAGAGCCCTGAGCTTTGTGGTTACCATATGCATGATGCACCCCAGCAGGGGAACAGCATGGTTGGGGCTGGAGGGTTCACAGAACGTTATGGGGCCTGGTGAAGGTGGATTTACCCACCCCTTGGAGCAAGAAGTTGGTAGCAGTGGGAATGTTCTGGAGCCTTCCCCCTGCCGGGCACTGGCACACACACATACATATGCACTCATGCACAGACACATATACAGCACAATATGCACACACAGAGACACATACACAACTCTGCACATGCACACACTCAGAAGACACACATGCACACATGCGTCTACGCACATACACACGGATATGTGTGGGCACAAAAGACATATATGCACGTGTACACATGCATACAAATAGAAAGACACATGCACAGAGAGACATGTGTAGACAGGCATACCCACATGCACACAAACACACAGATGCACCCACACATGCACAGGAGCAAGATGATGCCATTTGCATTTGGTAGAAAGTTCTGGGAGCAGAATGGAGGAGGAACGAGGGGCAGGGAAAGCAGAGACCACTCAGGGTGTGTCAGTCAGTGCAGTCACCCAAGTACTCACAAATCTGGAACGAGGGAAGGGCAGCAGTATTAGAGGGAGGAGGTGGATTAGGGGCGTGTGTGGGGTCAGCAGACCTGGTGGTATGGGTAGCAGACATGAAGGTCAATGTGGTCTCCCAGGATCACTGGGGGCACTGATGGGAATACAGAACACAGGAGCCAGGGTACATTTGAGGGAAAGGAGATCAATTCAGCCTGCAAGGGGTGAGGGGGCTGCAATGGAAGCCATGGGCATCCTGGTGGGGGCATTTAGAGCAGGCTGGATGGACACTTTGCTTGTAGTTCAAGAGGTCTGGTAGGAAAGGACGGGGTGGCGACATCAGCTCCAAGGCTGGAGCTGGAGCCTGGACTAGGACCAGCTCTCTCAGGGGAGCATGGAGTGACGGGGGCTGGTCCACAATCCCTGGGGCTGGGGCAGCAAGGACCATGGGAGTAGGGAGGTACATACAAGGAAGCCATTGCTTTATCTTGCTAGCTCTTAATGCAGAGGTGTACTGCTTCCCATTCTGATAACATTCTCCCTTCCAGATAAGCTTTCTCAGAAGAAATCAAACCCAAGAGTAATGATGGCTAATTATGCAAAATTAAGAACATAAATTCACAGGATCCCCCCCCAAAATGATTTACTCACCACCTACATGGCAAAATGAGGGGCCTTTATGAAGATGAGGGAGGGGCAGGATCCTGTCTCCAGGTCTGCCAAGGGCGAGACAGGTGAGCAGGGAGCAGGTGTAGGGTCCCCCACTCAGCCCTGCAGCTGTCCCTTGTGACTGCTGGACTGAGTCTGCTCTTCGTGCTGTGAGCTGAGGGACCCAGTTTATTCCTACCCACACTGTGGAGGTCATTTGAGAGTTTCTGGGAGGGCTGGGCAGTGGGCATGTGTGTGTCCCAGGTCAGCCACCTGCACTGGGTTAGGGTCTCAGTCCTGTTGTTCAGAACCCCAGGTGGACTTGGGCCAGAATTTGCTCTCTTCTGTCTTTGATGGTGTCTCCTAGGCAGAGCGGGACATCTTCCTGCCCAGCAGGGGAGAGGGGAACTCAGTGAGGCCTTGGGCAGATTTCCATCCACAATGGGTCCCTGCTAACCCCTTACTCCTGGTGAAGTTAGAGCCAAGTCAGGTAGCCTTTCTAAGACATAGTTTCCTCAGAGGCCAAAGTCATGTTTTGGAAGAAACTTTGCGTATTATAAGCCCATCTATAAATGTGAGGACTGTTGTCCCTATTATGTGTTTATATTTTACTAGACTACTGTGCTGGGGTTGCCATTATAAATCAAACACATTGTTACAAAACGTGATATCAACTTCAAAAATCCATGGTGCTGTTGGAACCATATTTGAGGTCTGCAAATATCTAGGTGCCACCCAGTCCCTAGTCACTACCCTCCCACAGGGACCATCACATCCTCACCTCCTTGGGACCCCTCTGTGCCTCTTGTTGGTACTTATGTGACCTGGACATCCCTGACACTCAGGCCTGGGCTCTAGGCATCCACAACTGTACAGTACAAGGTTCCTGCCCCCTGTCTGCCCACTTGCCTCCCTATGCCCACTGTCCCTCTCTCGGAGCTGGTCAACATGCCGGCCTCAGTCTTGTCCACCCGGGCCTGAGGACCCAAGTTCCCGTCTCTTTGCCTTTTCCTTCTTAAATGCCAGTGTCTAGGTCCTCCCTCTCCCCTACCCCTGAAAAGACTGGTCTCATTCAGTCCTAAGAGTTGTCCTCAGCCTCTCAAGGAAAGTGAGTCCCAGAAGACCCAGGAGTGAGGTGGGAGCTGGTGCTGGGAAACCAGATGCTGGTGGTTGGTCACACCCAAAACCTGGGGAATATCATGCATGTGTGCTCATCATCAGAATGAAACTGTACTTTATTTCAGGGGAAACGGTTTGGCAATAGTAATGGTTAGAGGACCTGAGGCCTTCAACAGTGTCAGGACAAAGGAAAGTCTGGACATATAATTATTATAATTTTCATCCCATGTTCCTGAATTAAATGAATGGTCGGATGGATGCTGGATGGATGGATGATGAATGGATGGATGAAAGGGTAGTTGATGCAAGGATAGTGAGTGGATGAGTGAATGGATGGATGGATGGGTGGGTGGATGTGTGGTTTACAGTTGGGTGGATGGATGAGGGATAGATGAATGGATGGATGAATGGTGGATGGATGGATCGTGGGTGGATGCATGATGGATGGATGGATAGATGGATCGATGGATACCTATGAGGCCAGGATTAATAAAGCACACATGGACACCTCTAAGGTAATGGGGTCTAGATCCACTTGACCATCACTGTGAGCTCCATGCACATTTGCTCCATCCTCTCCTCTTGCTTGCTCACACCTTCCTTGATCTGGATTGGGGGCATGTCCAGTTCTGAGAGGGATCCAATTCCTTTTGGAGTTCTCCTCTCAAAGGGCCCATTACCTGCCCCTCCCCTTCAGGATCTTAGGGCCATGGCAGCTCCTATGGAAATCTTACAGGACGTTTCCTATCAGTGTCAGCTTCCTCTGCTGATCAGATGGGAGGGTGAACCCAAGTGTGGGGACACATGGCTGTTTGCCTCCCACAGCTCCTTCAAACATTTGATCTCTCTTTCCCTATTTCATCCAACGTCACAGTCCATATTCCTTGAGCTATGCACATCTGCTCCGATGTTAGTCATTTTAGAGACATCTGGGCTCAGTTCTTTCAGTCTTTTACATTTTTCTCCCTAAAGCCCTTATTACAGACATCTCTTTATTCCAGCTTTGAGGAAAATGGTATAGAAAGCCCTGGGCTAGACCAGTAACCTCGAGGAAAAGTGGCATCAGCCGTGCTGCCATTCAGCTTCACAATGAACTTCAAGGTCATTTGGTTTTCAAGATGCTCATCATGCGTGTGTTCTTCCCTCCCCTCCCACTTCCAAGCTCCCCAATCCTGAGCCTGGGGTCCTGGAAACAGGCCTCACCCCCCACCTGTGCTCTGGAGCCAGGTCGCAGCCTGCCAAGTTGATCCAACATCCTCTACATTATTAATGTGCTGGTTCTTCTAGCAGACTCAACACAACAAAGATGGTGGTGATGGTAACGAACGTAACGGTGAGTCACCATCGTGTACCGAGAACTAATTCTGGGGTGGTTCTCTGAAAAATACTTTACCCACCTTACCTCATTCACATCTTGCAAAAGCCCTGTGCTGCGGGTGCTTGAGGGAGTCTTTGTACTTCTCATGTGAGCTAGAAATTCGATAGATTGATAGGTATTGGTGATCTCTGAGCCTGAAATATAAGCTTTGGACTGGCTTCTGTTGAGACAAGCAACAGAGGTCTCTTGTCTCCAGGACAGGTGGGCAAATGGGAAAGGGGCAGACAGTACCACTGTCATCCTGCTGTAGCCGGTGGGGCCCAGGTAGGCTCACCTGTCGGCTCAGCACTGTAAGTGGGATGGGCGGGGGCGATGGTCAGGATATTCCCCACAGTAGGCTGACAGCCTCTTCAGGATCCTGTCGGGCGCTGTCAGCAAGATGAGCTTTATGAGATCTTAGAATAGGCCTGAGGGGGCAATTCTGAAAGTCTGTTAATGAGAGGCCAAAATTCTCATTCTTCCGGGGCAAGAGGAGTTAGTCAGGAGGTTGAATGTTCGATTGATCATTCTGTCCGCCCACCACACTTGCTGGGTGTTGTTTTATAACATCCTGGTCTCTGAAGACACAAAGAGAAATCAGATGGAGTCTTCAGCCTAACCTTCACCGTCTCCTTGAGCAGCAGATGGACAAGCTTGTCCCAAGAGGGATGACAGTCCTGCCACCTGCAGCCCTCAGCCTCATCATGCTTGAGATGGGAGGACTTCACCAAGGAGTGTGTTCCTGGCTGAGATTGGGGGAGGAGGTGTTTGCAAGATTCATTGGACAATCTCCTGACCGTTCATTCTATGTGGCCACATTGGTACTTCCTGGGGACATTGGTGGGGGAGGTCATGGGGGCCCGTGATCTCAGAAGATCATGGCAGTGGAGGCTGATGAGAGGTGATGGAAGGGGCTACAGGATTGACCCTATCGTTTAATTTTGTTTGAGTAAAGATGGTGCAGAACCCCAGGCCAGGCAGGGGCTGGGCAAAATGGATAGGCCAGTGGCGCTTCCCTGGGTTGGGGGAGGCGAGATGGGCATTGAGTGAAGAATGAGGAGGGTGCCTTTTGGTTTCAACAGTCGGGGCTCACCCCCTGGAGACCTTGGGATGATTCCATCACCAGAACAGGGCTCCAAGGTGGCTTATGTTGTCCAGGAAGCACAGCGGATGCAAAGTATTTAAAGTGCACTTTGTGGAATCATCACCTCGAAATTCAAAACCTGTAAGTGGCCACTGGCTCAGCTGCATGGAGGGCCTGGGCTTCCAGGGGGCAGCATTTCTGCAGGAATGTGCCAGGTGACCAGCTAGACTGTGAATTTGGATGAGGACTCATGTGATAGAGGCCCCCTCGCCTGTCCCTTGAAAACCTCAGATCATCGCCTAGGGAGACAGTTTTCCCTCTACTGCTCAGAGCCATCAGTCATCCCGGCTGGTCCCCACACACAGCTTGTGTTCTTTCCACACCATATCCACGAACCGACTTTCTCCAGTTTCCCAGAGCCCAGACACACTCTGCTGAGCACCCCTCCACCTGTGAGCCTTTCTCACTGAAACTGGCCCCATTCCCAGGGACAGGACACCTGTGCTTCCCCTACCTCACAGGGTCATCACCCTCAGGGGACACGACACCATGCTGATACAGTTCCATCATCTTCTCTTATTCCATCCAGAGACCCAGTAAAGAAATTTGGGGTTCAGGTCAGCTGTTTCTAAGCTCCCTGCAGCATATGGGAGTACTTGTCCAAACAAGCCTCAGGGAGCCTTGGCTGATGGCAGTGATCTTAGGCCAACAGAGAGACCTGGGGTGGACAGCATCCCTGCCAGCCACCAGACACGTCTACTCTGTACTGCTGGGGATCTGAGCTTGCATCCCTCCTGACCTCGCAGCTCCACCTTGGGACCCAGCTCTGCACCTTCTCTGCACCTGCTCCAGCTGTGAGAGGGGCAGTGCTGGTGCAGAGCGAGGGCTGGTCCCACCGTCACATCATGACGGCAGACCATAAGTCCCCTCGGTGCTGCCCACACCCCTCCCAGTGTCCCTGGGTCACCTCACTCCGCCCCGCTCTAAGTGCATTTCACATGTCCCTTCTCTCCTCACCATCCACCCCTGCTTCCCTGTGCAGGACAAACCTTTACTGCAAACAAGGCTCAGTGCATGGATTGTGCACACTGCAGTGTGCGTGGCTCGGTGGGGCAGGTTGTGGGCATGATGTACACACATGTTGCCACTGGGAGAGGGCTGAGGTGCAGCTTCTGGGACTCAGACTCCCCCAGGGAGAGGTCAGGCCCAGGCGGCAGGGAGGGGCAGGCACCCTGGAAGGGTCAAGGGCCACACCAAGGGACGTCCCCTCTCCAGGATGAACATCTCAGGGCGCTTTAGGTTCTAATGGTCCAGGCTGGGAAGATGGGACTCCACTCAGGAGGGGCTGGTGGCTGATTCAGCTGAGGGGGAAGAGAGTGTAAGGTCACTGGCTCCTGGAGGCCGGACACTGACAGCTTGAGCCCCCTCCTCTTGGTGTGGTACCCCTGCAAACCATCAAATGCAGGGATGTCCCTCATGGAGGGGCTTTAGCAGGGTGGACAGAGCACCCCTGAGCCCATTGAGTTCCACGCCATCCCATCCACAGAGGGCAAGTCTCTGCTCTCATCAGCCAAGGGGCCCCCTTTCCTGTGGAGTCTTCAGATAAGGGGACCACCCCAGGGGCCTCAGCCACTCAGGTGGCTCCTTCTTTCAGGTGGCTCCTGTCCCAAATAGAAAAAAGTACAATGAAGAAAATAGACAGGACCCATAATCCCACCACTATATCCACCTCCCCTAACTGCCAGGACTGGTCCTTTGGGTTTGAGTGTGGATCAAACTGGGAAATTCGTTTTTGGCTTTTCATGGCATTTCCATCACCCTTCCGACTCTCCAATGTCCTCGCTGGAAGGACTAACCAGCTAGAGATCACCTGGTTAGTTAACCTCCTGTATTTATAGAGGGGCAGGAACCGAGATGGGGAAGGAAGGAAGAGCCCCAGGCCTTTGACCCTTCCTCCTGCACCTCAGCATCAGCTCTGCTCTGTCCCCTCACCCTCACCTGGAGAATGTGTCTTGACTGGATCCCCATCCTGCTCCTCCCTCCGCCACAAGCCATTGTCCACCAGCTCCCCAGCCCAAAGACTTAAGGATGGCAAGAACAACTACAAGAGCCATTATTTATGGAATTCTTGCGCTCTGCCAACAAGGAGTTAATTATCTCACCGAGTAAGAGAGAGGTTCCAAAAGTAACCCGTTTTACAAATGAAGAAACTGAAGCCCAGAGAGTTAATCTCTTGGCCAGGGTCTCTGAGGTAGGAAGAGGTTACATCCAGGATATGAATGTAGACCCATAAGTCTGGAGTCTCGCAATAACACGTAGGCTTTGGGACTAATCAGTAAAAAAGTTTATAATCATGAGTTTGAATTTGCAAGTTGGAGCATAGCATACATACCAGCAAGTACAGAAATCATACTTGCATCGATCCGTGAATTATCCAAAGGGAACACAACCGCTAACCAGTACCCCAAAAAAAACAGAACATGACTAGCCCTCCAACGGCCCTCTTATGTGCCCCTCCCAGGTCACTGATCTCTGTCCCCCAAGAGGAACCAATATTCTTACTTCTGAATTTGTTTTTCTTGTCTTTGAACTTTATTTAAATGGAATCATACAGAGTGTCTTCTTTGGTGTCTGGCTTCTTTCATTTTGTTTGTAAGATTCATCAATATTCTTTTTTTTTTTAAAGATTTTTATTTATTTATTTTTCCCCCCAAAGCCCCAGTAGATAGTTGTATGTCACAGCTGCACATCCTTCTAGTTGCTGTATGTGGGGCTCTGCCTCAGGATGGACGGAGAAGCGGTGCCTCGTTGCGCGCCCGGGATCCGAACCCGGGCCACCAACATCGGAGCGCGAGCACTTAACCACCAAGCCACGGGGCCGGCCCATATTCTTGAATGTGGCTGTAGTTAGTTTTTATTTCTGTATAGTATTCCACTATAAAACATATAACCCATTTTATTTATCCATTCCACTACTCATGCGGGATGAGTTGTCTACAATTTGATGATATGCCAAAAAATGCTGCTCTGGACAACTTGTACATCTTTTGGTAAACATATGAACATATCTGTGTTGGATATATACCTAAGCGTGGAATTGTTGGGTTATAGAGTATGTGTACGTCCACCTTTAGGAGATACTATCTAAGAGATTCAAAGTGGATTAAACAGTTTGCACTCCCAGCTGTGTATAAAAGTTCCAGTTGCTCCACATCTCCACCAACGCTTGGTGCCGTCAGAGGTTTGATTTTAACCATGGTGGTGTATGTGTAGTGGTAGCTCATTGTGGTTTTAATTTGCATTTTCCTCCTGAGTAATAACGTGGAGCCCTTTTCCATTTCATTGTTCCCATTTGGTTATCGTTTTTTTTGAAGTGCCTTGTAAAATCGGCCCTTTTTTTCTGGTGGATTGTCTGTAATATTTTTATAAATTTAGGCGAGTTAGTTAAATATCCTATATGAGAGTTTGTGTCAGATAAATACATGGCAAGTGTTTATCCCTTTTGTACCTGCCCTTTTTCCTATCTTAAAAGTTTCTTTTCACTGACAGTTCTCATTTTTAATAATTTCCTGTTTATCTTTTTGTTCCTTATGTTTACTATTCTTTGTGTTCTGCGAAATCTTTGCGTGCCCCAAGATCTTGAGACTGTTTTCCTAAGGTATCTACTAGAGAAGTTATTGTAAAAACCCCCGTGTAGATTTCAAATTCACCTGGAATTGATTTTTGTTGGTACAGCCGGTATGGAAAACAGTGTTTCTCAAAGATTAAAGATCAGAGTTTCTCAGAAGATTACCAATGGAACTCGCATGTGATGAAGCAATCCCACTACAGGGTATAGTTCCGAAGGAAAAGAAATCAGTATCTTCAAGTGATATCTGTCCTCCCATGTTCACTGCAGCATTTGTCACAATGTTACCGAACCAAAATGAGTTCCCTATTTGGTGAGTTGAAATCAAAGCATTTACTAGAAGTAGTTCTCACACAAAGTACAACAGATTTGCAGCAAATAAGGGGACCATAGGGAATCACTTCCAAAGCTGTGGCCCTCTCAGCAAGGGAAAACAAGTGTCTTTTATTTTTGGTAGGGAATAATTATTCAAAAGGAAAGTTTCATCATCACGTATAGAGGTGGGTACAAGCTATCCCAGGAGTAGTTTGAAAACATGCATTCCCCTACCTTTCATGTTATGCTAATAAGGCTTAAGCTCCTCCTGGTGTGGAGATCTTAACATTAAAATGAAGCAAAAGTAACTTTGGACACTTCTTGGCCCATCTGTGCAGGCGTTGCTTTTGCAGTGGGTTTTGGACTGGTTCAGGGTGGTTGGTGATTGCGTCTCTTAATGTAACTGAGAAACAACTTTGAGAAAGAGTTAAGGGGCCGGCCTGGTGGCATAGTGGTTGGGTTTGGGCGCACCGCTTCAACAGCCTGGGGTTCACAGGTTCGGATCCCTGGCGCCGACCTATGCACCACTCATCAAGCCATGCCGTGGCAGGCGTCCCACATATCAAACGGAGGAAGATGGGCACGGATGTTAGCTCTGGGCCAATCTTCCTCAGCATAAAGAGGAAGATTGGCAACAGATGCTAGGTCAGGGCTAAACTTCCTCACCAAAACAACAAAAAAGAAACAGTGAACTGCTTTCGAAACTGCCTTTGAATTACTCGGGGCAGTTAGTTGGTGACAACAATAGCCAAGATATGGACACAACCTAAGTGTCTGCTGATGGATCAATGGATTAAGAAACATTACATGTATCTACAATTAAATATTATCCAGCTTTAAATATGAGAGATATCCTGTCTTTTTTGACAACACGGTTGATCTTGGAGGATATTATGCTAAGCGAAATAAGTCAGACATAGAAAGACAATCACTGCATGATCTCATTTACATGTGGAATCTGAAAACGTCAAACTCATGGAAACAGAGAGTGGAATGTGGCTACCAGGGATGGAGGTTGGTGGTTGAGAGGGGAATGGGAGATGTTGGTCAAAAGGTACAAACTTTCATTATAACATGAGGATGTTCTCAAGATCTAATACAGAACGAGGTGAACAGAGTTAATAATAATGCATTTTATACTCAAAAGAATTGATCTTAAGAGTTCTTAGCATTAAAAAGAGGGGGAGTTATTACAGGAGGTGACAGAACTGTTTGTTAGCTTGATTGTGGTATTCATTTCACAATGTCTACATACATCAAATCATCACATTGTACACCTTCAATATATACAACTTTTCTTTGTTAATCATACCTCAATACAGCTGGAAAAATGTTTGTGCTGACTTCAGAAAATGCTTACGAATTAATGTGAATGAGGAAAACAAGAAGTGAAAGCACAAATGCAGCAGGGCCTAGGAGAAAATTTGCCAAATGTTACCCATGGGTGATACTGGCCTAGAGCAAGTTGACTCGAGGGAAGCCGTGTTGCAACTTAGAGTAACCTCTGACTAGCTCACTCAAGCTCTGTGTGTTTTACCTTGCACATAGCCTAGGAGATAAACAGCTCTCGGAAATAATCCTGGCTGACACACATACCACCCAAGAGTGATAGATGATAACTTTATTCTTTTGAGTTTCTTAGGAACATGACGACCTCCTCAGGAAGAACATCTATGCCGGCATCCATCATCGATGACAACTGAAAGACCTGGTGTGATGTCTCCAGTCTCTGATGCCAGATGGTCAATGTTCCTGAGCCCCCTCACAGCCCACTAGTCCCTATAGAACTGCCACAGATTATGTACTTGTTTAAGATGGTCTCTGGGACATGAGTCCATCATCTTCCAATTTTGCTAGCTAATCGAGTAAATCCCTTTCCTGACCACCGACTCATCATGTGATTGATTGGCTTCAAGGTTGCAGCAAGCAGAAGGAGCCTTTGCTCGATTACACGGGCAGGGATTAGCAGTGATTATTAATTTCTTCTTTACACCTTTCTCACTTTCTCACATTTTTTAGAAGCACATTCACTTCACCAGGAGAAAACCAGCAGCAATTGTGAGTCACAACAAAAGGTGGAGAGATGAGAGTGTGCACCCCTATCCCTCCTGGCCCCAGGAGGGCTGCAGGAAGAACAATGGGCAGTGCAGGCAGCCCTGACCCTGCTTGTCCCAGGGTCTCCTTCCCCAGAGCCTTTCAGGTGTCCACCAGGCCCCACCAGTGTGGCTGCGGAGCTCCTGCTGCAGGTGGCCCCCATCAGGGTGAAGCCTAGATGAGTGGTGGCCTCTGAGTGACCAGCAGGACCTGCTTTGTGATCTTGGTCACAAGTGGGCAGGACCGAGGAAGGTTGGTAGCTCAGTTGGAGAGGGGTGGTGAGAGGCTTGATAGGGGCTAGAGCAAAGGAGTGCAGGGACGTGGGAGGGAGTCCCAGCAAAGGAACCAAGGGTTGGCCAAGGGGCACGGCTATGTCTGAGAGATGCTGAGGAGCACAGGGTGGTCATTGGGGCTCAGGGAAGCTGCCCAGGGCTGACAGTGACAAGAGTCTCCCTCAAGGTCACACAAGGCCCCTGACCCTGTGGCCTTCAACCCAGCTCCAAGGCCAAGGGGATCCTTTCTTAGAGAATGTGAAAGGACCAGAGCACTCTGGGGCTCTAAGTGTTTCAAAGTCTTTATTAATATGCTCCAAGTGCAGAGTGCCCATACCCTCAGGGACCAGCCACCTGTGCTGATTAGGAGCACCTCCTTTATCTCCAGTGACCTAGCGAGGCCAGAGCTAGAATGTCCTTCCCCTGTCTTCCCAGGGGTTCTCACCTCGGAACCCTGGGTGTGGGTTGGAGTGGCGACAATTCTTCAGTCTGTGGCATGTTCTGCCCCCTTAAATGACAGTGGTGTCCCCCGTTCGCTGGCACAGCCCAAAAAGCCTCCACACATTTCCCAAAACCCGGGAGACACCGTGACGCCCAGGGCAGAGTGAGAACTTGGCCAAGCTCAGCAGGTAGAAACTCCAGGAACACTTTTCCTGACCCTCAGTTCCACACCAGTTGTATTTGCTAGCTGAAGGAGGGCATTGGTGACACTTTTTGCACCTTCAATTCCCCATATGACATGGGGACAATGCTGCTCTCAGGGTGGGTATTCTGTGCCGTTGAATGAGATCAGTGCACATGGAGCAGGCAGTGCAGCGGTAGTTGTCAAGGTGAGTAGAATCAACACAGGGAGGGCATATATGGAGACACGACTGCACCTGCTCCTCCAACTCACCTAAGGATAAAATGTAAAATTCATGCCTTCCCACTCATCTAAAATACCAGCGCCAACCTTGAGCCCCTATCCTGTCCTCCCCACAGTTCTGTGAACTCTACTCTGGGCCATTCATGGGACCAGGAAGTTCTGGGACTCAGGGCCAAGGTTTTCCCTGAGATTTCTCATCTGGATGGTGGTTCGGGAGGTCCCTGCTACCTTCTGCTCTGTGCTTGATGCAGGACACCTGGGGCAGCCCTGAGCTGGACCATCAGTGATCTGAGGCTGTTCTTCATTCTGCTGGGCTGACAAGGAGACCTGCATCTGGCAAGCTCAGCCATCTGCGCAGGGGTGGAAATCCCCGTCAGCAAAATGCCAGGGCTGCCAGTGCCATTCTCTGCTTGACGCCTCAGCTCTCCTGGGCACCGCCATCTTGCATGAACTTTGCCCTCACTCCCTAGTGGAAGAGCCCATGGCCACGGTTCCTACTGGCTGAAGGCAAAGGCACCGAGGGCAGCCAATAGGTAAGGGAGGCCTGAGGAGTGAGTCCTGTTGGTGTTGAGCATCTCTGGGCCCTGGCTGGACAGACAGGTGCACGAGAGGGCAATGGTGTTCCTGGGCCAGGCTGCTGAGAGGCGGAGTGAGTCAGTGACTGGAGCCCCCACCTGGGCTCCCGGGTGTGTCTTTGCATCTGTGCCTCTCCCTGGTGAGGAAAGCTCACACCCTCTGCACCACCCTCATACCTCACCCCTCCCTGCCACATCCCTGTACATTCCAGAGTGGTGAGAGCTCAAGGAGGGGAGAGTGAGGGACGGGGGAGCCCTGACAACCCCTTGTCCCTCACCCCCAATTAGAAACATGTGCTCTGGCTCAACCCTCAACATGGCCTCCACTGGGTCCCAAGAAACCCCTTTCTCCCTCCGCCCCCAACCCTAATCCATCAGAGAGATGTGCAGTGCCACCTCTGCACCTCCTTCCTCCACGGAGGTCTCCAAAGCCCTCCAGTAGGTGCTGCCCATGCCACTGCCCTCAGCCCAGGGCACACATCTGAGCTGGAGAGGCATGCAGACCTCTCCTCTCCAAGATTCAGGGGGTCCAGAGCCCCCCAAGAATCAGCACTCTCCCCCTCCCACCAACTCCAGGCCACAAGCCCCTTGAGGGGAAGGAGGGATCCAGGTGACCCAGAGCTGCCCACTCTGGCCTCTCCCACCAGGAAGCATGGCCTCGGGGACCAGTGTAGTGTTTAAGAGAAGATGAATGGTCTTGTGTTCCTTGTCCCCTCTGAGGGGACAGAGGAGGCCATGGAGGTCAGGAGAGAAGGCTCTGGGGAGATAGGAAGGGCCAGACTCCCACCCCAAGCCAAGGCCCCATTTGCCTGATAATCAAAGACGAACCGGCCCACCCACCTGGCAGCATTTCCCTAGAAGAAATTTAGGAGTCCCACGGCCACCCTGGGCCGCCTTTCTGAACCTCTGGATCTGGATGTGGGGACAACTAGGGCCCTTGCCGGCCCCAGCTAAGAGAGGGGCCTTGGGGAGCACTCACATGAGAGCAGAGCACTCCAGCCACGTGACTGAGGAAGTTTTGATGCCAATCTCTGAGTGGACACTGGACAGGGGTAGGAAGAAAATACCCCCAATATATCTGTGCCTACTGTATGCCAGGGCAGGGAGCAGACAGTCAATGCTGTCACATTCGTGGAAGAATGAAGTTGGTGTTGCTTCATGAACAGAGCCTGCAGGAGGATGACGGAGACTCCCAGCAGTGGTAAGAAATGAGTTTTGGCCTTTCAGGTTCCTGGATACTGTGCTGAGGGAGGGGCAGCAGCCCTCCATTCACAGAGGCCTCCTGGGAAGGGAGAAACCAGGGTGGTGGATGATGGTCAGCCCAGCAGAGGGCAGGCTTGGGAAGAGTGGCGGGGCTGTCCTGAGGGGAGTGGAGCCTTGCTAAAGGAGAGACCCCTTCCCACCTCTCAGACCTATCCAGCTCTTTTCTTTCTTTCATTTTCAAATTAGAGGCAGCAAAAGGACAAGCTTAACTGTCTCTCATCCCCTTTCCATACCTTCAGCTTTGATGTCCAACCGTCCCATGACGCCTGTTCTCTCGGGAAGGTAAAGGCAGGAGCTGGTGGCTGAGGCAGCCTCTGTCCTTGAGGCTGGCGGCACCAGGAGCGACCGGAGTGGAGGTAGGAGCCTGCGGCCCGGCCCCTGGCGTCTGTGGGCAGCCTGGTGGTGAGGGAGTTTGTGGCTCTTGCTTCAAGGTGGTGGGAGGCTGTGAGAGTCAGGAGTGCAGGGTGGTCCCTGCCCTGGGGGCAGGACAGTGTTCAGTGGATGGCCACACGTGTGTTCATATACACACATGTATGTGTGAGCATGTACCATGTCATCCACATTAGTGTGTGTGCGAGCCCATGTGTGTAGAGCCCAAATCCTAGCTGAGGGACTGACCCATCCAGTATTTTGAGGCCTCGGTAGCATTCTTACCCGGGGGCCACATGTGGAGTTGATGGTGGTGTGGCAGGCCTTGCATGCAGGACTGCCCTAGCCCACTTGACTGTGTAATTCTGCTCTGTGGTGGGGGCAGAGGTGTCCCCAGTAGGGGCTCTGCTGTGCTCTGTGAGGCCTGGCAGTCCATGCAGCCCAAAGGGGCTAGGCCGACTGAGCCGGCTCTTCAGAAGCATGCAGTCCTCAGGATACTGTTCACAGGGAGAGGTTTTGGGTGCTGGTGCCCTCTCGCCTACTGGGGCTTGTCTCTGAAGAGGGTCCAGCAAAGTTGGAGAAGGGGTGGGAAGGGGGTTTGAAAAAGAGGCCAAGTCGATGTCCCAAGTCACAGGCCAAGCCCAGTGCATCTCCCTGTCCCCTGCCTCAGTTTATCTTTTCAGGAAATGGTCCAGGGAAGAACTGAGCAGGGTGGGCTCCATGCTGGGGGCGGGGAGTAAGAAACAAAATCCCACGCCCCCCTCTTGCTCTATGCCAACATCATTTCCGTTATCCTGAGATGGGGTGAGTGGATGTTGGGGGTAGAGTGGGATTCTGGGGGGCCTTGCCCTGCCCAGGACCTCGTCTTCGTGGGTCTGGCCCACACCTGGCCTGCCCCAGGTCACCAGCTGTAGCAGTGGCACTTACATCTGTCCCAAGATCTGGAGAGGGGAGAACCGGGCAGCCTTACACCCTGGTGGGGACCCTCACGCTTTCTTTCTTTCTTGAAGAAACACGAAACCCTCAAGATTCATGTACTGTGTGATGGAGAGAAACAAATACCAAATGTTCCCCCAAAAAGACAATGTATTTTGTACTTTGTAAAGTGTTAATTAAAACGGAGAAAAATATCATGTTGGCTGAGGGCATCTGATTTTGTGCTGCTCCAGGGCCACATCTCATCTCTTTCCTTCTCCATTCCATGGTCGAGGAACATGGCCAGGGGCTGGGAGGAAGGCAGAACAACCTTCCCGTTCACACCCAGCGTCTGAGAGAGGACACATCCCCAGAGCGAGAGGGGCTGTATTAGTTACCTGATGCAGGGTAACGAGTTGCCCAAAACACAATGGATTAAAATGATTGTTTACGTGTCACCGTTCCTGTAGGTTAGGAATTCGAGAGCAGTTTGAGAAGTTGTGTCAGGGTCCCTCAGGAGGCTGTGATCATCTGAAGTCCTGGCTGGGACTGCAGGATCTACTTCCCAGATGGTTTATTCACAGGGCTGGCAAGTTAGGCTCAGCTGTTGGCAGGGAGCCTGTTCCTCTCCACATTGGTCTCCCCATGGGGCTGCTTGAGTGACCTCACAATACAGTGCCCGGCTTCCCCCAGAGCAAGGGATTCAAGGGCCAGTATAGGAGCTGTAAAACATTACTCCCAATGGGGAAAGATTTGAAATGACAAAGCTGGCGTGCCAGGAGCTGTTTGCAGAGGCCCGTTTGGAGGAATGTTTTACATGCATTTAAAAGAAAGCAGGATATTTAATATTTAGAGTGCCTTACCGCAGCCACCAAAGTGAAAAATAATGGTTTTCATACCGGGGAGGATGCAATTAGACCAAAAGGCTCATTTCAGAGTTAAAGGGTTCTTTCTTAAATTGTAGTTTATCTTACTGTTTACTAAGTCAGTTCTTCCAAACAAAGCTATTGATATTTTTGAACACAAAACATATGTGCTTGGTACAACTTGTCTTATGAAAACTAAGTCTCCCGTCTCTTGTCCCAGAGGCACCACCGGTTCTGGTTCTCATGTACCCTCCAGAGAAAGACTGCGGATAGAGCGTGTGTGTGCGCATGCAACCGTGTGCACACACAGGCCTAAGTATTTCCTTTGCAGGCTGGATTTTAATAATGTCTTTTGAAATTGTGAAAAGCATTTTTAAAAAACACTTGTAAAAATCAAAAGAAATATATAATTTAAATACAATAAGGATTTATCTTTCAAAAACCCACTGCAGAGTGTTTCGAGGCACTTTGGTGTTTCAGGGGCTGTTTCCATTGGGCCTTCCCACTGCCGCTGGCTCTCCTGGTTCCCTGTGACCTCGGCAGGTCCAAACACACAGAAACTGTCTACACCATTAGCTTCGTTGCTATAATTTATCCTTTTTTTTCCTGCGAAAAGTCTGTCTGCAGACTCCGAACTCCTGTCACTTCAGCGAGTGTGTGAGGACACCCTGAATGCAGTGACCACGGGCCACTCCGACGTGTCCTCTGGCTGTCCTGACTTCTTACACTCAGCCTCTGTACTTCTGCATGTATTGGGGTCTGTAGAGGAGGGCAGTGCAGAGCCCGAGTGGCAGGTGTGGCCTGAGAAGGTGGACGGACTCTCGTCACACGGTGGCCACCACAGTTTCCCTCAGTGGCTAGCCGTTCCCAGGGGCCTGGGTCTCGGTCTTCTGTTCCCTGACCACATGCCTGGCGTACAGGCTGCCACTCAATGATGATTTCTGGCGGGGACGGGGCCCCGCTTGCTGGCAGGCAGACCCTGACATCAGTGAATCCAAAACACTTGGCCTGCCATTTTAGTCAGGTCCGCCCCTGACTCACTCAGGAGAGTCCTGTCCTGATCATGCTTGTTTCTTGAATATGTGGTTGTCTCACATTTTCATGAGGTCAGGAAACACCTACTGTGCACTCACTGTGTTCATGTGACACAGTCAGACGTTGAGCACCACACGGCAGGAAGAGTGCTCTGACTTGGCACAGCAGGTGACAGTCTCGCTGAGCACCTGGCACAGGGTAGACACTCGGGCTGCATTTCTGAAGATCCACACTGTTCTCTCTCACATTATGCTCAGGTCCCAGCACCTCCTGGCAAGCAGCAGAGTTACTCACACCTTCTGAGGGCCGTTGTCCCCGCAGGGGCTGCATGGGAGCTGCTCAGGTGCCTCGGCCTAAGCATGCTGCCTGACCTTCCCAGAGACCACTTCAGATGGCCTTGGGGGTGGCCCCCAGGACTGGGGTGGCTCTGTGAGGTCTCCATTCTCCTGGGGCCAGCCCTGCCCTGTGATTGAGCCCCAGGAATGTATCCCCTCCCCCAAGGAGCCCACACTTGCCTTCTCTCTCCCAGGGTGCATCACCCAGCTACCCTCAGGCGCTCATGCTGTGGCGACCAAGAAGCCCAGCCTTTCTTCCACACAAACCTTGATATTTCACACGGAACAGCCCAGATTGAGCTTGAGCTGGAGACAGTGCTTGGAGTCCCTCTCGTTGTGATTTTCTTGGGGCCACACTGAGGGCATGCTGAGCAGTCAAGTTTAAAAGGAAAAATCCCGAGAGTGTGGTCACCTCCTCGAACCAGGAGTCCATTGTCTTGCTAGGGAGGCAAACAAGTGGGATGTAGCTGGTGTGGGGGCTGCTCATGAGGAGCGGAGAGACTTGGTCTTGCTGTCGCTCTGGTAGGGTGGTGCCAGCTGTTGCCAGAGAAGAGCACAGGAATCTGTGCCCAACAGAAAAATGGCCCGTGTGAGTCCACCCTCAGAGACGGAAACTGAACAGGCTCAGGCTCATGACCGGAAGCTGTTCCACAGCTAAGTCATCCACCCTCATTACAGCGGGAGAACACTGAAGATGAAGCAAAGGCCTGATTGGGTCCCTGTTCCTGTCTGACTGTACGCCAGGAGTTGCCATGTGCAGGGGATGCAGTGGTGAGAAGGACGCGTTCATTCCAGCTGGTGCATCGGGTGGCAGGCTGCATCTAATGAGTCTGGCCTCAAACTAGGAAATCAAGACGACGTCGCCTGCCCCCAGAGCAGCCGAAGGAGGCCTTGTTCATGAGGGGATTCCTTTGGGCAGATTCTACGCCTCACCCTGGGCCTCACAACCGTGCCTGTATGATAGAATCATCTGGGAGGTTACTGATTGATTGTTTTGATGTACCGTATTCAACAGTTGGTGGACATTTGGGTGGTTCCAATTTTTGGCAATTATGAATAATGCCAGAACTTCATGTATGAGTTTTACGTTGGCCCAGCATTTTATTTTTTTGGATCATGCACATACAAGTGTCTGTATGAACGTCTTCTCAGTTTTCTCGAGTGTATACCTAAGGAGTGGGATCACTGGGGCCTTCATTTAATTTTTTAAGTTTGGACACTTTTACCACGTAATTCATGACACGCTCAGTGATCTTGAGTCCAAAACACAGAGTATTAATTGCCCTGAAGACAACACGGGCTGTTCCCTACAGGCTCCTCAGAGGCTCTGCCTGCTCTCTGAGGTTCTCCCTGGACATCAGGACCCTCCCGGTGCCCCATGCTCATCAGGGTGGCAGATGGGCCTGGGTCTCGCTGATGCTGCACAGCTTCCCGCTGGGTCAGCTCAGGTCCAGAGCTCCTGGAAAAACAGCTCAAATGAGGTGCTCCCCCATCAACATTTGTGACGTGGGAGCTCCGGGTTCTTGCCTCCGTCCTCCTCCTCGTTCTCTGTGCTGCCTCTGCCATGTTGATAGGGACTTCCTTTAACCCTCAAGAGTGTCAGAATAACTCACATTCTTTCTTGGCCATCCTTCACGCCCAGCATCCATTCCTGTTGCTTTTTCTATGACATCGATATTTTTAAAACATTGACATGTGGGTCACATAACTTAAGACCATTTTAAAGTGTACAGTTCAGTGGTTTTAGTGTATTGTCTATGTGGTACAACTACCCCCACCATCTCATCTCACACATTCCCTTTGGAGAGCTCGTTTTCACCATCATGAGCCCCCCCGCCCCCCCAGTGGAATGTCACATGATAAAACCAGGGGGGCCATGTGACCACAGATGCTGCTCTTTCCTCCTGTGGCCCAGTTCCTTACGTTACCTTTTGAGAGAGGATGGGGGAAGATTTAAACCGTTATTTTATCCAAGAGAAACTGAATCAGACTCTTGGGGGTGGAGTCCTGGCATGGGTAACCCCCCTGGGGATCCGAATGTGAGCTGCGGTGAGAACCTGCCAAGAAGCAGCCAGAGCTGGTCCAGGAGGAATTATGCCCTGGTTGGGGGCGGGGAGGCAAAATCATGATTCTGAGGGTTGGCTGGACATCTGCTAGTTCCCTGCATGCGCCACTGCCCCCACCACCCCAACTCTGCACACAGAAGACACTTGAACCAGCCAGGGACCCCTCCTGAGAACTGAGGCCAGGACTCTGGCAGTACCCTTTCCCTCCTCCTATCAGCCCTCTTCATAACGCAGACCCCCACTCAGATGCTAAGTTTTGTCCCCTGCGTGGAAGTCCTCAGTGGCTCCCCATGGCCTGTAGGAGGGTGAGGCCCCTGGCGGACCTGAGCACCCACCTTGCATTTCAGCCTCAACCCTTACCTGCCCCATCCACTCCTCCCTCCCCCGCCACACTCCTCCATTCCAGCCAAGGTTCCCTCTCACCCTCTGCGCCTTTGCTCCTCCCTCTGCTGGGTCCCCATCTTACCAAGCTCAACCCTAATGTCCTGGCTTCTTGGTCTGCCCCCTACTGCTGGACAGTGGTCATTCCCTACCCCTGGGCACAGCACACCCTTGTGGTCTAGCCTGGCCCTGCACTCCCTGGAATAGCTCCTTTCCCTGTCTTCTCACTTCCTAGAGAGACTCAGGTGCAGGGGCCACAGCAGGTTCCTCGGGGTCCCCAGCACCTGGCACAAGGTCCAGCACCGCCTGAGTGACAGCGACTGTGAGTGAGTGGTGGGAAAGGGAGGTCGGGCTCTGGAGGCCTTTGTAACTTTTGAGAGTTTGGGGGACATCAAGAGTCACTGTGGATGTCCTAGCTCCAATGGGGTCTCTGAATGAAGGAGGGGGGCGTAGTCTGAGTAACCCAGAAGGGAAAGCATTCACAGCATCCAGAACTTTCTTGGGCTCAGGGTGGTGAGAGAGCTTCAGCCCCATTGTCACTCCCTTCAGACACCAGGTCTGCTTGTCCTGCGGGCGGGAGTGAGGCGGGTGGGGATGGAGGTTGGTGGGGTTCAGTGCAGGCTCAGGTCTTCAGCCCTGCCCTGGTCACACCGGCCCTCCGTGGAAAATGTCAGAGAGGGGCAGTGAAGGGTGTCCAAGGTCCAAGACCTCTGTCCTGCCTGGGCATCCCCAGTGCCTACTTGCCAAAAGGGCAGGAACCAAATGCCAGAGCCCTTGTAGGAGGGACGCTGGGCATGGAGCCCTCCCTCGTGCCCCCAGGGTATCTTGTCGAGAGGCATCACCTCCTGGGCTTCTAGCACCAGGGACCTCCCTGGGGGTGTGACATCCACAGTAGGGCTCCAGACTTGGGCCAGAGGCCCTGTGGCCCGGAATCCAGCCCCTGATCCTCTGCCTGCCACCAGCAAGGCCCTGTCCTGCCCGCAGGCCCCCTGACCCCCAGGCCCACCTAAGCCAGATGTTTGGGAGGATGGATGGGCATAGCAGTCGGTCTCCAAGATGGCCCCAGTGATCTTGCCCTCTTGGTTTCACACCGTTTTGTGTTCTCCTCCTGTGTCAAATCAGAGCGGGGCTGTATCCTCACAGAGTACGGTGGAGGCAGAGGCATGTGAATTCTGAGGCTCGGGGCCAAAAAACCATTTTGGCTCCTATACTGGCCCTTGAATCCCTTGCTCTGAGGGAAGCCGGGCACCGTATTGTGAGGTCACTCAAGCAGCCCCATGGGGAGACTCATGTGGAGAGGAACAGGCTCCCTGCCAACAGCTGAGCCCAACTTGCCAGCCCTGTGAATAAACCATCTGGGAAGTAGATCCTGCAGTCCCAGCCAGGACTTGAGATGATCGCAGCCTCCTGAGGGACCCTGACACAACTGCTCAAACTGCTCTCGAATTCCTAACCTACAGGAACGGTGACATGTAAACAATCATTTTAATCCATTGTGTTTGGGGCAACTCGTTACCCTGCATCAGGTAACTAATACAGCCCCTCTCGCTCTGGGGATGTGTCCTCTCTCAGATGCTGGGTGTGGACGGGAAGGTTGTTCTGCCTTCCTCCCAGCCCCTGGCCATGTTCCTCAACCATGGAATGGAGAAGGAAAGAGATGAGATGTGGCCCTGGAGCAGCACAAAATCAGACGTCCTCAGCCAACATGATATTTTTCTCCGTTTTAATTAACACTTTACAAAGTACAAAATACATTGTCTTTTTGGGGGAACATTTGCCATTTGTTTCTCTCCATCACAGAGTACATGAATCTTGAGGGTTTCGTGTTTCTTCAAGAAAGAAAGAAAGCGTGAGGGTCCCCACCAGGGTGTAAGGCTGCCCGGTTCTCCCCTCTCCAGACCTTGGGACAGATGTAAGTGCCACTGCTACAGCTGGTGACCTGGGGCAGGCCAGGTGAGGGCCAGACCCCCGAAGATGAGGTCCTGGGCAGGGCAAGGCCCCCCAGAGTCCCACTGTACCCCCAACATCCCCTCACCCCATCTCAGGGTAACGGAAATGATCTTGGCATAGAGCAAGAGGGGGGCGTGGGATTTTGTTTCTTACTCCCCGACCCCAGCACGGAGCCCACCCTGCTCAGTTCTTCCCTGGACCATTTCCTGAAAAGATAAACTGAGGCAGGGGACAGGGAGATGCACTGGGCTTGGCCTGTGACTTGGGACATCGACTTGGCCTCTTTTTCAAACCCCCTTCCCACTCCTGCTCCAACTTTGCTGGACCCTCTTCAGGGACGAGCCGCAGTAGGGGAGGGGGCACCAGCACCCAAAACCTCTCCCTGTGAACAGTATCCTGAGGACTGCATGCTTCTGAAGAGCCGGCTCAGTCGGCCTAGCCCCTTTGGGCTGCATGGACTGCCAGGCCTCACAGAGCACAGCAGAGCCCCTACTGGGGACACCTCTGCCCCCACCACAGAGCAGAATTACACAGTCAAGTGGGCTGGGGCAGTCCTGCATGCAAGGCCTGCCACACCACCATCAACTCCACATGTGGCATCCGGGTAAGAATGCTACCGAGTCCTCAAAATACTGGATGGGTCAGTCCCTCAGCTAGGATTTGGGCTCTACATATGTGTGCTCACACACACACTAATGTGGATGACATGGTACATGCTCACACATACATGTGTGTATATGAACACACGTGTGGCCATCCACTGAACACTGTCCTGCCCCCAGGGCAGGGACCACCCTGCACTCCTGACTCTCACAGCCTCCCACCACCTTGAAGCAAGAGCCACAAACTCCCTCACCACCAGGCTGCCCACAGACGCCAGGGGCCGGGCCGCAGGCTCCTACCTCCACTCCGGTCGCTCCTGGTGCCACCGGCCTCAAGGACAGAGGCTGCCTCAGCCACCAGTTCCTGCCTTTACCTTCCCGAGAGAGCAGGCATCATGGGAGGGCTGAACATCAAAGCTGAAGGTATGGAAAGGGGATGAGAGACAGTTAAGCTTGTCCTTTTGCTGCCTCTAATTTGAAAATGAAAGAAAGAAAAGAGCTGGATAGGTCTGAGAGGTGGGAAGGGGTCTCTCCTTTAGCAAGGCTCCACTCCCCTCAGGACAGCCCCGCCACTCTTCCCAAGCCTGCCCTCTGCTGGGCCGACCACCGTCCACCACCCTGGTTTCTCCCCTCCCAGGAGGCCTCTGTGAATGGAGGGCTGCTGCCCCTCCCTCAGCACAGTATCCAGGAACCTGAAAGGCCAAAGCTCATTTCTTTCTACTGCTGGGAGACTCCGTCATCCTCCCGCAGGCTCCGCTCACGAAGCGACACCAACTTCATTCCTCCACGAATGTGACAGCATTGACTGTCTGCTCCCTGCCCTGGCATACAGTAGGCACAGATATATTGGGAGTATTTTCTTCCTACCCCTGCCCAGTGTCCACTCAGAGATTGGCATCAAAAATTCCTCAGTCACGGGGCTGGAGTGCTCTGCTCTCATGTGAGTTCTCCCCAAGGCCCCTCTCTTAGCTGGGGCCGGCAAGGGCCCTAGTTGTCCCCACATCCAGATCCAGAGGTTCAGAAAGGCGGCCCAGGGTGGCCGTGGGACTCCTAAAGTTCTTCCAGGGAAATGCTGCCAGGTGGGTGGGCCGGCTCGTCTTTGATTATCAGGCAAATGGGGCCTTGGCTTGGGGTGGGAGTCTGGCCCTTCCTATCTCCCCAGAGCCTTCTCTCCTGACCTCCATGGCCTCCTCTGTCCCCTCAGAGGGGACAAGGAACACAAGACCATTCATCTTCTTCTGGACACTACACTGGGCCCCGAGGCCATGCTTCCTGGTGGGAGAGGCCAGAGTGGGCAGCTCTGGGTCACCTGGATCCCTCCTTCCCCTCAAGGGGCTTGTGGCCTGGAGTTGGTGGGAGGGGGAGAATTCTGATTCTTGGGGGCCTCTGGACCACCTGAATCTTGGAGAGGAGAGGTCTGCATGCCTCTCCAGCTCAGATGTGTGCCCTGGGCTGAGGGCAGTGGCATGGGCAGCACCTACTGGAGGGCTTTGGAGACCTCCGTGGAGGAAGGAGGTGCAGAGGTGGCACTGCACATCTCTCTGATGGATTAGGGTTGGGGGCGGAGGGAGAAAGGGGTTTCTTGGGACCCAGTGGAGGCCATGTTGAGGGTTGAGCCAGAGCACATGTTTCTAATTGGGGGTGAGGGACAAGGGGTTGTCAGGGCTCCCCCGTCCCTCACTCTCCCCTCCTTGAGCTCTCACCACTCTGGAATGTACAGGGATGTGGCAGGGAGGGGTGAGGTATGAGGGTGGTGCAGAGGGTGTGAGCTTTCCTCACCAGGGAGAGGCACAGATGCAAAGACACACCCGGGAGCCCAGGTGGGGGCTCCAGTCACTGACTCACTCCGCCTCTCAGCAGCCTGGCCCAGGAACACCATTGCCCTCTCGTGCACCTGTCTGTCCAGCCAGGGCCCAGAGATGCTCAACACCAACAGGACTCACTCCTCAGGCCTCCCTTACCTATTGGCTGCCCTCGGTGCCTTTGCCTTCAGCCAGTAGGAACCGTGGCCATGGGCTCTTCCACTAGGGAGTGAGGGCAAAGTTCATGCAAGATGGCGGTGCCCAGGAGAGCTGAGGCGTCAAGCAGAGAATGGCACTGGCAGCCCTGGCATTTTGCTGACGGGGATTTCCACCCCTGCGCAGATGGCTGAGCTTGCCAGATGCAGGTCTCCTTGTCAGCCCAGCAGAATGAAGGAGAACAGCCTCAGATCACTGATGGTCCAGCTCAGGGCTGCCCCAGGTGTCCTGCATCAAGCACAGAGCAGAAGGGAGCAGAGACCTCCCTAACCACCACCCAGATGTGAAATCTCAGGGAAAACCTTGGCCCTGAGTCCCAGAAATCCCTGGTCCCATGAATGGCCCAGAGTAGAGTTCACAGGGCTGTGGGGAGGACAGGATAAGGGCTCAAGGTGGGCGCTGGTATTTTAGATGAGTGGGAAGGCATGAATTTTACCACATTTTATCCTTAGGTGAGTTGGAGGAGCAGGTGCAGTCGTGTCTCCATATCTGCCCTCCCTGTGTTGATTCTACTCACCTTGACAACTACCGCTGCACTGCCTGCTGCACGTGCACTGATCTCATTCAACGGCACAGAATCCCCACCCTGGGAGCAGCATTGTCCCCATGTCATATGGGGAGTTGGAGGTGCAAAAAGTGTCACCAAGGCCCTCCTTCAGCTAGCAAGTACACCTGGTGTGGAACTGAGGGTCAGGAAAAGTGTTCCTGGAGTTTCTACCTGCTGAGCTTGGCCAGGTTCTCACCCTGCCCTGGGAGGCGCAGTGTCTCCCGGGTTTTGGGAAATGTGTGGAGGCTCTTTGGGCTGTTCCGGTAAACGGGGGAGAGCACTGCCTTTTAAGGGGGCAGAACATGCCACAGACTGAAGAATTGTCACCACCCCCACCCACACCCAGGGTGCCAAGGTGAGAACCCCTGGGAAGACTGGGGAAGGACATTCTAGCTCTGGCCTCGTTTGGTCACTGGGGATAAAGAAGGTGCTCCTAATCAGCACAGGTGGCTGGTCCCTGATGGCATGGGCGCTCTGCACTTGGAGCATATTAATAAAGACTTTGAAACACTTAGAGCCCCAGAGTGCTCTGGTCCTTTCACATTCTCTAAGAAAGGATCCCCTTGGCCTTGGAGCTGGGTTGAAGGCCACAGGGTCAGGGGCCTTGTGTGACCTTGAGGGAGACTCTTGTCACTGTCAGCCCTGGGCAGCTTCCCTGAGCCCCAGTGACCCCCCTGTGCTCCTCAGCATCTCTCAGACATAGCCCCACCCCTTGGCCAACCCTTGGTTCCTTTGCTGGGACTCCCTCCCAGGCCCCTGCTCTACTTTGCCCCAGCCCCTGTCCAGCCTCCCACCACCCCTCTCCAACTGAGCTACCAACCCTCTCGGTCCTGCCCACCTGTGACCAAGATCACAAAGCAGGTCCTGCTGGTCACTCAGAGGCCACCACTCAGCTAGACTTCACCCTAATGGGGGCCACCTGCAGCAGGAACTCCGCAGCCACACTGGTGGGGCCTGGTGGACACCTGAAAGGCTCTGGGGAAGGAGACCCTGGGACAAGCAGGTTCAGGGCTGCCTGCACTGCCCACTGTTCTCCCTCCAGCCCTCCTGGGGCCAATAGGGCTAGGGGTGCACACTGTCATCTCTCCACCTTTTGTTGTGACTCACAATTGCTGCTGGTTTTCTCCTGGTGAAGTGAATGTGCTTTTAAAAAACGTGAGAAATTGAGAAAGGTGTAAAGAAGAAATTAATAATCACTGCTAATCCCTGCCCGTGTAACCGAGCAAAGGCTCCTTCTGCTTGCTGCAACCTTGAAGCCAATCAATCACAAGATGAGTCGATGGTGAGGAAAGGGATTTACTCGATTAGCTAGCACAATCGGAAGATGATGGACTCATGTCCCAGAGACCATCTTAAACATAATCTGTGGCAGTTCTATAGGGACTAGTGGGCTGTGAGGGGGCTCAGGAACATTGACCATCTGGCATCAGAGACTGGAGACATCACACCAGGTCTTTCAGTTGTCATCGATGATGGATGCCGGCATAGATGTTCTTCCTGAAGAGGTCGTCATGTTCCTAAGAAACTCAAAAGAATAAAGTTATCATCTATCACTCTTGGGAGGTACGTGTGTCAGCCAGGATTATTTCCGAGAGCTGTTTATCTCCTAGGCTATGTGCAAGGTAAAACACACAGAGCTTGAGTGAGCTAGTCAGAGGTTACTCTAAGTTGCAACACGGCTTCCCTCGAGTCAACTTGCTCTAGGCCAGTATCACCCATGGGTAACATTTGGCAAATTTTCTCCTAGGCCCTGCTGCATTTGTGCTTTCACTTCTTGTTTTCCTCATTCACATTAATTCGTAAGCATTTTCTGAAGTCTGCACAAACATTTTTCCAGCTGTATTGAGGTAAGATTAACAAAGAAAAGTTGTATATATTGAAGGTCTACAATGTGATGATTTCATGTATGTACACATTGTGAAATGAATACCACAATCAAGCTAACAAACAGTTCCGTCACCTCCTGTAATAACTCCCCCTTTTTTTAATGCTAGAACTCTTAAGATCAATTCTCTTGAGTATAAAATGCATTATTATTAACTCTGTTCACCTCGTTCTATATTAGATCTTGAGAACATCCTCATGTTGTAATGAAAGTTTGTACCCTTTGACCAACATCTCCCATTCCCCTTGCACCCACCAACCTCCATCCCTGGTGGCCACATTCCACTCTCTGTTTCCACGAGTTTGACATTTTTAGATTCCACATGTAAATGAGATCATGCAGTGATTGTCTTTCTGTGTCTGACTTATTTCGCTTAGCATAATGTCCTCCAAGTTCAACCGTGTTGCCAGAAAAGACAGGATTTCTCTCATATTTAAAGCTAATTAATATTTAATTGTAGATACATGTAATGTTTCTTAATCCATTGATCCATCAGCAGACACTTAGGTTGTGTCCATATCTTGGCTATTGTTGTCACCAACTAACTGCCCCGAGTAATTCAAAGGCAGTTTCGAAAGCACTTAACTGTTTCTTTTTTGTTGTTTTGGTGAGGAAGATTAGCCCTGACCTAGCATCTGTTGCTAATCTTCCTCTTTATGGTGAGGAAGATTGGCCCAGAGCTAACATCTGTGCCCATCTTCCTCCGTTTGATATGTGGGACGCCTGCCACGGCATGCCTTGATGAGTGGTGCATAGGTCGGCGCCAGAGATCCGAACCTGTGAACCCCAGGCTGTTGAAGCGGAGCGCCCAAACCCAACCACTATGCCACCAGGCCGGCCCCTTAACTCTTTCTCAAAGTTGTTTCTAAGTTACATTAAGAGACGCAATCACCAACCACCCTGAACCAGTCCAAACCCCACTGCAAAAGCTACGTCTGCACAGATGGGCCAAGAAGTGTCCAAAGTTACTTTTGCTTCATTTTAGTGTTAAGATCTCCACCCCAGGAGGAGCTTAATCCTTATTAGCATAACATGAAATATACGAGAAAGCATGTTTTCAAACAACGCCTGGGATAGCTTGTACCCACCTCTATACGTGATGATGAAACTTTCCTTTTGAATATTTATTCCCTACCAAAATTAAAAGGCACTTGCTTTCCCTTGCTGAGAGAGCCACAGCTTTGGAAGTGATTCCCTATGGTCCCCTTATTTGCGGCAAATGAATTGCACTTTGTGTGAGAACTACTTCTGGTAAAGGCTTTGATTTCAACTCACCAAATAGGGAACTCATTTTGGTTCGGTAACATTGTGACAAGTGCTGCAGTGAACATGGGAGGGCAGATATCACTTGAAGATACTGATTTCATTTCCTTCGGAACTATACCCTGTAGTGGGATTGCTGCATCACATGAGAGTTCCATTGGTAATCTTCTGAGAAAACTCTGATCTTTAATCTTTGAGAAACACTGTTTTCCATACAGGCTGTACCAACAAAAATCAATTCCAGGTGAATTTTAAATCTAAACGGGGGTTTTTACAATAACTTCTCTAGTAGGTACCTTAGGAAAACAGTCTCAACATCTTGGGGCATGCAAAGATTTCGCAGAACACAAAGAATAGTAAACATAAGGAACAAAAAGATAAACAGGAAATTATTAAAAATGAGAACTGTCAGTGAAAAGAAACTTTTAAGAGAGGAAAAAGGGCAGGCACAAAGGGGATAAACACTTGCCATTTATT
This sequence comes from Diceros bicornis minor, assembly GCF_020826845.1. Classification (NCBI taxonomy): domain Eukaryota; kingdom Metazoa; phylum Chordata; class Mammalia; order Perissodactyla; family Rhinocerotidae; genus Diceros; species Diceros bicornis. The sequence goes on along the minus strand of NW_026690883.1, from coordinate 71,721 downwards.
TATCTGACACAAGACTCTTATCTAGGATATATAACTAACTTGCATAAATTTATAAAAATATTACAGACAATCCACCAGAAAAAAAGGGCCGATTTTACAAGGCACTTCAAAAAAACGATAACCAAATGGGAACAATGAAATGGAAAAGGGCTCCACGTTATTACTCAGGAGGAAAATGCAAATTAAGACCACAATGAGCTACCACTACACATACACCAACACGGTTCAAATCAAACCTCTTACGGCACCAAGCGTTGGTGGAGATGCGGAGCAACTGGAACTTTTATACACAGCTGGGAGTGCAAACTGTTTAATCCACTTTGAAACTCTTTGGTAGTATCTCCTAAAGGTGGACGTACACATACTCTATAACCCAACAATTCCACGCTTAGGTATATACCCAACACAGATATGTTCATATGTTTACCAAAAGATGTACAAGTTGTCCAGAGCAGCATTTTTTGACATATCATCAAATTGTAGACAACTCATCCCGCATCAGTAGTGGAATGGATAAATAAAATGGGTTATATGTTTTATAGTGGAATACTATACAGAAATAAAAACTAAATACAGCCACATTCAAGAATATTGATGAATCTTACAAGCAAAATGAAAGAAGCCAGACACCAAAGAAGACACTCTGTATGATTCCATTTAAATAAAGTTCAAAGACAAGAAAAACAAATTCAGAAGTTAGAATATTGGTTCCCCTTGGGGGAGAGAGGTCAGTGACCTGAGAGGGGCACATAAGAGGGCCGTTGGAGGGCTAGTCATGTTCTATTTTTTGTGGGTACTGGTTAGCGGTTGTGTTCCCTTTGGATAATTCACAGATCAATGCAAGTATGATTTCTGTACTTGCTGGTATGTATGCTATGCTCCAACTTGCAAATCCAATCTCATGATTATAAACTTTTTTACTGATTAGTCCCAAAGTATATGTGTTAGTGCGAGACTCCAGACTTATGGGTCTACATTCATATCCTGGATGGAACCTCTTCCTACCTCAGAGACCCTGGCCATGAGATTAACTCTCTGGGCTTCAGTTTCTTCATTTGTAAAATGGGTTACTTTTGGAACCTCTCTCTTACTCAGTGAGACAATTAACTCCTTGCTGGCACAGCGCAAGAACTCCATAAATAATGGCTCTTGTAGTTGTTCTTGCCATCCTTAAGTCTTTGGGCTGGGGAGCTGGTGGACGATGGCCTGTGGCGGAGGAGGATCCTCCGCCAGGAGCAGGATCGGGATCCAGTCAAGACACATGCTCCAGGTGAGGGTGAGGGGACAGAGCAGAGCTGATGCTGAGGTGCAGGAGGAAGGGTCAAAGGCCTGGGGCTCCTCCTTCCTTCCCCATCTCGGTTCCTGCCCCTCTATAAATACAGGAGGTTAACTAACCGGGTGATCTCTAGCTGGTTAGTCCTTCCAGCGAGGACATTGGAGAGTCGGAAGGGTGATGGAAATGCCATGAAAAGCCAAAAACGAATTTTCCAGTTTGATCCACACTCAAACCCAAAGGACCAGTCCTGGCAGTTAGGGGAGGTGGATATAGTGGTGGGATTATGGGTCCTGTCTATTTTCTTCATTGTACTTTTTTCTATTTGGGACAGGAGCCACCTGAGCCAAGGGGCCGCATGAGTGGCTGAGGCCCCTGGGGTGGTCCCCTTATCTGAAGACTCCACATGAAAGGGTACCCTTGGACCGGGAAAGCAGAGAATTGCCCTCTGTGGATGAGATGGTGTGGAACTCCCTGGGCTCAGGGGTGCTCTGTCCACCCTGCTAAAGCCCCTCCATGAGGGACATCCCTGCATTTGATTGCTTGCAGGGGGACCACACCAAGAGGAGGGGGCTCAAGCTGTCAGTGCCCGGCCTCCAGGAGCCAGTGACCTTACACTCGATTCCCCCTCACCTGAATCAGCCCCCAGCCCCTCCTGAGTGGAGTCCCATCTTCCCAGCCTGGCCCATTAGAACCTGAAGCCCCCTGAGATGTTCATCCTGGAGAGGGGACGTCCCTTGGTGTGGCCCTTGTCACTTCCAAGGTGTCTGCCTCTCCCAGCCACCGGGGTCTGACCTCTCCCTAGGGGAGTCTGAGTCTCATAAGCTGCACCTCAGCCCTCTCCCAGCTGGCAACATGTGTGCACACCATACCCACATCCTGCTCCACCGAGCCGTGCACACTGCAGTGTGCACAATCCGTGCACTCAGCCTTGTTTGCAGTAAAGGTTTGTCCTGCACAGGGAAGCAGGGGTGGATGGTGAGGAGAGAAGGGACATGTGAAATGCACCTAGAGCGGGGAAGAGTGAGGTGACCTGAGGACACTGGGAGGGGTGCGGGCAGGACCAAGGGGCCTTGTGGTCTGCCTTCATAATGTGACGGTGGGACCAGCCCTCGCTCTGCACCAGCCTCTGCCCCTCTCACAGCTGGGGCAGGTGCAGAGAAGGTGCAGAGCTGGGTCCCAGGGTGGATTTCACTTGGCCAGGACCATGGAAGGAACGGGACAGAGCTGCAGGACAGGAGCGTGGGGCTGTCCTGGAGCTCATTGTGTGCAGAGGAAGGAACGACGTGACATAGGGGAAGGAAAGCGAACGTGGAGCAAGGTTGGCAGGCTGAGACCCAGTGGGCTGAGGACTCATCAGGGTAGGGAACCTTCAGTGGGTGGGCTGGAGAGACACTGGCGGGTACTGGCTAGAGTGAACTGGCCATAAATGGGGGTGTCGGTCATGGTGGAGATGGTTAAATGCGCAGAGTGATGCCAGGGCAGTGGGTGGTGGGGGTTGAGTGAAGGTGGGCGGAGGACAGGGCCTGAGGTTCCAGGATGCCAGAAAGATCATCTGGGTGGATGCAGGGTGACCAAAAGTGGTCGATTCACAGTGGTGGTGGAGAGACAGACAGTGCGGCCTTACACCCACACCTCGAAGTGCACACACAGGTGAACACACAGACAAACACTCCCCCATCAGTGCACAGGGTGCAGTTTGGCCCACAGGCTCAGTGCAGCTGCTAGATGTGCTGGCCCAGGTAGGCAGCCCACTCTGTGTGGCCACACCACTGCCTTTAAGGCCCCTCCTGCCCTGTGGAGACCCCCACTGAAGAGCTTCATCATCTGTATGTCCTGGTTATTCATCTTGTCTTGGAAGTAAGCGATGCCATGGTCCCTCTCCAGGATGAACCAGCTGTTGATGATGGGTCTCCACGCTGGAAGCGATATGGGTTAGGGCCATGTTGGACTTGTTGGGGGTTCATGCAGTTGGGGAGGGTCTTAATGCCTGAAGGGGGGAGAACAGGGTGGGGCAGGCCCCAGTGCAGGGAGCTGCGAGATCAGGAGGGATGCAGGCTCAGATCCCCAGCAGTACAGAGTAGACGTGTCTGGTGGCTGGCAGGGATGCTGTCCACTCCACGTCTCTCTGCTGGCCTCAGATCACTGCCATCAGCCAAGGCTCCCTGAGGCTTGTTTGGACAAGTACTCCCATATGCTGCAGGGAGCTTAGGAGCAGCTGACCTGAGCTCCAAATTTCTTTACTGGGTCTCTGGGTGGAATAAGCGAAGATGATGGAACTGTATCAGCATGGTGTCGTGTCCCCTGAGGGTGATGACCCTGTGAGGTAGGGGAAGCACAGGTGTCCTGTCCCTGGGGATGGGGCCAGTTTCAGTGAGAAAGGCTCACAGGTGGAGGGCTGCCCAGCAAAGAGTGTGTCTGGGCTCTGGGAAACTGGAGAAAGTCGGTTCGTGGATATGGTGTGGAAAGAACACGAGCTGTGTGTGGGGACCAGCCGAGATGACTGATGGCTCTGAGCAGTAGAGGGAAAACTGTCTCCCTAGGTGATGATCTGAGGTTTTCAAGGGACAGGCGAGGGGGGCTCTATCACATGAGTCCTCATCCAAACTCACAGTCTAGGTGGTCACCTGGCACATTCCTGCAGAAATGCTGCCCCCTGGAAGCCCAGGCCCTCCATGCAGCTGAGCCAGTGGCCACTTACAGATTTTGAATTTCGAGGTGATGATTCCACAAAGGGCACTTTAAACACTTTGCATCCGCTTGGCTTCCTGGACAACAGAAGCCACCTTGGAGCCCTGTTCTGGTGATAGAAGCATCCCAAGGTCTCCAGGGGGTGAGCCCCGACTGTTGAAACCAAAAGGCACCCTCCTCATTCTTCACTCAACCCCCATCCCGCCTCCCCCAACCCAAGGAAGTGCCACTAGCCTATCCATTTGGCCCAACCCCTGCCTGGCCTGGGGTTATGCACCATCTTTACTCAAACAAAATTAAAGGATAGGGTCAATCCTGTAGCCCCTTCCATCACCTCTCATCAGCCTCCACTGCCATGATCTTCTGAACTCACGGACCCCCACGACCTCCCCCACCAATGTCCCCAGGAAGTACCAATGTGGCCCCATACAATGAACGGTCAGGAGATTGTCCAATGAATCTTACAAACTCCTCCTCCCCCAATCTCAGCCAGGAACACACTCCTTGGTGAAGTCCTCCCATCTCAAGCATGATGAGGCTGCGGGCTGCAGGTGGCAGGACTGTCATCCCTCTTGGGACAAGCTGGTCCATCTGCTGCTCAAGGAGATGGTGAAGGTTGGGCTGAAGACTCCATCTGATTTCTCTTTGTGTTTCCAGAGACCAGGATGTTATAAAACAACACACAGGAAGTGTGGTGGGCAGAGAGAATGATCTACGGAACATTCAACCTCCCGACTAACTCCTCTTGCCTAGGAAGGATGGGAATTTTGGCCTCTCATTAACAGACGTTCAGAATTGCCCCCTCAGGCCTATTCTAAGGACTCATAAAACTCATCTTGCTGACAGCGCCCAACAGGATCCTGAAGAGGCTGTCAGCCTACTGTGGGGAATATCCCGACCATTGCCCCCGCCCATCCCACTTACAGTGCTGAGCCGACAGGTGAGCCTAGCTGGTCCCCACCGGCTACAGCAGGATGACAGTGGTACTGTCTGCCCCTTGCCCATTTGCCCACCTGTCCTGGAGACAAGAGACCTCTGTTGTTTGTCTCAACAGAAGCCAGTCCAAAGCTTATATTCCAGGCTCAGAGATCACCAATACCTATCAATCTATTGAATTCCTAGCTCACATGAGAAGTACAAAGACTCCCCTTCCTCAAGCACCCGCAGCACAGGGCTTTTGCAAGATGTGAATGAGGTAAGTTGGGTAAAGTATTTTTCAGAGAACCATCCCAGAATTAGTTCTCAGTACACGATGGTGACTCACCGTTACGTTCGTTACCATCACCATCATCATTGTTGTGTTGAGTCTGCTAGAAAAACCAGCACATTAATAATGTAGAGGATGTTGGATCAACTTGGCAGGCTGCGACCTGGCCCCAGAGCACAGGTGGGGGGTGAGGCCTGTTTCCAGGACCCCAGGCTCAGGATTGGGGAGCTTGGAAGTGGGAGGGGAAGGAAGAACACACGCATGATGAGCATCTTGAAAACCAAATGACCTTGAAGTTCATTGTGAAGCTGAATGGCAGCACGGCTGATGCCACTTTTCCTCGAGGTTACTGGTCTAGCCCAGGGCTTTCTATACCATTTTCCTCAAAGCTGGAATAAAGGGATGTCTGTAATAAGGGCTTTAGGGAGAAAAATGTAAAAGACTGAAAGAACTGAGCCCAGATGTCTCTAAAATGACTAACATCGGAGCAGATGTGCATAGCTCAAGGAATATGGACTGTGAAGTTGGATGAAATAGGGAAAGAGAGATCAAATGGTTGAGGGAGTTGTGGGAGGCAAACAGCCATGTGTCCCCACACTTGGGTTCACCCTCCCATCTGATCAGCAGAGGAAGCTGACACTAATAGGAAACGTCCTGTAAGATTTCCATAGGAGCTGCCATGGCCCTAAGATCCTGAAGGGGAGGGGCAGGTAATGGGCCCTTTGAGAGGAGAACTCCAAAAGGAATTGGATCCCTCTCAGAACTGGACATGCCCCCAATCCAGATCAAGTAAGGTGTGAGCAAACAAGAGGAGAGGATGGAGCAATTGTGCATGGAGCTCACAGTGATGGTCAAGTGGATCTAGACCCCATTACCTTAGAGGTGTCCATGTGTGCTTTATTAATCCTGGCCTCATAGGTATCCATCGATCCATCTATCCATCCATCCATCATGCATCCACCCACGATCCATCCATCCAACATTCATTCATCCATTCATCTATCCCTCATCCATCCATCCAACTGTAAACCACACATCCACCCATCCATCCATCCATCCATTCACCCACCCACTCACTATCCTTGCATCAACTACCCTTTCATCCATCCATTCATCATCCAGCCAGCCAGCGTCCATCCGACAATTCATTTAATTGAGGAACATGGGATGAACATTATGATGATTATATGTCCAGACTTTCCTTTGTCCTGACACCATTGAAGGCCTCAGGTCCTCTAACCATTACTATTGCCAAACCGTTTGCCCTGAAATCAAGTACAGTTTCATTCTGATAATGAGTACACATTGCATGATATTCCCCAGGTTTTGGGTGTGACCTACCACCAGGATCTGGTTTCCCAGCACCAGCTGTCACCTCACTCCTGGGTCTGCTGGGACTCACTTTCCTTGAGAGGCTGAGGACAACTTTCAGGACTGAATGAGACCAGTCTTTTCAGGGGTAGGGGAGAGGGAGGACCTAGACACGGGCATCTAAGAAGGCAAAGGCAAAGAGAGGGAAACTTGGGTCCTCAGGCCTGGGTGGACAAGACTGAGGCCGGCAAGTTGACCAGCTCCCAGAGAGGGACAGTGGGCATAGGGAGGCAAGTGGGCAGACAGGGGGCAGGAACCTTGTACTGTACAGTTGGGGATGCCTGGAGCCCAGGCCTGAGTGTCAGGGATGTCCAGGTCACATAAGTACCAACAAGAGGCACAGAGGGGTCCCAAGGAGGTGAGGATGTGACGGTCCCTGTGGGAGGATAGTGACTAGGGACTGGGTGGCACCTAGATATTTGCAGACCTCAAACATTGTTCCAACAGCACCATGGATTTTTGAAGTTGATAACACGTTTTGTAACAATGTGTTTGATTTTTAATGGCAACCCCAGCGCAGTAGTCTTGCAAAATATAAACACATAATAGGGACAACAGTCCTCACATTTATAGATGGGCTTAAAATATGCAAAGTTTCTTCCAAAACATGACTTTGGCCTCTGAGGAAACTATGTCTTAGAAAGGCTACCTGACTTGGCTCTAACTTCACCAGGAGTAAGGGGTTAGCAAGGACCCATTGTGGATGGAAATCTGCCCAAGGCCTCACTGAGTTCCCCTCTCCCCTGCTGGGCAGGAAGATGTCCCGCTCTGCCTGGGAGACACCATCAAAGACAGAAGAGAGCAAATTCTGGCCCAAGTCCACCTGGGGTTCTGAACAACAGGACTGAGACCCGAACCCAGTGCAGGTGGCTGACCTGGGACACACACATGCCCACTGCCCAGCCCTTCCAGAGACTCTCAAATGACCTCCACAGTGTGGGTAGGAATAAACTGGGTCCCTCAGCTCACAGCAGGAAGAGCAGACTCAGTCCAGCAGTCACAAGGGACAGCTGCAGGGCTGGGTGGGGGACCCTACACCTCCTCCCTGCTTGCCTGTCTGGCCCTGGGCTGACCTGGAGACAGGATCCTGCCCCTCCCTCATCTTCATAAAGGCCCCTCATTTTGCCATGTAGATGGTGATTAAATCATTTTGGGGGGGGGATCCTGTGAATTTATGTTCTTAATTCTGCATAATTAGCCATCATTACTCTTGGGTTTGATTTCTTCTGAGAAAGCTTATCTGGAAGGGAGAATGTTATCAGAATGGGAAGCAGTACACCTCTGCATTAAGTGCTAGCAAGATAAAGCAATGGCTTCCTCGTATGTACTCCCTACTCCCATGGTCTTTGCTGCCCCAGCCCCAGGGATCCTGGACCAGTCCCCGTCACTCCAAGCTCCCCTGAGAGAGCTGCTCCTAGTCCAGGATCCAGCTCCAGCCTTAGAGCTGATGTCGCCACCCTGCCCTTTCCTACCAGACCACTTGAACTACAAGCAAAGTGTCCAGCCTGCTCTAAATGTCCCCACCAGTATGCCCATGGCTCCCATTGCAGCCCCCTCACCCCTTGCAGGCTGAATTGATCTCCTTTCCCTCAAATGTACCCAGGCTCCTGTGTTCTGTATTCCCATCAGTGCCCCCAGTGACCCTGGGAGACCACATTGACCTTCATCTCTGCTACCCATACCACCAGGTCTGCTGGCCCCACACACGACCCTAATCCACCTCCTCCCTCTATTACTGCTGCCCTTCCCCCGTTCCAGTATTATGAGTACTGGGGTGACTGCACTGACTGACACACCCTGAGTGGTCTCTGCTTTCCCTGCCCCTCGTTCCTCCTCCATTCTGCTCCCAGAACTTTCTACCAAATGCAAATGGCATCATCTTGCTCCTGTGCATGTGTGGGTGCATTTGTGTGTTTGTGTGCATGTGGGTATGCCTGTGTACACATGACTCTCTGTGCATATATTTCTTTCTATTTATATGCAGCATGTGTACAAGTGCATATATGTCTTTTGTGCCCCCACATATCCATGTGTATGTGCGTAGACGCATGTGTGCATGTGTGTCTTCTGAGTGTGTGCATGTGCAGAGTTGTGTATGTGTCTCTGTGTGTGCATATTGTGCTGCATATGTGTCTCTGTGTGAGTGCATGTGTAGGTGTGTGTGTCAGGGCATGGCAGGGGGAAGGCTCCAGAACATTCCCACTGCTACCAAGTTCTTGTTCCAAGGGGTGAGTGAATCCAACTTTACCAGACCCCATAACCTTCTGTGAACCCTCCAGCCCCAACCATGCTGCACCCCTACTGGGGTGCATCATGCATATGGTAACCACAAAGCTCAGGGCTCTCTTTTTTGAGACGTCTTCCAGCTGCTGCTGAGGAGGGTCAGCCATCCAGTTGTTGCCCCCTTTCATGGCTCCTCACACACCAATGACTCCATCCATGGCTGCTGTAGGCAGGAAGGTATATTTGCATTCTGTGTGCACTGCCCCACCCAGAGGCCCTTGGAATTGTTCATGTCAGAGAGACGGATCCTCACTGATTCTCTTACAACACTGCATGCAATGCCCTTCCCATCCAGTCAAGGGCCTGAACCTGTGAATATGTTAGGTTTCAAGGCAAAGAGACATGAAAGTGCTCATTGATTAAGGGGCTGGTCAGCTCACCTTGAGATGGGAGCCATCCTCGATTGTCCAGGTGGGCCCAGAGTAATCATATTTCTTACAAGTGGAAGAGGGAGGCAGGAGGGTCAGAGGAGAGAAGACGTGAGGACGGAGGCAGAGTCAGAGTGATGTGATGTGAGGAGGACTCTGCTGGACACTGCTGGCCTTGAAGTTGAAGGAGGAGCCCAGGAGCTAAGGGATGCAGTGACCTCTAGAGGCTGGAAAAGGTGAGAAAATGGATCCTCCCCAGAGCCTCCAGAGGGAACCTGCGTGAATTAGAAAAACAACAGTGGTCTGTTGAAATTGGTGATTTGAGCAACACCACTTCAGCTGAGTCAAGAAGGCGTCCCGTTGTCCAGTAGACAAGGAGGCAGGGCTGGTCTGCACAGAAAAGGTATAGGAGGTGTGTCTATGTGAAGATACCTGGCCCAGCCCCTGCAGGACCATGTGCAGGAGTTGTTCTCCAGTCTTCAAGTGGGCGTTTCAATGGGTTGTGATTCAGCCTGATGTGGAGAGCACTGCCTCTGTGCTTGAGATTGGCCTGTGTGTGTGTGTGTGTGTGTGTAAGTTTCTTAGGACTGTTGTAACAAATCACCACAATGTTGGTGGTTTAAAATAACAGAAACATTCTCTCACGGTTCTGAGACCAAGTGTCTGAAATCAAGGTGTTGTCAGGGAGCTGTGTTAACACAGCGCAGATCCCAATGAATGATACCTGTGGCCTCACCCCATGTCTGAAGGCCCAAGGTGGCCTACTGACTGGGCTCTTCCTAGGGTGGGGCTGGGGTGTCCCACTGCCCCCTGCTTCCTGCACATTCTCCAGGCTGATTGTCCAGATATTTGTGAATTCTGTGAACTATAGGATCATCTCCTTGTAGTTTATTTCTGCTTAAATTAGCTAGAGTTTCTTCTGGTATTTGTAGTCAATTACCCTCATTGGTCCAGATGATCATAAAGAAAAAATTCACCCCTGTGACCCTTGCACTTTGAGATCAATGGCAAAACTAGCTTTCCAGTGTCCTTGGACTGGGTCTGCCAGACAGTAAGACAATGAAACGTACAGCTTGTGAAGGGAAATAGAAAACTCCTGGAAGGTGCATTGAGAGCCTACAAAACTTGTGTGATCCAAAGAATTGCGACAGGGACTCAGACAAGTCCATGAATGAGCATGTTCATTGCAGCATTATTCACAATAGCCAAAGGATGGGAACAACATAACTGTCTACCAAAGGAAGAATGGATAACCAAAGGTGGTCTCTCCATGCAATGGAATATCATTCAGCCATAAAGAGGAATGAAGTTCTGACACACACTTATAACATGGATGAACCTTCACAACATCATGCTAGGTATTTTCATATTGTAGGATTCCGTTTATAAGAAATGTCCCGAGTCAGCAAATCCATAGAGATAGGGAGTAGATTAGTGTTTGTCAGAGGGTGGGGAAGGGAGGGAGGAGTGAGAAGTGACCGCTAATAGGCATTAGGAAGCTTTATAGGGTGATGAAAGTATTCTGGATTAAGACAGTGGATGGAGGAGGTGTGGCCGGGGGCTGCTCCTCTCAGAAGGGGCAGTGGAGGAGTTGAGTGCAGTTTCTGAACTTGATGTGGAGCAAAAGTGCAGTGATCAGCGACCTTAGCTGGCCTAGTGGCCTTTGCAAACCCCACCTATGGCTGGGACCCCTCAAGGCTGACCCCAGCAAGGTTAGGGTTGAGGTCAGTGAGCCCCCACAGGGCCAGCTTCTTGGCTGTGGGTCATTTCCTTCTGCTGAGTTGGATGGCAGGGCCTTTGAAGTGCTGGGCAGACTCAAACTGAGTTCCTCTGGGAGGAGACCAGCGTGACTCCTGCTCCAGATGGTTCTTCCCAACACTTTCGTAACTAGACTTCAGTGGGCAAGCAGCTCATATGTGCAGACCAGTTGCTCCTAGGCATAGTGACCATGAGTGGACATGCACCGCCCTCTTGACCAGCGTGTGAGCAGGAGGAAGTCTGGCATCACCCACCCGGGGAACGACTGAGATGAGGGGGTCTCAGGGGGTGAGTAGCATTGAGAAGGGACAGCTGAGGGGAGGCAGTGACAGTCAGACTGGCCCCAGGACCAGCTGCAGCAGGTCGGGGCTGTGGTTTGATCACTGACCTCCCTCTTCTGAGTGTCCCCTCAGGAGGGACATTTCCTGGACCCGGAGAATCTGCTCCCCAAAGGTGAGCAGGGGCATTTACCTGCACACATGACATGGCAGATGGGCTGTGTTGTCCTCACAAAGCACCGCTCAGAGCCTCTTCACAAGAGAGCTCGCCACTGAGCTGCAAGACCAGCAGCTGGCTGAAGGCCACCGGTGGCAGTGCCCCAGGAGGGAGCACATGGGGAGATTTGGGGAGGAGTGCTGGGCTGGCCTTTCCACTCTGTAGGCTCCTCCAGGGGCAGCCATGGCTCCCACCTCCCTGCTGGGCCAGTGAGGCTCCTGGGAGGGTCTCCTGCCTCTTTGGGCTTCCTTCTCCTTCATATCAGGCATCAGCCCCCACACCCCTCTCGCTCTCCTACACAGCTCAGCAGCCACTTCCCAAGGGACTCAACTGAGTAAGAAACCAAAAAAAGGTAACAGGGGTAGAAAGGGAGAAATAGAAATGTTATGTCTGCAGGAAAGATGAACTCTACATGGTCAAACCCCTTGGGGTCCCAGTGTCTCCATGATGAGCTCTCTGGATGTCATGTGTGTTCCTGGGAAAAAGGCTTTGCTGTATTGCATGTGTAGGGAGTAGCTTGTTCTTGCAGACATAGCGTGAATGTTCCAGTGTGGGAATGAAGAGTGCGGCCAAATGGGGCGGCCACAGAGCCTTCGGCCCCAGCATTTCAAAAGGCAAGCATATGCTTTGGTTCATACTTTTTGAAGCTGAGGGCCAAGTTGTCACTGCTAGAAAAAGTCTCACCCCAAAACTAGAGAGTATGGGTGTTGACACCAAGTAGGTCAAGAAAGGATCGGATGCCCATAGACAGCCCGTGCTAGCAGTGTGTCCTGTCCAGCCAGCAGGCTCAGAGCCCCACATCTTGGCATCTGGGTCCTCAGCCACTGGCAGCAAGTCTGGTATTTCTCAGACCCGACACTCGATCAAGGCCCTGCAAAGATGAGACCCTCAGATATGGAAACCCGTGAACACAATTCCTATAGGGTTATTTTGTCATGTTGTTTTAATAATGCGGCACTTTAGCACCAAAAGTCTGTCTTATTTAAGGACATTTGGGGACAAATATTCTAAAGACTCAATCCATTCCTGAGAACTCCACCCTCTACTTTCCCACGCCTCCTGAGTGGTGCCTGCGATGGGTCTAAAGTATTCCTTAGCATCCTTTTCATCATTGCCCCTCTGGCACCTGCCACAAGCAGACACTCCATAGACGCAGGTGCACTGAATCCAGCCCAGCGTCTCGTCTGGGGTGGGGAAAGACAACAGCAATCAGAAGAATAATAATAAGTGAGCATCGGCACATACTATGTCTCCCTGAGTCCCCCTATCCAGGAGGCACTTGGCCCATGGTCACATAGCTGGTCGGGCCCGTCTGACTCCTAAGGCCCCAGCCTTGGCCCCTGCTTCCTGGGACTTCAGAGAGCACAGAGCTGAATGGGAGTGAATGGGGTCACAGGAAGGGTGCTCTGGTGTTGCTGACACCGGCTAACCCAGCAATAGCTGTCATGCATCTCCAACATCCCCTCTCCTCTCAGGGCTCCTTCACCATCCATTTGGTCTCAGTTGTAAAGACGAACTGTGTCTAGTCAGGAGCAATGAATGACAGATGGAACATGTTATTTTGCCCCCCAAAACATCCTCTGCTCTTTTGGAATCCCTGCAGTGCAACTTGGACCAGCAGGTTTGGGGAGCAGGTAAGCACCCCACTGGTTGCTGGTCTCCTCTTCCATCAGGCCGAGTGGAGGTGTTGGGGACGGGCTGGACAACACGTGGTGTGGGCCAGGGACTCTGACACCCACTGGGGCCTAGGAGCACCCTCCTTCACCGTACATCCACACAGACCAAGGCAAGGAACTGCCCTTGAGGATGGTGTCCAGGTCTTCATGGCTGATTTCTCCTAAATTTTAAATGGCTCCAGGGGCTCAAATCTTCCCCGTGGCCCTCCCATGCCAGGGTGCAGGGTTTTCCAGTCTCATGTCTGCAGCCTGCAGGGCTGCGTTGGGCTCTGGATGGTCACCTGGATGCCACAGCAGCAAGTAAATTCCAGAAGGAGGTGAGGAGCTGTGAGAACCAAGGCTATTTTTGTTCTAACATGTTAATTTTGTAAACGTGTATGAGCTGTGCATTAGACACCAACTTTTAGCCACTCTCATCTGATCTTTCCACATTTTTCTCCCCTCCAGATAACTCTTGTGTTGTCAAGCTACCAGACCATAGTAGTGTGTTTCCTCCTTCCAGGAGAGGTTCCTCGGCTGTGAGGTTCCACCTTGCCTATGGGTTCAGAAGACCAAAAGAGAGATTGTGTTTTGAGTGAGTTGTCAGTGTCTCTGCATTCTGCCTTTGTCTTCCCCGGGCGAGGTTGAGCTGAGGCATGTGGAGCATCCCTGGGGCTCAAAGTTCACAGAGACTGGTACCTGACACCTGTCCCAAGGCTCTAAAGGCAGAGACTGGCCAACTCCCAGGTCCTCAGGGCCACAGGGAGCTGTGTGAGGTTGTGCATGCTTCCCAAGCACCAGGCGTGAATGCTGGGAGGAGGCCCAGGCTGAGCTGTCTTCAGGGGGACTCTGCCTACGATGAGAGTGGGCCTCAGAGGCCAGGCCTGAAGGCCTGTCACAAGCTGTCATCTAGGAGCACCATCACCTCTGTCCGGGGCTTGAGGACAGAGACCATCAGCTGGGGGCTGGTCTGAAGACCCACAAAAGCACTTCCTTAGAAATAGGGTAAGCATTTGGACCTCCACTGAGCCCAGTGGGCACCCAAAAGAAGAGTCAAGAAGGATTTTGCTTCTCTCTAACCTTTCCTCTGTGGCCTGTGCTGGCCCCACAGGCTCATTTGGAAACCTGGTACGTGTGGGTGAGGGACAAGTACAGCAGCTGCAGCAGCACTGGTCTTTCCTTCTGTCCTGCTCCCTGCCCAGCTCCTGCCCCTCTGGTAACAGGACTAATGGGGACAGACTCTGTTCTTCTGCTCCCTGGTGTGGGCATAGGCGTGGAATCATGTTTTAAACCTGTCACTTTCCCAGTAAATGACCAGGTTAAGTATCTGAAGAGGTTGGAAGGGACTAACGGCCAGACATAGTTGGGTATGAGCTTGGACTTCTTCCTCTCTTCCTCCTGCAAAACTCACAGTGGTGGTCCCCAGGCTCACTGGCAGAGCCCAGGCAGGAGTCTCTGCAGGCTGGGGTGGGTGTCCACTACTCGCTCAATGAGAAGGGTGGAAACCAGGTTGGCATCCAGGCAGGGTGAGCCACCAGCCAGATAGCCACCATGGACAGGCTGCTTAGAGCTAATGCCCCAAAGTACGTGATCATAGAGCAGGGCGCCCTTGAAGACTCCAGGGAGGCAAGGCCAGTGTGCGCTTCTCGTTGAGCTTCAGGTGCTGAGAAAGGCAGGTGGATGGCACCCACAGACGCAGATGTGGCAAGAAAAGTGAAGAGTCGAGAGCTGGGCAGGGCAGGGCACACTCAGAACTGCAGGACAAATTCCCTTTGATGCTACTACATGCAAAACAACATGTATCAGTTTCTCTGAGACTAAAACAAGCGAAATCAGACGTTCTGTGCTGCTGCGGCTCCAAAGACTCTCTGAGGCACCGCATGTGAAATGTGGCCTACAAAAGGTTGCTGCTGGCCTTTTGTAGGCCTCTCCAACCAAAAGTGAACTCGGGTCACCCATCATCATAGCTGCCATCCTCGGTGCTTGAGCCCACCTGGGGGACTGTGGGGAGAGGGAGGCACCCCAGAAGACAAGGAGGAAAGAAGGAAATAACTCCACCCTAAATCTTGCAGTTCTGCCCAGAAACCAGTGTTGAAGTGACATTTCCCATGACCGGCTTGCACGTGCAGCCTCCACCCTCATGCCACACACACTCTGGGAAAAGAGGGGGTGTGCGATAGGAAGATCCCTGCTACTTGTTTTAAAACTGATCAAATGTCTTAAAGCACTTAGTGAAGACTAACTAACTGCTCTAAGATTTCTGATGGATTTTTCTCTATAGTTTCAATCTCTTTTGTGAAAAAATTCCTGATTTCATTGAATTGTCTGTTTTCTTGTATTTCATTGAGCTTTTTTATGATAGCTATTTTGAATTCTCTGTCATTAAGGTTATACATTTCTGTGCTTTCAGGATTGATTTCTGGGTGCTTATCGTTTTCCTTTTGGTCTGGAGATTTAATATATTTCTTGGAAATCTTTTCATGTCAGTACATGTGGATCTACCTTATTGTTTCTAATTGCTCTATAATATTCCACAGCATAGAATTACTATAATAGTTTTAGAGTAAAACTGCCATAGAAATACTGATATTTTTGAAATTTAATTTTTTTTAATAATACATATATTTTAATAACATTTGAGTGTGGGTTTTTTTGTTTGTTTCCTTGAAGTTGGAATTTTCTTTTTCTTTCTTTGTTATGGTTGGTTTCTAGGAGGAACATGAACCTTCTTTGGTCATCTTCACCCAGGTGTCTTCATTTATTTACTCGTATCTTTGCATAATCTAATTCCAAAGAAATTATGTTGTATTTGGCAGCATTTGGGAACTGTATTATTGACGAGATTATGAAATGTAGA
Organism: Diceros bicornis minor; assembly: GCF_020826845.1. Classification (NCBI taxonomy): domain Eukaryota; kingdom Metazoa; phylum Chordata; class Mammalia; order Perissodactyla; family Rhinocerotidae; genus Diceros; species Diceros bicornis. The sequence goes on along the minus strand of NW_026690883.1, from coordinate 55,763 downwards.
TTGATTTGTACTATTGTAAGCTGTCACTTGTATGACTGTTTTTGGAAAGTTTGTTTTGTTTTGTTTTGTTGTGAGGATGATCAGCCGTGAGCTAACATCCATGCCAATCCTCCTCTTTTTGCTGAGGAAGACTGGCCCTGAGCTAACATCCATGCCCATCTTCCTCCACTTTATGTGGGACGCTACCACAGCACGGCCTGAGAAGTGGTGCCTCAGTGTGCATCCGGGATCCGAACCCAGGCCGCCAGCAGCGGAGCGCACGCCCTTAACCACTATGCTGCGGTGCCGGCCCTCGGATAGTCTTCACTGTAAACATACTTGTGCATTGAGACTTTTGAACTTTAAAATTATATCACTTTTGATTGTTACAGTGTCTTTTCAAACAGAAACATCAATTTTAAGCAGTTTCTATGAGAAAGGAAGCAGATACACTCCCTACTGGGACTAAGCACTGGTACGATTTGATTTAAGTTGCATGAGAAGTTGATGATTGTATCTAAAGTATGATTGTTCCTACTAATATTATTACTACTACACTTACAACTCTGATCATGATACTGGTAGTATAGTAACAAAAATATTTATTAAGTATTTATGTGCCTAGTAATTAGCATAGTGGTATCTCATATATCTAAATAGGCATTTTTACAATATCATCATTTACTTTCTCATTATTGATATTACACAATAATAGTCACAAATCGTCAAACCATGGTATAAGCAAAAGGTTAGAAACAAGCATTTGATTTACAAAAAGGAAGGTTTCCCATTCCTTTGGAGCTTCCTTAACCCCTCTTGAAGTAAGACAAATGCATCCTCCTGTAGGTATCACCAGTACTGCTTCGACTGGCTGACATAATTAGCTGTGTGACGTTGGGATATTAATAAATGTCTTTCAGCCTGTTTCCTTACAATAGAATGGAGACAATATTGCTTAACTTGTAGGAATGTTAGGGTGAAATGAGAAAATATACATAAAGTGCCTGAGAACTTTTAGGTATTTAAAGTGAGTAACTTGAATTTTACCCATGTATAGCAATGATTGTCAACTGGGTTGGAGGAGAGGACATGTTCTCCTATAGAAGCCTATCAGAATTTCTTTTACTTTTTATTTTTTTGGTGAGGAAGACCGGCCATGAGCTAACATCCTTTGCCAACCTTCCTCTCTTTTTTTTTTTTTGCTTGAGGAAAATTGGCCCTGAGCTAACATCTGTGCCCATCTTCCTCTATTTTGTATGTGGAATGCTGACACAGCATGGCTTGATGAGTGGTGTGTGGGTCTGTGCCCGGGATCCGAACCTGCAAACCTGGGGCCACTGCAGCAGAGCATGCAAACCACTACACCACTCGTCATCAGAATTTCTGAGTGAGTCCTTTTTAAAATCATATATGATCTCCCCCAAATGGACATTCTTTTCTCCTCTTTTTCTTTCCTCCCCCTCTCAACTCTTGAACTATGGCTATGTCAAACAATTTTTCCTGATGAAAGACTTTTATGGTGGGATAGAGTGGAAGAAAGCTTGATAACTTTTGATAAAAGTAGTAGTTTCCAACTTCCCTGTATCAGATCACTTGGGGATCTTTATCTAAGCAGATTCCCTGGCTGAACTGCCTAACAGAAGTTCTCAAACTCTAGTATGCATGCACAAGAAGTACAACTTCCTTTGGATTGCTGATAGTGAAAGGGAGAAGGGAGGGGGAGAGAGGAGAGAGATGAGTTTTGTGTTTAAGAATGAAGAATCCAGTTGACTTTCTGTACATTTTTAAGGGTCGCATTCTGCTTTACTATGTCTCCTTGTAACTAACTACTCGCATTTATGCATTGTGAAAGATTGGATCTGTGAAGAAAAGATCACTTAATCAGAGACTGACGCCCTGTTAAGAGAAATGCTCCTGACTAATAATGCCAAAAACCACTCTCCTAAACAACTCCAAGAAGGTATAGTAGATTGATACTCCTTTTTCCCCTTTAGTAGTGCAAAGAGATGTTAGGCTCATTGAAATCTTAAAATCATGCAGAATTTCCCTGGGGATATAATAGTGTTTTCATGAATATAATTTTAATAATTCTCTTTGAGTTTAAGGAGTTTTAACCATTTATTTCTGATATGCTTGTATCTGTTACCTCATAGGTCCTACGTTATATCACTGAACAGGTTGTGTGAAAGATCGATAGAAAGAAGTCAGAAATAAGTGCCATGGAATAGAGCAACGGACTTGCTGTTGCTGGATAGTGTTCTAGATCACCACTGTCAAATAGAAATAAGACGCAAGACACATATAATTTTAACATATAATTTGAAACTTTCTATAGCCACATTCAAGTAAAAAGAAAGGCAAAATTAATTTTAATAATTATTTTATTTAACCCATTATATCTAATATATTATTTCTTCAGGTGCTCGATATAAAAAACGATTAATGAGATATTTTACTGTTGTTCCATACTAACTCTTAGGAATCCAGTGTATATTTTATACTTACTGCACATCTCATTTTGGACTAGTTACATTTCAAGTGCTCAACAGCCAGATGTGGTTAGTGTCTGTGCTATCGAAGAGCACAGGATTATTATTGAATAACAGCAATCTGCTGAGTGCTTGTAACCTATAAAGGGTCAACAAATTCCAATCTTCCAAATGAATGTGACTACCAAAGGCAATACTTGGGTATATTTTCATATTTCAATCCATTTTTAAAATCTTTCTGAATCACCAATGAAATGAACCTTGTCTTTGGGTCACTAATGTGATTTCTTAAATGAGATATGTTTTGTTCTTTGTGAAATAACTACACCTAAATGAATTTTTCTTAAGGTCCTTATTTTAAGTATGGCCAAAACTATGGCTAGGATTGAAAGTTTTCCGTTTAGAGCAACATTGTTTTCTTGATTTTTTTGGCCTGTAGTCTGATAGAACAATGTTACTTCTGATTTGGTAAGCTGTATAGAATTTAGATTATGACTGCTAAGTTTCCCCTTTAGCATTTTCAGCTGTCCCAGTAAGACATATGGAAACGATACAGATTCTAGAACGTTTGACTCTACTCTCTGCCAGTGAACTTATACCATATGCAGAAGTATTAACATCCAATATGAACCAGCTATTGAATCCAAGGGTTCTGTGGAGAATGCTTCAAACAGTCAATAAACTATGGATGGTTCTTAATACTGTGATGCCTAGAAGGTAATTTCAGTGTATTGTTACACGTAATAGATAAGTGTATAGCAGTGATTATATACAATAACCTAAACTTAATGGTTGAAAAAAGTTGTTGAGTGTTTAACAATATAAATCCCCTCTGAAGACTACTAATTAAAGAGTCATTATAACTTTCAGAAAAAGCATAAATTTGATCTTAAGAAACAGAGAGAAACTATCAAGTATTTCCAACTTGAGAAACTTCTTTAAAAGTGAGTTCTCCTCTATAGGCATCTGTCATTTGTGGCTAGTTGTGATTTAGATCACTGTTGTGTCTTGCATCATTGTGGTGGCTCCAAATTTTGCTGCACATTAAAATCACCTGGAGAGCTGTTAAAACTCTTGATCCCCAATTGTAACCCATGCCAATTAAATCAGAATGTCTGCGGTTGGGAGTCAGGCATTAGTATATTTTTTTAAGATTCCCCAGTTGATTCCATTATGCAGCAATGTCTAGAGAACACTTGATTAATTATTTCTTCTTTAGTCAAATGGGTCTCTGCTGGTCCATAGATTGCATCAGAAACACCTGGTCAGCTCTGAAAAACAGGATACTGGGCTGGCCTTCCCTGCGATATCAGATGCTTAATGTTCAATCAAGTAATTTTGATGTGAAAAATAAAAGCATATACTTAAAAAATACTGTAAGAATTTTCATATTTTTAAACAAGGAAGTTTTGTAGTCTTCTAAGATTAAATACAGCGGTCCTGTGTTCTTTTGTTTTGTTTTATTTTAAACTGAGGCTTTGGAATATTTGATGTGAGTAGGAAACCTCTAGGAGTTCAAAAAAGGTTGAAATAAATGGTTTCTAAGTAAATGCAGCGCACATTCTTGGATCAGTTTTCAAAGGCTGGTCAAAACCTGCTGTGTTTAAATAACAACATGCTGTTTTTCATCACATTCGTTGATGATGTAAACAAAATGTGTAACTATATTAGTCAATGTTAATATTCATGTATTTTAAGTTAAGGTTACAAAATTTGTCACAATGTGATGTTAAAAATCATCACATTCAAGTGAAAACAGATGTGTGCAGCTATTTTGAATATTGGTTTATAAACATTCATATTCTTTATCAAATGAACTTGTAGTTTTTTGTATTTTCTTTCACTACTGTTCACCTGAAAGGAACAGTTCAAGGGACTGGAATCCAGGACTGTCTGGCTCCAGAGCCTACGTGTATCCATTTCTGTTAACGCCACACACATCAAATGGCCATACAAGGTTAGAGTCGGTTAAGAGCCTTAGGAATTGAGCGGAGGAAAATCAAAAATCATAGTAGTTTCCCTGGAGCAGTTACTTAAACGATTTGATATTTAAAAAAATTGTAAAAGCAGAATAAAAATTTGAAGATATTTTTAAGTATTGATAAATTATCCTTCATTCCACTGTTTTAACAGTAAGTTACATTTTTTATACTTTCCCTCCATCTTTGCTTATGCATATATATTTTCACATAATGGAATTCCTAATACCCTGTAGGGAGTCTGCTTTCTTTCATTTAACTTTATATGAAATGTTTTTTGCAAGTTGTTTACTTTTGATAATTATTTTATTGGCTTCCTAATGATCAAACTGATGTATCATAACCGTATAGGGTGCTATTACTAGACCGGGAGGTTGATGACTTTTTTCAGGATTACAATAGGCAATGTTATCAATTTAGGTGTTTTTACATTTTCTTTCTTTTGGATTACTCTTTTAGGATAAATTTTTGAGCCTGAGATTACTAAATTAAAAGGTAGAATTTATTTTTAGCACTGTACATTTTGCAATTGGGGAAGATGCAGTAAAACTGAAAGGGAAGCAAACAAATCCACTCTCCTCCCGCTGCTCCCCCTGCAGCAAACCTCTCCCCAAACTAGTTGCTCAAACTTCAGAAACTGTCTCACGTTTTACTTTTTTGAGACACTAGTATCGGAGCCAAGCTTAGGCTATTCAGAAATTGACAAAATCACAATTTGGAGAGATCACGATTAACTCCCTAACTTTGAGGAAACTGAAGTGTACTTCGTGGCAGAGAAGAACAATGCGGTTTTAGGAGGGACAGAAGGCGGATGAGCCTTGATGGAGCAGAAGTGACCGGGGCGGGAGCGCTGTAGAGCGTTGCTCTGGTTGAACTCGCTATCCGGGGAAGCCTGGAACATCCTGAGGTTCTGCGGCCAGTCGTCAACCAGCCTTCTCGCCTGGCCGGGCTCAGGCGTCTGGCAGTTCCCGCCTCCGTCTGTGCGACACCCGGGCCGCCGTGAAGTTCGGAAACATGAGCTGAGCGGCACTGACGGGCGCTCTGGGAAGAACCTGGCAAGGCTTTCCTTTCGCTTGGTCTACAGACCTGAAGAATGAGACTGCGAGTTTCCAAGGAAACGGATGCATGGGTTAAGTCGCCGGTTTCAAAATCTCAAAATGGAGAAGACTTTTCCTTTAAACTCTGCGATCTACTCGCGTCCCTGGCTCTTCAAGCTTTCGCCTCCGGGCCACGAAATACTTTGCGTTGGTTTTTATTGTGGAGGCTTCCCTCGCAGGCCAGGGTTCTCGCCCCCTAACCTCAGGCTGGGATTGGTTGTTTGGTTTCTGCTCTGGCGGGTGATTGGGTGCTGGGAGTCGAGGGGGCGGGAGGCGGGAATTCGTTCGGGAGAGCGCGGGCGGGGGGCCTGGAGACAGCTGAGGAGGGAGCGGGTGAGGCGCCAGAGTCAGCACTCGGCCAGGGAGTGGCAGCCCAGTGAGGAGGCTAGAGGTTTGGGGCCTCTCCTCTCTGCCAGGCTCTGCAGTGTGTGCTCACAGATACCGTTTCCTTTTCTCCCGGGACTCGGAGCCCAGGCAGCGCTGCCTCGGTTTTCCTCAGAACAGGCCAGCCTGTCTCTCGTGGGGCGGCACGCAGCCTGCACGAAGGGAGCCTTCTGCTCTTGCCTGGCCGCCATGCGGGCCGTCGGGGTGACCGTGTCCCCGGGCCTCGGGGGTCTGAGCACGTGGAGGCTGGAGGGAGCCTGTCCCAAACCCCGAGGAGAGGGCCCAGGCCCCCTCGGGTCCTGCTGACCCATGGCGGAGGAGGCGACGGCGGGAGGCGGATCAGGGCTCGTCCTTTATCCCCTGGGGGATTGCAGCGACTGCGGGCGGGGTGGATTTCTAGGCTGTATCTGAGGAACTAGCCAGCGTTGCCTTATTGGCTGGAGTGAAGGGGTTAGAGTCCACCAAATCTCTACTCAAGAGTTGCACAGATAGAATCACAGAATATTAGAACTGGGAAATACCTTAGAATAGTGGTTCTTAGCTTGTTTTGGAACACATAGGCTAGGGGTCAGGGTATAATTGGCTTCATAAGCTGTTGAATTGCTCTTTTAACCATCCCTCCATCCCCAGGTCGAATTTGCCGTTTTTTCACTATTGCAACGAAGTCCTCAGTTGATAACAGTGCATATCAGTCTCCCCTCTGTTTTCAGTTATTTTATTAGGATATAGTTCTGGGAATGAGAAATCCACGGACTTTCTGTTCAGAGAAACGCAGTCATGTACCAAGATTTCTGCACGCAATAGCAAGAGATCACAGTCTCCGACTTCCGTCTCTGGATCCTAGATTAAGCATAGGTGGTTTAGAAGAGGTGGGGATTAAAGTAGATCACCTCCTCTGTGTCAAATACTGGAGTTTAGGCACGTTCTATCCATTAACTTACTTAATTCTTAACTCAATGCCTGGTTAATTGTCGTCAAAACTCGATCAGGTGGATAATCTTATCTCCATTGCACAGATGAAGAAACAGACTGAGGTTCAGTGATTCACACAGTGGGACTCACACTTAAGCTTGCTTTACTCCAAAGCCCATCTTCTTTTCATTATACCCTTCTGACCTTTAAATCAGAATTATCAAGCACCTACTGTGTGCCAAGGCATTTTCTCCCTTACAACAGTTTTTCAATTAGGGATTAATACAGATAAGGATCTTAGTCTAGAGAAGTGAAGACATGATCAAGGAAACACATCTGAGTTGTGGGAACCTGATCTAGATCTCATACTTCTACCTCCTGGTCCACAGCTTTGGCAGAGTAGGGATACAAATCCGGATTTGTCAGATTCCGAGACATGTTCTCAACCACTGTGATGCTTAAGACTAGGAAATTCTTTTACTTGCATTTGTTTTGTTTATACATTTAGGAATCCCCTTTTTATTTCTAGACTTCTGTCCTAGTCTAGTTGGGTATCTGGTTTTCTTTGAATGGCATTGTTTCAGTCTTGATTTTCGTTTCTGCTGCAGTTAGGAATCTAAGTAAACAGGAAAGCATGACTTTTCAATATGGTCTGAATGTACAGTTGGTGGGGTGAAGATGAACTTTCCTTGTAAAGCTTGTCCATCATAGCTTGCTATAATGAATTCTGCAAGTATTTTTCAGCAGTTAAGTCTTCATTAAGATAAAGATGCTGATAATTCATGATGTATACTGAATCTGTGACTACATTCATTTTCTCAGATAGTAAATGGATTGAAAATATTTGCTGGGTTCATGGAAGAACATGTAACCATTCGAAAAATAATCCTGATCCCCATAAACTGTATATGGTTAGGAGGCAAAGGAGAATATTCTGAAAACTATTCTCAGCTCATTTGGCACTTCTATTTACTTTACGGAATTACTACATTCTACAAAGTATTTACTGTCTTTTACACAGAATACTATATTTCTCACCATATTTTTTGAGATGTTTCAATCATATAGACAATCAATAGACAAATCAGTAAGCAAACTTTCCAGAGTTGTTCAATCTTTATATTTTGCCATATTTACTTTATACCTTGTTTGCAAGTAACATTACTAGTATGCTGAATTTATTGTTTTTCTTTCCTAGAGGTGTTATACTTTTGTTACGTATGTATGTATCCGTAAACAATATAGAGCATTACTTTACCTGTTTTTAAACTTTGTACAATGATATGATACTGTACCTATATTAGTTCAGAAGTGTTTTTAGTTGCTTAACATTATTTTTAAGTAGCCTTATTGATTGTTAATCTATTTTAATTGCTGTGTAGTATTCCATTGTATGAATATACCAGAATTTTTTTAACCATTTTCCTTTTGACAGACATTTAAGTTGTTTACATTCTTTTGCAATTCTATACAATGCTGCTATGAACTTTCTTATGCATGTTTCCTTATGTTCCTGTGGGAAAGGTTTTGGATATATACATAGGACTGGACTTCCAGGTGTTGGGTATCTTCAACTTTGCTAGAAATTGTTAATTTCTGTCCAAAGTGGTTGTAGCGATTTACACTCCCCCTAGCAGAATCCTCCATTAAGTTTTCATCCAAGATATTAGTGTACTCTAGTTTTACAGAAATGACGGTGCTTGCATCATTAAGGCACAAATTGCTTTGTTCATTTCTTTTATGCCTACATGCTTTTAAGTCCAACATAATTTTAGGGAGAATGATAAAGGAATAAGGTCTAGATTGAACTAAATACTAATTCTCCCTTCTGTTATTGCTATGTTCCCTCAAGTACAACCTTACTTCTTGTTGTGTTTGTACTTGTGATGGAGGCAGACCCTAATGAAGTAAATTGTTTGCTGATTTTTTTTATTGTTTTTGTGTCAATAGATTGTCCGAGGATTAAAAAGTAAGCAGCATTGTTTGTTGGAGAGCCCTACAGAAAGTGGGAAAAGCTTAGTCTTACTTTGTGCTGCTTTAACGTGGCGACAGTCTCTTCTTCGTGGTAAGTATTTGGTTGATATATTCAGGTTGATTATTGGGACTTGAAAAAAATATAATAAAGTATTTTTTATCCAGAATGATTCATTTAAAGAAATAGCAGTAACTAAGAATATACTTTTGGTCTTTCTTTTAATCCTCCCTGCTTGATATTTTAATAAGTCTCAATATAAACGAATACTCAAGTGGTTGTGTCTTTATTACATTATTAATCTTTGACTATTATCTTTTTGTAAGTTATGCAAATTGATGATAACTTCTCTATAAATGTCTCTGACATCATAAGTGTTTCTCTCCTGTCCTAATTTCATGCTACAGATAGGGTGACCAACTTGTCCAGATTTGCCAGGTACTTTCCCAGGTTTAGCACTGAAAATCTTACAGCCTGGGAAACCTCCCAATCCTGGGCAAATTCGAGTGGTTGCTCACTGTAGCTGCAGAAGATGATTAATGTTTGTTTAACTAGAAATATTATAAATAGAGGTTCTTTCACTTTTAGGGAAGCCAGCGGATGAAAGCTTAAGCGAAAAAGCTGAAGTACCCTTGTCACCTCATTGTACGTGCCACTCAAAGAATTTTACAAAGGATGGCGAGGACCGAGGAACTTCACGTCATTTCAACAGTCCAAATACACCACGTTCTGAAAGAAATGGCACTTCGTCAACTTGTCAAAGTAGGTTATATTTTTGCCTGGGTCTGTTGGTATGTGTAATAGGAACCTTCATTACTGTTGTTATGAGACCTAATTTGATAAATTTGATGAGCATAATTGGTTAGGTACCTCCATCTAATTTCTCTGGAATTATTTTTAGATAACACAAGAGTGGTCAGAAATCCTTGGACTACTTTATTATTGGCTTGGTTTTTAATTGATTTGCACATTTTGCTAGCTTAAATCATTTTTTGAAGCAAGCAAGGAAAAATAAATGATATTCAGAAATTGCTGTTATTTGTAGGCAGGATTGTTAATTATAGGTTAGAGTTTTAGAAAACATTGATTTGTATTGTAAGACAAAATCTAGTTAGCCTCATTCATTCTTGATAAGTTTGCATGAACTTCTGAAGCCAGTATCCTGCATGAGGATGAGATATGTTTTAGGTATGATCCTTGACTAGTTCTAATTAGGTTTATTTAAGAGAAATATATTGAGTAACATAAGACTATTCATTTTTAAAAAATATTTCTCTGGCTTTGACTATATGGAAAAGATTGATCGTTATTTGTCTAAGCCAGAAACTTAGGAGACATCCTGTGCACGTTGCTCTACCTTATTTCTCCGTGCAAATCTCTATCTCCATTGACAACTCCCTGGTCCAAACTACCATCTCTTGTTTAGAGCATGCAATAACTTCTTTTCCTGCTTTCCCTCATGCCATTCTTTAACTAATCACTGGCAGGGAGAAAAGAGATGGCCATGACTGACTTAAGTCTCAACAGTATCCACTTCCTAAAATCAAGAATGGAGTCATCTTCCTCTAAAGCACATGACTATGTGTGGAGCAGGGTGGCTGCAGGAACCCAAGTGTGATTCTGTTAGGAGTGAGGAAGAGGAGATGGTATAGTTACTGGAGAGGTGACCAATAGTGTTTTCTACACTATTTTGACCCTTAGCCCTTTTGACTTTCTTTCCATTCCTTCAAAGGAACATGCTTTCTTCTGCCTCAGAGACTTTGCTTGTGTTAGTGTCTCTTCTGAGGAAAGTTACATCTTCAACTTGTTATCCTCTTCTTCCATTAGGTGTTGCTTAAATGTCGCTTCCTTGAGGGAGCCATACTGACCTTTCCGTTAGATCAGATTTGGTTTCCCTGTTATTTTGTGTCATCTCACTGTGTTTGTCTCCTTGACAGCACTTGTCTGTGAAGTTTTTATTATCCATGTGTCTGTGTGCATCTTTTATTAATCTCTGCTTCCCCTAGCAGACTGTGTTCTCCATGAGGTCAGGAACCATGTCAGTTTGCTCACCATTGTAACCCTGGAACCTAGCAGAGTGCTTGACATATAGTAGGTGCTAGATAAATATTTGTTGAGTGAATGAATGGAGTTGATGTTGAGCTAATTATAAGAACTCTGGTTTACAATATTTTATACAACCTGTATGATTTTTAGAAAAGCTTTATTGAAATATACTTGAGAAAACAAACTGCATTTATTTAAATGGTATGCTTTGATAAGTTATGACCTCCACCATAAGGTGTACCTCCATGAAACTTTCAGTCAGTGTCAAGATAGTGAACATATCCATTACCTTCAAAAGTTTTCTCATACACCTTTGTTATCCCTCCTTCCCACCCCTCTGTGACTTCCTCTCCCCAAAGAACCACTGATTTGCTTTCTATCACTATAGATTAGTTTGCATTTTCGAGAGTTTATATAAATGGAATAAGACAATTTGTACACTGATTTTGTCTAGCTTCTGTCACTTAACATAATTCTTTTGAAATTCACCCATGTTGTGTGTATCAACAGTTTGTTACTTTGTGTTGCGGAGTAATGTTCTGTTCTGTGGATATACTACAAATTGTTTATCCAGTCAGGTGTTGATGTATATGTGAGTTGTTTCTAGTTTTGGGCTATTACAAATAAAGCTGCTATGAACATTTGTATGTAAGTCTTTGTTATGGACATGTGCTTTCCTTTTTATGGGCAAATACCTAAGAGTGGAGTGAGTGGATCACTTATGTTGAACTCTTTAAGAAACTTCCAAACTGTTTCCCAAAGTGTTTATACGTTATACCATTTTACATTCCCACCAGCAGTGTCCAAATGTTCCCATTTCTCTATATCTTTGCTTACACTTGGTATGGCCAGTCTTGTCAGCCATTCTAATAGGCATGTAGTGTTGTATTTCATTGTGGTTTTAATCAACATTTCCCTGATAACTTATGATGTTGAGCGTCTTTTCGTGTGCTTATTAGCCATCTGTATATCTTCTCTGATAAAATGTCTGTTCGAATCTTTTGCCTTTTTTTTCTTACTGTTAAGTTTTGAGAGTTCTTTATATATTTTGCATACAAGTGTTTTTCTATCAAATATAGTTTTAGGTTTTACTGTTAAGTCTAAAATCCATTTCGAGTTATTTTTGGTATATGGTGTGAGGTATGGATCCAAGTTCATTTATTTTGCCTATGGATATCTCATTGTTCAGCACCATTTATTGAAACGGCTATGCTTTATCCACTGCATTGCCTTTGTGCCTTGGTAAAAAATCAGTTGTCAATATATACACAACTTGCATTTTAACATCATTGTGAGTTAGGGCTGTTTAGAATAATCTCTTGAAGCATCAGATGCGTTAAATCAGGGTTGTATTCTTTATATTTTTAAACAAATTCTTTAATAAGATATAAGCTAAATACAGAAAAGCTTACAAATCCTAAGTGTATAGCTTGATGAATTTTCACAAAGTAAACACACTCGTGTATCTACCACCTAGATAAAAATAGGACATTCCCAACACCCTACAGCCCCTTCTCATGCTCTTTTCTAGTCACTATCCTTTCTCTGCACAGGTATTTGTTCTCCTCCCTTCTGTCACCATTGATGAGTTTTGCTCTTTATAGAAATGGAGTGATATCGGTACTCTTGAGTCTGCGTACTTTTGCTTAACACTGTATTTTGGGGATTCATTTGTGTTGTTTCATATAGTAGTAGTTCTTGTTGTGGTATATTATTTCCTTCTATGAACATATCACAGTTTATTAATCCATTCTGCAGTTATTAGACATTTATGCTTTTATGAACATTCTTGTTCATACTTTTGCAAATAGGTAAGTATTTTCTGTTGGATATATCCCTAGGACTGGCATTGCTGGTCATAGTGTATGGATATGTTCAGCTATAGTAGAGACTGCCAACATTTTCCAAAGTGGTCGAACAAGTTTATGCAACCCCTTCACTACATCCAGTAGTATATGGGAATTACGTTGTTCAGCATTCTTGTTAACACTGGATATGTACAGTCTTCTAAAATTTTAGCCATTCTGGTGCATGGACGGTGTTCTCATGAGTTTGAATTGGTATTTCTCTGGTGACTAATGAGGTTGAGAATCTTTATATATGTTTATTGGTCATTTGAATATTCCTTTTAGTGAATTGTCTATTCAGATTGCCCGTATTTCTATTGGGTTGTTTCTTACTGATTTCTATGAGTTTTTTTTTTTTTTAATATCTTCTGGCTATGTCTTGTTTCTTTATAACTTTGTATTTTAAAGACTTAACCCCTCCAATAAGCTTCCTGCAAACGTCCCTGCTATAGAGAACAGGAAGATAAGCCTTTTTGTATATGCAAATAATATGTTTTTTTTTTTTAATGAACTGGGGTATATCTCATTTGGCACATGGCAGTTCAGTTTTTCTAAAATTAAATTATTGTTTTTGGTAGACGTTCCTGGCCTTTAATGGGCCCATGCAAATTTGCCCCTTGATTTATTTGGGACAGGGTTTCTCAAAAGTGGCACTATTAAAATTTGAATGGGATAATTCTTTGTTGTGGCAGCTGTCCTGTGCACTGTAGGATGCTTAGCAGCATCTCCCAGGCCTCAACCCACTAGAGGTTAGTAGTACCTAGCCCCCATTTTGTGACAACCAAAAATGTTTCCAGAAGTTTCTGAATGTCCCTGGGGTGGGAGGTGGGCGTGTTAGAATTGCCCCGGTCTAGAACCTCTGATCTAGATTTGTTTTGTGGGTATTTTACCAGTTTGCCAGGAAAGTACAGAGCTCAAAATTATGTATGTTTTCTAAAATACATATGGAAATACGAAGGACTAAGGATAGCCAAGATATTTTTTAAGCAGCAGGTCAAGGTGAGAAGACTTGATCTATGAGATATCCTGATTTATTATATATAAAGCTATAGTAACTAAAGCACTTTGTTATTAGCACGGTGTTAGACCAGTGGAAAACAGTAGAGAACCCAAATCCAGTTCCACGTGTATCCAGAAACTTGATTTCTTTTAATAGAAGTGCTCTTACAGAGCAGAGGGCAAAGGAGGGGCGTTTCTTTAAGTGGTCCTGGGACTATTAGATATCAGAATGGAAAAAATTCAAATTGGAACCCTACTTTACTCCGTACACAAAAAGCCATTCCAAGTAGATTAAAGACCTTGGCATGAAAGGCAAAACTATTAAGATGTTAGAATATAGTGGTTTTCAAACGATTTTCTTAAGAGTCTTAGAAAAAACATGGCTTGTAGTGGGAAGGGGACAGTGGATCAGGGAAGTTCTAGGTCTTGCGTGCTCTTTTGGAAATTTTAAACGCTATTTCTTAAAAAACTGTAGTCCTCCTCAGAAAAGGCTTGAAAACCCGTGCTGTGTGGCATAGATAGCCTTCTGTGTTTGTGCAGACTCAAACTTGTTTTTTCTTTGAAAATAGTATTGGACTTGCTTATAGGGCTTTCTCCCCTAATAGTCTGTAAATCCTTCAAGGCCAGGGACTGGTTTTTTTGCATTGTTTTTCCATGGGGTCTGGAATTGTATGGACTCAATAATATAAATGCTTGTTAAATGAATTCAAGCACTGGGAGTGGAGGGAATGTATAGAGAAGAGCAGAGAGGAAGGAAGGTACTTTGAAGAACACTCTCATTTACAGAAAGGGAGAAACCACTGTATTGGAATAGTTAAGAACCGTGTTACGGACATTAAGGGAAAGCAAATGCATTTTTTCTGTTGCAAGAATACAGAGTGTTATGTTTGGCTGTATATCTAGAGGTTATACTTATGGATTTTAGAATCAGACAGCAGGAGTCAGTCATATCTAGTCTCTGCCTCTTACTAGCTAAACAATATTGGGCATGAACTTGACTTCTTTAAAACCTAGTATTCGCACTTATAAAATGGGAATAATATTATTAGGTGATTTAAGAGGTCATTGATGACCTTGAGATAGAGCTTTCCGGATTGTGGGATTAAAAGCTAGATTATAGGAGCTTGATTCTACTATATTGTTAAGCCTAAAGAACATTGAGAAGCTTAGTAGGAAACAAACATTGAGACACTGTAAAGAATGACTTTTATAGAGATGAAATACATTTTCTTGAGAGAATCTTAGAGTTATATTTTTTAAGCCACATTATTGGCAGTGGTCTACAAAAACATAAAGCTACAATTGGACTTTCCTGTTGAAAGTATATTTCTCAAAATGTTTGCTATATCTTTGTTAAGGTAAACTGAGTGGTAAAGTGCTTTTAAACATGTTGAGCATTTCATGTTTTAAAGTATGTTATGAAATTTTTAGAAATAAATCATACATCTTGATTCCAATTTTTTTTCTAGAAAAATTTCCTGGAGCAACCCCTGATGGCCTAGCGGTTAAAGTTTGGCACGCTCCGCTTCGGTGTCCCAGGTTCAGTTCCCAGGCGCGAACCACACCACTCATCTCTCATTGACTATGCTGTGGTGGTGGCTCATGTAGAAAAACTAGAAGGATTTACACGTAGAATATAGAACTATGTACTCGGGCTTTGGAAGGGAGAAAGAAGAGAGGCAGATTGGCAACAGATGTTAGCTCAGGGCAAATCTTTCCAAGCAGGGAAAAAAAAGAAAAAGAAAAATTGCTTAAGTGTAAGTTATTTATACACATTTTTTATGACTTCTTATATAAGACTCTCCTGAAAAAAACTATACTGGCTGCAAAGCTATCTGCCGATAAACAGGCATCCATATGGAGAGATGAAAATGGTGATTTTCAAGTAGAGAAGAATTCAACCCTTATAAACTACACAGCAGGTAAACAGAATTTGTTGGCAGTGAAATATTCCCGTTAGTTCTAGTAGAACAAGGTAGCCAAGCATCAATCAAGATTTCAGTGGTGCTTGTAGAGAGTAGATGGGTCATGTCACAGACGTAAATTGTAAATTATTGTAACTTCATTTTATATAGTTACTCATTACAAAGGAGTTTATTATTATACTAGATTATTGAGGCTAACATCATTAAAATGAAACTGCATGGTGCTTTTTTATATAAAAGGAATTTGACAGAAAAGTGTTTACTTAAGGCATATACTGATAGTATAGCTACTTTTTACTTTTAATTCTTCTGTTGTTTTGATCTAATAATGGCATTTTGGGGGGTCAAAATACCTTTTTTTAGAAACCTTGATACAACCATATGCTGTCTTCAAAATCTTACTTCAAATAAAGCAATAGAGGCAAGTTGGAAGTAAAAGCATGGAATACATAAACAAAATAATAAGGGAATTATGGTGCCAGTTATCAACGGATTGCCCCTGTGTAACAACATCAGAGTGTTGGCCTCTATTGTCTGTTCTGCAATAATGGAGCTGCACCCAGTAGACATTTCTCTTTTGCACCTGGCAGGGGCTAAGCTTTGTCAGAGAAGGTTTAGGACAAAGGGCCTTCCTTCCTAATTCCAGGGTGCTTCCATTCTTTTCTTTTTCTTTCTCCTGCAGTACAACCAGCAGTGGCATAATTCAGGGGTGTCTACAGGGACTCACCCACAGTGGGTGATCCACAGTGGATTCAGTGGATCCCCTTGCATGGCTTAATAAGGAGAGTGAGTGACATCCCTGCAAGTGGAATCCCAGTGAATCCAGTTGGCATCCCAGCCTCAGCCTACCTGCCCCTGGGAGGGGACAGGGCTTTCCTGTTTGCCAGTCTCAGCCTGCTGTTCCCTACCTGCTGAGCTCTGCCCTGACCAGGGACCGGTACTGGCCTTGGGAAACATGACAACATTCTCTACCATCCCTCTGCTGCAATCATTCCTTCTCTAACAAGGCCTGAAGGCAGCCTGGTGAGGGGGTCCTCTCCCAAAATTGTTTCTTTCTTAACTACTCTACTGTAATTCTGGGCTATTCTATATAGTTCCCTTTAAAGGTTAATGGTTAATTGTTCATTATATAAACTGTCCCTGCTCAATCTATTGGTTGGTTTCCCTGTCCTGATTGAACACTGATTCTTATCATTATATATTATTTTATAGAGTGTTAGTGCTAAGGGGAAAAATGAAAGGGGAACAAGTTGGATAGGGAGTGTCAGGACAAGAGGATAGTTTATATTTTAAATGACATGGTCAATACAGCCTCACCAAGATGACATTTGAACACAGAATTAAAGATAGTGAAGAAGATGAGGCATGAAATCATCATGTGGAAGAGGATTCCAAGTGGAAGGAACATAGAGTGCAAGTCTACAGGTGGGAGAGTGCCTGGCATGTACCAGGAGCATAATGGAGGGCAGAGGTACAGGGGATGACTGGCCAAAGATGATGTCAGAGGGAGTGTGTGACCAACTGTATGGGGCTTGAGGTCCATCATAAGGACTTGAACTTTCCCTCTGAGAGAAATGGGGAGCCCCTGGAGAGATTTCACAATGTCAGGGTGTGACATCTGGTTTTAAAGGGTCACTCCAATTGGTGCATTGGGGATAGATTGTGGGTCAAATATAGAGGCAGAGAAACCAGTTATAAGGATACAGCGATAATCCAGGTCAGAACAATGGTGCAATGTGGTCCACCCAGCCATCAGGGAGTAACAGGGTGTGGACTTACATACCCACCGCAAGCAAAGAAAAAACTAGTCAAAATACGTGATATGATTATTTCGCTTATGATCAGTCTACATATGCAGTGGGTGAAAGTCCACCAGGCCAGAGAAAAGCAACCTTGGTGTAAAGAAAAATTCTAAGGCACTGTAAGTCACACCACCTGCAACAATCACAGATTCTAGAATTATTTGAGATACCAAGACAATGAGGAGGGAATAATCTTTTCAAAAAGTAGTGCTGGGACAGGTGGATATCCACATGTGAAAGAATAAAGGTGAACCCCTACCTCACACCATATACAAAAATGTTACATCTTCTTACCATCAAAGATGTAAATGTAAGACCTAAAACTATAAAACTCTTGGAAGAAAACATGGCCCTGGATTAGGCAATGTTTTTGTAATTATGGCACCCAACACATAAGCAACCAAAGGGAAAACAGATCAATTCAACTTCATCAAAAGTAAAACTTGAGTGCATTGAAAGACACGATCAAAAAAGTGAAAAGACGACTCACAAAAGGGGAGAATATGTTTACAGATCTTTACATATCTGATAAGGGTCTACTATTGAGAATATATAATACGTTCTCATCTCTCAACAATAAAATACAAATAGCACAATGAAAAATGGGCAATGCATTTGGATAGGTATTTCTTCACAAGAAATATATGCCTGCCTGGTGCTGTGCTGTCCCTGCCTGAGGCTGCAGTTCCTGTGCTGGCCATAAGGTGGCAGCCTCCTGTGTCAGTGGTGCCCACTGAGCTTTGCTGGAGCAATTGGGGAAAGGAGGATTCATGCAGAAGTCATGCTGACCCTCCGCCTGCCTCAGGACCCACTTGCACTTCCTAATACTAGTGTTCCTCTTCACCATCGGAGTGGAGCAAAAGCAGGAAGGAGGGATCCAAGATGCTCCTATTTGTTCATTCAGCAGCTACGTGCCAAGCACTCACCCTGGGCCAGGAGCCCTGGTGGGCCCAAGGGTGGTGCTGAAATGTACCCAGTGGTCCCTGCCCACCAGGAACTCAGTCTGGAGGCAGATGCACAAAAGCACAAAATCAGAGACACATGAAAGAGAAGAGCATGAACTGGAATGAAAATAAAGAGTGTCCTGCAGGGAGGGCTGGGGTCTCACTGGGTAAGAGGGTCTGAAAGGCCTGACTGAAGTGACATTTGCTGTGACTAGAATGACATGAGGACCCAGCGCTGCACTCACCTGTGATCAGCGTGCCAGGGAGAAGGCACTGCTGGTGTGGAGACACCCAGGCAGAAATGAGTTTGGCCAGAGGAGGTTAGAGAGTTGGGCACTGTGGCTGCAGAGAGCCTGGAGGGGAGAGGAGGGAGAAGGGTAGGCCAGACCCGGGAACTGGGAGATGGTGTGAGGTGTCTCCTCTTCTCTGACAACTCTGCTCCCCACCCTGCATCTTTAAACCGCAAATATTCGCTCTGTCTCCATCTCTGTGGACCAGGAATCCTGCACAACTGAGCTGGAGCCTCTGCTCATCATGTCTTCCAGGTTGGGGCTGTGGCCTCCACTGAGTCTGAACCAGGATGAGATGTGCTGTCAAGCTAACTCCTGTGGGCTCGGTCAGGATCAGCTTCACTGAGATCCGGGCTCCTTTCTGTCTGTTGGCCAGGGCACTCCCTTGGTTTCTTCTGTGTGGGCCTCTGCATAAGGGAGTTCAGGACATCCATGTATGTCCCAAGGTCCAGGGGTCAGACAGACTGAAAGAGGGGAGCAATGGGAGAGGGTAGAGGGAACACAAGAGAGTGAGTGAGAGAGAATGACAGCCTCGGTGGTGGAAACTGGGAAGGTTCGTCCTGTCACTTGTGCTGGGTCTGCTGGTCAGAGCCAATCCCTAAGCTATCATTGGTCCACAGGGATGTATAAAACAGGCAGGGATATCATCCTTGCAGGGGCAAGCTGACCTTGAGTCGATTGTCCTGGTGGTGAAAGTCTCCCTTCCAACCTGGGCTCATCCTATTTTGAGCTCAGATCCTCCTACTTGGGAGTGTTGCTCTTCGGGGCCCGCGTGTGCTCTCCTGGGATCCATGGGCTCCTGTCCCCTCCAGGAGGGAGATGTACACTGAGGGGGCTGAGGCCAGAGCAAGCAGGGACCACTCCACCCTCCCAGCTCCTTTGCTTCCTTCCCCAGGAGGGCTGAATCCTCAGGAGCCTCTCCTCACTGCTCACCATCTTCTCTGCTTTGAGAGCACCTCGTTTCAGCCTCTGAAGAAGACCTGGGGAGAAGTTTTCAGGTGGGAAGGCCTCTCTCCATGGGAGCCCCAGAGTGGACAGGGATGTTTGAAAGGGCTGGGCATTGTCCCCTCAGTCAACTTGGACTTCCTGGGAGGCAGCAACCGCTGGGGGCAGGGCCTAGGCTGGTGGCAAGTCTCTAAGCATTCCCACAATGCCCATCTTCCTGGTCTCTCCTGATTGGGAACAGGCCTGCACAAGTACAAAACCTTTCAGACCCCCTGGGGTTATGTGCAGCCCATCAAGGCCGCTGTGTCTATCTCACTGTGTGGTTGTCCCATGAGCATACAGATGCACACAGCTGAATGGGCACATTCACACACGTGCACACACACGTGCATACAAACGCAAAGGACTGAACCGGTGAACACTGCCTGTTAAGGGCACTCCTCAGTTTCCACTTAATTCCCTTAGAATTCATTCTTTTACTCTAATAAACGTTCATTGTCTTTGTAATAAAAACCTTTGCAAAGAAAAACTAAATAATGTACTTCAGTCCAAAGATGAGTGATAAATGGATAACATTAACCATGTGATTTTAATCTTGCTAGAATTATAAGAGGAATAGAGGCACATTCTATCAAGTTGAAACATCACGCAGGCCCCTAAAGGAGAACAGAAGCGAGTGGCAATTCCCATCCCCAGAGGTGAACCCCATGGACTATTTGGTGCGTATCTCTCTGGCTCTGTCTCTCTCTTTCTGTCTGTCTGTCTCTGTGTCTCCCTCACACACAGATTCATTTTCGTAGATGTGTGTCTCCCGGTTGATATCACATATACGTGGTCTTACAGATGGGACAGAGGGATCCCATCGCCTCGCCATGGACAGTAGCGTTCCTTCTAATTGCTTGCTATTGCAACCAGTGCTGTGATGAATAGTCTGGAAAATACATCTATGAAAATTTGGGCAGGAATTTCTGTGGGGTGAAGTCCTGGGATCAGCACCGCCAGCATAGGCTTATCCCTGGGGACTGCGATGTGTCCTGCAGGCTGGTCTCCAGAGAGGAGTGTCCTTTCACACTTGTCTCTAGGGGTCTACTGGGGCCTCTGCTTCCTCACATTGTCAGCAGGGCTGGTCGTCACCACACTGGAACCCAGCCCATCTGATGGGGCCCAGTGCCCTCTCCCCAGTGTCTCCATTGCGCGTCTCCTCCTCGGGGAGCTCGAGCATCTCTGACACATGCTGCCCCTGTGTATCACGTCTCGTTGGCGTTCAATGTGTTTGCTCTTTATCTCTTTTTAAAACTCTGACTTTCGAGCATTTTTTTGGACCCCAAGGATGCGTAACCTTTCCCTGGCCTTCTGTTATGAGGAATACTTTCCGGTTTGTGGTTTGTCTTTACAGCTTTCTACCCTTTCTTGTTTTTGTTTTGGCCGCAAGAAGAGCAACGCGTTTCGTGTATGGCTTCTGGCTCTGGTGTCCCACTTAGAACAGCAGTCTGTACCCCAAGATTATACACATATTTACCAAAAGGGCTTACTTTGATACATCAAATCTAGACTCCATCTGGGATTTTCCTATCAAATTAGAGAAATTCTATTTCAAATAAAAACAGAAAAGGAAAACCTATCAGGCCGTGTGAAAATAAATGGGCAGAAAACACATGGCCACCTGTGGCATGATTTCACTTATAGGAAACATCCTGAACAGATTAAAAAAAAAAAAAGTGACAGAAAACAAATTAGGGCTTGCCAGGGCCTGAGGGAGAAAGTGGGAGTGAGTGCTTTTAGAACAGGGTGTTCTTTTGGAGAATGAAATATTCTAAACCCATACAGCGGTGATGGCTGCACAGCATGGTGAATGTACTTAATGCTCATGAAGTGTACAATTTAAAATGAAAAACATTAAAGTGTTAAAAGACGAAAGTGAAATTTATTTTAAATAATCAAGATATAAACAATAAAAAAAAATCAATGAAAGAAACCAAGAAATAGAGAAACACAATTAGGAGGGTGGGGAAGGAAATTTGTGGTAAGGGAATAGGTGGACCAGGTGGGACTGGAGGTGCTAATGAGGGAGGGTCCTGAGCCAGCTCTCCCAGGCCACAAAGATTGGCCTCAGCTGCCTCCTTGTCTCCTGCAGGCGCCTGTGCAAGGGATGGCTCTGCCTGCACTGAGGCTGGGCCCTCAGCTGCCTCCTGTTCTCCTGCAGGAGCCTGTGCAGTGGATGGCTCTCCCTGCAAGGAGGCTGGGGCCTCAGCTGCCTCTTGTTCTCCTGCAGGGGCCTGTGCTGGGCATGGCTCTCCCTGCACAGAAGCTGGGTCCTCAGCTACCTCCTGTTCTCCTGCAGGAGGCTGTGCAGGGGATGGCTCTCCCTGCACAGAGGCTGGGGCCTCAGCTGCCTCCTGGTCTCCTGCAGGAGCCTGTGCAGGGGATGGCTCTCCCTGCACGGAGGCTGAGGCCTCAGCTGCCTCCTGTTCTCCTGCAGGAGCCTGTGCAGGGGATGGTTCTCCCTGCACGGAGGCTGGGGCCTCAGAAGCCTCCTGGTCTGCTGCAGGACATGGTGGATATGATTGTTCTCCCGGGTTCGAAGCTGGGTCCTCTGGTGGCTCTGAAGGTTTTATCACTGTCACTGCAGAACTTCTCCAGGTAGCTACTGATCCAGTCCTGTGCAACACCGGGGCCTCCATCGGGGAGATGGATGGAATATCACCTTCCACCAGCTCCACGCTGATCTCCTGTCTGGAGCTCTGCAAAGACAGTACTGGTTCTGTCCCAGAGACATCAGAGCCCTGCCCAGCTGTCCTTGCTGCTGCTTCTGCCCTCTGGAACTAATTCTCCCAGATCAGGCACACACCTGTGTCTGCACAGTATTCCACCCCTGAGGAAAGACCTACACCTCAGGGGCTTGGGATAAACCTCAGGCGGAAGGGCGCCACCCCCGCACTCCACGTCCCACCCAGCCGGCCTTGACCTGGGCTTTCAACCTGACTGACCCCTCCAGGCTTCTAACACCTCACCGACTGCTCCTGCTCATGTTGGTCCACCCACATGAACCCGCCCTTCCAGGCACACATGGGGAGGGGATGTAGGGCTGCCCAGATGGGACCACAGTGGTAGCCTGGTTTGGAATGGCCTTCTCTGGGCCTCCCGGTGTTATCTTCCCATCCCTCCGGGTAAACGGCCAGAGCCGTCGGCCGTGAGAGGGGCACCAGCATCTGCATCGGTCTTTGGGGGCTTTCCTGGGGCTCCGGCCCCTGGTGATTGGGAAGCAACAACTAAACATGTTGCTCCTTTTAGACAAGTGCTAGACAAGTGAGCTCGCTTGGGGGCTGTGTTTAGGATGTGGGTGCCTAGTTACCAGGGTTCCAAGTTCTGTTGGGCTCTGTGAGGTCACTTCCTGGGATCCCCTTACCTAAGCTTCCTCCTCACACAAGACCTTCCTAAGGGCACCCCGGGCTGCTGACTGCTCACTCTCCAACTCCATACCCTGTCCAGACACAGTCAAACCAACACAGTCCACCCCACAGCCTCTGGGGAGGTCTGGATGCAACCGGGGCCCCAGCTTTGAGGACACAGAGTTGAATTCAGTCCCGATCCTGCTTCTTGCCAGTGATGTCACCCTGGACAACGTTGCGCCTCTCAGGGCCTCCCCTCTCAGGGTCTCTCCTGTGTTCATGTCCCTCTCTGTGTAGTGGGGGTCATTCTAGCATCTACTTCCTAGGGATGTCATCAGATGTATAGACCTAGAGATCCCTTCAGAGTCTGTGAATCCCGTGGGCTGCTCCCACACGTAGCTCCTGCACAGACTTGGCAGTGCAAGGATTACAGAAAGGGCTGGTTGTGGCAGAGAATTCAACACAAAGACGCTTGGGTCTGCAGGGCGCCTGGGAGAGGCACTTCCCCTCTTGCTTGTTTCCCAGTGTCCCTAAGGAGGGTTGAAATGAAATGAGGTTCAGACATCATCTCCTTCTGGCTCGCAACCCTCCAGGGCCTCCTGTTATGTTTAGACTCAGGTCCAAGTGACCGAGTGGCGGTCATCTCAGCCTATGTGGTGGGCAGCCCCCACAATGGCTCCCAGCGTTCCCGCTTCCTAGGCACACATCCTATGGAATCCCCGCTCCTCAATGAGAATGGACTTTGCGGCTGGCTTCTAACCAATAGAATAGGGCCGAGTGATGGGACGTCACTTCCATGGTTGGCTTAACGAAAAGTCTGTGACTTCTGCCTGGTTCTGTCTCTCCTGTGTTCATTTTCTCTCTCTGTCTCTGTCTCTTTCTCTGTCTCTGTCTCCCTGTCTCTGTGTCTCTGGCTGTCTGTATCTCTCTTGGTCTCTCCCTATCTCTCTGTCTCTCTCTTTGTCTCTCCTCTCTGTCTCCTTGTCTCTGTCTGTGTCTCCTCTCTTTGTCTCCCCTACCCATCTTTCTATCTCTGTGTGTCTCTGTCTCTCTTTCTCTCTCTCTTTCTGTCTCTCTGATCCACTATTCAGGAGAAGCCAGATCAGATATTATGAGCTTCCTTCCCTATGGCACCCCCTAATGGAAAGAACTGGCAGAGGGTCCCAGCCCACAGACAGAAAAGGCCTGAAAACCCCCATCCAAACTGAATCCTACCACTGCCCCGATACTTGTGAATGATCTCTGAGATGGATCCTGCCTCTATCGAGCTTCAGTTGAGAACACAGCCCAAGCCTCCTGCTAGACGTTGATGGGGAGCCTCCCAGCTGACCTAAACCTGGACCCTGGTAGAAACACTGTCAGATGCTGAATGATAGGTCTCGTAAGTGCTAATTGAGGCTAATGCTGTCACCCAGCATAGACAGCTAGTACCTCCTTCCAAGCCTGGGTCTGGCCCTGCCATCCTCTCTCCCTCACTTCTCTCCTCCCCAGCTCACTCTAGCCACACTGGCTCTTTTCTCACCTCCTCTCTCGTCAAATTCTCTTCTGCCTCCAAGTCTCTGTGCCTCTGAGCTTCCCCCCGGCACACTGTTTGCAGACAGATCCAGGGCTGGTTCCTCTTGTCCTTCTGCTCAGGGCACAAATGTCCCCAGGGTGCCCTTTACACCCACCTAGGGGTTCCAGGCCCTCCCTCCTCCAGCACCCTGCTTCATTGCCCTGTAGCATCTGCTCTTCTTTTTCGCATGGGTTTGCTCATGATTTTGTCCCTTCCACCTCCAGGCTGTGAGCTCCTGGAGGACAGGGACCATGTGGGTGCTTTCAGCACTGCCCTCAGGACTAACATGGGCCCTGCTCAGGGTGAGTGCTGGGGCCACAGTAGCTGACAGAATCATGAGAGAATCTCAGAGTCCCCTCCCGCCTCTGAGCAGCTCCCATTGTGGACGTGGATGCCAGTAATCAAAGGTGCCTGTTGCTTTGGACAGGGGAACACCTAGAACGAGCCCTGGGAGTCCCTTCCCTGCTCCACTTGCTCCATTGAGCACGAGTGGACACAGGACACCCCTGGTGGTCAGCCCCAGCCTTGCAGCCCCAGGTAGGAAAGCAGAAAGCAAAACACACCTTTCTTTGTTTGGGGTCCTCAAGGTAGTGGTTCCACCAGGGCCGAGGGCGCAAAGGAGCAGGACCTGTGGGCTCCAGGAGGGACATGAGGGACCTCAGAAGCCTCTCTTGCTCCCCGCTTTCCTTACACTGGCCCTGGCATGTCCCGTTGACTCACAAGGCCTCCTCACCCCAGCCAGGGCAATGACTCCACCTCACTTCCAAAGGAGGACCCCGAGGCTCCGACACGGATGGCCTTGTCCCTGGTCCCCAGACAAGTTGATCAGTGCTCTGTTATGTTCTGCACTGCCCAGGGCCCCAGTCCCCAAGCTCTCAGGCTGCCCTCTGCTCAACAAGACCTCGAGGGAATGGAATGCATTTTACAAGGACTCAAAGAACAGTGGGTCATGGATGGAGAACAAAGGTCAATAGACTCTTCTACAAGCCTGTGGGACCCTGAGAGTCACCCCATCTATGCACCCCAATTTACAGAGGCCTAAGATCAGGCCTTCTCTCCTGTAGCTCCTCCCCCCTAGGGGGTCACATCCTAGTTCCCAGTGGCCAGAGTGGTGGACACAGGACGCCAGACCTGGTTCTCTGCAGGCTGCTCCAGGGATGGCCCCAACACCTGCATCCCCCTGTGCACCTTGGGGACTCCCTGCCCACCAGTCTGGCATCTCTCCCCTTCATGCTATGGTCCTGCACATGTTGCTAGGGGACCGGATGCCCATGCCCCATGGCAGAGCTGCCTCCAACCTCTTTCTTCCTTCCTCCTGTCACCTCCCCAGTGTGCACTTCCCTTCTGACACAGGGCTGGGCAGTTAGAGTGTGTGTGTATGCCTGTGTGTGTGAGTGTGTCCACGTGGGGATGCGTAGAGGAAAGAGCCTTACATGGGGGTGGTTGGCAGGGGTCCGCCGGGATCTTAGGGGCTCTCATTCCCAAAGCAAACAACTTGGAAGTGTTGAGGCTGGCCTAAGAGCTTGGAATGCTCTCTTGTCCTCTGGACTCTGCCCACCTCATGGGCCCAGGGCCTGTCCATGCCTCTCCTGACCTCAGTTTCCCAACTGTCCTTTGAGGGTTGGACACGGAGCAACATCAGCCCCGATGAGCGTGGACATGGCACGGGATCCCTGTCCACATATGTGTCGCAGGGATACCCTCACGGTCTCACAGGCCTCTCTCCTGTGGAGCAACCAGGCCTCCTGTCCATGGTCAGGCACACAGACGGACCCTGCAGACAGCACTTCTGGGTAACACAGCCCGCAGTACACACGTGTAACACCACGGTCCCCTGACATGGCTGCTTTCATCTGTCCCCTCCCCCAGCCAACTGCTCGGTGACTATCACATCCCCTACATCCCGGGAACACGCCACACAAACCAGGTGGGCCACACGGTGCGCAGTTGGGTAGGTTGGACATCTTGGGACTTGAGGGTCACTGAATATACACCGACCTCACTGTCCTGGTCCACATCCCAGGATCCAGCTCCATGCATGGCTGATCCTGCGGACACGAAGACAGTGGTGGGCACAGACCCTGGGCAGGGAGAATGCCAGGTCGCCATTTTCCCTCCTTTACACGCCTTCCCTGCCACATGAGGTCCAGCAAGTCCCTGCCTGCAGCCCTGGCGGGTGTAGGAGGAGCTGAAGGGAGCCCAGCTGGGCAACTAGTGGAGGGAGTTACTGTTATTAGGGAGCCCCCTGGGTGCTGAGTGATTGCACCCCATTTTACAGATGACCAGTGGTCCCAGCATTCAAGGTCACTCTGCTCTAAGTGACCAAGTCCAGACGTGACCAGGGGACTAGAAATCCTTGATTTTCACCAGCATTGAGCCCAGCATGGACCATCTAGCCCTTGTCGTGCATTGGGGCTCCCCCAGCCAGGCGACCTCCTGAGTCCAAGCACTTTGGGCACCTTCTTCTCCCTGCTTGAATCCCAACACAGTCTCCTGAGGTCAGCGTCACTGATCCCATTTTTCATGGAGGAAACTGAGGCTCTGAGAAGACACCACATGACCTTGCCTGTCACAGGGCTGTGAGATGACGCAGCTGTGTGTTTGACCCCAGGTCAATGTGACCCTAAAGTCTCTGCTAGCACAGGAGCCTGAGCAGGTGGCCTGTGAGCTCAGCACAGAGGTGAGTCCATCTTGGATGGGGGCTCGCGGGAGGGGCACTGCAGGCTAGGAGCTCTGAATGGGGCAGGAGTTTGGCAGGGTCCTTGGGGAGGAAGGCTCTAGGGAGGTTGCGGTGCCGTGAGGGGTGCACTCTGGGGACGGTGTCTGGACCAGATCACACAGGGCCGTGACTCAGGCAAGGAGTCGGGCCTCACTACAGGTTGGTTGGATGTGAACAAGCAGTCTCATCAGAGCCTCTGGCGGTTAGATCCTAGATTTGGAGGGAGCTGGGTGTGGACACCTTATCCAACTCCACTCAAGCCCAGATCCCCAAGAACCAAGAGGATGAGAAGGCTGCCTCCTCCCAGGGCTGGGCATCCTGCATGGAGGGCCCAGAGAGGGCTTCTTGTCAAAGTGGCCATTTAGGACAGGTCTCTGCTCAGAGAGCTCTGAGTGATGAGACCAAGGGCGTGTCCCACCAGTGGGCTAAACAAGATGCTCCTGTCCACGTTGTTGTTGTTTATTCCAGGTGGACTGGGATGATGCAGCATGGCCCACCGTGTGGATGGAGAGCGCCAGCGAGGAGTTATGGTTGAAGAGCCTGAGACACAATGCTTGTGTGTGACCAAAGCTGCCACGGGTGTGGTGGAGGCTGAGGAGGAAGAGGTGCTGCTGGAAGCCAAGATGAAACCAGAGACCATCGGGGACTAGGGGGCGGTTGATTTCCATAACTGTGGGTGATGGCATGATCAGCAGATTTTCTGGACCCGGCAGGACACCCCAGGCCGGCATCCAGCTCCTGGACTTCTTGGCCCTTTTGTGGGTGTGGATGTGAAACACTGGTCCCAGGCAAGAAGGGACTGGGAAGGGGCTGTCAGGGAGAATGGGTAGGGCAGTCACCTTCTTTTCCTTGAAATCAGGGGACTCTGGGTCAAAACTCATGTTACTCTCCTCACCTTGGAGCTGGAGGAACCAGCCAAGTGCTCGCTGAGCATTGGACAATGTCCCTGCCACTGAGGTCCTGGCCCCATCTGAGGTGTCCCAGCACTTGGTGTGGGAGCTGTCTCTGGTCCTGAAGCCTGTGTTGGGGCCTGGAGGCTTGGAGCCTGGATGGAAGGGCTGCATTTGCAGAGGTCACGCCCACTGGGTGAGTGGGGACTCTGGGACACCTGAAGTCACAGATGCAAGTGACCCACACCTGGGAAGGTGTGAGGGAGGTGCACAGAGGGCAGTGCCTCAGTGGCAGGCAGGGCTTCATGCCCATGGGCAGCACTTCTTGGCAAAGATCAGCTAGTCCTTTGGACCCTAGAGGGCAGAAGGCACCTAAGGCTGCCAGTGGTCCACGGCAAGCCAGGACAGCCTGCTGACTGGCAGGAATCAGGCCTGCAGCAGGAGAGGTTCAGGGTGAAACTGCTCCTGGGTAGCCTGGGCCAGCGGGTTGGACAAAAAAGATGGCCACCTGGTTTTTGTCACTCTAGTCTGTACGTGCTCGTCTCCCCAGCTAGCCAGACCCTGGGGAGGGTGGCCCTGTGGCTGAACAGCACTAGGGACTGAGGAGAAGGTGCCCTTGGCAATATCGAGTCCCTCCTCTTCATGTGAGGCCGGGTTAAGCTGGCTCCATGCCTGACCTCACCCCCTTGGTGACGGTGGGCTTCTTCAAGCCAAAGTCATACTAGGCTTCGGGTTCATGACACTGAACACATTGGCATCCTCCGGGGTCTTGAGCATGGGGGGAGGGGTCAAAGGAGGATTGGCTGTGCTCAGGACAGCCATACCAGGGACAGGGAAATGCACAGAGACAGGAAGCAGATCAGTGCTTGTCAGGGGGTGGGGGAGTGGATATGGGGGCATGGCTGCTTCATGGGTACAGGGGTTCTGGTGGGGTGAAGCACTGATCTGGAACTAGATAATGGTGACGGTACACAGCATAGGAGATGTAGTTAATGGCCGGCCCTGAATTGTACAACTTTAAGTGATGAAAACATTAAACTTTATTGAATCTAAATTTGAACATATAAAACATAAAAAATCATAAAACATAGAAAAGGGAAAAGACATCCTGCCCTCACAGGCAAGGTGAAGGACAACCCTAGGGTAGAGCTGGAGCCGGCCGGTCCTTAGTTCCTGGCGATGAGGGCGGTGCTGCAGCTGCTCTATGCTGGAGCCACTACTGTGGCTGACGCTGGAGATCCCACCAGCTCTGGTTGTGCAACTGGCCCAGGAGCTGGACCTGATGTGGGGCTGGAGCTCGTTCTGTCTAAGGCCATGGTGACTTACCTGCTTCTAGAATTGGCTCCAGTACTGAGACTGACTCTAGTTCTGCATTGTTGACAGATTTGGTGCAGGAGCTAGTGATGGAAATGGCTGCTGCTCTGTAGCTGGTCAAGTGTGGGAGCTGGAGGGAGCTCTAGTTCTGGAGCTGGCCGCAACTGAGCTCTAGAGCTGGTGCCAGAGCTGTCTCTAGTCCACAGCTAGAGCAGGATCTGGTGCTATGTGGATCTAACTTTGTAGTTTCAGGTAACTCTGGCTCTGCTGCTGGTGACTGAGCCTTCTCTAGCTCCACAGTTGGTAAACAACATGTCCTGACCTTTAGATGGGGTCAGTGACATCACCAACCCATCCTGATGTGTCCATCAGATGGTGGGAGCACTCCAGCAAATAGGATCTATTAGATTAGTGTTATTTCATCTCAGTTCCAGTTACATATTTATTTTAAATATACTTAGAAGGAGACTAGGATAACAGAAACCATTTACTCTTTGCTGAGATTTAACAGAGCACACCTTATTGATGTCGTTTTTTAAGAAATATTACACAGTGGAAGACACCATTCTCCTTCCTCTCTCTTTCCTGCCCAGAGGTAACTACCATCTTGACGTTAAGATATGTATTCCGTACACATGGTCTTTTGCAAAAAGACAATCATCCCAAATTTGCTGAGGTTTTTGTTATAAGTGGCCATCAAAGATATGCGTCCTAGTGGATACTGTTAAAAACTCTGTCCTTTCAAATTAAAGACAACAGTTCAACAGTTAGTTGAGAAGCTACCTGCTTTGTAGATATGGTTTTTAAAAGAGAGTTTTGAAAATATCTCCATTATGTTACCATTGACCTTCCTTATTTGGAAGAGTTATGTTCTGTCAATTCTTCGCTGACATTGCATGAGCAAGAACGAACCAGTGCTCCCAGGGGAAAGACAAGGTGAGGTTTCTGCAGCCTCTGGTCATGACATGTTTGGGAACCTCTCAATTCACAACCTTGTCTTATGTGTGTCTCTTGAAAGACACCTTATTTCATATAGATTGTTGATTCATTAGTTGAACTCTCCTCCAACAGCACTATCTATAACTCATGCCTGAAGGAAGCTCATCTAACGCAAGCATTTTCTACGAAAGGCCCATCACAGGCTCCTTGTGCTTACAAACACTACACAACACTTCAGCACTACGTTTGAGGGTCATTCTAAAGAGCAAAAGCACCAAGGAGAAGCACAAAAGGTGACAAACGTAGCATTCCATAGATTAGAAAAAGGACATTTGTTGACGTGAGAATTAAAACAAGAGTTTTAATACTGTAATAGCAAAAACTGGAAATAACCCAAATGTGCACCAAAAGAAGAACGGTCAAAGGAGATGTCGTTTACTCATACTAACATGTAACAGTGAAAAAGAATGACATAGGTCCAAGCAAATTGTTACAAAAGTATCTCCAATGTAGTTTTGAGTGAAAAGAGGAGGTTGCAGAACCAGGTCCATGCCTCACAGGAACAGGTCTGCCTGAGGTTTGATCTCCAAGCAGCTCTATCAAGCCTAATGCCAACTGCTGTGAAAAAGGAAACAAAAATTCTGTTTCTGGAATGTGCTATTTGCCTAAAGAAAATCTTGCAAGCATGTGGCTGGTAGGTTCATCTAAAAGGACAGAGAGCTGAGACTTTGCTGAGCTTACAGAATAGGATTTACGAGTTCTTTCATTCCCTGATTCCTAAGGAATATTTTTAAGTAAATGTCTGCTTGTGTGACAACATTTCACGTGAGACTCCCTTGCATTATAACCCGGTAATGAGGTTGTGGGGCTTAGCTAACCATTACCAAGGCAAAGTTTTGCTGGCTCTCCTCTCTACCAAAAGCAACCTAAAAGTTGGGAAGGACTATTTTGGGTTAGCTGGTGGTATTTGGGCTGGTTTGCAGCACCCACACCCAAGAAGTCTCTCACCTCTGGGCCTCTGTACTTGAGGTAGCCTCTGCCTAGAACCTCTACTCAGGATGTCTAAATGGCTTACTCTTCATTTCTTCATGCCTTGGCTCAAATGTCCTCTGAGAGGTGGACACCAAGACAGGATTAAACAGGCAAGGATTTTATGAGGGGAAATGCTTCTGTAACAGAAAATGGGGTGGGGGAGCCTGGCAAAGTGGGAGAGCCATCAGGCCATGATGCAAGTCTGACTCTAAATGAGGGGGAGATAGAGGGAAGGATGGGTCCAAGTGTCCTACACTGTTGTATAGTCTAAGGAAGGCTTAGGAATGCCACTGGGGAGTCCTTGAGCACAAGCAAATCAGCAGAGGACTCCATGCCTCCCAGGAACAGGTCTGCCTGAGTGTCTATCCCTGCCACACTCACTGATTCGGAGCAGTCCAAGGGAAGCACGACCTCAGTGCAAACAGAGGATAGATCTCATAGCCCAGCAGACTACTGACTTCATAGCTTTGGTTAATTACGTTCGCTGCAGGTGGAGGCCTTCGAGGAGCAGTCTCCTGGATACCATATCTTATCAGTCAGTTTTCCCTGATCACTCTCTGCAAAACAGCCCCACAGAACAGTAAAACATCCACCACATTTCACCAGGAAACACTAATTTTTCTATTGCTTCATCTAGTTAGCTGCTAAATGCACCCATTAAGTCGTTAAATGTTATTTTCAATTATTTTATCTATTATTTCTTAGATAGTCTTTTACGTTATTTTTCAAATCTGTTTGATCCTTTTTTATAGTTTCCTATACTGTGAAGATCTTTTCAAACTTCTCTTCTTTCAAATACGCTAAGTATTGTAATTTAATAATGTGAGCCTGCTAGCTCTAATATTTGAAGTTTTTGCAGGTCATTTCTTCTTTCTAGTATTTTTGTTTTGGTTTATTTTTTTACTCTTGCTCGTGGTCAGCTATTCTTTTTCCTTGGCGCGTTATTTGTGGGAATTCTTTGAGGTTTAGAATTAGTGGGCCTCCTTCCAGAGAGCATTGACGTTTGCCTCAGCAAACCACCTTGGGACACTTTCACTTTATTTGTTTATTTTTTTGTGAGGAAGATCAGCCCTGAGCTAACATCTGTTGCCAATCCTCCCATTTTTGCTGAGGAGGATTGGCCCTGGGCTAACATCCATGCCCATCTTCCTCTACTTTATATGGGACACCACGACAGCATGGTTTGATAAGCAGTGCCTTGATCTGCGCCCGGGATCCAAACCTGCGAACCCCAGGCCACCAGAGCGGAGCATGCAGACTTAACCACTATACCACCAGGCCCGCCCCAGGACACTTCCACTTTAAATGAAACTTACATCCCAAGGTATTTGGGGCAGCTGGCTGATGTGATTTGTCCTATAAAGCAGCATCGGCAAGCTTGTGGTTGTAGTGTCTGACAGGGTTTTTTCCCTTTTCTCTGTTAAATGAAAAGGCAACTTTCCTTGTAGCACTTGGGGATGGCCGGTTTCCTCCTGGCTCACACACACTTAGAAGTTACAGTTCTTCCAGCTCTATGGTTGCTACCAAAGAATTCCCTCTTCTAGCCAACCTAGAACAGCGTTTCCTCCTCACTCTTCTCCCCTTTCCTTAGTATAGATTGAAAACTGAAAATCAGATTCTCCAGGCAAAACCCCATAGGTTAAAATTAATTTCTTTGTTTATTACAACATTCTGGGTTCCAAGTTTCATTAAATTTTTGTCTGATAATGCTTTAATAACCTGTAAGCTTCTAAGTGTTTTTAAGATGATTGAAAGAAACATACATATTCATAATTTTAACTTTTCAGCAGAAAGGTGTCAAGTCCCTAAGCAACAGCAATGACTACAGCTGTTAGGTCAGCTTGCCACTGTTCCATAGAATGGATTGGGAAGGAGACAACAAGCCTGAATGGATTTAGACAGCTTATTATCTATACCATAGCAAGCAACATTAGCTTCTCATCCACATTGGTTACTCTTGCTCTCCCAAGTCCCACGGGGTAATGCAGAGGCAGGCCAAGGCGAGGACCACATATATAAGTAGGACCTTTGTCACAGCTAAGGAATCTCAAAATTAGGAAACTCAATGTTTTAAAGATTCTAAAACTTGCCTAACCTTTCCCCACAGAGAATCATTATCTGTATATTCCTGGTCAGAAAAAAAAAAAAAAAAGAATCTGCTGATGTGGAGAAATACATGTCTCTTGCTTCCGGAGGTATCTGCATTTCAAACACAATTGACAAAACCTGTCAATGCCCTTGGTTCAGAAGACATGCAGATAAAACAATTATCTCACAACAAAACGTTAAGTCCCAATATCTAGCCAACCATATCAATGAGATTAGAAAACATGTCTCTCCAATGTCATATATGCTAAATACAAAAAAAATATGCAATAATATATGTGCCTTAAAACAAAATAAAATAAGAAACACTTGTATCCACCATCAGCCCAGAATTCTGAAGGAAAGAACATATGTTCTGCTAAAAAAGAGAGCAACCTCTTTGAATTCAGTAAGAATTATTTCAATCATTCATAAGGTTAAATATCATTTATTGAGTCCCTACACTGTGCAGAATCTGGTGATAAAACAATTAGAAAAGGATTTATTAAATAATCAAATAAATATATAAATGAGCATTTAATTAAACAAAGGGAAGAAATGTGGTTCTTCAAAAGTACAATAAAACATAAATAAAACCTGTCCTAGACTGGAGAATTGAGATTATCAAAGAGGACTGCTCTGGGGAAGTGATGCTTCTGTTGAGAGCTTTAGGCTAGGTAGGAAATAAATGGCTTCAGTTTGTCACTTATTTTTCTGGAAATACACAACTTAGCACAACATTTTTAAATGGAAGTTTCGAAGTGGAAATGATGACAGTTCTATTAACATATCCTCACTTTTTGGAAGTTAATATTTTGATAACTTAGAATATCATCCCGTGATGCCATTGGTCCGGGGCTCTTCACATTCACTAATCTTTCTGATTATTTTCCCTGGATAATTCTCACACACGCAGCGAGGTCAACTTGTATTGAGTGGCCTCTCCTCTTCAGACCATTGGAATAACATCCATACCTAGCATTTGATGCTATGATCTATTCTGCAAGGCTCAATCTTATTTGATTTATTCTAATTTAATTAATAATTTCATAGAAAAATAACAGTGCACTGTGTTGATTTAATCAATAAAATAACTTATGTATGGTTTACAATTAGAAAGCAAAGTGAGCGCTGCCCCAGTGGCATAGTGGTTAAGTTCACGTGTTCTGCTTCCGCAAGCCGGGGTTCGTGGGTTCAGATCCCGAGTGTGGACCTACACATCACTCATCAAGCCATGTTGTGCGAGCATCCCATATGCAAAATAGAGGAAGATTGGCACAGATGTTAGCTCAGGGCCAATCTTCCTCACCAAAAAGAAACCGAAACAGCAGAGTGAAATAATAATCCAATACCAAAGACAAATGCCACGCAATATCTAAAAGGAAAAATACAAATACCACAGAGTTTGAAAAATCTTTATTCATGCCTTGAAAGCAAATCTTGTGGGTGTATATGTGTGTGTATTCCAAAACAAACGTTATTTAATAATTGTATTTTTCTTTTGTTAGTTTCTTTAAAAAAAATCTACTTGGCTGACTCATGCGGGTTACATTGAGCCAAAAAATGACTCAAAATGTTAAAAATATATAGTCCAAATTATTTAAAGATTCCTGTGAAGAGAAAAATAATGGAAGGTCTTTTAGTGTACCCCAAAATAATTAATTCACATATACAGAGATAACCGAAAATATTCACGTATTTTTTTTAAATTTTTTAAACTTTTAATCATTACCTGTTTTAACCCTTATGAGGTATATGTCCTGATATCTGTTTGATTTGGAAATGCTGCTTTGGGGCCTCTGTGGAGACAATTTGAGTCTAACAGAGTAAGACAATCATTTGAATTGCTGTCTGGAGTAATGGCTCCATCCAAGATTTTTTTCCTTTTTCTACCCAATAAAAATCTGGGTGTATTCTATAATTTTTAGTGTCTTAAGGGCCATGGCATGTCATGAATCAGTAGAGACACTTGGCAGATTTTATGAGTATCACCCTGCACCTGTTCTGGTGGCCATCCTTGCTCCTTTATAATCCAAAGAGGAAAAGAGAACCAGGGAGCAGTTGTGCACATTTGTTCTTGTTAACCTAATGTCAAAACAAGTAGGCAGTTAAATTAATAGCTATGCAGAGGAATGAAGAGTGAGTAGAGGAATCCATCTCTGTCTCATAATTTAATGTCATATGGAAAGGACATCCTGATGTTTGTCTCACCTTATCACACTTCAACCAGTTTTTTATTTATATTCACATTTTATACTTTGCTATGTACTTGCAAGGCTCAGAGTGGCTTTCAGAAATACAATACCAAATGAATTTAAAATAGCTGAAAATTTGAGGTAAAGAAAAATACAGTTGTACGAGTAGGATTGAGAAAAAAATGTTTAGTATGAGATTTCAAAGAGAGGACTCTGTATTATGTAGTAAACAATATCAACAAGTCAAAATAACTACAATAATGACCATCAGAGAGAAGTTTCTTCTAATATCTCTTAGTATAAGATGCTGACAACTCACCAAACAATTCAGTAACAGGCAGTTGGGTGGGAGACCGATGTGAGCCAGACACACACAACTGTCTGAGGCTCTTGACAGGTACTTAGAATGTCTAGAAAAATGGGTGGATCAGCTATACTTAAGCAAATAGAGTTGTTTTCAAAGTGACTTTTATAGCTATTGAGCAGCTCTCAGATCCAGATTTTACTCCCTGGTAAGTATCTGAAAGACAACTATATATCCTATTATGTCAACTTCCATGTGCATTAACAATCTGAGAAGATAGATATTTTCTTGGAGAAAGCGAGAAGTTTAACAAGTATACTTTACTTCCAGAGTACCCTTAGAAAATGTATTTTTCTACTTTAGAACTGACAAATAAAATCATCAATATAAGTCACTTCTACCCATTCTGTTGGCCAAAGCAAGTCACATGGCTGAACTTAAAGTCAAAGAGTAGGTAATATGGTGACTCTGTGAAGATGAGAGCAAGAGAATATATATGTTTTAGCAATAGGCTAATCAAATACAGTTAAATATACAAACATATTGCAACAGTTTTTCGTTAACATATGTTTAAGATGTTCATCAATAGAGAATACATTCTATAAAATGAAGTGTATTCATATAATGAGAAAACTATATAGCCATTAAAAAACTATTATTTCTGCAGGTTCTGATAACAAGCACAATACAAACATATCTTAAACAGAATAAAAGAGAAGTGTGCACAGTGTTGTGAGATAAGGGTTATAGCAACAGATCTTCAATCCACTTATATCCTGTACCTGGGGAGGGATTTTGGTGGGTAACACTCCTAGAAAAGAAGAAGGCATATAATCCAGCCCAGTCTCCTTATAAATACGCTGTGTTTTTTGTTAGCAGTAGATTTCTTTTCTTCAGTATACTTTTAACAGAATGTACCTGGTTTTCAAGAATTGCTATGCTAAGCAAACTTGTAATCTATAAATTTATTGAGCATGGCTCCCTGGAAAATGTCACAAAAGCAGTATAACTGTATGAGCATGTGTTAGTTTTCTAGGACTGCTATAACAAAACTCTACAGACTGGGTGGCTTAAACAACTGAAATTTATTTTTTCACAGTGCTGGAGGCTGGAAGTCCATGAACACAGTGCCAGCAAATTTGGTTCCTGGTGAGAGCTCTCTTCCTGGGTTGTAGTTGACTGCCTTCTTGCTGGGTCCTCCCATGATCTTTCTTTAGTGTGTGCACACAGAGAAAGAGCGAGTTCTCTGGTGTCTCTCTCATAAGGACACTAACCCTATTGGATCAAGGCCCCACCGTTACAACCTCATTTAACCTTAATTATTTCCTCAGAGGCCCCATCTCCAATTATAGCTATACTAGGGGGTTAGGGCTTCAACATATGAATTTGGAGGGGACATCTGGTTCATAACGGAGCATAAAATTAAGATATTTCCTGATTTAAAATGTTCTTCCTTTCTAAGGAAAGCATCTATATACTTCATCTGTTAACTGGAGTCAGAGGACATCCAGTGAGAGAATAAAGAGTTGAGCAGTCATTCTGGGGGACTTGAACATCTTCTTGCTTCACCCGTGCCTCTTGACTATTGGATAATTATTAATAAAGCATGGCCTGAGTAAGACCTTCACTTTGTGTACATTTGACTTAACAATCTGATCCTGTGTGTTATCTCCAGTGTGTATAGTGTTTTAGCAATTATGGAGAATTTTTAAATAAAACAGTAAATCAAATGATGAATAAGCACATAAATTACTTATCATATTTAGTCAGCCATTTAAAGATATTCAAATTTACTAATGAGTAAATTCTAACATCAAAATTCAACTCCTCAGAGAATGCTTGTGCATAGTTAAAGGGCCTATAAGAGTTAATTTTATTAACCTTAAATCAACAAAATTAAATTTAGAGCTTAAAAATATAGGCTAGTACATAAAAAAATTTAAAAAGAAATAAAAATTAAAACAGACAAAAAAATAAAAAATAGACTAAGTGATAAAGATAAAGAAAGGATCATAATAGTACCAATAATCTTTGTTTTTAATTAGATTACATAACGAATAGCAATGTGTAAGCAAAAAAAAAAAGTGACAGGGTTTGAATTGTGTTTGTTATATTTATTCTCACCTACTGTGATATAATGACAAGTGCTAGTCTCATAACTAAGTGTTAATGAATAAATCATAATTCTCACTGTGGGATGCATTTCTTGACACATACTAATTCCCATGAAAAATATAAAAAAGGTAAAATCTTTTCAAAACTGAAAGCTAGAACTTCTAATTAAAAGTTCTTCAATATGTTCTATAATGTGGAGGGCTCCAATAACCTCTGTACATAGGTTAGAAGGATGCAAAGTTCTTGTTGGTGGAAAGTTCTTGTCTTTGCCACAGGTGGTGTACATATAGATCAGCAGATCAAACTGAGAACAGAAGCTTATCTTTTAAACTGTCAAAATAGAATCACACCCCTCCGCTTATTTCTGATCATTTAAGCATATGAACCTTGCTCAGTGGTACAATAAGGATGTTTTTCCCTACATTTAAATATTCACTGAAGAATTCAGTCCTGGGACATTTGTAATCCAGTCCCGGGAAAGTCTTACTGGACCACGTTAGCATACATTAATTATTATTTTGTCATTATACTCCAAGTTCTATATAAAAATAAATAAATAAACACATAAAACATTTTTATTCAGCTCCTTAGAGAGTATTCGTCTTTTTGAAATATTTTCTCAAAGCATTATTCACTGTAACTCAATATACCTAATATAAATCCCATTTTCTGAATTGCTGACTTGAGAGTTCTTTCCACACCTGCTTGCTCCCATCCACATCCTTGGTTTAAATACAAGCTTTTTGAATCAATAGATAAATCAACCAAAACTGTATAACTTTTTGCCTAGATCCCAAAACTAATGAATCGTGCAATTAATTAGCTCACCGTATAGGCCCATTAAGTGATCTAGAGTCCACTTTTGGGTACTTTTTAAAAAAATTTTATTAAAGTTGGGTTGTGTAAGTGCTATGTGAAATCATTTTGTAAGTGAGAACAAAATCAAGGTATAGACATAATTTTTCTCTGTTTTACATTTGGGTACAAAACATAATTTGCTCTAATACCCAAGGAGACTATTTGACTTGAGGGATGTGACTTAGAAACCCAACTATGCTCTGTGAATATCAAGGGTAACAAGAAGGGGGCTGTTGGGGAAGGGTGTTAGTCCATAGCAAGTCTCTATTATTCCTAACAATCCAAAGTAAGCCTATGATTTATTTATCAAAACAAATGAGTTTATATGCAAAGACATCTTTAAATCACATTAAATTATTACACAACCAAATTCAAAGAGTATTTTCTATTCCCAGTTAGTGTCAAAAAGCAGCTCTACTAGCCCTGATAGTCTAGTGGTTAAAGTTCGGCACTCTCACCACTTTGGAGGCCTGGGTTTGCTTCCCAGTGGCAGAACCACACCGCCCATCCATCAGTTGCCATGCTGTGTTGGCAGCTCACACAGAAGCACCAGAAGCATTTACAACTAGGATATGTCACCATGCACTGGGGCTTTGAGGAGGAAAGAAAAAAAAAAGAGGAAGATTGGCAACAGATGTTAGCTCAGGGCAAATCTTTCCCTGCAAAAAAAAAAAAAGCTCTAGTCCCAGCCCAAGCCCCTCCTAGAAATTTTGAAGGTGCCACTGAAGAGTGCCCCCACCACCTGCTTCTCTCTGTGACAGTGGTGAAATAATGTAATCTCAGCTCCTTCACCTCTAACTTGAGAACAACAATATCCAGTTCCCTGGCATAGCTGTTACTTTCTCCTTGAACCCTTACTTCCTGGATCTAAAAATACTGAGTAGCACATTGCTACCAATAACCTTCAATTTTAGAAGGCAATTAAGTGAGTTTTTCTAAGTAAAAATTGTTGCTAATTCATTGAAATTATAATTCCACCTGTTTAAAAATATAAATTGGATGATTATGTGATAAATCGTCAATGAAGGAGGATCTTACATTTTAATGCCAGCCTATGGAATCTGGGTACCACTGGGACTGAGGCACCTAAGATAAAATTTATTCTGAAGTAGGGAAAGCTCTAGAAGCAACATCATACAAAACAAAAGGAAGAGCTATTATCACTTTTCATTACTTTTAGGTGTTTTTTTTTTTTTTTTTTTTTTTTTGGTGAGGAAGACCAGCCCTGAGCTAACAGCTGTCAGCAATCCTCCTCTTTTTGCTGAGCAAGACCAGGCCTGGGCTAACTTCCATGCCCATCTTCCTCTACTTTATATATGGGATGCCTGCCACAGCATGGCTTGATAAGTGAGGCGTAGGTCCGCGCCCAGGATCTGAACCTGGAAACCCTGGGCCTCTGAAGCAGAGCATGAGAACCTAACCACTATGCCAGTGGGCCAGCCCCACTTTGTGGGTTTTTAAAAAACATTTTTGATATCTCTTTTTGATATTTAATGTGAAGATTATTAGTTATGAATTCTCAGTAAAAGAAAATATTTGCACAAAATGTTTGAGAAGCCCTTCTCCCTTGATTTTAATGCCCCAAATCATCCAGTCTGCATAATGAAGAATTGTTTCGCCACAGAGCAGAGAAGGGAAAAAAGACAGCAGGAATCAGGAGAAGTAGAGCAATGTGAATGGAGTAAAGATAAACAATGCTTTGAAGAAATGTTTTGGATTTGAAAAAGAGAAATATTAATTTATATAGTGGATTTCAATTCATTTCTTATATAAGTAAAGTGTTTTTAAAAAGAGATACTATTCAGTTAGGTGATTTCATTTCACTTTATCTATTTTCTAAAATCCTAATAAAATACTAAAACAAAAGAAAAAAGCATCACGTGTCAGCATTACATGTGGACTTAATACAAATATTTCTTATCAATTTATTCCTAATTAACAAAACTTATTTTTAGCTAATGTTATTTGAGCATCATTAAATTAAATATATACATTAAATATTTAAAGAATTTACCCTTTGAGATTTAAATAATGTATACAGTAACATTTACCTCATATGTACCTCATCTCAGTATATATTTATATTTCAAAGGGGAAAGTTGAGAAATAGGAATTAAGGAATTATTACAAGTGAAAAAAACATGAGAGGGAAGAAGATCTTTAAAGGATCATTTACAGGCTTAGGAGTTCACTAAATTGAAAGCGCCTATGACCCTGACAAAGCGGTACTGAAATTCCAGTTGAAATAAACCATTTAAACTCATAAAATGATTTTTATTACCCTCTGAGAAAAGAAAAATCCAGTGGAGTCATCAATCGATTTGTTACATTTTTTTGTGCGTGGCGTTTGAGAAAGCGTCGTCAAAATCATTTTTCTGAGTTTATTATTTCAACAGCAAGGAATGCTTCCACAAGGCTTTTGTTATTAAATAACGTGCATATAGTGTGATAATTTATGTCTAGTTCATTAAGCGGGTGTTCTGGGCAACATAATATAGGGGAAATGACAAATATGACACACTGTTTTCCATTAACCCCTCTGGCACTGACAGGCTGAAGCTCCCTTCTGAAGACTAATCCATTTTGCTGAATGCTTAGCATTTTCAGATCCTAGCTCTGGGTGCCAGAAAGGTTTCATGTTTGAAGTGGAAGAAAAGTATGTGGGCATTTTGGGCACCTAGTCAGCTATCCCTTATGAAAATCAATTGATAAAATCCCCAGTCATCAAAAGGAGAAAGCCTTTGTACACACAGTGCACACCAAACCAGGATGCTTCATACTCTGTCACTGGAGCAGATGCTATAAATCCCTTCTCATCAAATAGAAGGAAAGCTTTTTTTTTTCTTTTTTAATATGACCACTATTGTCACCCTTTAGAAGGCTCCCTAACCCCATTTATATTTATTTCAAAGACTATTACGTAGGAAAGGTCGGGGGGGGAGAAAGATATTGAATATAATTATTCACAATATCTAAACCAATGGTCACAGGACCACAAAACGCCTCCCCTCCATGGTCAAATTTAGCTCACAAACTTCCTTTATCATTTTGGACTTGAATGGATTTGCACGTTGTACTTTAGCTCCAGTTTGCCACGATTCCCACCAAGCCTGCTATTCCTAACCTGTTTTCCACATTTAC
Source organism: Diceros bicornis minor (assembly GCF_020826845.1). NCBI lineage: Eukaryota > Metazoa > Chordata > Mammalia > Perissodactyla > Rhinocerotidae > Diceros > Diceros bicornis. The sequence goes on along the minus strand of NW_026690883.1, from coordinate 13,617 downwards.
TTGATCTGCTTAATCCCCACAGGCATTGGAATCCCATCTAAACATTCATCTCCCCAAGTAAGGCTCTACTAACTTTTTCCTTTGGTTTTATTTTTTCTAGGATTCAACAGAATTTACTATTGTTCACGGTTAGGACCACTCTGCTCTCAGATGACCTAGATTCAAATCTGAATCAGCTTCTTTCTATGTAGGCTACTTACTTAACCTCCCCAAACCTCACATTTTTCATTTGTAAAGTGGCAATTGTAATAATACTACAGTAACATTTATCGCATATGTACCAGATCTGTCTAACCACCAGTGCAGACTCCTGGGTATGCACAGAGACCCACACTCAGAAGGGCTACATGATGGGTAAGTACTCTATTGTCTCTGACTTTAAATTCTTAAAAATATTCCAACAAAGAGCCTAGCATTTCATTTTGCACTAGGCCTTGTAAATTTTATAGCCAGTTGTGCTAATCACAGAGAACTCTTCACCACTTAGTTTAGAGCTTTCTCCACATTACATCTTAAAATTGATTAATATGATGTCAAAATAAATGGACTTACAATGATATGGAAAGATCCACATCCCATTTTACCCATTATTTTCTTTTTATTGCTTCCCTTTTCTCAGCTGTATTTTTTCTTATGTATATATATTGACTCAAAATTATTGACACTTTTATTCTATAACTTTTGGAAAGATTTAACAAACCCTCAAAACCCAACTCCTTTGGGTTGCCAGATTTAATAAATAAAGATACAGGATGTACAGTTATATTTAAATTTCAGATAAACAATAAATAAATTTTTTAAAAGACATCTCATGTAACATTTGAGAAACACTTACATGAAAAAAATTTAATTTGCATTAGAATCAATAAAGAAAAAGAATGGCATTGCATTACATTTAATCAATAATGTCAGCAAAATTCTAGAATAATTCTCCAGATTTCAAAGAAAAGAAAACAGATGGAAATGAAGAATTGTATGAATATGTATGGAGGTCAAAAAAAAAGAGACAAAATCATATGAATGTGCATCCTTGAAAAGATTGGGCTATTCATTATGCTCTATAAAATATTTAAATAAATTATAAAATAATTTTCTTCTAAAAATAGAGGGTGTACTATTAGTCTCCGGGGTACACATCTCTGGTCAAGCTACTATCTCCCCATGTTTTAAGCAGAAGAAACAGCATAAGCTCTTAGCCTGTAGAGGGGTCTGAGGGTTTCCACTCCTACCATAGATGGATCTCTCAGATGTTCTCTCAAAACCGATTTCCTGATGATATCTTCTAACCCGCCATCTTGCCTTTCTTCAGGAGCAAGGTATATGTTTACTGTTTATCTCCATTACTCCATTAAATAAGAAATGTCATATGCTCTTACTTCTTTAAGAATCTAAAATTTGTTGACATTTCTCCAAGCTCTATATGACTGATGTATCGAGAAAGTGATAGAAATCAAGGCTCCACATTTCGGCTTCACCTGGTTGTGAACGGCTCTGATTCCACAGAGCTGGGGGAGACAGCCAAGATGAAATGACAGGCTTCCTATCTTCCAATCTGGATCTACAAAAGTAAAATTAAGCTGCTAATTGCTGAAATTATTCAAAGTATTCAGCCAAATATCCCCAAATAATCTGAATTTATTTATGAAAATGTTTTCCTATCTACACTGGTTAGTAATCTTTCTAAAAATAATATTGTATTCCCTTCATTTCTAGGGATGTTACACAAGTAATTCAAACATGAGATGGTTCTTCCAGCCCCACTCTCCCAGAATGAAAAATCAGTTATCTCAAGTCCATGTTACAATTTTTTTAAGTAGATGGTCATTATATTAATTATCAAAACCGTGAAAAATAGAAAAAAAAATCAAGTGTGGAACATAACATTAATTTCAAAGTGCTTCTTTTTTCCTCCAAAAAATCTGACGTCTGAAGAGAGCATGCTGGTGGAAGTTTAGCTAGATTTATCTACTCGGAAAAGTAACCATAAAAATCCACACAAGAAAGTGGTAACAATATTGGAAGTCAGTTTTAAGCGGGACTGGGTAGCATAAACAACAGAAATGGATGTTTCCACAGCTCTAGAGGCTGGGAAGCACAAGATCAGTGCCAGCATCTGATGAAGGCTCTCTTCCTGGCTTCTAGATGACCACCTTCTAATTGTGCGCTCACACGGCGGAGACAGAGAGAGAGCCATCGCTCTGGTGTCTCTTCTTATTATGGCACTAATCCCATCACGAGGCTCTCGCCCTCACAGTCTCATCCAAACCTAATCGTCTCCCAAAGGCCTCCACCTTCAGACACAATCACACTGAGGGTTAGGACTTCAACACACAAACTTTGAAGGGACACAGTTCGTTCCGTAGCAGTGGACTTGACATTGTGAAACAGAAACTGCTTGAAAAAGATGGGAAGGCGCCTTGCACATTCTCACCATATAGTCGCTAATTTAAAGATGTATGAACCCACGAGAAAACAGAGCAGCTCGCTTTCTAAATCCCTCAAAAGCTGTTTGTGGTTATGACAAACACAATTTCTTTGACATTTATTCCACCAAGTCAAGCCATCCTTCTGCTTTCCCTAGTAATTTTCACCATCAACATTTTCTATGTAAAATCATCAAATCCAGAAAACACTTGCCCAGATATTGAAAAAAACTCTCAGTAAGCTAACACATATTGAGTGGTATATTCTAGGAGGCAGACCACACAGTGGTTAAAAGCCTACTTTCCAGAACCAGCCTGCCTAGGTGTGGAGCCCAGATCCACCACTTACAGCTGGGAGAAAGTAGTATCCGCTTGCCCTCCTGTAAAATAGAAAGGAATTGTAGTAATAGCAGTACTTATAGGGTTGTGAGGATTTAATGACGTAAAGTGTCTGAAGCGCTTAGACAATGCCTAATACATGGTAAATAAATCTACTGGTTTATATCGGTATTATCTGCAAAGACTGTTAAAAATACATATGTCCGGGTCCCATCCAGAGCTAGTAAACACCAGTTAGGAATATATGTTAGTAAAACTAATGTGCTGGTGGCTAGTCCTGTTAGGGAACCACCTACGTATTCTCCAAACAGGAAGCTTATTCAGGTGCTTAGTGAGACAGATAATACCTGTAGCAGCGTTTGCTGTAATTATAGGTTTTTATTTACTGTGTAAGATTGGATGGAATGAGTATACATTAACCTGCAATAAAGTGCATCTGAGAAGAGTATTTGACTACTGTCTCATTGGGCAGAGAGCAGAATCTGTCCCCAAAAAACAAATCAAACCAAAATTAAAGTTCACAATATAAGCAAATATAGCCTTATTCAAACTGAGCCCAGGGAAATAAATGCAGCTTGAGAAAGAATATGGGAAAACAAGAGAAAAGAAAGAGCCCTTGAAATACTTAAAAGGAGGCGAGAGGAAACTTTTGAAATGAGCAGAAATCCTCAAAAAAAAAAGGACATGGAAAGAGTTAAATAAAATATTGCACATCTAAATAAAAAGACTCTATGTAATTGTCAAAAACAATACCAGATTAGTATATGTATTAATGAAAATGTAAAATAAAATTGGACAAAGTAATCTTTTATATAAGATTGTAATATTTCATTATCATACATATACTAATTATTATGGAAAACCAGAATATAAAGATAAATAATCTCTTATTATAGCTGTATTCAGAGAGAAGAAATTGAAGTTAAGATACTTTATGCTTATATTTATGTACATGTATGTATTCATATATGTATGTATATACTTACAATATCTTCTTGGCATCCTCATTTGATCTCTTTATTGTCACCCTTACTTACCACTCACGTTTTCTCCACTTTATGACAAAAGATTATTTTAAAAATATAAATCTGATTATAATACCCTGATGTTTAAAACACACTCCAATATCTTCTCGTGTCCCTGAGGACCAAGTATTAAATCCTTAATATGTGTGGAAAGACCATCTATACTCGAGTTTTGTCTAATTTCCTGCTTCCTCCTTCTCTAACTACTCTAGTCACACTTACTCTACTTGCTTAAGTCTCTCAGACGTGGCATAATTTTTCTTTCCTTCAAGACTAGAGAACTCTCCTCCAGGATCTTACCTATCCCTCCGTCTTTTCCCTAGGTAACGTACTCATTCTTCAGCTCTGCAGTATTTTGAACCAAATGTTTCTCAGATTAGAGCATTGATAATAGTGCAAATAATGCTTGCAAGACTTAAGAAGAGGTAGCAGAATTTAAATTGGCTTTTGCTAGAAACCCAAAATAATAGGTTAGGCAACACATTTTATGAGATTAAATGATGAGTAAAACGTAATCCAGACCCCCAGGCAAGGAGAGAAAGGTAAATGGACTAAACATTTATAGAGTATTCAATATGCTCTATATGCTTTACAGACAAAATCCCATATAATTACCAAACAATCCACAAAATACGTATTTACCCTATTTTACGAACGAAGAAAGTAAAGATTAAAGAGATGACGAAAGATTCCTGATATCAAACTGGATTCCAATCTAGAACTGTCTAAATCCAAGACACACACGTTTTCCACCATCCCCTCCACCACAGCTCAGCAGCTTACAGCCCACAAATAACTCTAACACAAAGCACAGCGTGATTGGCGTGGCAATAAAGGTGTTGTGGTAACGCTCTGAAAAAAAGCGTCTTTCAGTAGAACTTTATCTGGTTGCTACAAACAGTGTTAGAGAATCATAGGCGAGGATTCGGGAACCCTTCCTGAGGGAGGGAGTATTTGAGTCGGACCTCACTTACCAGGATTTTGAAATGATTCATAAAACACTTAGAAATGAATCATAAGTAGAAAAACCAGAAAGAATCATATTAGAAATATAGGCCACCAGAGGTGCTATTTTCACACTTTGCTAGGGTTCACACATCCTACCCAGTCCTCCTATCCAACCTCCCGATTGTCACAGATAGCTTGGCAGAGGAGGTAACTCTGGCAACTTTTCAGGGAAGGCAGTTAATCAAATTCTTACAGCCTTAGACAACAAGTTCCTGAGAAGTTCCCTTGGGTAGATGCAGTGTAGACTATCTGTCTTTCATATCTACCAAGGAGAGAAAGCTGCGCTTAAATGAGATGGTAGCAATGAATGATAAGGTTTAGGTATATGACAACTCAGGACCTTTCCCTGATAGGATAGGCTGCCACGCACTGAGGTAGATTGAAAAGAGAAGTTGAGGATATTTTCATTTGTTATTGTGAATTAAAATTTTACAAATTCTGGTATCAAGAGTATGCCTAAATCCCCCTTTTTTGTAGATTTTTTTAAATGGAATCACCAACAAACATCCTTATAGAAATATTCTAAAGATAGATATAGAATAACAAGCATATGGGAGCAGATCATGAACACAAAATATGTTATGCTTCCGGGAATATTTTCTCAGTCATGTTCTGGGATAAAAGTATTTGTAAATTCTGCTCTATAAAATTATACAGAAAAGTCACATTTCTTTAGCTTCTTGTTTGAATGATAAATGCAAGTTCTACTTGAGAATTTCTTCAGAGAAATAACTATCCATAATTGTATCAGAGACTTATTTGAAATAAACAGACAGACTTAAATCTTTCACATATGGTTAATTCTAACAAATTATGTTTTTCCCATATTTACAAGTAAAAAACATAGCATATATTTTAGTTGCCTAATTACTATATATCTTTATTAACTATTTTATTTTATTAAGTTGGAAAAAATAGCTATGAATATACTTTGCAATTTAAATCCCCAAAATTAGTAGAAACAGAAGCATGGGACATTCACATCCTTTAGATTCCACAAGCAGGAACAGAAGGGCTATCAGTAAAGTAGCAATATGATAAAATCAGTGAATCTTTCTAAAAGAGAGTCGCATTCCTTGTTCTGTCAAACCTTTTATTAAATCAAAACTGAAGTCATTTCGAGCGACTGAAATTTACAAATGTGTCTTTCTACAAATAGATTATCTAATTGTCTGGATAAGTGAATAATGCAGACTCTTCTGTTCCTCTCTACTCAGAGCACCTGCACGGGCTGCTCTTTTTGCAGAGAAGGTTCTTCTCCCAGGTGGCCCTGTGGTTGGCTCCTCTTCATCACTAGCCATTGGTTCAAAGTTCACTTCCTCAGAGAAGTACCACCCTATATAGAATACTGACCCAACACACACACACACACACACACACACACACACACACACACCTATAATGCTCTACTGCATTAGCATATTTTATTAAGTCAGGGTTCTCCAAGTGTAGTACAAGGACTTCTGGGGGACCACCAGAGTTTTTCAAGAGGACTGAAATTTAAGACTATTTTCATAATAATGCTAAGGCATTATTTGCCCTTTAAATTCTCATTCTCTCATCATTGTAAGTATGAATTTCATTGATATGGTTTCAGATTCCACATTGCAACTAACCCTTAAGTTATATGCTTCATTTTAAGTTATAAGAAACACTTGTTCTATATACTCAGGATATGCTGTCTACATGCCCTAAAAAACTTTAAATGCTACATGTACACACATATATGTAACATATATAATGTATATATCTTAAATGTTACACATATATATGTAATTACTGTGGGTGTATACACACACACTAACATTTAAGGTGCTTTAGAGCATGCACATAGCATATCAGGAACTTTGAATTGATTCAGATAATAGTACCATTACTATTCCGTTATATACACTATTCCAGATAACATACCATTACTAATAGTTCCATTACGTAGAACCATATGAAATTGCCAATATTGGACTATGTTTGATCTACAAAAATTGCAATTTATTATGACCCAACAGTAAGAAAAAACCTTATATGAGGAAAAAGTTAATAGGAAAAGTTTACCTTTTCATATAAATAAGCATATTCATTATAATCGAAAGTACTATCCAGGTCTTCTTTTCCCCAAGAATTTAACCTTGCACAGGTAGTACAAAAAAACATCTGCCATAAGACCCTAAAAAGAATGTTGCAGTCTTTTCAGTCAGCGGGGACAGGTGTACCAAGAAGAGCAGGCTAGTTAGTTCCATCAGCTCCGGAAAAGGATTGATCCCAAAGGCAATGAAAGGGGGACTTGACCATCTGCAGTTCCCAAGAAGAAAAATAAATCAGCTTCCGGTGTCTGCTGCAGCTCTGGATATGATCAGAATGCCCCTAATTCTTTATAGCATGGAACAATGACATATAAGATATTATTGCTAACTGGCACCAACTGCTCTACTTGGCAGTCAGTCAAGGGAAAGAAGGTGGTTTTCTCTCCCTAAATGTCTTCAATCATGCTTTTATTTTAGAAAATAAACAAGGGAGGGTAAGTACTAGTTATATATTACATAGCATAATATAAATATTGTTAGATAAATGGTAAAGTGTTGCTTTGAAAATAGCATATCCTATTTTTGGATCATTTCAACGTGTGTGGTGATGTGGGAAATGCCCTATTTCTAATATTTCTCTCCAGGGGAAGAAGTTCACTGTCTATAGCAACACTGGCCTGTCTCAATTCCCTCCCTCACTTTTCACCTAATTATGAGTTTGAAAGGAGAGTTGTATGTGAGTAGAACAGAGACTGCTTCTGGCCTTCTTGGAGTTGAGCTATTTCAGGAAACACATGTCCCAATCTGTTCCTCCATGCCACCAATTTTAAAGGAGCCTCCCAGAGTGGCCACAGAGAAGCCTGCCCAGTCCAGCCCTGTTGTGTGGCTAAGGCTACTACTTCTCAGGTTCAGTGTTGCCCATAAATATAAACTTTTATAAAAATAAAGGTGATATTTTGGCCTCCATGAGCTAACCTTTTGATCTTCTTTCTCAATTGGATCAAGATCTCCGCAGAGAAGATTGTTATTAGGTGTCAAGAGCCTCAACATTTGGCATAATCAACTTCACTGAAAATAAACACACATTTACAAATCAATTCTCTGAGCACTATCATCTCTCTCACCTCTACAAGCTTGGAATTAAAGAGGTTGCTGGCCATTGCCTTACACGGCAGCTCAGAGAGCCTGGGAAAAAAGAGAATTGGGGAACCATTGGCTTGAAGATGTTACATAGTGACTTGTTTCCTTTTCTGCTTTCTAATGGATCAACTCAGGACGTATCTTCTGCCACTTGAGGCAAAAAGCCAAATAAACAAAAAACTCACAAAGCTATCCTGCCTTTTAACACTCTGTGAATTCTGATGGATTAATACAAATGAGGTTGGCAAAACCTGTGTCTACACTGGCGGGTACCGCCAAGCTATGGTGAAACAACGAACTGCAGCCAGTAAAAGCTGCAGCCAAGACTAGAGTTACAAGAACTTCCCTTACTTCATTTTGCTATTGTGAGAAGACAGTTATGAAGAAGAACTTTGCTCAAATTAAATAGCACTCTATTTTTACATAAGATAGACGATCATAACAGTTGATGACACTTTTTAAGGGAAATGCTGCTGGAAAAATTATCAGGTGGAGCAGGCCTAAACAGCTGCCTCTGTTGGACTGGGTCTTCGCAGCTGCACAGAGCCCAGGATAAACGACAAGCAATTCTTCTCACTCAGTCCTCTATTACTTCCAAATCTTCAGACTCATATTTCATACTTCAACATCACATCATTTTTCTTATTGAGCTGCCAGGGGAAAAAAAAGATAATTTCACTAAAGATGATAAAATAAAGTGGACAGACTCTTTGTCATAGGTATGAATGAGAGGAAAAAGTCATCTAATTTTAACCCTGAGTTACAGAAGTATTTTCAAGTTTTTTACCTGGGTCAGCATGGAACCTCTGGGGCAGATAGTAATAGAACTAGAGTTTCATAACCAACAAATGAATTGAGAGGTCACATTAACACAGTAATCAAAGCAGTAATGTCATATTACAAAAATAGTCCTGCTGTATCCAGAGTTCCAGATTTCCCAAAATTAAGCAATAAAACGAACTAGAGTCAAGCGAACCTGCCTACAAATCAGGAGATAACCCTGTCACAACATAAACTCTTGGAGCTCAAACACCATCATCTGTAAAATAAAGCTGTGAGAATTGCTGAATTTTAAGGTTTCTTTTAACTGTAAGATTTTCTGTGTCTATTATCTTTGTTTATTGTAAGAGAAACAGATGGATAACAGGTACTTCTGCTGAGGGAAATGGGAAAGAAAACAAAAAGTCAGTACTAATGATAGCTAAACATTTAATGGAGGAAGGAAATCTAGTTATTCTGCTTTTCGTTCTGTGCTATTTCTTTTAAGTAATTATACTATCAGTTCCTGATTCTAAAATCTTCATTTTCATTGCTTGCGTTTAAATGTGCCAATTACAGATGCATTTTTTAAATCATATTTATTATTTTTTTCGTATTAGAAAAGTGCTACATATTCATTGCAATGAATACAAATACAAAAATTCACAAAACGAAAATGAAAATTATCTATAATCCTATCACCCAGACATAACCATAGTTGACATTTTCTATATCGGTGTGTGTGTGTGAAATGTGAAATAAGTTCCCAGATATTGGTTTATCAAGTGGTACTGAAGTGCTTTGAGAATGGGTCCCTGTTTAGAAATATTCAACTACATATCCTCAGTGGGCAAATTGAAATTGGCACCATGAGAATAAAGAAATCACTTCCAAACAAGTAATTATTGAGGTCCAAGAATCCGTACTGGGGAAACTGGGATAACGAGGGAAGAAGAAAATAAGCTCCTATGCTACAATTTGCTGAGCAGAATGGACTAAGAAATTGAGTGCCCCAATTGAGAGAGTTCCACTTATTAATTACCCTGCTACATGGCATGCCTTTTTAATTGGAATAACCAGCAAGGCAGAGACTTAGTTCAGAGCATTCAAATGACTCCTAATAGTAGTTAACTGGCATGCCCATCTCATTTAAATGGAACACCTGGCATTATATCTCAGCCTCCTTCCCAGGAGTTGGCTCTACGATATTTACTCACAAAACTTCTGCAGGGCAAGGCTTTTATGGTTCCCTCCCTGTTACCCCGTGGGGAGTGCTAAGAAAGTTTCACCAGGGCTTAGTTTCCTTCATAGCACCTTTATCAAGTAATTGCACATTTGACACTGAAAATCCAGAGTGGTAGACTGAGGTTAGTGACACACTTAGAGCTTTACTAAAGAGTATAGTCTTCAAGAGTATATCTTCAATTTTATGAAGTACCTATTCTGCAGCCTTACAATTATAAATCTGATGTCACATTCAGCTATTATGGTAAAATTTCATTGATAAGAATGACAAGGAGACACAAAATGTCAACCTCAAATCAGTTTAGTTCAAATTATCCAGTTAAATTTAAACTGCTAGAAAACAGATTCTCTACTACACCTGCCTCTTTAAACAAATAACCATTAAGACTATTGTTCTGGTGGTGATAAATAGTGTAGAAATTTCATTCAGTTCAAATCTTACAAGCTAAAATTAAAAAAAAAATCAATCTCAATACCATGACCTGAAAAGTACTCAGTATTTTTACAATTGAATACAAAACATATGAAAGCCTACTGCTGTCTAACAACCATTGAAATATACGCAGCACTTGATCATTTTTTAATATCCCACAAACAGTTTCTTGGCAAGATGGGGAACTAACGCAGACAGTTGGCTCTCTCTCCTAAACCCAACTCTGGTGAACTGACAGAATCAACAAGGAAATTGTTGGATGTGAGAAACTAACAGTCAACTTTTACGAAATTTTATATTTATGTCCCTTTGTTGGAGGAAAATGGCAATCCAGAATGGAAAGACCAAAGGAGAGCTTCTAATCATGTTCTTTCCCTCCTCCACATTGCACAGGACTGCACATTGCTCCATGCACTAACGCTGTGAGCCACAGACAGGGATGACAGGGTGATATCAGGGTAGCTGTCATAGGTTGGGTTTTTCTGAGGCAGATGCTGAGATAGGGCTTGAGGGACAATGCATTTATTAGAGACCAATACCTATGAAAGGAGAGAGACTAAAGCAGGCCTGGACAAAGGGAGAAGTCAAACTATGATGCTGGCCTAACACAGCTTTGGCCTAACAAGCAGAGAGTTTGGGAGCAAGAACTACCATCACAGGTGTCCTGTATCAAGCCGAAACAGTCAGGTATTTGTACCCCTGCCTCACTCAGTCACCAGATGTGGATTTCCCTGGAAAGGGCATGACCTTGTTGAGTCAGCTTTCTGCTTCTGATGAAGACCGTGAAGGAGTTGACACATGGCTGGGCAGTAAGTCCTCTCTTGAAATGGGGTCTGGGTGGTACATCTCCTGTCTACTACAGTGGTCTAGTGGCCAGTAAGGATGATGAGTGGATAACAGTATCTGTCTGCACCCACAGACCCACAGTCCCTTAGCTCTTCTTGTTTCATCCTCATCCTTTATACTCTCAGGATTAAATTACCGTAGTTAAGAAAGATATGGAAAGGGAAAGTATAGATGAATTTTACTAATGAATATAGAAGCAATAATTATAAATAAAATATTAAAAAATTAAATATACATATATTTCACTTGTATATGAAATGTAAGTGCTGGAACTATGTGTACGCAATGACTGAATGACTTCTCCAGCATTTCTCCCATATGCATATCTAGGCTCCACAGTCATGAGAAATTCATGTGGCAGCCATATTTGTTGTGGGGGGATTCCTCAAAGAATTAAGTTAACAGCAAGGCTTAAAAACATAAACCAATAAACAGAAACCTAAATGTGGATGACTTTAGTAGAGGCTTGGTAACAGACTTACTGTTAATAGTTTATCATGGCTTTGAATGTCTATGACATGTAGCTCTTTGCAGTTCTGTTGTGCATGTGATTTGAAAAAAACATGCACGGCAGGCAGGTAAGTGAGATAAGCTGATCGCCAGAAACCACTGCTCCATGAGGCTGTAGTAGTGGTCGTAGTGTTTGGAATTGTATTTATTTATTCATACAGAAAATCCTCGCAAACTTCGTTTACGTAAAATGTAACATGGTTTAGAAGTGAAAACCTACTGAGAGTGGATATAGAAGTGAAAAATATTTGATAAGGCCAAAGAGATTCTAAGCCATAAAACAGTAGTCCTGTGGACAAATTATATGTTGTCTTCGTGCTCACACACTGGGGTTATTGAGAAGCCCTCTAGATATGTTCCTCTGTGTCAAAATCTATTCCATTTCTGGCCTACTTGACAAGGAAGGCCATAGGTTTTGAGGCACAGATTTTTGAGAATAGATTTCTTCAGCCATTCACCAGCTGTATGACCTCGTTCAAACTACGTAGGTTTCTTCAGTTTCAACTTCCTTGTTTGTAAAATAGTTTAGAATATATTTAGAATTGTATGATTATTAAATGAAGTTATAATAATGCTACTCATTTATCCGTATCCACATCACTCCCTCCTCTTCGCCAATCGCTTGCAAAATTGGATTCTTCACTTGATTATACCACAATTATAAATTTATGTATTCTAGTGAAATTTTAAAAAAATGTGTCCAGGGCTATATAACAACTCTTACTCTATTTATTTATCTAAATAGATATTTATTTGATGTGTATTATTTCAATGTCTTCCTAGATACGAATTAGCCTATTCTAGACAAATTTTTTCAAGCTCTTAGATTATTACCACATAATGGAAGAAGAGGAAGAGAAAGATAAGAGTCTTAGGGATAATCAGTAGTATATCAAGTTAGAAAAAATATCTAAAATCCACATCTAAATCCAGTAGAGCTAAAATTATATTTCAAAAGTCTAACAAATGGGAGCTTTTTGAAGTATTATTGAGAAAATTAGTATTTTTAATAACTCAGCTTCATGAAATGCATGATGTTTACATTCTGTTATAATTTTAGATTAGGAGAGCGGCATCAAATAATTCATTGTAATAATCTGAAATTCACTTCCATGTGTAAAATAGGCCTAAAGACAGAATACTGAATCCAGTTTTATTTAAAGAACCAGGAAAATTTATTCAGATATATGTAAGTCTAGGCACCGAGTGCAAAATTACTATAGTCTGTATGGGATAAAAAGCTATAAAATTTTCCTTTTTCCATTAAAGATTAATTTGGAATGTTAATGACTAATACTAAATCTAAATAAAAATTTTCTTTGCACTTATATGTCAGTATATTTCTTCTTTACTTTTGAGTAAGCTGTTACCTGGAGTTATTGCAAAATAAATTACAAATAGACCCCCAGTACTAAAATAATGAGATAGTAATCCAACTTTCTAGATAAATATATAATGCCATTTTCCAATAACAGAAGAGAGCTAAACAGCAATGGACTTGGATATCTTTAGCGATATATGGCACTCAAATCCATTATTAATTTTGTGCCTTACCCAGCACATAGGGGTGTAGCTAAGATTAGAGCTCACTGGATAATTTAAAATTCATAAAGTTTCTTGAGCTTCTCAGAGTAAGGTGCTATATAAATATTAAATAGCAGTAATCATAATGACGAAATTATTATTCCAATCTTCATCTTGCACATGCTGTAAGTAATTCTCAACCACTTTATCATTTGGCTATATGCACATACACACAGTCAGGGAGGTTTTTGGGAGTATGAAATTCCCTTTGAAATCAATGAGAGTTCAGCAATCAATTCAACTCAGCAGGAGGCTTGGGGGTGTGGAAGAAAGAAAAATTGCAC